>NC_139764.1:90168393-90772030 GCF_965231275.1 Zosterops lateralis
ACTGGTGGAGCCCACTGGCTCAAAATCAGCCAGACTGGAGATTCTCCAATATCTGTCATGAAAAAAACAGCTCTGGGCTCTGTCCTGGGACACCACAGGTGGCATGTGCCTCCAAGAGGACGTTACAGACACTGCAGAAATCACTGAACACTAGTGCTGTGTCTTCATGGCATACCTCCAGTTGGAGATCAGCAGCTATGACAGTCCCTACAACAGGAACTGGTGATTTAGCAGCTACTTTCAAAAACTCTCTTAATGGGGCAGGAAACACTGATGTAACACCAAGTTCCCAGTTTTGAAACTTGCCTGATGATTTCTGTAGGGATAGGAAAGAGAAAAAAATCTGAATCACATATACCCACCATATCCCATTTTCTCTGTCAAAGTGTTCCCAGGAGCTCTTCCTGCTCCAAGAAGCAAAGCTAAACTTAGTCAAGAGGAACCGAAAAGATGTTTTCCAGGGAAAAAAGGCTAGCTCCATCATCACTTTCTCTTCGCCAGCTGTACCTTCTCCTTCAGGACCACACCCTTCCTGCCCCCTCTTCTCCCCAGGTGGCACATCTCTGTGGTTGAGTTTCTTGTTTGACTGACCGCTTCTTTTGGTCCTGAGTAAGCTCTGCCTCCTGATTTTACCCTGCCTGCCTGCTCCTCTGCAGCTACATATCAGCAGCTCCACACCCATGGGATGCAAAGTGGGAGGCTGTACCTGCTTCTACTATTACCCAGGTGGCTGAAGAGACACAAAAAACCTGGGAAGCCAGACATGGGCACGAGCCACACAACAGTCCTCTTGAAAAGCCTTATTACTGAACATCAAGAAGGAAGACTGCAAGGCTTATGCAGCCTAGACCTGAGGACAGAGTGCACAAGTTACAAGCTTGTGTGTGGCTTTTTTTGTCCATGATTAACCAAAAAAAAAAAAAAAAAAAAAAAAAAAAAAAAAAAGGAAAAGAGAGAGGAGCTAAGGAGCTCCAGTTTGTCCAAGCTCAGTTTATCTGGCAGCTCAGATTTCAGTGTGGGCAGAAAAGGACAGGTCTGGCACAGAGAGTGAGTTGTAAATTTTCTGCAAGGGGACAGGCAAAGGAAATTCTGCTTTTATTCAGAGAAAGGAGAATAGACAGCTGAAATGGAGAGCAGCAAGACATACAGGAGTGGTGAGAAGCTGAGAATAACCCACCAAAGGGTTAACCCACCTAATAAAGTGAGGTGACAGTCAGCCACCTAATAAAGTGAGGTGACAGTCAGGAGGCAACCTAAGAGTGGGCAGAACAAGAAAACGTCAGAGAAGATGTAGATAGCAGTGAGAGATTAGCAGTGTCTGTGAAACCTGATGGTCCAGGCAAGATAAGTCTGGCATGTAATTTGGGATGGAAAGCCTTATTGCGTTTGCAGAATTTCATCTTTTAAAAAAAAAAAAAAAACACTTTTTAGAAAATCTTCTCTAATTTTGAGCCTCTCCTTCCATGAAGTGATTGCCAAGGAATGCTTTCATATTCTTACCTCATTAGGCACACAGGAGGCAGGCAGGAGCTGCTCTGTGTCTGGCTACCATGGAACCAGTTTTGGACATGCAGCTGGCAACCCTTTTCTAGGCTAAGAAAGCTGAGCAATTCCTTCTTCCCAAGAAAAGCTGGGGGTTCCATCCTCCTTCTGCTTCTTTCTGTGTGGCAGATAGAAACCAAAAAATAATGAAGCATCACCAAGGTAAAACAGGAATGGCCTCAGTCAAAACATCAGGACTTGGTGCTGAAGAGAGGCTGAGGCTGGGAAGGAGCTGGGTCCAACATGAGAAACGCTCACTGTGCTGATGGCTGTGAGCCATGGGACAGCAGGTGAAGCTTTACATTGCTTGTGCCACTGATCTTAACATGGACTTAGGCTTTTGCAGACTTACGGCAATATTTTGTGTAGTCAGGAGTGATAAAAGTCCATTTATGGTGACTTTATTTTCCAAGATGGGTTGTGGCATCAGACCCTTACCCATTTACTGTCCTCTACAAGAGTCTGACCTCCAGACTCCTCCCACATTTGACCTGCCAAGTTTCCCAGGCAACTCAGCACACACCTCTCTGGACACGGGGGAGCCCAAAGAGACCTGTGTAGGTCCAGTCACTGACCAAACCAACAAGGCTCAAGTCCCAGAGGGACTCAGTCTGGAATAAAAGCAACAGGCTATCACCAAGTGCAGTAGTGGTCACTTTCTGTTTTTCAAGAAGGGCTTAGCTTCAAAGTTATTATGAGACCCTTATGGTTAGGGCACTTCTCAGAAAGTGGAAGCTATATGGTGGTACTTCCTGGGGATAAGTCACTTTTTTAGGCAGTGCTCCAAATTCTCTGGCTTCTGGCCAGTCCTAAGCTCTTCTAGAATTCCTGGAAAATAGGGTTTTCCCGTTTGAGCTTGTTGTGCAATCAATGCTACCCACTAACTCCATGTAGTGTTGGTCGTGTGAGGTGTTTCCTTTAAACATCCAGTGTAAGACAGGCAATCGCGCTGCCAAGTGGGGACACACTTCTGTCCCAACAACTTCTGAGGCAGTTCAAACCCCCTTACAGGCTGCTAATATCACTCTTTCTGGAGCACTAGTGGGCTTCTGATCCTCAATAACTCTGGCTCCAAAACCCTAATGGTCAGCCTTGGGTTTCTCCTGAGGTCCTCTGCCAGAAGCTCCAGGTGAGGCCCTGCTCCCCAGTGTAGAGTATATTTTGCATGGGTTGTCCTGTCCAAACAGGCCCAAGAGCTACCTCACAAACTATTTCCTGTCTGATCTGCTCAAAGGCCTATTGTTGCTCAAGGCCCCACTCAAAGTGGTTCTTCTTCTGGGTCACTCAATAGAGAGGGGCTCACAAGCTGACCATAACCTGGAATATGCCTTCTCCAGAACCCCACAAGGCCTAGAAAAGCTTGTGTTTCTTTCTTGTTGGCTGGTCGAGACAGTTGGTTCCTGGTGTACTGGACATCCCTCCAAGTAAAAGCAAATTGTGGCCTGCACTCTGCTGCCAGAGATGACACTGTTTTACATCACAACAACACAGAGTCTGAGCTTCAGAAGGCTGAAAGTGACTCTTATTTTTGGGATGTGTTTCTTTTATATACTATTTTATACAGACAATTTGATTGGTGACAAAAAGGCAAACTTCTTTAATCACATTGGTCAGACCAGAGGGACAACAAGAAGAAGTCCTTCCTAGGAAAAGGAATTAATAACATAGTATAGTTACAAAAACACTTCTGTTTACAGAAAATTGTCTGGGAAAACCATTTCAGAAAACCAAAACATCTCAGGTATGGAACCAGGGTTACACAGAGGGACTGAGAAAAATGCATCAGTGATATCAATTGTGGCACCATTTGGCTGCCTTTGAGTCCACCACACCGTGAAGTTCCAACACGTCTGTTACGGCAGCGCTCAGACACAGCAGGACTTCATTCAGGCCACAATAATCTTCTGTCAGCCTCCATTTCCCATTAGACTTTCACACCAGCCACACAGGACTGTTAAAGGGTGAGCAAGTCCTGCTGATCACTCCTTAGCTCTCCAGCCAATGAATTAGTTCATGGATGGGAGTTACAGCATCTCAGTTGGTTTCCTTTGACTCCAGCTCATATTGAAGTTCCAAAATGCCTGGTAGGGCAGCACTCAGAGGCGGCCTGACTTCATTCAGGCCACAAGAGTCTACTGTTCACCACATGGCTGTACTGGGGCTTTCCTTCCTTCTGACCGGGGCAGGAGAGGGCTGATCTCTTGGGCTACCCCTAAAATCTGGGGTGTGGGCTTGTTAGGATGAGGAAGTATCTAAAGTTTCTTCTACATTTCGGAGCCCAGAGGATGCCATCTCTATGGCTGATGTATTTATTAGTGGGTGATACTGTGCTACCAAGCTGCTGGAATAAGATGCAGGGGCACTTCAAACCACCTTCACCCACATGGCCATTGTGCAAGGAGCATCCTCTGAACCTTTAGGGACCCTGACACCTTTTAGATCACTACAGACAATTTCCAGTACTGCTAATTCTCTCAGGTAGTGGATACCTCCATCTGCAGCGCTCCACTTCCCTGGGAAGTTCACAAGACCTTCCTTAAATCTTGCCCTCCTACTCGAGAGAAGCCATTTCCAGAGGCTGGAAATTGCTCCTTCTTTTCTAATCCCTCTTTCAATTTCCTGATCTTTAGCAAGGGATCCCAGCTCTTGGGCTTCTTGACCTTCTAACTGCTGACTGTCACCACCACTATCTCAGCATTAAAGCAGCTAGGCAGAAATCTGCTTACCTGGCTGGCAGCTGTAGCCTTTTTGCAAGTCTTGAAGTTCTGATGAGGTCAGGGACTGAGTAACTGTGGTTTCCTGTTTAATTTGCCTCACTCCATTTGATTTCTTTGTTGAAGGACCTGCCTCTTGATCTAACCCCTCCTTTCCTGTTGTTACTTCCCCTTCTTCTGCTTCTTGTGTTTCTTCTTTCTTCTGTTTCTTCTTCTGCTGCTTCTTTTTCTTCTTATTCCTCCTCCTCCCTTACTAATTGGTGGCACGGGCCCATAACTGACCTTGTCCATCTTTTGTTTCCACTGCTGGAGCAACTACTGCAGTGGCTGTACTTTGAGTCCCTGTCTCAGCCACAGTGTACTCAAATGCAGTTTGCATTCCTGCCCCAACTACAGTCCTTTGAGAGTGCTGTGCAATCACTCAATGGGCACATGCCAGGCTCCAGTACCAGGCAAGAAGCTGCTGTTTTTCACTGGGGTGGGCAAGGCACCCTTCTATCAGTCGACAGGTCAGTTTGTCAGAGTTTATTACCTGTTCAGGTGTAAAGCCCTAGGTAACAGGAGGTGATAACTGCCCTGAAAACTTGCCCAAATCCTTCCACAAGCCCTGCCGCTCAGGAACTGGATGCCTCAGGGCAGATTTCAATACCTCTTCACCTAAAGATTGTTTTCTCTCACACCATAATGATGCCAGATTCCATGAACTCCATAGCATACCAACAGTATTAGTTAGTATGATTAACAGTATTAGCTAGGATTATTGCAGCTTGCATAAAGATGAGCCAAGACCATGGGAGACTGCATTATAAAAGCATTAACATCAATCTCAGGCAGGGAGAAGGAGGTATATTCCCTCATGGTCCACAGAGGATACAGTGCAGCTGGCAAACTCAATGTCCTACACAGGAGCTTGCTACTTGATAACTACTATTTACTAATAGCATGCAATAAATAACTGCCTTTATCTTGCCTGAAGTTTAGTTGCCAAAAAAAGTACTGTAGTGAGTTGACCTTGGCTGGGTGCTTGGTGCCCACCAAGCCACCCTATGACTCCCCTTCCCAGTGGGAAAGATAATAAGGTGGAAAACAAAAGTTTGCACATGCATAAGCAAAGGGAAAAGTCAATCTCTAGTTCCTATCAGCAAGCAATATTCAGACACTTCCCAGGAAGCAGGACTTCAGCACATGGAGCTCCAGAAGGCAAATATTGTGGAATAACAAATGCCCCACCCCATTCCTCCTCCCTCCCTTAGCTTTTATATCTGAGCTGACATCATATGGTATGGAATATCCCTTTGGTTAACTTGAATCAGCTAGTCTCATTGCATCCACTCCCATGATCTTGTCCACTCCCAGCCCCTTGGTGGAAGGGAAGGAATGTCACAGGACACTCCTGCTCCGCAGTAGCCAATGCACTGGTGTGTTAGCAACACCCTTCCAGCTACTGATGCAAAGCACAGCACAGTGAGGGACAAGTGAACTCTATTTTCAGTCACACACAATAGAGATATGCTGCTACCTCTGAGGGCTTACATATACACAATCTCCACACAGAGTACCTAAACCAATTCCTTAACATAGTTTTTAAAAAGTTTCTGGTGGAGAGAAAGGAAAGGATGGAAATTTTCCAGCCTTTTTATTGGCCTTTGCTACAATAGAGAATAAAATACTGCATATTTGTAAACCTCTGTATAATGCACATTGCATGCTGTGAGTGTTCTTTCTGCCTGATCTCAAAAACATATAAAACAGAGCAAGACACGGCCAAGGCCAAAAGAGAGTTTTCAGAAAAAGAGAAGGTCTTTCATAATGAAGCAGACAAAATAATTTAGAAATTGTTCTCCTGAAAATAAGTGTCTGGGGGATAAACACAATTGAATAATCTAAGTTAATTGTGAAACTGATCATCACAAGAGGTGAAAACATAAAAGCTTTCCAAGTGTTCAGCCAAATTAATGGAAAAGATGTGGTTAGTACTTAGATAATGGCATCATCATCATTGTCATTACTATTATTATTATCTGGCTTAATATTCAGTGTTCTGGTTACCATTGCCTGGGTGTCATCTCTGTCCAGGGAAATCCACAAACCACAGGATGCTGGAATGAGGTAAATAAGTCAAGGAAGGATCATTTTGTACCAGCTGTTCCCTTTGTTCTTTCCCTAAGCATCCATATCTACCAGGGAGAGAACACTGGCTTTCTGGTCCGACTAAGTTATATTCTTACAAAATTCAATGTTAATTGAGAAGCAGGCATAGTAGAAAGGACAAATTTCAGCCTATCAGGCAGGCATTGGAAACTGGATTGGAATTCAAGCAGTCACGAGTAGAGAAGAGAATCAGCAACTTAGAAGAGGTCCCCTAGCAGGTGACTCCCAACCACCAGAATGCACATGCCCTACTCCAGTGGGAGCCTTGCCCATGCCTGTGGCTCCTCCTTGGGGATGGCTGTTAGTGGCTGAGCATGCAACTGAATTAAAGTCTTCAGCTTTCTGGGTGAGCCCCCAAACACAGCAGCTTTGCACAGGAGACAACCAGAGCAGCTGCAGCCACGTTACTGTGCTCCTTGACAGCAGGGTGAAGCCAGCCCTGTCAGCAGTCACACAGACCAGGTAGGTGCCTCTCCTGAGATGACTCGGGCCTCTCACAGGGCTGCCTCTCTAACAGCCTTGATTATGCAGAATGTAAAGAAAGCCCCAGTGTTTCCTACTGACTTTTCTATACAGCAGCATTTTCAACTGTTCTGCTCCACGCTCCTGTTCTAGGTGAACAGGAGTGATTCACATCATCTCCCTAACTACTGAAGTAATGCATTACTCTACCTCTAGCTGCTCTTTTTCATGCCCCAACTATTTCCCAATGATGTCTTCTAACCTGATTAATGGGTACAGGCCGCATCTTAGGCAACACTGTTCTAACAGTCTGTTAATATTAACTAGACACTTTGATGAAATTATTTGTTACTTGGAATCATGGAATGGATACCTAGCCCTACCCATTAAGCAGAAAATATTTGGGGATCAGATACAGTCTAAGGAAAGCATAAACGGCCTGTCTGGTCACATATTTGTACAAAAAATTGCATGGTTAGCTTATTCCCTGCATGGTCCTAGTTCAAGCTCCCCTGCACTCTGCAGGCACACCCCATGAGTCACACAGGCAGGATGCAGCCACACTATTCAGAGGCGGGTAGAATTCAGCTGTATGATGTTGTGGTCTAACCCCAATCAGCAGCCAGGCCTCATACTTGCTCACTCCCCCATCAGTGGTATCAGGGAGAAAATCAAAAGAGCAAAAGCTAGAGAATCTGTAGGTTGAGGCTGAGAGAAAGTTTAATGGAAAAAGCAAAAGCCACACATGCAAGCAAAACCAAACAAGGAATTAATTCACTGCTCCTTATGGCAGAAGTTCAGCCATCCCCAGGAGAGCAGGGCCCCATCACATGTGACAGTGACTTGGAAAAAGAAATGCCATAACTCCAAATGGTCCTCCTCCCCATCCTTTTTCTTTCCCCCACTTTATATACTGAGCATGATGCCATATGGTCTGGAATATCCCTTTGGTCAGTTTGGGTCACCTGTGTCTCCTTCCAGCTTCCCATGCGCCTCCAGCCTCTTTGTCAGCATGGGAGTATGGAAAGCAGAAAAGGCCTTGGCCATATGAAAGCCCTGCTCAACAATAACAAAAACATCTCTAGATTATCAAGCCTGTGTTCACCACAAATCCAAAACACAGCCCCATACCTGTCACTGTAAAGAAAATTATCCTAGCCAAAGCCAGCACATGGATACAAGTAAAGCTGGCAGGTGAGCCAGCCTCCCTGACTAGTTCATTTACTAGTACAGATGTAGCTTATGTGCCTCCCACCAACTTCCACTGGCTAAAACAGGTTATGTCTATAAGTTACACATAATGACATCTTAATTTTCATGTAACCAAATATTTTTTGGTTTTGTCACCTGACTCTCTACAGAACTAGAGGAATATCATACCTTTGCTGTTACATCCAGCAGTACTTGATGACATATCATGTATTATACAGGATCAAAGGAGCCCTTCACAGATGAGGAAGCTGGTCAAGCACTGCAGCTTCAGGCAATGGCAAAGCCTCAGAAATTTATGATTCAACCTTGTATAAATCCAGCAGCATTTTAGTCTCATATAGCAAATGTTCTTTTTACACATTGTCCTCATGTCCAACTTTTTTTTTTTAAAAATCTAAAAGCTACAGCCTCACTTTGTGTCTGAAATAGGCAAGAGAGGGTCTCTTGCATGGAGGAGGTCTAATATCACTGCCTCTTACCTGTAATGTGTGCAGGAACCGATTTGCTTTCCTGATAAAGGAAAGTGCAGTTCAAGTGCATAGCAATTTGGAAATCAGGGAACAGAAGAACATAAGAGCTGAGGTCAGAAGGGACCTCTGGAGATCATTTTAGTCTACCCCCTGCCACTCTTCTTAAGGCAGGGTCAACTAGAACACTCCACCCAAGACCATGTCCTCCTGGCTTTTGAATATCTCCACAGATGGAGACTCCACAGCCTCTCTGGGCAACCTGTGCCAATGTTTGGTCACCTCCAAAGTAAAAAAAGTGTTTTCTTATTTCAGATAGAATTTCTGTGCTTGAGCATGTGCCCATTGTCTGTTATCCTGTTGCTATCTGAGAAGAGGCTCTGCCTTCTTCATATCATCTCATCAGGTATTTATATACAATAAAAAGATTCTCCCTGAGCTTTCTTTTCTCCAGTCCAAACAGTCCCAGCTCTCTCTGCCTTTCCTCATGTGATAGTTCCTCCTGTCCCTTAATCAACTCTCAGATACTTTGTGGGACCAAATCCATTGAGATCAACCTTTCTTGTCCGGAAGAGCCCAGCACTGGCACAGCATACCACAGGTATGGTCTTACCAGGGCTGAGCAGAGGGGAAGCATCACTTCCCTCAAAATGCTGGCAACACTTTGCCTGATGCAGCCCAGGGTACTATTAACCTTTTTTGCCATGAGGGAGGATTGCTGGCTCATGGTCAGGTTGTCCACCAGGACACTCAGGGGCTTTTTCTGTCATTGTCAAGATGGCCACTGCACTCAGAGTGCTCCATTAAAAACTTCAGGGGGCTTCAAGTATCAGCACCCTCTTATCTAGAAGTCCTTCATACCTTTTCTAAGTAGCAATCCTATAGGCAGCTCCCCACAGCTCTGGCTCTTTCTCTCCTTCTCTCTTCTTTCTGCAGTCCCAGCTCACTCCTTCCTGTCCCTGGCATGGCCACCTAACCCTGTCTGTCCCTCACACAACCCTCTGTCCCTTCAACCTCACTGCACGGCCAGCACACTGCAACTGATTCTCTATTAACTAACTCATTCTTTTATCACACCCAGCTGTGCCGGCGAGGCTGTTTCCACTCTTTGGTAATTAACACAGCTGCAATATATATCAGAGGCAGGATTGCCTTTAGCACTATCTCTATCTATCTTCCCACGTTTTTCTGCCGTGTTATTTTCCAGCTGGTTGGAAGGTCTGTAAGGGAGCATAGAGCTATTCCTCAGACATAGGACATATTTTTCTTTACTGAGTTCAAGTAGATTCCTCTCTGCCCCTTTCCCCATGCTGTCTAAGTCCCTCTGAATGGAACCAGCCATTCCTTACAATTTTGAACCACTAACAAACTTGCTGAGCTTGTCCCATCACCAAAGTTATTAATGAAGATGTTAAGTAATAGCAGTCTCAGTATCAACCTTGGGGTACACTGCTAGAACAACTCTCCAGATGGACTTTGTGCCACTGACAACAACCCTTTAAACCTGTCAATTCACACAGCTATCAGTACACCTCATTGTCCACTTATCATGTCCATATTTCTCTGCTTGTCTATGAGGATGTTACACCTGAAACCCTGGGTAATGCCAAGAAAGAGAACATCCACTCACCCACCAAGCCACTCTTCTCATTGTAGAAGGTCTTGAGTTCAGATAAGCACAATTTCCTTTTCATAAATCCATGCTGACTTTTCCAAATCACTTTGATCAAACAAGGCTTCTTCCACTTGCCTGAAGAAGACCTCAGTTATTACTTCTTTCCAATCCAATGATCTGTACAAGATATCCACAACTACATACCCCAAGTTGGTCTATCCACTAGTACAAAATGAATGACCATTCAGCTTCAGGCAGGTTTCTAATGCAGTCCAATGGACAATGATCGAGTTGTGGCAGAGACACACACAAACATATCATGGTTGGTCCAGAGCATGATGTTGCTTTTTGAGATTAAGCAGCCAGAACACTGCTGTGTGTGATGGAGCATCATAGGTCTGCTCTGAATATCTCAGACTGAAAGAGTCCAAGACTAAAAGCAGAAAGGGTAGAAGTAGAAGGTTTTTTGGGCTCTAAATACTGCATCAGAAAGTTTGGGCAGGATGCAGGGAGCATGTTCTGATGTTTAGAAGGCAGATACCGCCAGGAAGGATATTTCTCCTCCCTGATTCCCTGCTACTCCCCACTCCACTCCTGTTTTGGGGCATACCCAGGATCCATGGAAAAACACAGCACAAAAAAAGTTTTAATAGGTGTTATGCTTCCTCAAATTTGTACCATAAAACCTGACTGTATCCATGAATATTTTATGAAGTTGTTACTTGTGTCAGGTAACAGATGACAGATAGGAAGTCACATCAACAATTTGCTTTTAGCTGACAGAGCATGCACATCTCTTCATATCTCCAATTTGTGATGAATGATATCCTCATATTCTTACTTCTGCTGAGGGTTGCCTTCATCTTCCAGCTTGGTGTCCTTTTCATAGACTATTGGAGAAACTTTCCTGATCTTCTAAGCACAAATTCACATATCCTCATCCTTCACAGATTTCCAGTACAAGACATATTTCCAATGCTACTGACCTCGTATTTCACTGCTCAACTTCAACCTCATATTGCATTTGTTTAAAAGATATCACACCTCAAAGCAGAGATGTGTTACTTATGAAGACTACACAGAGCCACGAAAACCAGTGCCTGACAGAAGATGCCCAGAGCATTTTAAATCAACACAAGGTAGGCTGCTAGATGTGGGTTCCCTCACCTGTGTTGCTGTAGATGCAGAGTTACAGCACTGAGGTTACCTTGGCATTACACAGACAGTAAGTGACAACAGAGAGTCATCCAGCAGGAGGGTTTTGCAATTGGAATGGTTAAACAGATTATCTTTCATTTTTCTTATCTACTTATCCACTCACGGGTGATGTTGTATAACCCACATCTGCACTCAGGGTTTGTTTAAATGTATGAAGGCGATACTCTTAGAGTCCTTTGCACTGAACATATTTTGGGAAATATTTTGTTCAACATTTTCAAAAGAGGAAGACAGACCAAGAGTACAGCATCCCTGCTCTCCAGTCCTGTCCACTACAGCAGTTATTAGTATCCAATGGGTAGAGAGAAAAGGCTGTTTCTGAGGAGAATTTACACCTTTTGAATGTTGCACTTGAATTGTGCAATTACAAGAACAAGGAAAGCAATACAAAAGTCACAAAAAAGGTGATTTTGATAAAAGCTATATCCTTTACAAAATCTAGAAGAGACAGTAGGTGACTTCGCTGCATTTAGGCCTTATCCTTAATAGTTTCTTTTGCAGGAGGTCTAAGAAAGGGCATAAAATTTCAAATTAGTGCAAGAGAAGAAAGTGGTTATTGCTCTGCTGACACATGTACTGACACACATCTTTCTGGCAAGATAAAATAGGCTGCAGTGTATCCACATTTTAAAGCCTCTTCCCACTACCAGAGGACACAAAAGTGTTGCAAAGTGCTTTAAGTGGTTTCTCTTAAATTATTCTCATCTTCTGGTAGTTAAGATTAGCACACAAATTAAGATTTTATGTGAAAACTATTATTTTGTCCTGTTTTCATAGCAAAACCAAAATCACCTCTTGCTGCAAGCCAAATTTCTTGTGGATCCTGGAGGAGTAAGAAATCAAGCACAGGACTGTGCAGACATTAGAGCTCATTCTTATGCTTTCAGTAAAGCCCTCTGTAGATGACAAAAATACATTTGTACTTATCATCATATGTTTGGCTTCTTCAGTTGCTGCCTGGAAATAAATATTGCACTAGCATATCTTTGGTAGTATTGCAAAAAAACACAAGAGCAGCTCAGGAATATTTCAATGTTAATAATAGCGTGAGCTTGTCTAACAGGCTTACTCAGTGACCTTGGAACAAGCACTGAATTCTACAGCTGGGAGGGAAAAAGGGAAAACATGGCTTTCAGGAGGAGTACAAGCGTGCCCCAGCCATGCCTGGCTGTTTGCCACAGCTGGGGAATAGTTCACTGACAAAGACGGGAAGTGCTGATGCCATTTTCCCCCAGAAAGGCATTAAAACTGTTTCCCCCTGCACCCAATGCCACTGTTTGTGACCATGCATTGAAAACAAAGGGCATCTGTTCCTATGGATTTAAAAACATAGTTTGCTTTATATACAGAAAGAATAAATCTGCTTAGTTTTTTTTCATGGTCAGACATGACTCTCTTTGGGCTTATGGCCATTCATTTTCAAACTTCAATTGTCTTCCCTTGTGTTTCCCAAGTGTTATTTTTATAAAGCAGTTGTTCCTCTCTAACTGGATAGCAGCAGAAGTAAATCAGCTTCCACATGTTTAGAAACAAAGGAACAATGAAACATTCAGCCAAGCTTGCCTCAACAGATTACTCTATTTTTTTTATATACTTTCAAGGCAATTTGGAACAGGAAAACTGCCCAAGAGCTCAGAGGATTTGGGAGGAGGTACTCTGAGCAGCAACTGTGACTCTCCTGGAGATTAGGGGCCAGATCCTCCCCTCACTTAAGCTCCTGGAAATTGTGCAACTGCCCAAACAGAGCTGGGAGAATAATTTGATCCATTTTCTTGCAGTGGTATGCTGAGGGTAGATTGCTGTGATTAAAGATTTACGTTTGTTAGCTAAAGTTCAGTAATTTGGTATATCACAGTGGCTCCAAATTTCTCAGCAAAATAAGCAAAATTCAAGCGTGAAGAGACTCTTCTTATGCTTCTGGGGAGAGGTGAAAAAGCAAAATGGGATTAGAGCCACCAGGTGCTAGGATTTTGGGAGTAAGTGCAACCAAGGTAGGCAGCCCACACCTCCCCTGTCTTGCTGCCAAAAGCAGCTGCCCAGCCCTGCTTGTAGCACTGATGAGTCCTGCTCTGCCTTTCTCAGCCTGGAGCAGTTGTGAAAGACTTGTTATTTCTACCCATGCAGCCAACAGGTTTTACATGATCATCCTGTGGGCTGATAGCAAACAGGCAATGGAGGCCAGCTGTCACCCGGGAAGCTGTCAAGGGTTCAATTGCCTGGACGTACACTTCCTTAAGCAGTAGATGGCACTTATATGCAGGGTCTCTCCTGTCTGGAAGCACATAGCTCTTAATAAGGCTAGGGCCACATTTTAGACCCTGAAAGCAATTTCCACTTGTGTGACCTGAAGCCCAGCAAAATTATTAAGCACCTTGCTCTAAGACATGAAAAAGTGACAGAGACAGAGAGAGGAGGCCATCACCTATATGCCTTCAGTCAGGAGCTGCAGCAAGGCCAGGGTGTGGACACATCTCTCTAGCACTCCTAGGACATACAGAAAGGTACCAAAACTAGTTCAAACTGTTGAAGATAATTTCAACAGGCATAAGGCCAGTCATGTGAGCTGGAAAACAGCCAAGATGATGATTAGCACTGAACAAAAAAAGGCACCAGGGATAAGTAATGATGAGGGCTATCTGATGAGCTGCTGCTGGGCTTGAAGCACAGGGTGCTGTTTCCTGCCATGCTGAGCAGTTCTCCTGCCATTTGCCCTTTGCACAATGACCAGCTGGGAGAGCTGAGCAGAAGTGGTGACAGCCCCTGACATCTTTCCCTTCTGGTTTTCTGCCTTTCTTTAGCAAGACGATGGTTTTGGTACTTGGCAAAGCCAGGGAGATGGTTTACCTTCAGCTGGCTGGACTGCTGATGCTAGCAAATATTTCCAAGAAAGTGAAGCTTACAACCTCTGTTGCTGTTTTAAAATAAGATATGGTTCTAGGGTTTGCCAATGGTATTTCAAAAAAGAGAATGTTACAATCAATTTTATAAGAATGGATGTATTCTTTACAGTTCTACAGTTTATTTAGGGTGTTCAAAATGCCATCTTTTTTCCAGGCAGCATTTCCTCATTACCATCTCTTCAGACTTCATATGATTTCTTTCTGCTCCTCAGCTCTGCCCTTAGGATAACTTCCTTTTGTTTTCTCACCAGTGTTCCACCAGCTTTCAGTTTTACTTTATAACCTTCTCTTTTGATTCTTTTTCTCAGCTAACTAAACTGAACAACCAACACCATAAAAATTTGTGGCTTTGGTGATACTTTATAATGTAAAAAGGCGGGAGGTACAGGAAGGAAGTACATATTTTTAGAAGAAAAAGAGTATGTTCTGAAAGTACCTGAAGACAGATGCCAGCAATGCTGATATTGGAAAAAAAAAATAGCATATGCAATGGGTGAATGCTTTTCTGATCTGAATTTATCCAAGGGATGAAACGTGGTCTGATGGAGGAACTTTGGTCCTAACCACAGGATTTAAGATGACAATGTGATCGTGCAAATATAGTGTGAAGAGACTTCTGTGTTCCTCAGGTGAACAAGGTCCAAACATCCCCATGCTGGTCTGTGAGGATGCACTCAACAGTCATGGTTAGAAGAGCACAGACTGACAGACTGGACGAGACATCAGCCAGTGGACAGTCAGTGAGGGGAGAAAATGCCAAGTGGAGGTTCATGTTACTAACACAAAACTGACCTGCAAATGAGCAAGACCAACAGACAAAGTACTGACTGAGGTCCCAAAGTTCTGTTCAGTTCATGTCCATTCAGCCCCAGCCCACTACCCTTCCTGACAGGTAAGTACAACTCTCCACAGTGGTGCAGGCTGAGATGCTGTGCCAGGGGTGGCATCATGACAGTCACATCCATCACTGTTTGCTAGAATTTAAATAATTAAATTCAAGTTTTAACAAAAATATGGTCATCTAAACATAAAAAGATACTTGTAGGTCTCTCACCAAGCAAAGCTTCTGCTAATGATACCTACTGTACAAATACCATGCTAAGGGAGAGGGTTCCAAATAATGCCAACTGATTTTCTCCCTTAAGGTCCAGAAGATTTGCCAAAGAAGTCTCATAAGACATTTTCTCAACAGTCTTTATTTTCCTTTTGAAAACCATGCTCAGAACTTCACCCCTCCTGTCGGTCCTGGGAGCCCTGTGCTGCCTCCAGGCACCCCAGAGAGACACTTGCTGTGGCCTGGGCCACTTGCCCCTGGCCAGGGCAGGGCACATTTGCACCTTAGCTAAGGCTAAAGCAATGTGAAGAGGGTATGTCATAAATAACAAATTCCTACACATTGCTGGGACGTTATCAGCACCTCAAGCTGCCCCCCGGGCGCCTCCCCAGGCACTCCCAGAAGAGGAGGAAGCATGAATCAAGCCAAGCACAACCTGTTCATGCCTTTAGTCAAAGTTTCTTGGCCTCGCCGGCAAAATAAACCGTGCCTTGAAGTACCTCAGGGAGTGGCCCGCAGCAGCACATCCTGAGGCAAGAGGACGAGAGGCAGGACCGAGTGTGGAAAGCAAAACACAAGGTTCCCGGCAAGGGCAGGGCCACAGGCGGCACCGGACCCCACGATGGGAGCGCTGCCCCTGCAGCCCCATCCCGCCCGCCAGCGGGGACACAGCCAGGGGAACCCTGCCCACAGCCTCCATTCCCACAACCTGCCAGTTCACTCCTCTGCTCACGGTTTTTACACAAGGCACAATATTGTCTGGTAGATAAAAACTGAACTGAGTACAGAATTTGGGGGTTTTTTCCCCCTTTCACAAGAGATGGGGTTTTTTTCAGATAAAATAGCATTTAAAAGGGAATATGATATCTATAGGGTTTTTAAAGAGCTTTTACCCAAAGTGATGTGATTAGTCATGATTCAAGAACAGCTTGCCACACAAAATCCAATTTTTAGTTGTTGTCTAAAATCAATGTGAGGCTCATTCCTTCTGCTGTTAAAATCAATGGCAATTTGAGTTTAAGAAGAAGCTGGATCATTGTTCTGTAAAAATGTAAACCAGATCTTTCCCTCTTTGCCCTGCTCGTTTTAAAAAAAGAAACCTATGTTAGTTTCCCTCTCTTGTAAAATATATGTTTCTAAAGAACGTTAAGGAAGATTTTACTCTTTCGACCGAATTATTTCCTTTATATCACAGTATCCATACAGATGGTTCTGTGACCTTTCAGCAGCTACATGTGAATTTCCCAAGTACATAGGACTGGACCACTTTCATTTAGGTGGTGGTTTTTCATAGCTGTGTGACTCTGGGATCCCTTACACTGCGCATCCTAACAAGCCTCAGGAACATTCCTGAGACTCTGGGAAGCAGAGCCATCGTGTCCCACCACCTGAGGCATGTTGCAATTTGCAGGGCTAGTTGTGGCACTAATTTGCTTTAAGGCTTCACTGACAAATAGAAAAAACCGATTGAACTGAGAGAGGTCTACTCAATACCTGCCGTTGCAGACCTGATCTCTTTCAGTTTTAGTTGTAAGAAGTCTGCAGCATGGTTTTCTTCCTCCTTGGACATTCAGTCAAAAAAAAGAGGAGCTAATGTAGGAAAATAAACCTTTGGTGTGGGAATAAAAAAAATACAAAATAATAAAATCAGAAAATGTATTAAGTGTCTGGTTTTGAGATATTGCGGGCAGTTAAAGCAGAAAAAGAAGTCAGTATTTTCAAAACTCTGTTTGTAATGGGAGGCAGAAATGAGAGGTCTAATCACAGGTACCTTTCTAGCAAAGGAGACCGTCAGTAGGAACAAACTGTGGAAAGCATGTAGCATCCATACCTGTGTCTGCAGAAACAAATGACACTGTAGTTCCACAATGCCTTAATCTAGAACAAGTGCTTACTCAAACTGGAAGGGGATTTGTTCTTACCCCAGCTCCCAGGCCTCAGTCCCATTCTCTCCCTTGCACTTGCATTTGAACTCTAAAAGTCTTCTAGTCCAACTTCCTTGCAGTAAGCAGCAAAATCTTCAGCTAGATCAGGTTGATCAGAGCCCTGTCCAACCTGACCATGAGCATTTCCAGGGATAAAGCATCCACCAGCTCTCTGGGCTGTTCAGGGTTTTACTTAGTCCACAGCTATAACCCTGCAGTCAATAGCTCCAGCCTCTTCTTAGTCTTTCAGTTACCAGCATGCCTATGAAAGTTTTTAGCTTTCAAGGGAAGCAACCCATCTTACTGACCTGTGGTCTGCTTGATGCATTCTGGGTTTTACCAGGAATGAAAATTATAAACATACAGTCACCAGGAAAAACATGAGTTTAAATAGGCAAGCTTCGTTTTTCTTAGAAGCCTTTACCTCCTGTTTAAGCTAAACAGGATCTAGACAACAGATGAACGTGTTTATTGCACCCTACCCAGGCAGGTTGCTGACACAGTTCTACATATGGACAATTAGGTCTGTAATGTTGTGCTGCAAGCATCAACTAGGGATGAGTATTTTCTAAAGCCAACATTGCACATCATTCATTTGGGATATGCAATCTTCCCCTGCTGATTCATGTCAAATCAATTCTGCATATTGTAGAGTACAACGGTGCAGTAAGAAACACTGATAAATGTGTTAAGCAGAGGCACTAATCTGTGGTGCTGATACACACAGAGTGGAGTTCAAAGCTCCTAAGTGCCTCCTGTGTGGCCCATCCTGCCACCCCTGGGGACAGTCATCCTTTAAAGCCACAGGGCTGGGAACGCTAAGCCTCCTTGTCAGAGCAATGTTCCATAAGAAATCAGATGACTGCAGCTTTTAAGTCAGTCTGGCAGAGGCTAGGGTTGAGGAAAGGGCAGGGGAACAGCAAGCACCTTGAAATAAAACACAGGGTCCAAGTATAACAAAGCTATGCGTTGGAAACAGGAGGGGTGGTTAGTGTGCCCACAGGTCACATCCCACGGAGGTCCTTGTGGATGGGCAGGACCTCTCTGCAGCAGGCACACCACAAACACAGCTGAGGAAGAGACGTGCTGCCTCAGCCCACCCATCCAGCCAGGCGTGGGGCAAACATAAATTGCTGCTTCAGTGTCAGAAATCAGCCAGCTTTATGAGCTGAAGCACACTTTTCTGCCTTCCTTTAAAAAAGACAACTCTCCATTATCAAAAGGCAGAGTTTGACTTAGTTATTCTGCCATTCTGATCTTAATGGGCTTCACACTGTTTGCATCATTAGACAAGCCTTTACTGTGTGGGTGGAAGCAGAAAGTCTGCCAAGAGCTCCAAAACTATGTGAAGAATGAGGGTTTCTGATGAGAGCCTCTGATGATGAATCTCCTGCTACTGCATTTGTGAGAACGGAGCACAAGTCTGAGCTCTGCACTACCTTTTCTCGGCTGACAGTGCTCTCACTGCCGGGTTGGAACAAAAATGCAATGATTACACAAAGTGACATGATCAATGATCCATACAAGGGATATAACAAGGCAACTACCTTGTCAAAATGATATGAGGGTGGTTATAGCAAAAAAGCAAATAGCCTCAGTGATGCTTTTTTTTCCTCGTAAAAGTAGGTTGAAGAAATCAGGATACATCAAAACTGACAGTTCATTGAATTTGGCAGCAGTTCAAAGGTAGAACGTCTTGTCCGTGCTGTGCAGAGCTCACACCCACTATCTGCAAGAGGTAAGAAACCAGGAGCATGGACACCTCACACAGAATAAAGGAGTGAACTGATTATACTTCCAAGTTTCAGAGGATGCCCTATGCAGCCCCCTGCACAGGAAATGCACATAGTTAATGAGAAACTACTGTAATAAAATAACAACCCCCTGGTTGGGAGATGACATAAAGGAATTACATAAAAAAATACATTCCATTGAGCCTCTAATGCTTCTACTGGTATACAATAAAAAGACAAAAAGAGCTGTTTACAAAGACTCTCCATGGGTGTAAAGTCCACACAAAAAGCTCCATTCAAGTGAAAGATGAGGAGGGTGTCAGGATATCACCTATCTGGAGCTAAAGCTTCATAACAGATTTTCTCAGTGATAACTGCATCTGGAGTTTAGTGCATTTCAGCTCAGACAATTTTTAACTTGTCTAATTATAGCATGCTGGTAGTGATACTATAATTATGAGAACAGAGGCACTCTCATATACATGCCTAGAGGAGTTGCTAGTGCCGAGGAGAACTGGTAGCAGCAGTAAGTGTCCTCAGCATACACTGAACTACTTTAGTTCTTGTTAAAATATATGTAAGGGCTTAGGCACCTGCAGCTGACCACATGCCTGTGCAGGAGCAGGAGATAAAAGTGCTCAGTCCCCAGCAAAAGCATAGCATGGTACCTTTGATCTGCAAAGGTTTAGACTCACGCACTTCATTTCTCATTTCCTACAGAAAGTAAGAGCACAAACAACTTAATTCTGTGGCTTGATGTAGTAATTCATTAAGGAGCAGTAACTTGGCATTTCTAGTTCCAGCTGTTTTGTTCTGACACAAAGAAGCCATCCTGGAGATGAAAGGGTCCAGAACTTCCCACAGCAGCCATTCCCACACAAAGACTGGGGACAGCAGTGAATAAGCCACAGGAACTTTCAATTTTAGTAAAATTCAATGAATAAAATTACTCAAATAATAAAATAAAAACAGCCTTTAGTCCAACCATACTAAAGAGCTTCTTTTAAATGAGAAAAACACAATTACAAGAATACAGAATGCCTCTAAATTCAATTAGACAGAAATTTGGTACTTAAAGTTATCAAATCATAACAGTACAGCTATTAGACAGTGATACAGCCAAAGCACAAAATGAGATCAAGTTCAGAAACAAAATATTTTGCCACAGAAATCACCAAAAAGATAAACCTTAAATGCAAGAGACAAAACTGTAGCAGGACTCAAAAAGCAGAACTTGCCTCATTTAAAATGGAGTCATGTGGGAGAAATAAGGACAGACAAAAAACAAGGACTGGATCTCATAATACTTTCATAAAAGTGGCTGATTAGAGGTGTGGATGCATTAACCTTCTACTCAGGGAAGAAGTCAACATGACCCACATCCATCACATCATCAGCACCATGAAGTTAAGTAGGATGGATAAGGATGTGAAAGGTCGTTACGTAGATTCTGACAACAGTGTAATCATGCCATCCTCCTTTTCAAACAGACCAATAAACACAAGGAACTCTAATAATTGTAAGTCAGATATTGATGCTCAAGTACTGAAATAAAAATTGGTGTCAAAGGATTGGAAACAAAAATTACAGCAGACAAATAAACAGGTTTTAGCAGACTGCAGCTTGAAAATGCTAAAAATGCAATAAATTATGAAGGCAGGAAGTTGGAAAGAAGACTATAGACCAAATTATATACCAGAGGCACAGGAGAAATGTTAGGCGTCTTCAGAATAGGTATAAGGCTTAATGAAGAAAACAAAACTAAAAAACAGGACGGTAAGCTCAAATGTATTTATACGTAAAAGAAAAGTCTGGAGATGTCACCTCAGCAGCATTAAAAAAATAGTTTTGGAAGCAAATCCAAGTATTTGAAGTACTATTTTCATGCTGAAGTAAGTAGACACTGTTTAAAAAGAGTTGTGAGGAATGCAAGGCACTCGAGAAGAAATTACGAGACTCTCCAGAGCATTGTTTCTAATATAATTTATTTTCAAAAGTGTAAATCAGGCTTTTTTTCTTTGAAGACCGGCCCCCAGAGACTGCAGCCTCTGCTCAAAGCAAGAACTCTCCTTTCCCAGGACCCCATCACGACCTCCTGTGGACTTTAACATGGCTTTGGTTGGCAGTCACAGTCTCAACTGATACACTTGGGACATGATCATCTGTGGGGCTGGGGATGTTCTTTTTGGCTCCTGACCTAGCACAGCAGGAATCGTTCAGCATCTTTGGATATGCTGAGGAAAATTGCACTCAGCCTAAGGGTGAGGGAGTGGATTCAGCCATCTCTAAGACTTTTGCTTACTTACAACCTCGTGATGAGCCCATGAGGTGCTCTGGATAGCGACCAGGAATCTACCCAGTCTTCCCCTAGAGCTCCTTGGGTCATTATCAAAATTACTCCAGGGGATGTGACATTTCTATACCCTTCTCCCATCTAAGTATTTGAAGGGTACTATGCACTGAAAGTGGGAAAGAGTCCCTGCCCTGAGTTTACAGTGTGAGTGGTCAAAACAAGAAAAGAATAAGGGAAGAAGACATGAATGTCCACCATTTTTTATCTTGTTGTCTACCTGTATCTTGTATTGTTCACAGCTGGGAAAATACTGCATTCCCAGAATAATAAAAACCAAACCACCCATCCTTCCTGGAGAAAGCCAAAATATTTTTCCTCTGACATGTAGGGTTATGTTAAAATACCTCCTCCACAAAACCTGACCTGGACTGGTTGCTATATCACTCACCAAAGATTATTCCCGATGGCTGGTGGGTTGCTGCTGGTAGCTTACAGCTGAGGAGCCCACCCAGGGACCCATCACACTTCTCCTGAGGTCAGCAGCAGGGCTAGAAACTTCAACAGCAGCCACTGCTTTGAGTGGCTTGCTTTTCAGCTGCACATCTCCAGAGGGCTCTCTGATGATGGTCAATGAGAATGGGAAAAACCCAAAAAAACCCAGTTATTTTGTATTTTTAATTTTTATCTTGGCCTTTTTTTTCCAACTGCCTGTAAAATACATTCTCAGCCTTCGTTTTTCCCAGGCCATGTTAGTGGAAGTCCCAAGAAGACTGCAAAGACCACAGGGCAAAGGCAGGATCTGCCTTCTCAGGTGAGAGGTAGAATAATCCTTAAAAGTGGGAAAGGATATCTGAACACTTCAGCTGAGCAATCAACAGAGACAGCGCATTGGATTTGCAGGTTCTGCTGGGAAGATGGGCAGGGGAGGGCTCCAAGTTGTGTACTGAGGCTTTAGTATCCTGCAACCAGGAAGGCAGGCTGCAGGATGGTCTGCACAGAAAGTGATACTTCAATAAAACAGACGCTTAAAATAGTATACAATAGTTTTAACTCAGGACAAATGTCCAGGTATAATGGTTTTCTCAAAATGCACAACAGATTTTCTATGGATACTTAAGGCTGAAAGAGGAAAGGACTTATATCAGAATCAGAGTGCTCTGTGGGGAAACAGCCTCCTGAAAAACATGACTACAGTGATGACTTAATAACTATTTTGACTATCAGAAGTTGGCACCATGAGGTCCGTCAACAAAGCAGTTTGAATGGATTTAATACTTTAAAAATTCCAACATGTAATGACAACCATTCAGATTCACGTACATGTTTTCAGGCAAACCAGAGCATTTACAAAAATACTTTCCCTCATCTCTTTTTTTTTTAAATATTATTTACTGTTTGCTCTAAGCAGTTAAGACAGTGTTTTCTCTCAACAACAGGATTATTTCAAAGAGTTTACACTGGTTGTGATTGAAGAGAAAGGCATAGGCAGCATGGCACATGAAGAGGGATTGCAAATGCTGCCCTTAACTGATTCTGTAAATCAGAACACCTAATACTCCTCTCGGAAATACAGTGTTGCACTCTTTACCAGCTCCTTAATACTGAATAACATGACAGCTCCAAATCCCAGTCCCACTAGTTCTGAGATTAAGAAGAAAATTGTTGTTAGGCTGCAATGGGCAATGATGTATTTATGATTCTGTGGAAAACCACACATTGTTTTGAAGGATTAGACGTTGTAATCCATACAGCAAGTCGACAAAAACTCACCATAGCAGTTACAGGCAAGGAGCAAGGCATCCAATTACTAATGCAAAATAACGCAGTTTATACTTTGTTCACCCTACTGTGATTAGCATTAGCTCTTCTAAAATCACTCTCCTCCAGCAGAAGCTGCTTGCTATATGAAGTGAAAATATACTTTCCCCTTTAAAAGCTTCTACTCTTCAGTGTAGATATGCCCAAATTTTGAGAGGAATACCCAAAAGTAGGCAGGGAAGGAGAGAGCAGGGCCGGGCTCACAGGGCTCTCTGGGGTCAGAGCAGACAAGTGGGACAGAGGCACAGCGGGGTGACTCTCCGTGCTGCCCCCTCCCCGGCACTGCAGCCACCAGCAAACCTTGGATGAGCTAAGGTGGCTCAAGCCCTGCCACAGCCTGGCTCTGCCCCAGAGGCAGAGGTGTGGTTTGAGTACAGGGTTATAAACAAGCCAGCACGGATTTCCACTTCTGCTGCTGTAGGCACTGTGAACGAGGAGGCAGACTGCGGACAGATGGCACTAGCCACACATGTTAGCTGAGTTAATCACTGCCTAACTCCGGGTTAAGTGACCATTTTCTTCATGCCCATTTCGGAACTACCTGATCATCAGAAACACCTTGCTATTCTTTCTGTGTCTTCTATTAGCAACCCCAGCAGTGCCATAGGAGCAAACTAGCTGTTATATAGCGGCAAGATTCTTGGGACTTATTACTCTCTGAACTCAGGGTAATTAAAGCTTTATCAGCATTAACAAGGTTGGACTTTAATCACATTTTCTCTCTCTGAAATTACGAGCAGCATGTTGAGAAAGAAGAACATACTAGCATCAGTGACAGAGAACATTCCATAATTATTTGACAAGGAACAAAATATTTTGGTCTCATGGGACACTATTTGGGGTAAATCTGGCTCTTAAAATACACTGAAAGTTTGGTGAGTTGGTGCAGGTCTTCAATTCTCTTCAATTATTTGCCTACAGCACCAGATGCTGCAAGGAGATGTAAGAGGAAGAGGAAATGCAGAATAGTAACTGCTGTTAATGTAAAATGCATGAAAATGGATTATAAATGCAGGGCCAAGAACTTTTTTCCACTCTAGCCTGTAAGAATTTTGCAAAAAGCATCCTCAAAAGCTAAGACCAGTTTGTAACATGATCATACCTCAGAACAGAGTGAGCACGTTCACACCAGCTCTGTGTTGGAATCTCAAAACAGCAGTTTCATCCAGTCACTTACTTATGAGACCTGAAAATACGAAATTGGGGTGGAAGACTTGCTTGAAAGCTTTTCCTACAAAGGTCAAGTACTTAGGAGTTAGAAAAAGTTGGCATGAAGCATTTGTCATCTGCACAACAGAAGAAAACACCATATTCAGAAGAAATAGATGTTGCAGTTTCAAGCCTGATTCTTTAGTCCAGTGTTTGATCTAGGAACAGTAATCACATCCCATTTACTGTGCTGATAAAGAACATGGAGCTGCCACAGTCAGTTTGGATAGATGCCAAGGCAAACTCAGGCACAACTAAAAAATCCCGTTAGGGTGACTGAGTGGCAAATGATGGTTATTTATTCTAATCAATTTGTTCATTTACTTCTGGAAAAACTGGATTAATTTGTTTCTAATCAAAACAAGGACCTATTCATTACAGCATGTATGATGAACCTTTACTACATAGGCATAGCTAGGCTTTCTAACAGGTTTGTTTTTTTTTTTAAAGAAGACAGATTTGCTAACTCGCCCCCCAGAAGAAAACCATTTGGGCTTGTTTCCCTGGAACACACACTTCTAACTTTTATCCATGCTGCTGGGCCTTCCATTTTGTCCTCTCAGTGCTGCAGCCCTCACTGACTTTGCAGTCTACTTTCAAATGTTCCAGCTGTTCTCTTCTTACCCATACTCTCAAACGCTAGTATCTATTTAACCTCTTCTCTTTGTATCCATTGATTAAGTGAGGATAGCCCTATCTGCTGAGGTCTCTGCTGCTGCTGCCTAGGCTGTCACCTAGGACTTGGCTTTCCACAGTGCTCAGATTCTGCCTCTTCTCGCTCAAAATGTAGGATTACAATAGTCATGAGATACAGGTTAAAATTATGTGCAAGGTATAACAGATTTTACATCAGCCCTAGCAATCCTTCTGTCTAAATCCTGAATAATGTTTAATTTGCCCTTCTCTGAACTCCAGCCTTGTTGATTCCACTCTGATAACAAGGTCTCTGAAGCCCCTCCCGAGCAAACATACCAGCTGCAATTTCATCAGGGCTCAGTGGAGAGGTCCATGGTAATGTCTTCACTCCTGACAAACCTGCAGATGCTCCAAGAAGATGAGGATGGTGCTGGGGCTCAATACATCTGCAGCCCAGAATGACTATGGCCAGCTCCTATCCCTATTAAATGCCAAACATTTAGTGCCAAAACATTTGGCATTGTTTGCTTAGTTCTCCCAAGTGGGTAATTCTGAAATGACATTTCCCATGCTGTGACCTTGCTCTTGTTCTCTGATGATAACAGCATGAGCATTTTGGAGAGACCAGGAGAGGGATGAACCAGCAGACCAGCTGGCAGTCTCGGAGTCTCACACTGGAGCCAGGCTGGCAAACCCAAAATCTCATCCCCAGCCTCACTGTTTCCTCCATCAGCTGTTGTGTCTTTCCTCTCCAGTACCACTTACTTGGCACGCAGGGCATACAGAGTCTCATTAAAACCCCACCACCAAGCAAGAAAGGCAAGCTCCACAGTGAAGAGAGGCACAGCAGGTATGTGCCAGCCTCTGATGGGCCTGGGACATGTTTCCCTGCCTGTGGGATGCAGCATGGGGACCAGGAAGCAGCACATCCTTTTCCTGCTGCTCACAGGGTGCTGCTCACTCCCCAGCTACACTCCCTGTGCCCTGCTCCATCCCCTTCTGTATCTCAAGTTCTTATTTTTTAAACAGCCAGATTGAGTCTTAATTATTTAAGCACCTTCCAGATTTAGAAAGCTGTTTTGGCTGTGAAAGTAACACTCAGTGTAATCATCTCTCATCAATAAACCATGGAAACAAATCTGTATGCCTGTTGGGAAGAAATTTTATTTAAAGCACACTGAAAAGTGCTTTAAATAAAGTGTGAAAGATGTGAAAAGACCTAATGCTGGTCATGTTTCAGTGAGCTCAGCACATTTTGGCTCAAGTGAGAAAAAATGGGACTTGTGCCTTATTCAATTAAGATGGCTTGACTTCTCACAAACAGGAAGGGATGCCTCAGAAACATCCAAAACACAAACTTGGGTGAAGGGTCTTCAGAAAGGCACACTCACCTGACAGTTGTGCTGGTTTTCATAGGGTTTGGGGTTTTTTTCCAAAGTGGTAAAACACATAGGCAAGGGTTTGGTCCTTCAAGGAAATAAAGATTTGAGCTTTAAAACAAAAAGAGGAAAAAACCTTTCAACATTAAGCAAATAGCATTCCTAACATCTTACTCTAATAAAAGAAATAAGATTAAAGAACAGTGGCAGAGCCTCAGTGTTTACTTTAGTGGGAGATTTTTTTCTTACCCCAGAAAGAGCTTAAGGAACATAATTTCTGATCCCACTAGGAAACAATCTGCATTATTGTACTGATAGAATAACAGACTCATAGTATATACTGAGTCGGAGGGACCCCCCCAGGATCATCGAGTCCAACTCCTGATCCAGCACAAGACACCCCAAGAGTCACACTGTGTGCCCAAGAGCATTGTCCAAACGCTGAACTCTGTCAGGCTGGTGCTGTGACCACTTCCCTGGGGAGCCTGTTCCAGTGCACAACTACCCTCTGGGGGAAGAACCTCTCTCCTGATTTCCAACCTAAACCTCCCCTGACTCAGCTCCATGACATTTCCTTGAACCCTGCCTCTGGTCACAAGAGTAAGATCAGTGCCTGCTCCTGTACTGTCCCTCATGATGATGCTGAAAACCACAATGAGGTGTCCCCAGGCTGAGCAGACCAAGTGACCTCAGCTGCTCCTCATACGGTTTCCCCTTAAGGCCCTTCACAGCCTTGTGGCCCTCCTTTTGATGGTCTCAAATAGCTACACGTCCTTTTTATATTGAGGTGACCAAAACAGCACACAGGACTTGAGGTGAAGCCACCCCAGTGCAGAGCAGAGTGGAGCAATCACCTCCTTTGACCAGCTGGTGATCCTGGGCCTAATGCACCCCAGGACAGGGTTGACTCTCCTGGGACCTCCTCTTGACTATTTACAGCCCAGCATCATCTCTGGATGCTGTTTGCACACTGAGCTTCAACCAGCTGAGGTGAGGTTGCAATACATTGCTTCAGATAAATGACCATGGACGTGTGCCTTGGACTGTGGACGTGGTATCACTGCCCAGAAGTGACTGATGTTGGGTTGCCATAGCCAGTGTTGACTGCTTCACCCAACCATCTGTTTTCTGTAACTGAGGGAAAGCTCCAGGAAACCCTTTTTACTCCAGCTTTCTAAAATTGCTAACTGCTTCCCACAGAGTGGAGATACTTGATCTTGAATAAACCCCATGCAAATTGCTGCTTGACTCCTCTCCTTTGCAAAGCAAAGCTGTTCTTTATTCATGTAGGATTTTCATTTAATTAACAAAGAGATGGAACAAACTCTTAGGGAGGGAGGAAAAAATAAAAGGTCACCTTCCATCAGGAGGGAATATGTGAGAGAGGAAAGAAACAAACTGGTTTCTTCTTCTTGGCCATAAAAACATCAAGGCACCCTCACTAGTGGCCCCATTAGGACCTCGGGGAGATAACCAAGTATCTGGAGAACACAGACAGAACTTTTCTTCCTCTCTTGAGCATCCCTGCAGTTGGAAAGGAGCCAAAGAGGGTACTTTGAGATTCCTTCCTCAGACATCTGACACTGCGGAGACCAGCTCAGCATATGCATGTCAATTACACAAAACCAGCAGTTTTATTATGCAACCGAGTTGTAATACTACCTACCTAATTGCAGCCAGAGCTTACAATCAGAAATGCTGTCAGGTTGCAAAGCCCGTTACTTCAGAACACAGGAAACATCCACTACATCTGCCCGGGACCTTTAATGTAGGCCCGCGGCCCATCTCATTATGTCAGTCTTTAATTACAGGGTGCCATATTGTTTTTCACAGGCCCCCGCTGCCAGGCCGGGCTGAGGGCCCCGAGGGGGACCTGCTGGAGCGGCGGCTCCGAGCCCCGCACGAGCCGCTCCCGAGCCGCCCCATTGGCCCTCTGCCGCCGTGACGTCATAGCGCCCCTACGCCGCCGCCCGTGAGCCCCCCGCACCACTCTGACGTCACGGTCAGCCCACGGCCGGCGGGGGGCGGGGCCCGCCGCCCCGCGCCCGCCCCTCGGCCCCGCCCCGCGGCTCGCAGCGGGACAGACCGGCCGGTGCCGCCCGCCGCCCCCAGCGCCGCCGCCGCCGCCGCCAGGTAGGGCCGCGTCCCGGGCCGGGGGAGCGCCGCGCCGGGGCTCCCCGCCTGGAGACGGGTGCGGCGCGGCCCCCGGCCCGGACAGGGATGCGGAGGACGAGGGGGACGGGGGTACGGCGGGCGGGGGGCGCCGCTCCGCGGGGCGCGCAACAAGTGCGGCGGCACGGCTGGCGGTGCGCGGAGCGGAGCGGAGCGGGGGCTCGGCGGGGAGCGGCGGGGCCGCGCCCGGGGACGGGGCCGGCGGTGGCGGGCAGGCCGGCCGGGGAAGGGAGGGGACGGGGCGGCGGAAGGGACGGGGCTCTCGCCGGGAGCGTCTTTTTCCCGGTGCAGTTTAGTCAAGAGCATGATGCAATCCCGCATTGCCATGGATACTGCATCCCGGGCGGCGGCAGCGCCTTCCGCCGTGCGGGGCACGGGTGGGGTGAGGTAACGGGGCAGGAAGGGAGGAGACCCGCACCTCAGCCTCCGTCCCCGGCCGTAGCCGCCTCCCCGGGGAGCTGGCGGAGGGCTGAGCGCCGCCGCGGTTCCCGACAAAGCCCCGATCCGTCTGTTTCCGCGGTGGCGGGTGCGGGGTGCCCGGCCCGCCCAGGGGCCGCTGCCGGCCGGGGAGCGGCCCGGCCCGGCCCGGAGGAGAGAGAGGCGGGTGTCGCGGAAGGCTCGTGGCCTCGGCAGGAGGGCTGATACTTCTGCTTCTTCCCCGAGCTCTTGCCCGGCCCCCTGACCGCCCCACTGGTTCAGAAGTGGAGCCGCCGGCACGGCGGGTCCCGGGCTGTGTGTGGGACAGGGCAGAGCCCTGGACACGTGCAGTGCTTCTCAGAGTGCTCCTGACAGGGACCGGCCCGCTCTGAAACCTGCATGTGTAAAGAGTACGTGCCTTAGGAAATTAGCAGAAAAGGAAGGGCAAACGGTAGAAGTGTGTCAGTGTGTCAGATGCCTGTGCAGGGACTTTCTTAAAAACTTTATGACTTCGCCTTTATCTCTTCTCTCCCGCAAGCCCTCGGGCACCAGCAGCGTTAGCAGCACGCCCGGGGTTATGTGAGGTATTGTCTTGGGTAGAGTGTTTTCTCCTCAGCCTGCGCTGGTCGCTTTTCTGCCCTCATTCCTTTCCCGATTCCCAGGGATGCAGCATCTGAGGATCTCGCTCCAGAGAGCTTTCTGGTATCGATCTGTGCCGTGAGTCTGCAGACAGAAGGTCAGTTTTGCAGACCGGGCAGGAACAGCAGCCCCTTGGCTCGCTCGGCGAGGAGAGCTCCCGGCAGGCGAGAGGCGCTTCTCCCCCGGGGCCGGGAGCGTGTCCCGGCCGCGCTGGCCGCCCGTGCTCCCGCCGCTCGTTCGTGTGCTCGGTGCTTCGGCTGCTCTCTGTGCCTGGGGTTCTGTGCCATGGCAGAGTTCTCGTGGCTGGGACAGAGAACTCCAGCAAAGAGCTCAGCCGGCTCCTAGCGATGGCGAGGAAAAACAAGGCGGAGGCACGGCTGCAGTTGGGATGCTTCCCATCAGGAAGTCTCCAAAACCGCTCTGTGCAAATGGAAACACGCCCTGCAGCTGAAACGAGAGGAGGATGAGGCGTCTCCCGTGGCGGCACAGCCTTTCGCGGGAGTTTTAGGCCGTGTTGCTTTCAGGGTGAGGTTATCTCTGCCAGAGCAGCTCCGGCCGGGACAGGCAGCCGAAAACCGCCGGCTGGATTATCGCCGGCCCGCGGCTGGGCGGAGGGTTTGCGGCCGCCAGGGTTTCGTAGATGCGGGATAGTGGTGCTGCTGCATCCGTATTTAGCTGCTAGCGTAGAGAGAAGGGATTTATTTGGTTTGAACAAGAGCTCGTGAATAACGCTGAGGAGTTTTGCGATGTGTTTCACTCTAAGCCCTCCGCGCTCCTTCGGCGCGGTCCCAGCCCGAGATTCTCCTCTGCTGCTGAGATAGTCCATAGCTAGAGACCGGTCCTGGTGCGGGCTCAGCGCCCCCACAGCAGCCGGAGCTGTGCCGGGGACAGTCAGCCCCTGGTGCTCGTCATCTGGTGCTGTTCAGCAATAAAAGCTGAAGGTTTTTATATAAGTGTTGGTGTATTTGTGGTGCACTAGACATGACCGGCTTTCAGAGCAGCAAGTAGCCAACACATGTACTCTGGCTCGGGGTACCTGTGCTTGCACACAGAGGGAGGATTTTATCTGAAATTTGTGGTACCTGGAGATAGCTGGGGTCAGCTGGGTGGAGATCCCTTCCCAGCTTTATGTGAACTTAAGAGCAAATGAAATGGACCGCTGTGCTGAGTTTGCTGAAGTTAAGCATGGATTTTCCCTCAGGGACGCTGTTGGCAGCTGATACTGGTCAAGAGCACCAAAAGACATGCCAGAATTTTTCTTGACTTTACTGAATTTCGTACAAGGCACACGTTACATATGTAATGCTGCTGGACGCTCTTCTTAGTGTTTTTTATCCATAAGTAGCTAAGTGAGTTTGTCATGTGTTCTGACTTAAGTCTCCTGTGTTTTAGCATTCAAATGCAACCAGGGAGAGCAGCAGTGAAATAAATATGCAGTGTGGCTTTGTCTTGCAAGCTGGCAAAGGTCTGCCTGATGGTCTCTGTGCCTCATGTTGCTTTTTAAAAAGCTACACTTTGAGTTAGTGCCTTTTACCTAGCAGCAGCTGATTAGATGGACTATCTTTGATTAAAACTCTTGCATATTTGGTATTTAAATATAGCATCATTAATGATATTTAGTTTATGTGCTGTCTGACCAGTGTCTGGGTTTACTTATTGCAGTATTTTTAGTAAGTTGATGTTGTTCTTAAATTTCTCAGCATGAATTCTTCTTGTTACATTCTTTGTCTTTAGTACAGCCAGAACTGAAATAAAATATTTTGAATTCTCTAGTCTAATCTCTTCTTTCCCTGCTGATTTTTATTTTGTATTGTTTATAAGAGGAATTAACTTAGAGAAGATAACAGAACAATAAAAAAGTAAATCTGAAATAGTACTGTAGATCCATCAGGCCTCTGGACAGCTCCTTTAATTGCACTTTCTTTTTTCTCCTAGCAACTTGCTAGGGGCAGAGTTTTGAAAATATGTTTGAAGATTCAGATTTTTGGGAATGATGGTGGAACTGACAATATTTTAGGATTTCAGTCTGAGCTGGTGCTCAAGTCCAGCAGCCGCAGATGGAGAGCCCAGTGCTGAGCGTGATCCAGAGCTGCCCCTTTGCAGGCATGTTCCTTGTAAGTGACATTCAGTTGCTAAATCGTTAAATGCTCTCAAGTACTGAGCTGACCTCATTCCTTTACCTTCTTCATTTTTGGGGCAGTAAACATTGCAACATCAAAAGCTTCTGTTTCTGCTGAGCTAGGAAAAAAAAGACACCCAGACAAAGCACAAGGTTAAAATACTTGTCTTCTGCCTTCTTCTGGTGGTCTCAGCAGCTCTCACTCGGTGGCAGACAAACCAAATCTCCCAGTTAATGCTGTCTGTATTCCATCTGAGAAAAAAATGTGGGAGCAAAACAGCAGTTGCCTACAGTGCCATGTTAAAACAGTGTCATACCTCTGTGTACTGTTGTCCCCTCTGACCCTCTTGGACCTAGTGCTTACAAGGATGTCAGCAGTGAGCATTCATTCTCCCTGCTGCCTGCCCAGTGTGCAGGGCAGGAGCAGTGTGGTGGTGTGGAGCCGTCACTGGGTGGGAGGTGGGTTCAGTGCCATGTCAGTGTTGCCCTGCTACCCACATGGTAGGTGACTTATCTCTCTGGTCTGGGTGCTCAGCACGGCGGCAGGAATCCAGAGTGCCTGTGCTGTGCAGAGTCGTTCCCTCTGGCAACTCATGCCAGGAAGGCTCTTTTGGACTGAGAAGGCCCTTTGGGAGTGAATGGGCTCTTGGTGGTGTGTTGGGTGTTTTTTTGTTCAGGACTTGGAGGTTTTGTTCTGACTTTGAACTTAGAGAGGCAGGGGTGCTCTTTTTCTTGCTAGAGCAGAGTCACAAATACCTCTACTTATTCTTTCTTGGAATGTTGTTTTACACCTGCTGTCTTAAGATGGATCATAAGCGAAATGTTGGCTCTTCACAGCTACAAAAGCTTCACTTAGATTTGGCAGCTCTTCCTTTAGGGTGTGAAGGCACATATAGGTAATTATGCTGTTTACTATAACCTCCCCTGCATAACAACTCATTCATTTTGTCCTCTTAATGTCAATCCCCTTCTGTTACCTTCTGTCATTACCGTGTTCTGAATTAGTTGTGTGGGGGTGAGCTCTCTAAAACTGTTTAGACATAGGAATACCATGAGGACTGTTGGCCTCAGCTCTTGCAGCAATGCTTTTGTGTTGCTGTTTTTACAATGTACAAAATTACAGTCTTCCAGGCTGCAGCATAAGCTTTTCAAAGCCATTTTGCTGTATAACAGACTGAAGAAACTGATGCTTTCTGCATGATAGTCAGAGCACACTTCTCCACATGCATCCAGACACTTCACAAAACTGACAGTGATCTTTGTAATGTAGTTGCTGATTTGTTTTGTGATTCTTAAATGTGTTAAAAATACAGAGATTCGTGCAGTTTGTGCATTCTTGCGTTGAAAATGCTTTTTCCCGTAAATGGAAGAACATGCAACGACAAATAAAAAGGATAATCAATAAATTACGTAGCAGTTGGTCTGTTTAAAAACCTTTTTCAGGTCAGATTGCTTCGCTGTGACCTTTCCTAAGGCTGTTTAAATTTGGTATTGCAGCAATATGGTTAAGAGGGCATTGCTTAGGCTGACATCCCTGCAGTTCCTGAGTGCTGATTGGTAGAAGTGATTTATATCTGAGTTTCTGAGGGCACCGAAGCCTGTCCCCATCATCCGACAGAACAGCAGGTAGATTTTTCTTTGATGAGGGTACTGCAAACAGTGACATGAATTGATTTTTTTGGTTGACAAATCAAATAAATGCTGCCTTCAGTCTTATTATGGAAATAACTTGTAGAGTTGCTATCGACTGTGTACACATGGGTCTCCTTATATCTATTAAATGAAATTAATCTCCTGAAATTTATTGCCTTGGTTTCTCTGTTTGTGTTTTGGCGTTGAGAATGCATTATCTTACAAAGCAAATAGAGCACAAGAGCAAACTTGTCTGAAGTATGTGGTTGGTAAATGCTTTCCTGCTGTATTGGATGCATTGGAGAATTATTTTCTTGGTGAAATAGTTGACTCTTGTTAAACAAGAATAAACCTCCTTACAGGTGTACAGATTTTACAAAAAATGCATGCTGCTAAGTGCAATTGTCACTTTTCCATGCATAAATGAATCATGCTACTTATGCTGAGCTCAGTGCCATGAGTTGATGTGGCCTGACATCCCCTTCCAACTGGGTATTTTTCATGCCCTTATTAAACCTTTATTAACTGTAGAGGTTGTGCTTCATTAATGATAGCTTCGTTAATGACCAGTGGCCTACTGGGTAGGTAGAAATATACAGACATTTCATGAACTTGTATTTAAGCTAGAATTGTCTGTATTTAGTTGACCTCTATGTCAAAACTTTGTCTCAAACATTTGTCTGCTAAATGATATGCTTTGGGCAGTGACTAAATATGCTACGTTGCCCTAACATTTACAGGAGATAAAACTTGATTGTGCAACACAGCAAATGTGGAATAAGCCTTTTTTCCAGCATTTTCAAATTGTGCCCTGTGCTTTGATCCCTACATAACCCTGCTCTTTGAGACTCTGGGTCAGTGATTTGAACAAAGTGGCTGTTCTTCTGTTATCACTTGGAAGCACTCCTCTCCCTCTTGACCTTGAGAAAACAGTTTCTCTTCTTTGCCAGCTGTCTTTGCAGTGACTGGAGGGTAATTGCTTTCTTCCTATGTGCATGTTCAGGCTCTGCTGTAAAACATGCACTTGATTTCAAAAAGGATGTAGTCTTGATTTCAGGTAGCACTTCAGCTTTTCTGTATGCCAATGGGAGTTTCTGTTGGTGTCATCTTAAGGATGTTATTAGGGTTAGACAAAAACTAACAAGTATTAATTTGCAGAATAATGTTGTTTAGTTTATTAAACCAAATACACCTCATATGTTTAGCTAGTTAATTCATAAGAAGGCAAGTTTGCCTTTTTTCTTTTATTTCTCCCTCACTTTTTGCGTTAAAAGTTTGCTGGGAAGCATTTTGGGTTAAAGCTGTATTTCTGCTGAGCTTGTATTAACTAACAAGTCCTTAGCAAGTGCTAGTTGTGGGAAAATGCCTTCTTCCCTTAGACCCCATACGGTTAAAGTTTGGAATAGACTACAACTTTGTGGAGGAGTAGCTCCTCTGCTGAGTTAAAACCATGACACCTATGTTTAAATAGAGATCTTGAAGCTCTTAGAAGTGAATAAAAGGAATTTACTCTTACATTTGCCACTACTGTATCATTGTCAACATGGTCTGAATGTAGAGGTCTAGTCCTTGAGCTGATCCTGTATCCTCAGGTTTGGGTTCACTTGAGACAATGAAGATTTGGGAAACTATAGGCCTTTAAACCTTAATCTATGTAGGCTTCCCTTTAGATGTGCTTTTTCTATGCATGTAATTGAATCAGAAAGCTTCAGTTAACCTTTTCCTGAAGGAATATTTCCTGCTCTTGGGTTACTTCTAAAAATACCAGTGTTTCAAACCATCATTTTGAGAATCATCTCCTTGCCAAACAGTAGGGAGAACCTTTGACTTAAATAACAATAATTAAACCTTTAACCGGTTAGGAGGATGACATTCTTCAATGTTTAACATCACCCTACCCTTTAGAAAAAGAAACTTGAGAAACCTTTTTGCATGTTGAAGTTCAAATGTCATGTTACTTTGGGTGCATGGCCTGTGTTGGAAACCATCTCTGGAGTCAGTTTATTCACATGGCTACTTGCATGCTTTAGAGGAAGGGCTCATGTGGTGACTGCAGGCCTCTGTTGGGACAGGCACACAAATCTGGATTTGGCTTTGAAGGACATAGTGAAAGTTGTGCTCGCCTTTTATGTACGTGCTTCTGTGGGTTGCAGGGCAGCAGATGCTTATGGTGAACGTCTGATTGTGGTTTGGTGGTTCATTTCTTTTTTGCAGAACTGATGTGGAGAGTTTGCTCTTGGCTGATCACAGACCCTGTGAACTGGTGCAAACTCAGCTGGTTGTCCTAAATAAGGGTCACGCGTTTATCCCTTGCATCGTACATTTATCCCTTGATTCACTTGGTGTACAGTGGCCTTTTGGCATGTTGTTAAGGTTTGCATTAATCTTGTGAGCATGACTTTGTGCATGCATAAAGCCTCATTAATGGGGAAAAGACCTGTGTTTGTACAACATGGTGCAGAATGTTCTTTTTTTATTAACATGTGTGATACAGTGACAGAAAGTAAGCTGCCAGTCCAGTAGGCCTGGTTACTTATGGATTTTTTTTCTCTGCCTCTGTAACACGCCTAAGCAGAAAAGCCTCTTTCAAAATATTTGAGCAGGTTTTCTCATATTTTTTGGAATTCTGACTTGTTTGCCACCCAGAAGGCATAGCTTAGACCATAGTTGCCTCTGCAGCCTCTTGTTTGCTCTGGCTGTATGAGGGGTGGCTGGGTTTGCCAGGCCCCAGCCGCTAGACTCAGCCATGGGCTGGGAAGTTTTACGTGAGTGTCTCCATCACCATCTGCAAGAGCTTAAAACACAGTGTAAGGACTAGAGGAGAACACAGGTACAAGGAAACACCAGCAATATAGGGTGGCAGATCCTTACAGAGATCGAGAGAGATGGCACTCAGCAAGTCAGTAAGGAGTACTGCATTTGTTTGTTCAGTTAAAAATAGGGACTAAAATAATACAGGTAATCACAGAAAGGCCGCTGTGTTTCAGTGTAGATCATTGCCCTGCTAATGCATCAGTTGTTGCTACTGTCTCTACATTCTTATAGGTAAAAATTGTGCATGGCTGCAAGTCATTTTTAGGGTTAATGGTGTCAGACCACTTGTCATGTGAGTTTAAAGAGTAAGAGCCGTATGTCCTAGTTTCATCTGGAATAATTTTCTTCTTAGTAGTTGGTACAGTGCTGTGTTTTGGGCTTAGTATGAGAATAATGTTGATAACACAATGATGTTTTAATTGTTGCTGAGCAGGGTGTACTTTAAATCAAGGACTTTTCAGTGTTTCATGCTCTTCTGGTCAACAGGTGTATAAGAAACCGGGAGGAAGCACAACTAGGACTGCTGACCCAAACTGGCCAAAGGGATATTCCGCACTGCAGAATGTCATGGGCAGTGTATAAACTGAGGGGAGTTGGCTGGGAGGGGCCAGTCACTGCTCAGGGATGGGCTGGGCATCAGTCCATGAGTGATGAGCAACTGTAATGTGCATCACTTGTCTTTCTTGGGTTTTATTCCTCCTTCTCTCTTTTCGTTATCTCCTTTTTCGTTATTATTGTTGTTGCTGTTATTGTTAATTTTAGTTCATTTATTAAACTGTTCTTATCTTAACCCACAGGCTTTACTTTTTTCTGATTCTCTCCTCTATTCTACCAGGTCTGCAGAGGGGTGAGCAAGCAGCTGTGGGGTGTTATTTACCAGCTAGAGTCAAACCATGACGCTCTGTCCTCTGGTTTTGCAGCCTTCATTAGGTTCCAAACTAATTTTCTTGAGGCCATACCCGTTTCTCCACTTTTATTTGACAACTTCCCAGAACCTCTAAGTTCTTTATTCTTTTTTTAGCCCTTTCAAAACCATCATCATCTTCCTTTGAAGCGCACAAAAGCAGGCTACAAGTCTGGTCATGCCCTGCAGAATACAAATAATATCCTTTGGAACATCTTTGTATTGATTTCTTGTTCTATCACCACTGCTAAGTGGTTGCATTATGGTGCAGGAAGGGACTGCTAATGTAGTTTTCAAATGTTTCTCTTTTTTTAAAAAAGTCTGTCTTAATTGGCTCATACTTTCTAAATTCAGTGCTGGGTTTGTTTAGATCATCGAATCTAAACTCTAGTTGAACAATTGCAGAGCTATGATGAATTTCCAGTTGTGCAGACTGAATGCTGCTTGGTTTCACAAAACACGTCAGGCTCAAACAATGCATCAGCTCAGGTATCGGCTGCATATAGCACAGTGCAGTTTTCTAAGCATCTGTGGGATTGACTTTGTGTCTTAAAATGTACATTTAGGAAGCTGTTAAACTACAGTTTTGCGTCATGAAGGATGAGAAACCGAGATATTTCTCTGTGAGAACACAGTAATGTTGCCAGGTTTTAACTGCATTTTACAGTGTATGAAAAACAATCCTCTTGGAGTGTTTTATTTACATCCTTTAGTGTTGTGTTGCCTTCAAAGGAGAAATACATGGCCTTGGAAGGAGATGACCGTCTTTGAACCTGCAGTGACTGAGTGGCCAACTGCACGTGAAGAAGCCTAGCAGAGAAATTATGTAGCTTTCCACTGCTCTCCTTACTTAATTTTTTGTTGCTGCACATTTTCACACTTTTGTATGTCTGTCTGTATCTATTTTTCAGTCTTTGCTTTTTAAAATCTTACTTATCCAACACTGTGAAGGGTTGTTCTGCAGAACGGGGGAGCAGGGCTGGGTTTAGCACCGAAACAATGAACAAGCTGTAATCAGCCATTGGAGGTTCTGGCACATTCTCTTACAGCATCACTGCTCTTCTAAGATCCTTACCAAATTCCCACCTAAGCTGTCAGTCATTAACGTGAGAGTAGAATATTAACAAGGGTTTTTTGGTAGTTTTTCATTTTTGGTTTTTTTTCCCTACTCTTATACTTCATACCAGTTCCAGTGTGGGGATATGAACTTACACATTTAACTCCCTGGTCAAGAATAACTGGTCTGTTTAATTGAAGGGTCCTTTTGCTGCTGTTTGATTTAGAGATGACACATCTATGTGGAGAGCTTGTATTACACAGAGATAAAAACATTGTGGAAAAATAACCTTCAACTACAGGAATGGTGTTTTGGTACTTGAAAAATTGCTTAATGAAAGAGTTTTTTGCACAAAAACATGTTTTGCTTTTAGCATACAGTAAAAATAGAGATGTGGTGGTGATGAGATTCCAGAGGGGAAGACTTTGAGAGCTGCTGACATGAATAAGCAATTTAATTGCCTGAAGCATTATTCTGTATCCTACAGTCTGTACAAACAGTCTGTACAAAACATGTAAGAAATAGGTACACTCAGAATGTACAGGGTTTACTTGCTGAACAACTTTTAATATGTTGATGTTTTTATAATTAATGTGCAAAGTCTTAATATAGAGGCTGAAGAGCATGTCTTTTTCCCAGAGTTTAAAGAGTGGCTTTACAAGTGTTGCTGATGAAACACCACTTGATTCTGTCCTTTCACTCCTGGCAGAATATGAGCACTTATAAAATACACTGTAAGTTAGGTTTTCACTGTGCAGCAGTCAGTGTTGTTTCCTATGTGTAAATCACTAATTGCATAGCCATGTGATTTTCTCATCCAACAAATTTATATTATAATCTGTGGGCATCAAGTAAAAAATACGTGGTATTATCAGAAAGTCAAACTTCCCACTGAAATTTAGTCTTGGGCTACTGTGTTCAAGATGTGTCTCGAATCACTAGTAAGGTTGTTGTTTGATGTTTCTTACAGTATAACATATAAGGCTGAGATTCTTCCCCTCTGTCCTCAAGGCCCTCAGCTGCAGGCTGGCCAGGGTGTAGCAAGAGGTTTTGGTCATATTTGCTGCCTGCTTAACTTTTTATTTCAATCTTTTTCTGTGTATTTATTTTCATTAGCACTGTTTCTGTTGGAATACTTTGGCTGTCAAGTTGCCTTTTCTTGAAAGAAATGTTTAGTTGGTTCTTCATGTGTTTGGTCTCTTGATGGTTAACTTTTTCCCCCTTCCCCTACTTGACCTGCCTTGAGACCATCCTCAGTCCTGCAGTTTTCAAGACAGAAACAGGCTAATACATCCTAAAATCTGCCTCTTTCATAGTTTATACATATCGAGGTTGGATTTTTTGTTGTTCTTTGCTTTTTACAGTGCGATGATCTGTTAATTCATGCTGCTACAATTATATTTAAGAAATCTTCTAAGTTAGTTCTGTGTGACATATCCTGTATGACTTTTTTATTTTGTGCTTTATTTTTTCTGCAAATTCTGTAATTTTCACTACAACCATTCTTATATGTAAAATGATTGTGCAATGCATTTTATTTTGGCCTTCTCTTAATAGCATTTTAGAGTTCTGCATTAGACATTCTACATCTTCCATTTTGTCTGTCTGTTTCATTTGTCTTTCTTTTTGCTGTGGTTCCTAACTGGGTGCAGTGTGGTGGCTTTGCTCATCTTCAGCCATGTAAAACCTCTTCATCCATGTGTCTGCATCGTGCTACTGCTTCTCCTGCAGTAAATCATCAGTGGGATGAGCCCAGCTGAAAGCTGATCTTCTTGCTTGGTTGGTTTCTTTGGGGCTACCTCAGTTTTTCCAGGTTCTTTCCACCCAGGCAGGGTGGAGAGTGGGAAAGGAATGAAAGCAGCCTTGCAGCAGTGTCAAAGCTGTTCTTGTCTGTTTCTTGTTACTGCACACGCCCTGAGTATGGCTGTATGGATGGTTATATGGTTGTAGAGTGGGCCAGGCTGAATGGAGAAGCTAGAGCAAGGATCAGGTGATGTGATGACTCTGAGCCTCAGGGCTGCTGGTGGGCATGAGCTGGCATCACAACTGGATGGATGGACATGCTTATGTTTAGGAACATTAAGTTGCTGAAGATGTTTTTTGAAGATGTTTTTTGCACACACAGTGAGGCAGAGGAGGCATGTCTGGTGCCCCCTTTTCCAGGGGACTGCTGCCCTGCAGGGGATGAGATAGCTGCAGGGTTGGGAAGGAAACCTGTTGCCTGCTGTTTGGGTGGATATCGCTTTGTCCCTGTATTTAAAGCAGATATATTACATCAAATTACAGTGCTGACCCTACTGTTGCTCCAGTGCTTGTGAAAGTATGAAGCAAATGTAGCAAAACCTTCTACATGCTGGAGCTGGGGGTTCAGTTTAGCTGTATTCTTCCTTGGAACAGATTTGAGTGGCAGCAAGAATTTAATACCTCTTATTGAAAGAAAAGAGTGGCTAAACTTTGGAGGAAAGGTACTTATTTTCCTGGAATTCCCTGCCTGACTTCTGCAGGTAACTGAAGCCTTTATATTATGAGCTTGCAGAAAACATCTCGGAAGTTGCCAGATATGTGGAGTCTTATTCTTCTAGTAGTCTATTTAAAGTTCATAGAAAGAGTAAGTGATAAGATCACATGCAGCTGTACCATTACAGAATTTCCTTTTAATTGGTTGGCTAGTCTTTCTACCCTTAAAACAAATAATAAAATATAAGAAACCGCAGTACTTGCTTCCTGAACCAGGGTCTTTTGATGAAGTAATATCTCAGAAAGTGCTGCCAAAATCAAACAAATGAAATGTGCAGGTACCAATGCTTTCTTTTCTAATTACTCCAGGAGTCAGTCCTCTTTCATGGGCCTTGTTGCAGCAATGATTTGGTACCCCAAAACTTGCTGATTCTCAGCAGAAGTTGGTTTGATGTGGGTCTGGTGCAGGCAAGGATGTTCAGCTCCTCAGGACTCACCAGGCTTTTCAGCCCTGAGCTTCGGTAACAGAAGTGTGGTTTTGGCAACAATAACAATTTACCAATGTGTGAAGTGTTGTACAAGAAGGGAGAGGTGTGGGGGAATGATCTGGCAGATGCATCTGTAAGAAATGTCCTGTTGCTTTGTTTTCGGTCCCTATGCTGGGACATGTTGTCTTCACTTTCCGTACTGTCATTGTGCATCCTGGGTAGGAACGAGGTCAAAAACCTGCTTTCTATAGCATTACCACCTTTATCCTTTAGAAAGGCAGTTAGATCTTAAAGGTAGTTGATTTTCTAAATAATGAACCTTTTTTTTTTTTTTTTTTTTTCTGTTTTGAAGGCAGGGAGTTTAACAGGGCACATAGTGGTTAGGATTCTGTCCTGAGCAGCACAATGCCATGGCATAACACTTATACCTAAAGTAATTTTTTTTCTTCTTTTAATTCTCAGAATGGTGGGAAAAGGAGGATTTTAATTTTTTTTTGTACCTTCTATTTAAAGCCGGCTGTCATTCTTACTGGCCTGACCTCTGTTTACTTACATATGATGGTACAGTCTGGCATGATGTTTAGCATCTTAAAATGAAGGCACCAAGTATTGGTACAGCTGCAGCCACACAGGGTCTCACAGGTGTACAGCCAGAACATAGAAAAGTTTTAAGATTGACTTCTCAAAGCATGGCTGACTGTATAAAGAAATGGCAGCAATGCAAGCACTGGGATGCATTTATAGCACCAGTATGCATCCTTTCTTCTCTTAGATAAAAGTATAGAAATTCACTTGTATTAAGGAATGTTACTACTTCAATGTATTGCATGTTATTTTGTGTGCTAAGGCTCACCAGAGAATTTCACTTCTCCCACAGCACTCCGGGTACAACCCCACAAGAACTGGAAATAGTGTAAGCACACAAATAAATATGTAATATACTTTAACTTGCCTAAGGGTGACTTGTTAGTGTGCTTTTTCAGTGTGATCTGGTTTCCAAAACACAAGTGGTTCTCCGAAAGGTGTCAGTTACCCACCTGAACACAGGGGTTGTAGTTTCACATCTTAGCAGGGCATCTTAATTCAGGTTTTATGTGCACTCTTATCCCTGTACAAGTCAGATTTGCATGGTGTAGCATTACCTTTGTGACTGTCATGCTCAGGTTTCATGGTCTTCTAATTCCTCCACTTTTATTGGATTGCTGTATCTAGTCAGCATGTGAACCTGAGATAACCTTTTTATAGCTAAACCTTGTTTACAGGATAACTGCACACAGCCATTTTTTGCTTTGTACAGTGTTTCACATATGCAGGAGAATTTTAAGTACTTTTATAGATTAGACGGCAAATTTTGATCTGTCAAGCTACTAAACGCAAAGGAGGTAACCACAACTTATAGATCTCCATACTCTGAGTTTTATTCTTGAGATGTCCCCTGGGCTCAGATCTTGGTGCAGGATTTTGGCAGGAGGAGTGGGTAGGTGGATGGCAAATATTCTTGGTGTTCAGATTTGGTGCTGCAGCTGCAGGGTGGTAGAGGAAATGAGAGACATGTGGAGGGACAGTCCCACTTGTCACTTTTTTTTCCTGCTTCCTGCTTTTTAAATTTTATTATGCAATTATGAGGCATGAGCATTTAAAGAAAAGGTAAGTTGAAACTTACTGTCTTGAGTACATAGTGCTCTTGAATGTAATGGTCATGCAAGGCTGCACTTCTCCATCCTTGGTCCTACCGGCTGTAGTCTCATTTGTTCTGTTGTTAGAAAACACAACGTTTTGACCAAAAAGGTTCATTAAAGTAGGCTTTGGGGACTGTAACTTTATTTTTCTCCTGTGGAAGTATAAAGTTCATTTGAGTGAAGTACATAGACAGAGATTACAGGAATCCCATTATTAAAGGAGAGAAAAAATTGTCAGACTTTTTTGCAGGTAGCTTTTGAATACAAGAAATGAGAGCAGAAATGAAAGGTAAAATCCTTATGGCCCTCTGGACTTAGCTTTTTTCCCCTTCATCTTCTCAACTCTCTTTAGCTTTCCAGGCCTCCTGAGGCTAATTTTTTTTCCATTGTGAGCTGCAGCTGTTATCACAGAATGAGCTGAAGTGAAGTGGACCCACAAGGATCATGAAGTCCAACTCCTGGATTCTGCACAGCACCATCCCCCAGAGTCACACCATGTGCCTGAGGGCACTGTCCAAACACCTCTCAAACTCTGTCAGGCCGGTGCTGTGACCACTGCCCTGGGCCTTTTCCAGTGCACAGCTACCCTCTGGGTGAAGAACCTTTCTGTAATATCCAACTGACACCTCCCTTGGCACTTCAGGCCTTTCCCTCAGGTCCTGTCACTGTCACCACAGAGGAGAGATCAGTGTCCGCCCCTCCTCTTCCCCTCACAAGAAGCTGTAACTGCAGTGAGGTCTCCCCTCACTCTCCTCCAGGCTGAACAGACCAAGTGACCTCATACAGCTTCCCCTCAAGGCCCTTCACCATCTTTGTTGCCATCTTTTGGATGTCTAGTAGTTAAAATATCTTTTTTGTATTGTGGCACGCAAACCTGCCCCCAGCCCTGGAGGTGAGGCTGCCCTGGGACAGAGCAGAGGGGACAGTCCCTCCCTTGCCCGTCTGGCCGTGCTGGGCCCTCCTGGCTGCCAGCGCACTGCTCATTCGCACTCAGCTTGTCATCAACCAGAGCCCCCGAGCTCCCTTGTTTTCCCAATTGCAATACCAGCACTGCTTTTGTAAACACATGGAGCTTCAGATTCAGAGAGTAGCTGTTAATAAACACTGCCCATAGTGCTTGGGCCACAGGGACTTTGGAGCAAAGCTGTCTAGCCAACGCTGTGCTTTGGCTTTCCTTACAAGAAGTCAACTTGTTGCTCTTGTACCATGTACATATTCTCCCTGTTTCCATCTAACCTAGTTTGCTACAGATACTCTCTTCTGTTTCAATTTAAAAAAAAAAAAAAAAAAAAAAAAAAAAAAAGGAAGCAGTTCCTAAAGCCTAGGCAAAAATTCTCTGCAGTGTCATTGCTGTATATTACAATTTCCGCAGTTGAAATAAACCTGTACGCTTTGCCTTTTCTTCCTCCACATTTTATTTCTGTAAATACTCCTTCAGTCTTGATTGTGTTGCTCTCACAACACCAGGCTGTAAGCTGGCAGCAGTGAGGAAGTTTCTAGTACTGTGGTGCTGGTACCCCATGCATTTTCAAGTGGTTTGAAATCCCACTGAGGTTAAACCATTTGAAACTAGCCTCTCTTCTTTGTCCCACATTTGTTACACTTCCTTGAATTTTATACAAATGATTTATTTCTAAACTTCTTTATGCTGGTGCTGCTGGTGAGTGTGAAAGCTCAGCACTGTGGGTCCTGATGTGTCAGCAGCAGGCTGGAGGGTTTGCTGCTGATGCAAGCGGGCCAAAAATCTGAATCATGTTGCTGAAGACAGAGATGCAAAATAAAGTTTTAAACTAGCTTATTGTATTTTAACAAAACTAAAGTGCAAAATGCGGAGCACTCATGCTTCACCTGGTTTCCCATAAAATAAATATACCTACACTTTCGGATCAATATGGACTATACTTTATTCTGAAGTCATTTTTATTGCTAACATTAAGCATGTTAGGGTTGGGACCCTAAGAGGTTACTCAGAAAGGGTAGGAAAGGGTAATCTGGAGTTGGCAGGAAGTTGAAAGGCAAAGGGAATGCATTCAAGGGGCAGTTAAGGCTTGGGGAATATAAAGGAGAAACTGGGCAGCTTTGGCAAATGGACAGAAAATGGTTGACAGCTTTAATTATTAGCGCTGTCTTCCGGTTCTCAAGCAGCCGAGTGTTTTCAATTCCAGTACATCTATAAAAGCAAACAGCAGTGTGATCGTTGGGTTTTTGGAGGAGAGATAGTTTGTACTTTTGGAGGAGGAAAAAGAGGAGTCACCTCTGCAGTGGCAGGGACTGGGAAACATTACTTTAAAGAGAAAACACAAATCAGGATTTCCAAAAGCAAAAGCAAGTGCCTAAATTTAGGCTTCAAAGTCCTAATTTAAGAACAGAGAAAGTGGCTGTTTTCCAGAAAGGCTGAGCAGCCAGGCCTGACAGCACATTTCTCTCAGAAGCCAGAACAATTATTTAGATGCCTATTTTGGGGTTTTTATTGGAACTCAGGTTCAGGAACTTAGCTATGAAAACTAGGATCTGTTTCAGGGACTTCTTGAGCAGCAGGGAGGATCCCTTGAGAACTGGAGGATCCTTTTGAAAGGGAGCAGGCTCCCAGTGCTTTGAGCTTTCAGCTTAAAGTGGTTTTTTTCCTGCTGCTTGATTTGCTTAAAAAGGGTGCCATGGGACAGAAAGCAAACCTTTGTATTTTTTTGCATCATCTTTACACCTGGAAAGTTACTCCAAGAAGAAACTCAAGAAACACCATCAAAATGTGATAAAGAATTCTTAAATTACTTCATAGCATAAATCCTCTAGAATGCGTTTTCTGTGGAAAGCATGGAAGGGCAGAAGCTGGTTGAAATCCTCCAGTATGTAGTAGCCATTTCCTCAAAGAGTAAATATGTGCATTAGAAGAGCAGGCTGTCAATGCTGGTAGCCTGTATGAAACACTTTCTATAAATAATTTTTTAAAATGTATCCTACAAGAAAAGCATTCTTCTGTGTAGGTTTTGAACTGTATTTTCGATTGTCACACCAAGAAGCACTGGGGCTCTCCATGCCTGAACTGAGCAGTAGGGCAAAGCTTCACATCTTCTGCCCAAATTTGGGTGGCTCCTGGAGCATGGTGTTCATCACAGCTCATAGTGCCAGAAATGAATTCAGGATGCTAAATTATCTGTGGATGTCCAAAAAAACCTGTTTGTCAAAAATCCAGAGGGTTATTGAAAAAGTAATATTTTAATGATGTTGCTCGATCTTATTGGGACAAGGTGCAAGTTTAGCCTTTGTTATGTTTGTGTTGCAGAATTAAAGTCCAGTAATTTTGTTTGTTTAAAGCATCAAATAGGTTTCTTTCTGGATTAGATATTTGGACTTGAAGGAGTGAAATGTCTTCCAGATTGTAAGCCTGAGTGCTTTCAGGCTCTGCTGGTCCATTTTGCCCTGGTCAGGTGCCTTACTGCACTGGTAAAATTTGGTGTCAGAGAGGATGATTTCTTCTTCCATTGTAGAAAGGCAGGTTAGGAAAAAATAACTTGTGTCTATAGAGGTACATGTTTTAAAAAACATTGTCTGGCATAATTGTGTCCTTTTTTTTCTGACTGTAAGTACTGAACAAGGCTATGGATGTCATGGGTCTACAGGGCCTTTGACACAGACCCCCACAACATCCTTCTCTCTAAATTGGAGACATACGGATTTGATTGGTGGATTGTTCACTGGAAAAGGAATTGGTTGGATGACCACATCCAGAGGGTAGTGGTCAGCAACTCAGAGTCCTGATGGACGAAGTGGTTTCCCTCAGGGACCAGTGCTGTACACACACATCAGAGACATGGGCAGTGGGATCGAGTGCACCCTCAGCAAATTTGCCAACAAAGCTGAGTGGTGTGTTTGACATGCCTGGAGTGCCATCCAAAGGGACCTGGACAGGCTCTAGAAGTGAGCCTTGGGAGCCACATGAGGTTCAACAAGGCTAAGTGTAAGGTCCTGTACCTGGGCTGGGGAAGTCCACAACCATCAGCATGGTTTGGAGGATGAAGGGATTGGGAGCAGCCCTGCTGAGAAGGACTTGGGGGTGCTGGTGGAGGAGAGCTGGCAAAATATGTACTTGCAACCCGGAAAGCCAGTTGTGTCCTGGGCCGCCTCAAAAGCAGCATGGCCAGTAGGATGAGGGAAGGGATTCTGCCCCTCTGCTCTGGTGAGACCCCACCTGGAGTGCTGCATCCAGCTCTGGGGTCTTCAGCATAAAAAAGACCATGGGCATATTAGAGTGGATCTAGAGGAATGTTACCTCTCCCTATGGAAACAGGCTGAGAGAGTTGGGGCTGCTCAGCCTGGAAAAGAGAAGGCTCCAGGGAGATCTTATTGTGGCCTGCCAGTACCTAAAGGGACCTACAAGGAAAATGGGTACAAACTTTTTTATAGGAACTGCAGTGTTAGAACAAGGGGCATTGGTTTTGAACTAAAAGAAGACAGATTTAGACTAGATGTAAGGAAGAAGTTTTTTCAGTGAGGGCATCAAAACACTGGAACAGGTTGGTCATAATGGTGGCAGATGCCCCATGCACAAAAGCTTTCAAGGTTGGATGAGGCTCTGAGCATCTTGATTGGAAGATGGTGGGGTAGTTGGACTAGATAAGCTTCAAAGGTCTCTTCCAAACCAAACCATTCCATGGTTCTGTGAATACTGAGCCTTGCTGTGGGATGACTTATACGTAAAGGAGCATTACTGCTGATCTGCTCATGTATGTGGTCAGATGCAGAATTTGCTTACTATTTGCTTACTAGTATTAGGAAATAGGCCGATCAGTGTTTCAGATGGCCACTGGTTTAATTTTTCTGGGAGTCGATGTTTCTCTGAATTGGGAAACTATTCTAATTTAAAAAGAACCCTTGTAGTTGCTGCTGTTGAAGCAGTGTTTAATGTTGTGTGGCTGTTGGCAGGAGACTTGATGCATTTTCACATGACCCCCTCTGAACAAAAGCAGATTGTTTCCTTCTGTTTTTCTGTTACACAAATGAGTTCCTTTTGAAACAATTTCTTTTTCTGCAAATTCTGGAAATCAACACCAGGAGTAGTTTTTCCTTTGCTGTGTCTTTTACAATCTGCTGTCTGATAACGCTGACACAAAAAGCTGCATTGGGGTACCAGCCCAAAAAAGCTGAGACCTCTGCCGAGAGCCTCCTCCTCTTGGGGGATGAGTTTTTCTTCCAGTTTTATGGAAGGCTTCAATGTGGACTTACATTTCTTGCTTTACTATAGCTAGGCAGAGTTTGTTTCTGGTTTCTTAGTTGTTTCATTGACATATATGCATTTTTAGTATCCAGTAAATGTGGCAATGTATATAGCAAGTCATTACTGGATTGAGCTTTTTTGTATATTTTAGTATAACAAACCTTTGGTTTTGTACTAGCCTCTGCCATCTGAAGCTTTTGCCTGTGAGAAGCGAATTTGAAGTCAGATGCAGATTATTGGCTGATGCAGTGCTACATTACTAGACGAATTAGTACTGGATCAAAAGAGCAACAAATTGATTAAGTGGGGATCTCAAACAACAAAATGAATCATCCACTAGGTAATGGGTTTCATGGCAATATTTAATAGCTGACAAATTTTAAAAAAGGATAACAAAAGAAGCTGCTTTCTCTAAGTATGTTTTTTTCTCCTTGTAATTATATACTCATTTCTCACAGCCTTCCTGATCTTCATGCTTCTGGTGACACAAGTTATATTTCCTTATTCCTAGGGATACCAGTGTGCCAGTGCTGTGGCTGTTCCCACAAGTTCTCACAGTTCATAGCTGGTGAGGTGACATAATCCCAAAAATGCACTTTCTTCTGAAGTGTTTGCTTACTTGGGCTGGGCTTATTAAGTCAGAAAATAAAGCCAGTATGAATTAGGGCTGCAAAATACTTTTAACACTTCTGGTTCTTTTGACCAAGCCCTTTTGTTTGTGCTTGATGACCGGATTCCAGTGATGTTTCTGTGGCTTTCTGTAGTCCCAAGCAGAATGACATGGAAGAGAAAGTTTCTCTGTGTCCCTGAGAGCCCCACAGGGAACGGTGGGTGGTGGTGCAGGTAGAAGTCCTCAGGGAGCCTTGTGGCCTCCTGCCTGGTGCCCTGCAGTGGAGGGGATGTGGCTTATGTAGAAGACCACAGAATGGAAATGCAAGACCTAAGCCCCTTGTACTTGCTTGGTCCCGTGCAATGTCAGAGCCCCTGCAGGCCTTCAGCACTGGCTCCAGTCCCACTCGGGACTGAGGAGAAAGCATAATTTGTATCCTGCTTGACTTTTGTTGTTGGACCTGGATGAAATTGAGGTTTCAGTCCCAGCTGTCTAAAACCAGAGGATATATGATTAATTTAATCTGCATACATCAGAAATCCCCTAGAGAAGGGATTTTCACAGATGGAGGAGAGATATTTCTTTAGGTAGAACTAAAAAAAACCCAAAACCAACCAAACAAGAAAAACCCACCAAAAGACCAACTTTTTTTTTTTCTTAGCAACTATATATAAGCTTGTATAATTGGTGCTGTGGGTATACTGACAACTTGTGTTGCTTATGTTATTTTCTCATACCTAAAAGTTGTTAATATTAGTACTTTAGGAAAGGAGAAACACCACAAAGTGAAAACCATTCTATTAGAACTGGATAAAATTTTATTAGTGAAAGTAAGTACAGTTCTGGATAGAAAAGAGGAAATTGGAAGGGTTGGGATTCTTGTTTTTTCTTAATCAAGAAGAAAATTACTTCCTCTTCTCTTGAGAATAGCCTTGTGCACAGTTGTCCCTGCTCATGGGCAGTGTTGCTGCTTCTTCCCTGCTTTAACCATAGTGAGGTACCACAACGTGGGTGTCTCCATGTACAGACCAGGTGCTGCCAATAAAGAGTGGCCACATGAGGAGCTGACAGATGACATTTGAGTCACTCTGTTGATGTTGGGTGAATTTTATCTGGAAATGACGTACCAGTAGGCAGTTTCTGGAACTGGAGGTGCTCATGCCATGAGATGCTGTCTTTTCTCCCCGGATTCTGCAGTCCTCTCGGTCACTCAGTGACTGTTGATCTCTTGGTTTTATGGGCTGTTAATCAGAGCTGTAATCAGTCACTTATCTGCAGGTGATAGCAGAGCCAGTTCTTACTTTTTTCCTCCTTCCCTCCTCCTCCCTAGCTAGCCTTGGTAGTTATTTGAAACTCTTTGTTAAAATAGCTTCATAGTCTTTATCTGAAAATTTCCCTGTTGCTGGCTTTCTCAAAGTCCCATCCTCCTCATCGTTGAAGGATCTTTCAAGACGCCAGCTTTTATTTGTGTGTACAAAATACAGAATTAAAAAGAACTTCAGGTTAATCTGAACTCATTGTTTTCAGTTTCTGTGCCTTTGTAACTATGATTAAATACATCAGTGGGAAATATAGTTCATACACCAATCATTCTCTGAGACTAGAATAAGCTTTATGTACTTAATATATGCTGAGAAAGTCCATTATGTTTGCTGGAATTTTTGCATACTAATATGTTATTTGTTAACCCTAACAGAATGTGTTCAGATGGTTAAACTGTTTTCCTGAGTGGAAGAACTAACTTTACCCTTTTCTTTTCATTTCAGTACGTCGTAGAATGGAACTTGTGGATAAAACAATCAATAGCTACTTTGATGTTTGGCTTGGACCTAGAGGTAAGATTTCTCAAATGTTAACACTGATAAACAAAACTGATCTTATTAGAACATAAGACACATTTTTCCTCTAACTTGACATTGACAGATGGCTACTTTCTTTAGGATCTGCAATGCATCAAAATGTCTATTGGTGTAATAAGTAAGAGTCTATTCAGTGCTCCTGATCTTTTGACCTGAAGAGGTCATTCCTCTTATTCTCAGTTAAGCTCAGTAAGCTAAGTTGTTTGTCTTAGTGATGACTGACCTCAATCAGATCTTTGCTGCTTAAAAAAAAAAAATAGTAATAGCTTTTATTCTAAAAAAGCCACTTTAATTTGAATTTGAATTTAATTTAATTTGAAAATACTCTTGCCTTCTAACTAGAGCTCCTCTGGAATTTTTCACTGAAAATATCTGTAGTTGTTGGAAAAGACTGCTTCTTTGAAACCATTCTTTTTTGAAGAAGCAATAGTTTTGGTAGGTTTTGCCCAGGGAAAAACTCTGCGGGTGTAGAACTGCAGTCCTGGTCAGTGTGAGGAAGCAAGAGGTTGTGGAACCAGGACAAGCGGCCTCATGCTGTGGGCTTGGGTAGGATGGTCCAGTTCCACCTGGTTCTGACCAGGGGATTAAATGACTGGATCCTGCACAGAGTATGCAGAGCACAGTGGCCTGTGCTTTCTTCTTCTGACTGCTGCAGTAATGTATTTTCTCTGTCCCACTCAAGATCCACTGATGGTGCCCCTTCTTCACAGGAGAAAGTCCACAGGAGGTGGAACAAGCCTCTGATTCTTCTAAGTGTGTTTTCTGTTTGCTTTTATTAATACCTCAGTGCCCTTGTTGCCTATCTCTTTATACTAAGCCTGTTTAAATTAGCCTGGATGTTCTAATATAACATATTGCGTGTGCTGGCATATGGTCTCTATTTCCTGTATGAGAAAAATCATGAACCATAAGGGTGGCAAATCCAAACAGTTCCCTGGCTTGCCTACCTGCTTTCCAACCTACAGTTTTAAGGCCTCATTTCTTACATTCAGGATCCTTGTGTGACTCCTTTAAAATAAAGTCAAGACTGTGACTTTAAGTAATATTTGGATAGTTCATTTATAGTTTGGTTAACTTGGTTTCAGTACTTTAGGCTGACTTTAGTGAGAGGAGTGAGATGCTGTGCTATTGCCAGGTACGGACAACACAGTTGTGGTTCAAAAGGATCACACTAATGTTCCAAGTAGTCCCCTAAAATTCTCTGATTCAGGGTGGTTTATGTGCTTTTCCTGAGAAGTCATTGCCAACCAGACTGGTTACCCAGGTGGGCCTGACTCTTCTGTGTTCCACTACTAATACAAGGACACCAAAATTTAATTCTTTCTAATAGCACATACATAAGTCTAATTGTGTTAGGATTGACTGGAAAATAATTATCAGGATCATCCAGCCATAGCTACAGAGGTATCTGCTTTACTCCTAGGTTTGCTGACTCTAGGAAATAAGATGTGTACCGTCAGGAAGGGTTGATTTGAGAAAATAAAGGGCAGAGATTTGTTGAATCTTTTCTTTATCATTTTATATGTGGTATTCTAGTTGGTGACAGTTCTGAATGGTAATGAGTATTTAAAAATAGTAGTGGTAATAACTTAAGAATATTTTTCCCTTAGAAAAAGAATTATTTCTGCTTTCTTAAATATGTAGATAAAATATTGTTTGTAATTAGCAATGTGGCCCTTAGTAAAAGGGCTTGCTGCACTTCCCTCATCTTTCTTTGGTATTCCAGCACTGGAAGCATTTTGGGTACAGCTATTTTTAGATGTGTTGAATTCTTCTCCTTACAAAATCTAAGTATTTTTATGATTTTTTCTGTGTGTTTCAGACCCCAGAGTAAAAGGATGGCTTCTTCTGGAGAACTATACACCTACCTTTATCTTCTCCGTCTTGTACTTACTAATTGTATGGCTGGGACCAAAGTATATGCGGAATAAGCAGCCTTTCTCATGCAGGGGTATTCTAGTGATCTACAACCTTGGACTTACACTGCTCTCTCTGTATATGTTTTATGAGGTAAGAGAAAAAGGGTTGGTCAGGCCTGTTTTGCAGTGTCTGTTTTAATTACATTGGCTCATGTTGAAAATAATCTCTGAGCAGTGCCTCTGAATTCGGGAAGCATCTGCAGAAATGGTGCAACTATTTTCAATGTCACTTCTCTAGGGAGAAAACCCTAATTGTAATGTTACCTCTGAGGGTGGTGTGAAACAAACCTTGCCTTAAACATCCTTGCTGACCCTGGTTAGCAGTGTTTCAAATGCACTTTTCTCAGTGGATGCAAGTGAAGTCCTGATCTTTCAGCATGAACTTGGTTACTCCTTCAGTAACTTCTCCTTGCTCAATGTGATTGTGCTGGTGGACTGTACAAAGTACTTTTTAGCAAAACTGGCTTTATCTGGAGGGCAAAACATTTTATTTACTTGTGTTTAATTATACACACAGTCCTTGCATCTATTTCTGTAAGCTTGCAATAGGTTCTTTTGCATCCTCTTAGTTTTGCTGGATAAAAGAAACGTTGCTGAAACAATGCCATTGTGATTCATCAGTTTCTTTGAGCTTAAAATCTAAACATGCAAGTATATTTTAGACTGAATTGGACATTCTGTGGACTTATTTCCTTTCACAAAACCCAAAAGAATTAGGCAGTGTTAAGTTTACCACTTCCCAGAGAGCTCTGTAGCTGCTTTTACTCAGAACTGTATGTTTTTGTTCAAATGAAAATGAAGAACTATGGTAGTGTAAATAAAGATGTGGTCAGAAAATTACTCTTTTGCTTTAATGTACAGATTATTCTGGAACACTTTTAACCAAAGTATTTCTTCTTTCTGTAAGAATATATTTCATTTTCAACATCCTCTTTTCAATTCTTTCACCACAGTCTTTTGAAATATAACCTAGGGCTAAAACTACTTTTTCTTTTTTTCTTTTTTTTTTTTGCCTGAGCTTAGAAGCATGTGTAAGCTGCAATTCTTTAGGTTTGTAGTTAATTCTATAGTGTTTTACAAGGCGAGTGTTTAGAAATGAAGTGATTTAAATTCAATGTTAGTTCTCTTGTGTAGTAAATTATCTACTCAAAAATTACTGGGTTGGGTTTTTAAGAAATTTGATACTTAATTGTTCAGTTGGGAGCAGATTTGGGTTCAATAGGTACTTGGAACTACTTGTGTTCTTGATGTGCTTAGATTTCTAACCTCCTTGTCACAGTGTTATAATCCAGAAAAAAAGTGTGTTGATCAGTTTAAATTGTCTAAATGTAGTGTTGATGTTAATTTCAATGTCTATCTGCATTATTTTATGCAGATGTTATTTACAGTTATATAGTGATCTATTGTTTTAACCTCCAATTATGTTATTGAGAGTTTACAAGTGTAGACTTTTCTTCAGTTGTACCAAGAGTGGATAAAACTCTCAGGACAGCCAGTCTTTCTTTTTTGAATACTTGGAATAATACTCATAGTTTCTAAATTTCTGTAACATTCTGCTGTGTTACAAAACCTGCTGGTAAATTTAAATAGAAAATACCTGAACTGTTGATCCTATAAATGCCTTTTTCTTGCTAACAATAAACTGGTTACCAAGGGAGGATTGTAATATGCTGAAGAAGTCAGATAATCACTTTTATATTGTGGAGCAATAACACAATTAAAATACAGTGAATATTAAGACCCCTCCTTCCTATATAATGAAATACTTGACATGAAAATGAGTGTTGCTCTTAATCTAATGTTATCCATATGGAAATGTTCATTAGTATTGCAAATACATCTTCTTGTAAATGGGCATACCTGAAGCTAGAGCATTATGAAGATCATTAAACACACGGTAGTGGAAATGAAATGTGGTTGGCAGCACTCACAAGCTGGATGTGAGGGCAAGCAACGCTCTGCAACAAGGGACTGAGCCCATAAAAATGCTGCAAAGCAGAGAGCCATGCTGATATAACACCACCCTGCTTGATGTTTGAAAGGGAGAGAGCCAAAGGGCATACGGAAAAAATGGGTTCTTGCACCTCCAGGTGCATTCTCTATCCGAAGTACCTGCACAATTACCCCCCTGTTGGTGCACAGCTTGTGTGATACCCTTGGTTGTATCTCATCAGACTTGGAAATTTTCCTTTGAAGGATTAGCCATATATCTGTAGCGATTTATAGTACATTTACTTGCTTTTAAGACAAAATGATGAGGAACAGCATTCAGAAAATGTAACTCCCTTTTCTCCTCCTTGTTGACCTTTTGAGTTTCAGTTGGATTAAAATTTTTCAGACCTACTGTGAGGAAAATCATAAAATGTTACCATTTATGAACTTGTTTAGTAGCATGTCTGAAAAGAAGTTGCTTTAATAGCTTGTGTACAATACACCTGAAGCCCTACTTTGAAGTTTTGCCTGAGTTATAGCTGTGGTGATTCAGATCATGATTCATAGCATCACAGCTCAGTTTGCCTATTATGTGGTCAAAACAAGATGTTAAAGTGAGGCATCCTCCCAACTGAGATGAAAAGGATGACCTACTTGGTTTTCTGACCTTTACGTCTGAATGATTGGAAGCAATACCATGGGGGAATTTGGCATCATAGGATTTGTGTAACTCTAGATACTGTGTACTTTAGTCTGAATTCACTAGAAATCTTAGACCTCTTATGTGGAATTCCTAGTAGTTTCTGTGTTTGCTATACCTTTTTTATTGGGGTATTTAATGACTTGTCTGGGTTTTGGTACTCACAGAGAAGTGGATTGCTCTTGTGCCAGACAATATAACAGGCAAGGCAAATGTAGGAGAGCTGGAGAGGTTTCTCCAGGCTAATTTGTCACATACTTCAGGAGGGCAGGATGTCCTTTAGGGACAAACAATGTTTTATTCTGTAAAAATCTACAGTGCTTGGACTTTAAGGAGAAATAATGCTCTTATATCTCAGGCAGGGGCATCAAGGGGTGGCTTCCTGCATGGTGGAGAAGGTGCCTAGCAGGGACTGGCAGGAGCGTTACAGGACATGGGCTGATCACCTGCTGGCTGGCACAGCCGTGTCTGGAGGAGCTGCAGGAGCAGCTGGAGCAGCAGAGGCAGCACTGCTTCCTTCTGTGCTGCTGCTCTGTGCTGGCATCACAAGGTGTCTTGCAACGCTGTGAGTGGGCCCCTGCCTCTCTGCTTGAGTCTCAGCAGGGTAATTTAGCAAAGAGGGGAGAGTGCCACGTACCCAGTTACAGACTATGTTATGTAGGGGGAATTTATTAGCAAAACTGGCCAAGTGATGTGGACCGCCTGAGTTTATGTTAGAGAAAACTGGCCAATGATGAAGGCTCGCTTTCTTAAGTGATCTCTTTACTGTCTTTTTTCTTCATCTGAAAAATTATTTCCCTACTGAATCTGTCTGAGAAAAGTCATCTTAGATTTTCCTAATGAATGAGGTGTTGCATATGCTGTAGGAAAAGTCTTAGGAAGCAGGGGACTGTGTGCAGAGGTGCTGTGTCACATGAGCCATGGGTGGCAGCTAGGCTGCTCTTTCCTCACCCCTTTCTTTCTCCACCCGCCTGAAGCCCTTATCTCTGCCCTGGGGTAACTGCATTCATGTAAAGATAAAGTGCTTGTCTGTGCAGGCATTTGCTTGCTTTTATCAGATGTGAACTTCTGTTTCTCCTCATTCTAATCTAGGTCTGTTTTGAACTTTGTAAGCCCATCACGCCTTGACATCGTGATGCAGTGCTAGGTCCTTTATCTGCCCCTCTCCAGTGAGTCTCAAACTTCAGTTTTATCACGAGAAAAAAACCAAAATCCTCCCCAGTAACACCTCTTCTTCACCCAGTCAAACTAGTGTTAGTGTCCTGGCCTATTTTAGTAGCAGAGTTGATAAAAAAACATGTACTGCAGCATTTTAAAGAATTCAGCAACAGAATTACAAAATGAAAGTGATAGGAAAAAAGAAAACTTCATTGCAGGGGAAGAAAGTGTGGGTTGTTTCAGCACAAATGCAACTTTGAGCTGCAGGTTTTTCCCCTGAGCTGAGGGACTTAACATTGAGCATCATTTTAATTTGCTTATGAAGAGACTGTCTTTTTGTGCTGTTTAGAAACCAAGTACGTGAAGTGGTTTACTCAAGTGCAAATGGTTATAATTGCCCTTTTCTGGACACGTTAATTTCTGGAGAAGATTTGCCTGTGGTTGTTCATCAGCAGTGCCAGCAGCAGGCCTGGACTCCTGCCAGCCTGAAGATGAAGGAGACAGCAGGCAAGGAAGGAAAGGTTGTCTCAAGGCTGTGTTGACAGAGAAGCCACCACTCTGTTTCTGGGCAAAATGTACACAGACCTACTGTACACATCCAGTGGTGTAAGGAGATCTTGCAAAGGCTGCCATCCAGGGAGCAGATCATAACAAGTGTGAGCAAGGACTTAGATGCTCTGCTGGAAATTTCTGACCCCTCCTTATCGCTTTTGTGCTGGCAGGGAAGCAGCTCCCTGGGGCTGTACACCCGTGCAAAATGGAGCCATTTGGTCATGTTTCAGAGTGATCTCTTGGTTTTCTTTTCTGAAGCCTTCCAGCATATGATGAAAGCATTGTGGGTGCAAGAAATAGTGGTGCCAGGCAAAGGAGCAGTTGGCTAAATGTGGAAGATTATTTACATGTTGTATGTTGCACTGAGTAAAGTTTGTGGGCAGCTGTAGCAGCTTTTTCCCAATTAGTTCCTTCTGGAAAGTGGGGAATGAAATTATTTTTGTAACTATACTAACTATTTATATGATAAAAGATGCTGACATTTCCAACAAATGTTGCTATCTTTATGTCATTTGTGACTGTGAGAGTATTACAGCTCCTAGCATACAAAAATATGTTCTTTTGTAAACAAGGGAGTACTCAGGTTGAGCTGAAGCCACTGCTCATAGCCACACTGATGCCATTGTCCTTTAGAGAGGTGGGATCCCTGGAGACACCTTTGGTTGCATTACACCATTTGGTTGCTTTAGGTTGTGAACCTGGACCACTTGCAGGAAAAACTCTGTGGATTCACTATGCCAGCCTTTACTGGGAAGAACTTGATGGACTGCAGCATTAATGATGGACACTGTTTGGATTAATTACAATATAAACAATGTTATTATCCTTCTATTCCTAACACGTCCTTCAACTATGAGAACTGTATGAAAACATCTGTAAGCTCTTAACATGATCACAGCACAGTGTGGACTTCAGAGGGACTGGGCCGGCACTTGCAAGGCCATGCAGTCTTTCCCTCAGTGGCCTGAGAGTGGCTTGGTGCAAAGTTCACTCTGGGCCACAGCTGGTTCTTTGGTGAGGTACCACTTCTAAACTGGTGTCCTCTGCACAGCCCTGCAGCCAGGAGAGGAGTCTTTCCATGGCTGCCTTCCCTTTGTTGCTTGGGTAGGGAAAGTGCCTATGTCTGATGATGTGCACGGCTGCCCTGCCCTTGCTGTGGCAGGTGCTATTGATTTATCTCTAATACATGAGATACTTCCAGGTCTGTATATTACGATATAACTAGATGTACTTTTTTCCCCCTAAATTGCAGCAATAATTCTATCTCAGAAGGTCAAAAATAATGACCTAGGGTGACTGAGTATTTTAAAAGCTAATTTAGGGGGAAAATGATGCATGAAAGAAATAACATTGGGGAAAGGTAGATCATTTAAGTGATAATCTTTATTGAACCTTTTAAAATTAGCTTCCTTTTCACAGTTCTGAGCAGCATTTAGTCATACCAGTTATTGTAGTCCTTTAATCAAGTGATCTTTTAAAATTGCTTCTAGTACAAGAGTTTCTACTGTGGCTTTGCAAAGCTATTTTTTATTCTGCAGATAGATAAGGCCAAAAACATACAACTCGCTTTTGTCTTTCAGATGTTTAGTTGCCTAAAGTTGTTACTCCTCTCCTCATGCTATTTCCAAGAGGAAGAACATCTTTATAAGCAATGTCCAATGATCTCTTCTGTTGAGATATGAAAGGGGATCTTGTTCGTGTCCTTGCACATGCTCCCTCCTCCCATTCTACCCTCAACCTCTCCTGCCACCTCCTACCATCTGTGAAAGGGTGAGAACATCCAGCATGGATCTTGTTTCTCCAGAGATTTGAGCCAGCTCCTCCACAGCAGACACCCTGTCATCTGTCATGACCAATAGTTGGTCATTACCCTTAATGGTGAATCCGTTATGTTTGAGGTGTTACTTGTTATGCCAGGAAGTCAGGCAGGCAGTGGCATATCCTGCAGAGGAAGTCACTTATATTGGGAAGGATGTAATGTGCTTGGGATGAGTGAATTGCTTAAAAAGATCTTGAAGAATGGCAATTCAGTGAAGCATCTGTTGTTAGCTGTTAAGGAAAGCAAAGCTGAAAGTATGCTCTGTCATGTGGTTGAAAAGATTGTAGTCACATTTCTTGAGTATAAAATTTCTTAAAGATGTAACTTTCCAAAAGTAATCAGAAGAAAAATGTATTTACTGAACTTTGGTTATTTACTTTCTCTAACAATGAGATTATAAGCAAAGAAGATTTCTTGAGAATCTGTGTGGACTATGGCTCTGAAAATGCTCACATTGTGTGAGATAAGTGGGGATAAAATGTTACCTCCTATTTTTATTCCGGTGTACCACAATTGGGAGAATTTAACTTACCCTTCACTATGATTCGATCCCTGCTTGGAACTTGAATTCAATGCCACCCTCAGGTGCCCAGGATTCTCTTGACACCAGATGTCTGGGCAGAGCCACTGTGGAGATTTGCAGGTGCCATGGAGTTCAGCCTTCTCCCCAAATAACACTTTATTTTTTTTATTTGCTCAGCTGGTGACAGGAGTATTGGAAGGAGGATACAATTTCTTCTGTCAGGATACACACAGTGGAGGAGAGGCTGATATGAAGGTACTGTATATCAAGACTTAGAGCTGGTAATGTTTCAAATTGTCCACTTGAGTGTAAGTGGAGAGCAGAACAGTATTGATTATGCACATTTTGCTTAAACGATAAGCTTTTATCCACCTTTTGCAGAACAATGGACAATGCACTGTCAGACATAATAGTTAATCTGTGATATATTTATAGTTGGTATTTTTGTAATTACATGCAAATTTTCAAGAGTCTCCAGATCAAAAAATGAGGATCTGGTCTTCAGACTGTATCCAACCACTCTGTGCTGAGACTACCCTTCTCATTCTGAGATGTGGTGATGATTTCTTCTAGTCACACTTCTGACCTCTCCTTTACAGAGAGCACTGCTGCACCAGCTCTGGTGAAGTGTTTTCTTATTTCTCCCAGGACAACCCCGGTACACAGCAGTAGCCTCATGAAGCAGTCTTTGTCATCCTGTTTTCAGCTGCGGCTATAGATTTGTACCTCAATCCCTTATGGAGAAACCTAAGGCAGAAGTATTACAGAAGATCCTAGCAGTGTCTTCAATCCAAGTAGTGCAGGACAGAATCTGGATTTAAATTACTTAGGTAACATATGAGTTGAAAGCCCCCACAATGTGCAGTGCTGCTAAAACTTGTTTCCTCCTTTCCAGATCATACGTGTCCTCTGGTGGTACTATTTCTCCAAACTCATTGAGTTCATGGATACCTTCTTTTTCATTTTGAGAAAAAATAATCATCAGATCACTGTTCTGCATGTCTACCACCATGCAACAATGCTGAACATCTGGTGGTTTGTTATGAACTGGGTGCCTTGTGGTCACTGTAAGTACTGGGTTATGGTGGGGAAATTATCTGCAACAGAGGCTTCGTTTTTGGTGGTCTTTTGATCAAACCAAACATCTTTGGTACCTTCAGCTGCAGGATTGGTTCTGTACTGTATTAAACTGCTTTGCTGAATTGCAACTATTGTAGCTGGTTGCAGGAGTTAAGCTGCCAGCACAGCCTCTAGGAAAGGAATGTCTATGTAGTTTGAAAAATTTGTGTGGCAGTGTGACATTTATCAGGTGCATTAACCCAGGTCAGATACCCATCAGTCTTGCTCTGTCTATTTTTCCTGTAGTTAGAGACCCTCTGATGAAACAATACTCTTTTCCAAGTCAAGCCAGAAGCTTGTTTCAGCTGTAAAACAGCTAAAAGTGACTCTTATCCTTGTATCTGTAAAGTTCAGTTGAGATATGACTTTCTTAATCTAATCTCATTATATCATTGGCCATAACAAATGATTTCAATTAAAATCTTGTCCGCTGAGCACTAATGAACATGAGCAAATGAATTTTAAGTGGAAGATTTACATGTCTTCTCTTGTCTAAATCCTGCTAACCTTTGGCAATCTGGCTTTAATTCTTTACTTCCATTGCATTTAGCTGGCATCTAGTTTCCTAACTGCATTAGCCTGGCTTAGCTGTGGTTAGGATGTGCAGCTTATAGATACTGGCTTTGTTGAACACTCCATTTAAGAGAAACCTTTTCAAACCCAATGGATGTGAGCTGCTGCTGGCAGTGCAGACCAAGAGGCTGCATTCCTCAGGAGTCTGCTCTCTGAGCCAAACAGCATAGAAACTCATATTTGTTTTGTGTTGTCAGCACAACGGTGAGTAATACTGAACTTATAAAAAGTCTGCATCTGGAAACATATTCTCCTCCAAGGAAGTAAATCCTTGTTCATACAGCAGTCAAAACTGCATATACTTAGAATCTATCTTGTGCTCATGTGGTCTTGAAAATACTTTTGTGCTATTCCTAGTCATGTGGTTTTCTTCTTCCAAGCTTTATGTTCTGTTATGTCATCACAGTTCTGTGCAGTTCAGTGTTAAGCTAGAAGTTTCTTTAATGACTGAAGGTACTGTAAACAAGGACAAATAAAATAGCTAACTTGCAGTTTCTGAAAGTATCTGAAGCTTTTGGTTATAGATGGCAAAATTGGCTCCTGCCTGGAAGGAAGTGAAATCAACCTAAAAGTAGATGGGTGGAGGTATTGATTGTTTGGTATTGTGAGCATTCCTCCTTTTTATCAGTTTCCTCAGTTCCCTTGAGAAACCATAATGTAGATGTGAAAAAGAGTAACTTGAGGAAACAAAACCAGAAGGCTGGTGTAAAGCACAAAGCTCCTAAGCAGCTCAGCTACTCCACTGGGTAGGCAGAGTGAAAAACAAGGTTAAAAAAGAACCCTCTTGCTTTTCTTCTAAGAGAAATCATATTTTAAATAGTAACATTTTGAGCTTGTTATTTTTGTAGGTTCCATGAAACAGTATGTTCCTTCCTGGTAATGCAATGTACTTTATTTTTCCCTTGCCCTTTTTTTAGCTTACTTTGGTGCCACACTGAACAGCTTTATTCATGTCCTCATGTACTCCTACTACGGATTGTCTGCTGTTCCAGCCATGCGTCCTTATCTGTGGTGGAAGAAGTACATCACTCAGGGGCAGCTGGTGAGTGATTTGCTCTTCAGTGCTTCAGCAGGCTCTTGTACTCGGGATGAGGTCCTCTTGTCTTTACCAAGTCAGGAAATTTTGGCAGGGGATAGAAGAAGACAGAATGAGAGCTAGTACCTTCTACATCATGTAGTGTCTACATCACCTTAAAAATCCAGCTTCTGCATGTCTGTTTGCTCTGTTTTCAGGACAGTGGGGAGCTGGGGACTGGGGACGTACATGAATCAGTGCTGAGGTCAGTGGGATCTTTCTCCCCCACACCATGTTGTGTGGCTAGATGCATTTGGGAGTTGCAGTCCTGGGATTTCTGGTACTCAGTTAGCCAGGGAGGAGGCTTTTCTTCCAAGCCCTCTTGAGCTACCCTGCTCTTCCCTGTGCTTGGTTGGTCAGGCTGGGACAGATCAGAAACCAAGTGCAATGCCGTCCACAGCTAAAAAGGGCCATTCTAGTCCTGCAGGACAATGCCTTTTCTGTCCTAGTTTTGCCTGCAGTTGCAAATGGTTTATTAAAAACTATTCAATATTTCTGCTCTCTTTCTGCACTTTAAATGGGCAGATTTTTTTCTCTTGTAATTCTGTGTCGGACTCCTCGTATCTATTTGCATTGTTTGTAGTGTGTACTGGGATGAAGCCTGACCAGTGTGTGCTGGAGGTGATAAAAGCAGTGAAATTAAGTAATATAGCACGTGCTGTAGTGATACTGCACAAGAACCAGGTTTCAATGTGTACACGTCAGAACACCACAATGTGCATGAGTGTTCTCTCTTCCCCATTTTGTAGGAGGGGGAAACCGAAACCTAGAGATAAATTATTTTGTTATAGTCTTCCTTCCCCCCCCCCGCCTTTCTCATAGCTGTGAATAGTTTTAATAACATTTGCTGGTGATGATTAATAACATTTACTGCCAGCAATTCACAGTGTTGATTCTCAACATGGTTTTTTTTAGCACTGTTCTTCCTGAAGGATGACTAAGTATTGTATCTGAGGGCTCATTATTTTCATGGGAGGCATGGAGGGGGTTGCTTTGGTTTGAGGTTTGTTTCTGTTTTTCTTTCCAGATTTAGGCTCTATTCTTCATCCTGGTTGTTCAAGTGCTACAAAGTGCAGTGTCTTGGTGCTTGGGTTGCTCCTCTGGCTATTGTCATAGCTGCTTTCACTTCCTTGCCTGCCCTGCATGCATAGCTGTTAGGGCAGCAAAATAGCAGAGCAGAACAAACAGTCTTTCCCTTTTTAAATAAACATTCCCTAATCTGGTAGCCTTTATGTGAGGATGAGTTTTGCCTAAGGCCCTCTGCATCACATAAGCCCAAACTGTTTTTCCAAAAGAGATAATTTAAGATAATTGGATGCTTATCCTCCTCCCTGGCTCCCCAGCTTCCCTGCAGCCTTTACCCCAAAAATTCTTTCACTGGAACCATATGTCAAACAGTTCCTGTCTCTGGGAAGGGATTGCAGGGGTCTATGTGTAGACCAAGTGCCCAAGGTCTTCTGCAGCTGAAGCAGTGAGATGCAGATCTACTCCACTAGGATGGTAAAGTCAAATCTCAGTGAACTCTGACTAGGAAAAAGGTGGTCTTTCTTCCTTGGGACATTTATGTATCAATTCTACATAAGTTACTCTAATGTTCTGAAATGCAAAAATATAAATAAACATGCTTAATGGGATACCACAGTCTGAATGTCTGCTAACTCAGGTTTACAGAGAAAACACTTGCCAAACACACAATATTGCATACTCTTTACTTGTTTTGGAAATAACTGTTGAGATTTTGGTCACTCATGGCTTTTTTCCTCCTTCCATTAATGTGCTCCATTTCTCATATTTTTGTTTTCTCTCCCCAGATTCAGTTCGTCTTGACAATCTTCCAGACCAGCTGTGGTGTTGTTTGGCCATGTGCATTTCCTCAGGGATGGCTGTATTTTCAGATTTCTTACATGATTTCTTTGATTATCCTCTTCACAAATTTCTATATTCAGGTAAAAGTAACATTCATCAACTCTTTCTAGCATTCTGCTGGCTATATCTCACTGGAAAGCTGTTACAGAAAGATATGTTTGAAATGACCTTTTGCTATCCTTCACTAGCATGCGTAGGTTCTTGGAGTACTACACTAGTTGATCTACCCTCTACTTCCAAAGCTTCTGATGCTCTGTACCCATAATTCAGAATGCTTATTAATTTCAGTAAGCCAGAGTGACACAAAAAAATGGCCTACAGTGATTTTAATTTCAGTAAGGGAAAGGAAGAGCTTTATGTAAGTCAAAGCTTTTCAGTCTGAAATAAACCAGCAGCATGTGAACCTGTGAAGCACCCAAAGGAATTGTCCGTTTCTGCTTTTACAAGGGGAAATGCTTGGGTTTTGTCCAGGGAGACTTCCTGAACTCAGAACATGCAGAAATTTGGATTTTGTTTACTTCTACAGGCATTTGTTTGTATTTTCATATGGAAAATTAGTAGGTTGTGTTTCTCCAAATCTGATTTCATGTTTGAACAGATACAGACTTGGTATATGTTATTCTGAGCAGTTCATAACTGGGCTTTGTACAAAGATGTACAACTACTGTCTACAGAAAATCATGTACTACTGTCTGCAGAAAATCAAACCAACAGTCTGCTGCCCCCAAATAAGCAAACGCTAAGTTTCAAATGTCATTTGAGAGATTTGGTGGGCATTTTGGTTCTGGTGAGAATGATTCCATGGGGGGGAAACACAGCAGGCTTCCCTGTCTGTTCTTCTGGTACTTCTTAAAATCAGTCCCATGATTTCTATCACTTCCTGCATATGAGCATGCTAATTAAACATTATAGTATATTCCAGATATTACTTGATTTTCTTTGTCAGTTTTGCTCATATTTTAACTTTTAATTGTTTAAATTTCTTTCACACAGAAATTTGGGGAAATGTGCTTTTGTCAGGGAGCTGAGCCCCTTTGAAAAAAATAATGTACATTTTACTGTCAGTAATTTCTTAATACAGTCTCCCTGATCCTGTTAGTTTTCGATTCTTGTGTTAGCCAGTGGAAATTTGCATCAGATTTCTATCTCTGAACTTCCTTCACTTTTACTGTTTACCTACTTCTTGTTCTGGCTTTGTTCAAGGTACTGTCACCTGCAGTGCCTCAAACCTCCTTCCTCACTTGTCATTTTGAGTATATTCTTATCCCACAGTCTGCTCATAAAATTGCTTCCCTTGTTTCTAATTTACTATTAGAGTAACACTACCATCATACTGCCAAGCCTTTTTCTTTTCAAGTGAACTACTCCTCTCACTGTGGTGAATGAAAGGCGTAGTATAGTCTCATACACAAAAAGTGGTAGAGCTTGTTAGACTCTTACCAGCGGCACAAGGTCTTTAAAAATGATGTGTGCAAGTTTATTTTTGTGTTTCTAGAGTTACTGTGAGGAAGTGGTTATTTATAGCTAATTAAGCAAAACCATGTGTCTTTCCATGTATTCTAGACTTACAACAAGAAGGCATCTTCGAGGAGGAAAGAGTATCAGAACGGCTCCACGGCCATTGCGAACGGGTACACAAACAGCTTTTCTTCCCTTGAGAACAATGTGAAACAAAGGAAACAAAGGAAGGATTGAAGACCAAACTGAAAAACCATTTTGATAACCCCAACAACAAAATCATCTGATTGTAAGCACAATGAGAGTTGTGCACTAATACTCTAATGGCTACTGTAACTATTCCTGCCTAGAATAGTGTGATTTTATGTAGGACTTAACCAGTGCAAACACCCTAGAAACCGTATACAGAACATAAAAGTAGGTTAAAGTTTAAAAATAATTCTGGGCTGTCACCGACCCTGCTATAGACTATGGAAGAGAGTATTATCATATTATCCGACACTGCTGTTGCCTTACTAGTCAATATGATAGGTGCTGAATTATGATTCACAATTTGAAAACACTGTAATCTAAACCTCCATTTTTTTAACTCTAGATCATGCATGTGATTGTAGAGGTAATTTGTATGATGCTGGTTTCAGTAGATAAACACACATGCCTTAAATTAAAAAGCAGGGCCCAAAGCTTATTACTGGTTTAAAAATTAGGGTATGTTTTAACTTTTCAGTTGATTGACTTTTTATTAAAAAGTCATTTAGAAGAATCCATTGATCATTTTACTGTTCTGTATGTGATACACAATGCTACGTATCTCTTACTCGATACAGTGAAATTGGAAATGGCGCATTTAGTTTTGTATATTTGGCTTTAACTGACTCAACAGTCACAAAACAGATGGAAAAGTTATTTTACCTTTTTAATAGATCTTATTTTTTTATTTAAAGTGCGTCACTAACACAAAAGTAATTGGCGCTTACACAGTCGAGTAAGGTTTAAATATTGTCTCTAAAGTTTAGAGCATATACAGGGTGGACCCATCTATTCTTTTTACTTTTTTTAATTTTTTTTTTCTTTCTTATTTCTGAGAATTTTTAAATGCTAAATGAAGAGTGGTTTTTAATATGAAACTGGCAGTTTCAAGTGTTATTACCATAGCCATATCCACATTTTAGGAGCTACTGTTAAGTCTGTGACATATCCAAAAGTGTATTTAAAAGTGGAGCCAGAAAGATGCTTTTCTGATGGAATTGTCTGTATTTAAGTTGGTATCTGGACTGTTCTTCATGTAGCATACATTCACTTTCAAAATGTGCCTAACACAAAGATGTTTTTCTTTTCCCAAACAAGCAAGTTTAAACAGTTGAAGTCATAGCTAATGTTTCTTAAATGTTACTGAAATGTGCTGGAAATGTCTGTTTCTGTAATGTGAGTTGTGTATATCACTGGTAATGTTTTGGCTTGTTATCTAAGGATTTGGTTTGATTGCTGGTTAAGAAGTTACTCCTTCTTGTAAAATGCTGTCTTGCACATATGAGGAGTCAGTTGCAAAGCCAGTATCTGTTGCTGGTATTCTGGCATCTGCCATGGTGGAGTCCATTAAGCTCTGAAAAATTGAATTGTGTGAGACATTCTGCTGGTCATTGCTCAAGTTTTAACTATTTGGTTTTTTGATATTTATATAAATGCCAGTTTTAACACATTTAATTGTTTTTAAATCTTTTTTAAAATTTTTGCACATCTCTTAAGGAATTAATAAGTTCTCTTGCTAGCCTTGTGGGTTTTCATTCCTTGTTTTGAAGGAGACAGTGTCTTTATGTTTACATTATCAAAGCTTGTGCGTGTGTCTTCATTTCTAGGTACTGGTTTGCAGAGTCTTTACATAGCTCAGTACAGCAGCTATAATGTTCAAAATAGGCTGTCTAAATGTGCTAGAAATAAACTCTTGGCTCATCTGAATATACTTCATTGTTAATGTTTGACATGGTTTAATCATTAAAACATTTTTGATGATCTCTGCCTGAAGTCTCTGGGTTTGTACAGATTTAATGCATTGCCCCATCCTGTGTCAGGCCAAGGAGGAGCCACCATGATGGCAGAACAGCTGCAGATATTCAATGACATTTAGTGTACCAGAGATTTGGCAACACATTTTTACAGACATCTTTGGCAGTTACTAAACACTGTTCCCTTGCCTGGCTGTAGAAATCCTGGTCCGTGTGATGATGGATTTAACTCCTGCTGGCCTTACTGACTCACTGAATGCAGAGCAGCCCCAACAGCTCGAGACGATGAGTGCCAGGAGCAAAGCTTGACGTGGCTGAGAGGGACTTCCTGCCTCAGCTATCCTGTCTATAAAATGGGGATAATACCTCTCTCCAGAATGGGAGCATTTCTGCAATTTCCTTATAGCTCTCCTTGCCCTTAGGTGATTGTTTTGGAACCCTCTCTGATTTGAGTGTTTATTCAGTACTTCACAACAAGCCCAGTTAGGCTGGTGATGGATTTATGTAACTGCCTTTTCCCTTGCAGGCTTTTAACACAAAAAACAGACCAGGGAAATGGGTTTACACTTCTTGTGAAAGGCTCAGAGGTTTCATACTGTGTTGGTCTCCTCTGGGAGGATGCTCTGAATGCCTGAGGTGGCTCTAAGGCAGTTGCTGAGACAGTTTCCTCTCCTTTACATGCCAGTTCAACTATGAAATTGCATGTGTTTCTAAACAAGCCTCAGTAAGATACAGCTCTTTGGATGTTAAGACAAATCTCCAGGAAGTACCTAGAAGGCAGAAGCCACAGCACCAACCTGGCCTCCCTATGTGAGCCAGCAGAGGATGGGGCTGCTGCACTGCAAACCTCCCCTTCAAGGTTAATGGCACGTGCTGACAAAACCCAGTGACTGTCCAAAGCTGGCGGAGACGTGACCTTGGGAACATCAGCAGTGTCTACACCTGTGTGGTAAAAACTGGCTCCTGGATACTCTTCTACAGTCTCAGCAGCAGCTGAAAAGTGTCTGACAGCTGGATGGGTTAGATCAGACATCATCATGCCATAATTGATGGACTGAGCCATGAGCCTTGGGTCTGCCCACCTGGCTCAGCTTCCAGTGCATCACCTGACCTGGGGCAAGTAACAGCCCCATTTTTGGATTGCCTTAATTCCCTGATCACATGTAGCTTTCCTAATAGCTGAGATTGGTGCCTTGGGACTATAAGAGAGTCCTCAGAAAGGACTTTTTGCATTTTAAAGGCAGGAGTGTTGAAAATACGAACTGCTGCCAACAGGATGCAGAGGTTTCATGTAAAGGTGGCTGAGGAGAATGAGACAGTTCAGTTATTTGCAGAATGACCAACCTACAAACCATTAAGTTAAGATCTTGTACAGTTCACGAGCTGACCAGATCCTTCCCTTCACTCAAGCTCTGCAGCCTCAGTGATGAAAAGAAATGCTGAGCTTTTGTTCAGCTGTGAATGGGATAGGTAAGCTCAAATGCCAGAAAGCAGCTTTTTTAGGGTGATCCTGCTGTAAAGACAGTGAGTGCTGCATCATGGATGTGCAACCCATTCATCACTCAGGAAATAGAATTCTTGAGTTAGCAGGGAGAGGAAAAGCAGAGAACAATTCTGGAAATCTTTGTGGTTGATTGTGTATTTTACTGTTTTTACTGTATTTTATTGATTGTGTAGGAGAGATACTAAGTAAATGTTGGAGCTTATGATAGGGCTTATATCCCTAAAACTGGGGTAACAAAAGCCCCAAACCTCATAGAGAGCTGTTCTGGGAGTTGCCTCTGCCTTTGATGTTTGGTAGCTGTCTTGAGTTTAAGTTGATAAAATGTGTGTTCCTTATATGAAACTGGAATGTATGTTGTTAAAACGTATGCATTATTCAAAAAAAGAGATGTAAAAGTAAGATGTATGTTAAAGAGTAGTATAAATAAAATCGGGGGCTAAATTACTTGAACTGTGTGGGTTCTGCAGGAAATCCCTTCGAGGCAATGCAGGGAATGACAAAATACAGATAGGGATCTGTTAGAGAAATGCTGCTCCAAGTTGTATTGGTAGAGAGGATTAACTTATATTGTCACAGTCATTCTCTTGCCAAGAATTACTGTACCAACAGAAATGATTAGTTGTGATCATCAGGAAGTTTCACAAACTGATTTATAAAGCAAACTTTGATTCCATTTTCAATTTTTAATTCATTTACTTTAAGTAGATGGAAATACAAAACAAGGTCCATGTGTTTCTCAATTTCAGTACACATTTCTATGGGCAGGGAAGCTGCAGTTTCCACAGCCTCCCATGACATGATAATGGCAGAGGCATTAGTTTTTAAGTAAAAGGTATTAAAATAGTCTCCAACAGAAAGGAGGGAAAAGAGCAACAAATGTCCAGTAAAAAAAGAAGGAAGTATGTTTAAATCAATCAAACTGGGATGTGGAGAAGGAGGAAAGAGACTTACACGTCATGTATTTCAATGATATATAATGTAGATACTATATTTTCTATAGGAGGAATGTAAATTCTCTGGTAGGTGGTAGACTTGATAGTCTGATTTCAGTATGATGACAGGTTTCAGAATAAATGGGAAGAATGTGTACAAAGAAGTAAAAAGAAAATGGGAGAGAATGTAACAGTGCTTTTCTAGAAGTAATCACATCTGATTGACCCATACTGATTTTTAATTAAAAAAATACTGTGCAGACAAAAGAAATACATCTTCCATCCTTTTGGAATAGGTAGGGGTTTTTTTAATCTTGGAAATTATTATGTGAACTAGAGGGTGTGGTGACCAGAAACAGGATCCATGGATAAGCAAGGTCAAACTGATGAGCAGATGGTTTGTCTCAATGCTTTCAGCTGGAACGGAGCCCATTAATAATGTTTTAGGAGAAATCCTGCTATAAAAACCAGGATTAATTGCAACAATGTTTGGAGATGACAACATCAGAAAGTACTGTCAGTGCCAGGAAATATTATATCTCTTACAGCAACTACCTTGATGGCTGGAGTAAAAAATGGGATTACTGTAAATCCTCCTTAGGCACCAGTAACAGAATTTCAGCTGTTTCCATTTGTAGTTGGACATGACTGAAGAGGATAGAAGGAAGATATATTGCGAATCATCTCTTCAACAACTTAGAGCTGCTACTGTGGAAAAAAAAAAAGGAAAAAATCTCTTATTTGTTAATTGGTCCATTTTCAGTAGGAGGAATGTGCTAGTGTGGCAGGATGAGGCTTTGGCAGGACTTCTTTTGATGAATACATCAGCTCTCAAGAAAACTGATTTTAAAAGATCTGCTGTACAGAAGAGTTACTGGGATGGTCAGAGAATGGAGAAGTTCTGCAAAACAAATGTTTAACCAGAACATTGTTCAGAAGGAATATAACCTCAGCCAACACAGGCATCACATCACTAGATTCAAATTTTCATGAAGGAAAATGAGCTATTTTAAGTGTATGACACAAATCAAACAGGTATAAGCTACCCAAGAGTCTTCCTACCCTAGAAATAGCCTGTTTTTAGTGGAATACGGCTCTGGAGCATTTTTCTCATAAAAGCAGTGTGAAGGTCTGGAGGACTGCTTGAAGATGAGTCACTGACTACTTCTAAACCTGGTAAGACCAGGGATGGGACCCTCTGGGTGTGATGCTCTGCATTCTGGCAAAAAGCAGCTGTCCATGCCTCTGTGAAAGTATGTCTAAGAAAGGGCAAAACAGAGAGGAGTGATGACAAAAGTGTGAGAAACGGCCCTGCAGACACCAAGGTGAGAGAGGAAGGAGGGGGAGGAGGTGATGCTGGAGCAGATTCCCCTGCAGCCTATGGTAAAGCAGATACCCACACTGCAGCCCATGGGAGGCCATGTAGTGGGGCAGGGGGACATGCCCTGAGGGAACTACAGCCTATGGAGAGCCCATGCTGCAAGTTTTTCCTGAGGGACTTGAGCACATGGGAAAGGCCCACACTGGAAAACTAGGAAGGAGGAGGGAGGAGCTGCTATGGACTGACCACAACCACCCTCAGGCTACTTGGAGCATAGAGGAGGTAGAGGAGGGGAATTAAGGAGTGAAACAGCTTTGGAAGAAGAGGATAAGGAGTAGGCATTTTAGGTTTTGTCTTTGTGTCTCACCATTCAGCTCTATTTTAATTGGAAATAAATTCAGTTATTTTCCCCAGAATCCATTTGTGCCATGACAGTTATTGCTCAGTCACCTTCCTGTCTTTATCTCAAATCTCATTCATCTCTTTTCATCTTATTTCCGCCCCCAATCCTATTGAGAAGGGGGAGAGAGCAGCTGGATGGGTGTCTGGCAGGTGGCCAAGGTCACCCCACGCCACATGTCCTCTCACAAATCAGCAGGTCAGGCAGAAGGAAAATCTGCCTTTCCTAGATCAGAAGGAAGATCTGCCAAAGGCCACAAGGTATCAGGCACCGGAAGGCCTGAAGGCCATCGTACATCTGAAGTACATCTGGAACTCTTGCAGTCTGGAAAAACATGCTCCCTGGAGTGAACCAACTTCTTTGGTTTTGTTTTGGGGTTGTTTGTTTGTTTGTTTGTTTGGGGTTTTTTCTTGGTTTTTTCCAGATCTAGCACATATTTAACCAACACCTTTTCCAGGAATCTGACCCATAATTCTTGGAAAGTTTTTAAAGGCCATGTAGGAACCTCCTGTTTGCTGAGGGAAGGTACTGCAGTGGTGTGACGTGTGAAGGAAGCCTGCGCTCGGAAGAAAGGTCCTGAATTCCCTCATGAGAGGAACTGCCTCACACCCTTCAGAGGCAGCTGGAGCTCCAGCTCAAACAGGGATGGTCCAGCCATGTGACAAAAAGAAATACAAAACTGTACTCATTGTCGCATTTCATTAGGTAGCAGGTGAAACTTCAAGTGAACTGAATCTGTTGACATAAAAATGCAATCCCATAGAGGTGTTTATGCCTGGGCATTTGCTGCTCCTGCCCTGGTGTAATGGGGAATGCACAGCCCCTGTGGCACAATTGCACTTTTACTGCCTGAGACTTGCCTAAGTGCACATTCACAGTGTTTCCACTAGGATTAGCTAGCACCAGAGGTAATTTTACATGGTGATAAACCATTTTTTTGGTAAAAAAACTTACAGTGAAATGAAGTGAAATTTTTTCCACACATACTGAAGCAAGGTATTGTGGTATTTGTGTAATTGATCAGACATACAGTGTCTCATCCCATTTAGCAAGCAGGAAGCATGTCTTTATCAGCTGTTCTGTCTGCTGCTGGAAGCCAAATGTTTACTAATTCAAATGCTACTAATTCAATTTTACCAGCTGTTGTAAAAAATCAGAATCTCAGCTCACCTACCAGAAGTAAGTACTCTATGAAAGTAATTAAAAAAAAAAATAAATCTGTAGCATTGTAGTTATTTAAGCACCCTTCTTCCTTTAAAATCAATGGCATCTCAATGCTTCAGCGCCTTTCTAAGTCTAACACCTTTCTGTATATTTAGAAATGCTTGCCTGTCTGAAAGATCTTCTGTTAATTTATCAAGTTGCTTTGTTTCCCACAGCACTTGGGGTTGGAAGGGAGTGTGAGACCAGCTCTTGGTGTGCTGGGCTATTGGGGACTTGAGACATCTTGGACGCAAATGCACTTTTGCTCAGTAGAATAGTGATGAGTTTGTGAGAAAGACCAGGAAATACATCCCATGCATATAGATGGCATAACTATTATCATCTAACTATTATCAGCTGTGTTCCCTTTTAAAATTGTTTGCACAGATTTTTCCAAATCATCTTGAAAAAGACTCTTCTGTTCTCAGAAGTTTAAATAATAAGGTAAGAAGTAGTCTTTACATCTGACTGGTTTCCATGCTAAGTAGATGTGAAGAATGGCTGCCCAGTCCTACTGTTATAAAGCTGTACAAGTAGATTTTTAAATGCGTGGAAACTCCTGAAACCAGACCAGGCAATTTTAGTGGTGGATGCTCTGCTTGGTTTCCTGGTATTTTTGCAATTGCAGTATTTGCCAAAAGTTTCCTTGCAGTATTTGCCAAAAGTTTCCTTGCAATATAGGAAAATAGGAATAATTAACAACTAACTCTCTCTTGGTCAGAAAGGAGCAACATACAACATTTCAGAAACCTCCAAAACTATGAGGCCAACTGCCTGGCTCCGTCCATCCACAGCACTTAGGAAAAATTAAAGTCAATGTGAGATTTTACTTTTTGAAGTAAAAGTAAAAAAATTCCCCAAAACAATTAGACAAATACCCACCCCCATCCGGTTATACAACCAAACCCCATCCATCTCACTTTGCCAGAATAATACTAAAACTAAACAATCAAACAAAAAACGCAAACACAACTATGTTTGGTTTCGTCTTCTGGCCTCAAAATTGGAGAAAGAAGATCTAAGCAGCTTCTGCAGAGGTTTTCTGTCTTTTATGCTGGTGATTTTAAGGAGGTTCAAGATGGTATAAACAAGCACTGGGGTTTTAAGCCTAATCTTCCAGTAGTCAGGTCTGGTTAAAGCCCGATGTCAGCCCGGCTGGCTGAGAGGGGGAAGGAGGGGGTGGCAGCGGGACCGGTCCAGGGCCAGGAGCGGGTGTGGGGATGCCGGGGCTGCCACCCCAGAGGATGCGCTGTGAGCCGATGCCCTCTCCTGGCAGCACCTGTCAGGGGACAGCTGGGGACACGCTGCTGCTCCTGCACCCTGGAGCCAGGAGAATTTCATAGAAAGATGCAGCTGACATCAGTGACAAATATGTGAGCATTTAGTACAGGTAAGGATGACAGATCAGTATTTATACAGAGATTTCACAGCCAGAGACTTTTTCCTTGCAATTGCACTGTAGTGTGTGTTCTTTCAAGACCATGTTTAGCTCCTTCTTAAAAGAGGACAACTGGGCAGAGAGGTAAATGTTAGATAAACAGAGCTCCTGACCTGTATTGGAAACATCTGCACAGTAGTTCCTGGTAGTAGTACAGATGATCAAAGTATAATTGCTTTTGAATACCACATACAAGAATAAACCACTGTGTTGGCTTCTATTTCACTGTCAAAAAGACTTTGTAATCAAGAGCATTTCCTAGTGTGGGAATGGAGGGTCATAAAGGGAGAGGAGACTAAAAGCAAGCATATCCTCTATAATGGCTTTTATGATGCACCTGACCTTGATTGCACAAATAACCTTGGGAACTTTGGCTTTCATGGAAAAGCAGGAACTGTTTTGTTTTGAATTATCAGAATACTGATCTGTACATCCTGATACCCAGGAATATTTCAGAGAATTTTATAGGTAGAGGTGAATTTATGCATTTAAGCAGGGAAGAAAAAAAAAAGAATAAATTCATTAAACTCAGCCCAAATCTCAAATCAAATGTATTTTCTCATTAAAGCTTAGCCTGTAATGGTTATTACCATAATACATCACCAGCTGTCCAGCACATAAAGGTGATTGGTAATTATTTAATATCACTCAGTATTTATCATGCTTTATAGTAGATAAATTTAGGTGAGCAAACCCCAAAATGTCTGGCCTTGTAGGAAGACCGTGAAGGGTGGTGCTAGGACAGCAGCTCCTCTGTATTATAGAAGACAGCATCCTCCCTGCTCTGACACGCCAGCAATAGGAGGCCAGTTTGGAAAAAAAGAGGAAACAGTTCAAAGGAAAGCATATAACGAAGCAAAAAACACACAAAATGCCAGGGGAAAAAAGCTAATGGGGAGAGAGGCTCTAGCAGGCAAGAAAGAAGGATGCCCTCATAGCAGTTTTGAAAAGAGGGACGGGAAGAGAAACTGGAGAATATGAACTGCTCTCATTTTCAGCAAGGCAAGGGAGATTGTGCACAGCTGAGAATGCGACACCAGATCAGTTTTCTCACTGGTCGCAGTTACTGTCTCTCTCAGCAGTAGGTGTTTGATGAACACCCAAAACCATCCCTGTTCTCTGCAGAGCAGCCACAGCTCAGTTCCATACAAGGGTATGTTTCCCTCAAGCAGCATTAAGAAATGTGTTCCCTGTCTTTACTCCTTTCTTCTTTGGCCTTATGCCAGAAGACCACGGTCCCCATCTAGGCATGGATTTGCTTCTCGTGACTTCAGTCTGGGTCTAACAGTTGCCAGGTCTGCTGCCCACCACGGTGAGTCTCCTCCTCTCACCTGCACAGAAATCTGTGCTGCACTTCCACCACATGTAGGGATGTTGCTGTTTGCTGCAAGCATCTTCTGAACTAGGCTATGTGGTCGTGTTCTGTTTAGTGGGAGCTCCTCTGCATTTCATAACCCTTGTTTCCAGTCTTGATGGCTCTTGTGGAGCAGAATCATTTAAAGTATCTGCAGAGGGAGAAATAGATTGACATCAGAGAAGCACAAATAGCATCCCAATACTGGTGTTGAAACAAGTGCCACAGATCTTTGTGGTCATGTTAACCCTTGATGCCTCTAACAGTGCAGGTTTGTGGGTTGTGTGGGAACACCTCTCTCCTGGCACCTGGCCTCTGTCCTGGGCAATGGGAGCTCAGTAAAAGCTGAGACCAATCCTGCAGAAAAATCAAAATGCAGAGCAGTATAGGAGTAGTGGAAGAGGTAGGAAAATGGTTACTGGGCTTCCTCCTCCCCTCATTACCTCTGATCTTCCTGGGCACATCCTCAGCACTAGGCTGTGCTGGATTATCCCCTGCGGAAGTGAAGATGGCCAATGTCTGGGAGTGAGTTTTTAGTCGCACTGATGCTCCTGCAGTAACATACTGTCCCTTCAGATGCTCTTACTGCATTGGTCTGACAACTTCCCTGGGAACTCTCCCTCAGGGAATATCACATCCATTGCCTGAACACCAGGTGTCACTGAGGCCCTAAGGTAACATTTCCTTGCTTTTTATTTCAGATGGTATTTTTCAGTTATTTTGTTGAAAATATCATGTTTTTTTCACTATGGAAAAAATACATTACTCCATTTCTGCCACAGTGATTTATAGAAAAACACAACACAAAAGTACTCTCCCATAAGCATAATGAAATATAACTTAAAAGAGAACACACAACCTTCTGTGTCAAGTCTGCTTGATGTTTGTCATACTAAAGCAGCCATCTATAAAAGCAAGCCTTGTCCCAGAAGCTGCTGAAAGAGCAATTCACTTCAGTTGGAGCAACTTTTTCTCAGAATAATGATCAGAAATATATTTATGATTGGACAAGAAGTGAACTTTTGTTGCAGAATTGTAATAACTTTTCTGACTGTTGAGATGCAGGATGCTCTCAGGGGAAAGATTATACATTAATCATTCATGGTATAACATGAATAAACCAGGTCATAAGGAGACTGAACAAGTTCTAAAAATAATCTGGTTGAGAAAAGAAGAAGTCTGCAAGATGCAAAATTAGAGGACACTCTGGCTTGACTCTTTTGTCCTTTGAAACTGAAGATCCCAGATCAAATCCTGACTGGGTCTTTAGGAGTATAAGAACTGAATATGTAAAGGTAGCATCCCAGGTTTAACTTTTAATTGAGTGAGGCTGTGTACCCGCCCACCAATGTTCAGTAAGGGTGACCTTTTTTACTAACTCCACTGGGCTTTTAAGCAATTTGAGATATTTGGAAGTGGCTTGTCTATACCTAAGATGACTGAAGTCTTTCAACCGTCCTCAGTTTTTGAGGCTGCCTATTGGCAAAGCACCTGTATTTCTGAGTCCTTTGTCTGCCAGAGAGCACTGAGATTCAGGGAGCTGCTGAGTAAAGATGGGGACACCTCACTGCAGTTCTCAGCTGCCTGAGGATGATAAGGAGGAGGATGGGCAGAGTCTTCTTGGTAGGGCACAGAAGAAGACCAAGAGGTGCAAATGAAAGGACAAATGCATAAGTTGCAGCAAAGGAAATTCAGATTAAATGTTTGGAAAAAAATCCTTCAGAATGAGAGCAAGTCAAAGAATGGCACAGGTTTTCCAGGGAGGCTGACCTCCATCTTTGGAGATGTTCAACTGGTCAAGCCCTGAGCATCCTACTATAACTTTGAAATTAGCCTTGCTATGAGGTAGGTCCTTTCCAGAGTGACCCTTTACCCCAAATTATTCCGTGATTGTGTCAGTGCAGAGAGACAGACATCTGAGATCTAGTTTACAGGGAGGAAGCAACTGTGATAAATTCACTACTCTGAAAAAGTGGAAATGCAGTGCCTTGGACTCAGCCCAAGCCAAGCATGCTTGAACAGGAGTTGCTGGAGTGGAAGGCTGGCAACAGTTTTGTAGCATATAAACTTTGCATAGATGAACTCAGAGAGTGACTGAGAGAGAGCTTGGTTTGTAACCAGCACTACTGAACTACCCATTAGTAACCCGGTGGTGCTTATTTGTTCCTCTCTCCTTGGATTCAGTCAAATAGAGGAACAAGCCTTAAAGAAAGGCAAATTATAAAGATAAAAGAGACGACAAAGCTGGAAGAGAAATGTGTTGCACACTTGGGGACAAGGAGAGAAAATATCACCAAGGGCTTGCAGAAGATGTTTTCTAGAATTGGTTTCACCAAGGGAACAGCCTGCTATCTCCTACTGAGGGAAATAAAGGCATTTATCAAAGATAGGTTGGTCTTCTTCATCAGTGTTCTTTTGGATTGTGTCTGGGAGACAGTGCTGCTCTCTGTGACAGAATCATGGCTGATGGGACCTATAATTCCCTCTGTTACTGATTACATGGTGTGCTAAACCATGCATGTCAACGACTCATACTGGCACGCCTCTCAATGTCCTGACTGTCAATACTTGCTGTCTCCAGGCTTTAAGAGGTGCGGAAGACAGCTTTGTTCCTGCCCTGGGACACTTTGTTCTCCTGCTCTGCCAGAGCCCTGCGGGAACATCATTGCTGACTCCTTCCTGTAATTGCCTACATGAGGCAAAGTCAAAGACTCCCAAGATTAGGGAGCCCAAATCATGTTTGGTGGGGGGTTGCCTTCTTTTCTCTTTTCTTTTCTTTTCTTTTCTTTTCTTTTCTTTTCTTTTCTTTTCTTTTCTTTTCTTTTCTTTTCTTTTCTTTTCTTTTCTTTTCTCTTCTCTTCTCTTCTCTTCTCTTCTCTTCTCTTCTCTTCTCTTCTCTTCTCTTCTCTTCCCTTTCCTTTCCTTTCCTTTCCTTTCCTTTCCTTTCCTTTCCTTTCCTTTCCTTTCCTTTCCTTTCCTTTTCCTTTTCCTTTTCCTTTTCCTTTTCCTTTTCCTTTTCCTTTTCCTTTTCTTTTCCTTTTCCTTTCCTTTCCTTTTCCCTTCCCCCCTCTTTTTTGGTCTGTGTTCTCCTTCTATCCACAGACAATAAAATACACAGATCTCTATCAGTTTAATACTGTTAGGAAAGTAAAAGCACAGGAAGGAGGACAAAGAGAAGAGAAGGGCCAGGGGAGGGGGCAGGTTGGGTGCGGTTCATGTTCACCCATGAGCACAGGACTTGCAGTGACTCACTGATAGGCAACGCGGAGGCACGGGGAGCCTCTCCAACATTTCCAGCTAGCAAGATCATTTATTGTAGTGAAATGATTCAGTGACCTTAAGAAGCAGCCAGAGGCTTTCTCTGGAGACTGCTGGAGAGGCAAAGTAATCTAATAGATGAGAAACTGCACCGAATAATTTTTTCTTGGTCTTGTTAATGATCTCAGCATGCACAGCTCATTTCAGCACTCTGAAAATAGTTGGCAAGTTGTTCCTGAGATTTTCCAATCATTTTAGGGCTGATACTCAGTTACTACTGAAGATTATAAGAGATATTTTAGCTGTGTAGTGTTAACTTCCCAAAGTGATTTTTTTGAGACCTTTTGTAACATAGGTCTCCATCTCTTACTTAGTAAGGTCACTACAGAGCACTTTCCTCTAAGAAAATAAAAATTCACTCTGAGGCAAAACTGGAAAACCACTGTGAATTTGGGCACAAACTGCACACAGCTTGGAGTAGAAAAAAGCGATTCAGGCAAGCAGTGGGTTTAGGTGACTTTTGAAGTTTGTTACTCCCAACTTTATAATTCTGGAACATTTTTTAAATTTCATGCAGCTGTGCTAAATATGAATGCAAAGCAAATTAAATACAAGCTAGTAACATCCAGGGCAAGCAGTTAGTGCCTGTCCAGAGAACAATTTCTGCATCTTATACACGTCCCTTCAAACCTGTGCTTAGGAATGGTTGACTAAAGTTCCCACACAATTCAAATGGGAATTTGCCCTTTGAGCAGCTCAGGTGATGTGGTGATTCCTGGAGTTATACTGGAGCACCCACAGCATTGTGGTGATGGTTCTCTGTTCCATCTCTGTAGAAACTGCTGATTTCTCAATATCCTAAATGTCAGGCCAAGTCCTCTGCTGTCTGTAGACTACAGCAAAGCTCTGGTTTAGTATCAATGAAGAGCCAGTACCAGGAAACGAATGCAGGAAAACTGACACAGGCAGCTGACTGCCCCACAGTATTTTACCTCGGGATACTTTGGGGCTCTTGAGCAAAGGAAGGGTTTGAAGGTGGCTGGAAGTCTCTTCACCTTGTGAACTATTTCCATAGTTTGTCAAAGACAGGGACAGAAAATGGACAGGAGCAATGTGTAAGAGCATGCTATGCATCCTGCACCTGCACAAAGCCCTTTCCCATCCTGCCCTCTGTTTTTCCTCTCTATTTCATAACATGGTGGGTATGATACTAATAATAAATGTTGATCCCAAATCCAGCCATTTATTTTATTATTTTCCCTAAGAAGTTGTTTGCTCTGAATGAGATGAGTGATTCAACTTTTTTTTTTTCTTTTTTGAAGAGTTTGCTGAATGGGAGTGAAAGAAGCAGCCTAAACTTTCCATTCCAAGTATTTTCATGTTTCTACTTTTTTTTTTCTGCTGTTATGTGACTAATAGATGTTGTAATGATTGCTGTTGCTGTAGTCATGCCTGAAAACTCCCGTTGCATAAGCTCTTTGTATATAGATAAGTGAATTTTATGGCTTAAAAAAAAAAGCCTTTGTGAGTTCAGCTATTGCTGTCAGCGGCAGTCTCCACCTCTGGGATGGTCACTTGTTAAAGTGATACTCAATCCTCACTTTTCCATATGTGCCTCAGAAAAGCTGCATGACCAAGTCTTAATGCCAGGAGCCTGTAATGCTGGCTTTTCTTGATGTTGCTTTTCTCTATTTTCCTGTACAAAATCATCTAGGGATTCATTTCTGTGATTTGACTGCCTTAAGGGATCAATATATACTAGTAATTTTGTGTGCCCTAATAGGCACAATAGCAGCAAAGTTAGAAGATACCATTTTTATGTCTAAGGTAATTTATAAGAGCACCTCTTGCTTGTACTTACTTAAAACTTAGACAGCTCAAGTATTTCACATTTTAGATGAAGAGGAGGGACAGCAAAATTAAGTGTGTAAACAGCAGCCAAGAATGGAAACCATCATTTGCAATGGCAGAGGACTAAACCGTAGTCAATACATGTGGAGAGAAGATTCACCAGGTGAAGAGGGGATAGTGGGATTTTTTTTTTCTGAGCAGGGTGCAGGCTTTTGAAGCTTTTTTGAGCTTTTGAAAAAGATATGAAAACTGCTGACAGTTAAAGCACTAGGACACTACTTTAGCAGCACTCTTCAAGTTGAAATTATTCATATGGACCTTTCCAGATCAATTTGCTGCCTTTGTCAAGGTGGAGTCATGCACATACTGTGGAAGGAATGGACAAGAACATTCCAACTTTCTTTGTTTTTCTCACTTTACAAGAACTTCTGCTTAGCAGCTTTGAAGGTAATTGGAAAGGGTGTAAAAAGCAATTTTTAATTTTTTTAATTATTGTTTATCAACAATAATTAAAACCAGGCATTTTTGCTACAAAATTAGATGATGCCCAGAGAAGCAAGGAGCTAAAAGGCAGCTAGAAGAAAGGTAATTCAGAAAACAGCAGTAAAATTATTCTGGTCTCAGTGCTTTGAAGTGAGTTGTACAGCACTACAGGTCCATTGTTTCCATATGGTTAAGATGTATAAATAACACTAGAAAATACGTAGGAGTTCCTGCCATAAGTTGTGGGTGCCCCTGCAGGATTCTGCCCAAATACACAGGTTCCCTGTCTGCTGCTGCTGCTGCTGCTGCCTCTCATTTGCCTCTCAAACCTTTCTGTTTCTGGTGGCCCCACAAAAACAAGGTCTGGGTTTTCAGAACAGTCAATGACAACTTGCTTCTGGTCAATGGACACCATACTGTAACTTCTGTCCTTGGTCTCTGCTTTTCCATGTCAATGCCAGTAGTATGGTCCCTGTGCCTGTGCCACCAGGACCACATTGCACACTGCCCTCCCTCACTGCTGTCATGGACACAAATTCAGAGACTTTTGTTCAGTGCAGTGCAGAAAAAGCTGCTGGGTTTCTTCTTCATGAAGGACAAATGGACAAGCAAAATGAAGAGAAAACAAAAAGACAGGCTTGTCCTTCTGTGCTGAGAGGAACATGAGCTGTAAGGAAACCAGTGGTGCTTACCAGGCTCCTGCTGCATTTTGTGCCACAGCACAACAGCAGATACGCAGGCAATCACTGGAGTGTGTCATCAGATTACCTGAACATTGCTGCACTTCGTGATTAGGTAGGCTGAAAACTGAACTGTATCTAGTTTCAATGTCCAGTCCATCCCCTGAGAGGGCAGGGGTTTGTTTGGAGCAGTCTCAGAACAACCTGCAATACCATGCCACTCGTGGTTGGGCTCTTACAGCAGACTGGTCTGACATTTGTCCAGCTGAGCAGAGACAGAGCAAAGGCATTCTCCTGTCATGATGCAGTGCCAGACATAAAAACTAGAACAGGCAGAGCTAAGTAACCTCAGCAGAGCAACCTGGTAATGCAGCTGCACAGCCGCCAGTACCTCACCAGTCACCTTGCTTTATGGAGGCATACCCACTTTCGGTGAAATGGGGGATCAGGTTGCAGGAGTACCTGACAAGATAGTCCGTCATCCTGCAAACATGAATCAATCACAGCAAGAGCAGAGGTCAGCCTCAGAGCTAAAGAAGAAACCAGGCATCCTGGGCTACTAGTTTTGCTGTTTATTATTCTATATTAAAAAAACTACTTGGAAAATTTTGTAGGTATTGTAGATACTGTACTGTGCACTCTCCAAATAGCTGGGGGATAGGTGAGTGTGAATGGAGAAAGAAAGTGAGGCAAGGAACAGGACATGGGGAACAATGTTGCTGTCATCACTTCTAGGAAATTAATATGTTAGCATGTGAGGACCTTAGCTGCAGTAGAGAGTCCATTATATTTTCAGAGAACAAGGTGTTGTCTTGTGCCATTGGATTGCAGTTACAGGTGTCCTAATATGAATCCATGCTGCCAGTGAAAAAAGGTCTGTAATGTGGCCACCACAGATAGAACCAGGAGAAAATACAGGGAGGGTGCACAGACAAATGTGGGAGTGAATTCACACCCACACAGGTATTTTAGGTGTCAGACCACCTCACAAGCCTGAGAAGCTCAGTTGTGTTCCTTCTCCTGGAGGAGATGCAATAGCAAAGCCAAGCAAAACTTACAAGAAGAGAGATTTCCTCAAGCCAATCTTGAGAAAGAAGTAACTTAGATGTGCACTAGGTGTGACAGATGAACACAGAATGAGAAAAGAGCATGCTGGCCATAATATTGACAAGGAAAGATGCAATAATTATCACCTGACCAGTACAGGCAGGGACTGCCCATGTGGGTGGACATATCTGTCTGGATTTGGTTTGTTACCATTTTCCATAAGGCAGAAGTGCAGCTGGCCTTTACAAGTTTTGCAAAGGATCTACAGAAATAGTTGTTGGGGACTGCTATGAAGGCCAAGGAGAAAATTTTTGAATAGAGGGTATTGGAGCAGCTTTTCTTGGGTTGCAGCAGATAAGACAATGGCATGGAGGGAGCATGGCGAAATTCCAGGATGTGACAATGTTAGGAAGCTACACCAGACTGGCAAACATAGGCTTATAGCTGGATTCTTCTCTCCTAAAACCAACTGAGACAGGACCTGGAATCAAACAGATAATCAAGTGTAATCTGGCGCTCCTCAAATTGTAAAAGATCTGATCTTGTGTCACTGTTAACATTTCCACCAGCCTGCTGAATACTGAGCCAGCCCGATAGGAAGAGTAGCTCTGATTTCTGAGGAGTAAAGAAAGCTACGCTCTGTTCCAAAGCAAGTGACCAGAACAAAGCTCAGCTTCCCTCACACAATGGTCCTTCCAGTGCCCAGGCTGTGGAAAAGTTCCTCTCATTCTTGAAAGTATGGCAGACCAAATAAGTTAAACTTCTACAGTTCTGCCTGAACCCTTGAGAGATAACATAGTCAGTAGAAAGGATCTCCACAGCAGCTGATTATACCAGAATCTGGCTGTTCGAAGCTAGGGCAGGGTTAACTGATAGGAATTTATTTTGGAATTATCTCCAGCTGAAGATGGATTTGGTAGATAAGATAATCCACCTGACCATGGAGAAAAGCAGAGCATGGTGTCAGAGATATCAGAAATGAGTCAGTTCCAACAACTCAAAAGTTAAAATGCATATTGCAGCAACAGAGTGGGAACAAGGAAAACAGCAATCATAGTGACATACCAAATTCCTGTTCTGAAGCAGAGGGACGTGAAAGACAACTCATTTAGCAATTATACATTCTTTAAATCACAAGACGGAAAATCACAGAATCGTAAGGAAAAGAAAAGCACTACATTCAATAAGTGAGTGTCAATCTATGAAATGAGATTTTGCATGCACGTGATGTTCATGCCAGGCAGAACTGCAAAATTAAATGTATTTATACCAGATGCAAAGGCAAGATGAGAAATGGAATATCAGATCAAGAGACAAAAGGACTGAATGCCTTAGGCTTTGAAAACTTGCAAAATAAGAAAGCAGAATGTCCATAAACTGAGGTAATTTTTAAATTGCATCATAATACTGTCACTAAGAGATTGTAATTTTTAAACATGGCCCACAAAAAGCATTCCAACTATAATTTTAGATAATCCACAGAAACCAGCTATTCCAGCTGAAGCTTGAGAATTTATGATCTTAGTGAAAAAAGCCACAGAAACAAACAAGCAAATCAACAAACTCCACAAAACAGGACAGATTGTTTATATGGTCAGAAAGATGAACAAGTTAAGCCAAAATTTTACTCAGACCTACATTTTTTACAGCATTAAAACATTAATGCTGATATATCGCCCTGGTGATTTTGCATCTGTGGAACAGCTATCATGAATTTTACCCCAGTAGGTTAACAGGATGTCTAGAGCACCACATGCTTTGCAGAGTATTTGATATGTTAAGACAGAAAAAGAGGTCAATAAAGTAAATAAAAACCTAGATTTCACTGCCAAAAAGTTACAGCTCACAACTTCAATAAAGAGCTATAAATAAAGTGAAATATGTATTTGCATATGCTTCAATAAAGTGAAATATATATTTGTGTATACTCAAGCATTCCAAACAATGATTAAAATGAGCTCAGGCCTCAAACCTTTCACTTGGAGCTATGTTCTTCACATGGAAGAAAAAGACACATTCCTAGAATTTGATACTAAAACAGTGTCCTGGAGAAAAGAAAAGAATTAAGAGAGTATTGATACTATCTTGTTCAATAGTAAATCATTCAACTGCCAGGCTCTCAGCTGAGAACACAGCTTGGGAGTTAATGCAGATATGAATGAATATCAGTTTCCTCAAGAAGAGGGACTGAGAGGCCTGGCAAAAATATTTACCCTATGCAATACAAGTGTGTGGACATGAACCTCATGTGGCAGAGCCTCTAAAAAAATCATGCCCCAAACTGCATGTCTCTGCTGGAAATAGCCAGAAAAGTAAAATAGAAAATGAAAAATTAGAATATTGCAGCCAAATGACTGTTCAATTGACACAGTGGAAAAACTAAAATGGTTGCAGGCTGTTGAGTAAGAGCTGTTCAAGAAATTACCATCCCAAGAGCAGGATTTGAACATCTCTTCAGTAAAGTGCTATGATGGTCCGTGTGTCCATCCTTGGTCTGTGCGGCGTAGGCAGGAATACGCAGCACCTCCCAAGTGCTCTGGCAGAGACATCCTGAGTGTCTGCACTGAGTAGTGAGTGGCCTGAGCCCATGAGGGCAGGAGTGATGTAAGATATGTATTTGTAGCCTGAAAAAAAAGAGACCAAGACATTAATCAGTGTTTGAGCTTTGAAGTGAACTCTATGCTAATCTGTCTGGTTTACAATCTGTGGTGTATGTCTGTGCTACATGATGTGACAACCAGAGAAGCCTGCAGACTATCTCACCTGGACAGTGCTCTAAAAAGAGGATGTTTGTAAAAGGTAGGAAACCAGAACTTCTTTTTAAAAGCATTTTTTTTAAATTGATCACTGAATGTGACTGAGGCAGCAAAGCCAGGAGCACTACACCACCTACAACTGACTTCTTATCCAGAACAATCCAGAATTCAGAAGTTTTGTAACTGAACAAACAATGAGCTCATCAGCTGGTTCAGGTCTCAAGGGATATTAAAATAACAGTTTTGAGAAAAGCATTAAAGAGAAACCAAGTATAAATAAAACCAACCAAGGATTTAAAAGTACTTCCAGTTCAAAATAAGTCCATCTTCCTTCTAAGACCCAGATCACAGGGCAGAAGCTTCCACTTTTGGATACTGAATAGCGAAGATAGCATAAGCATTTCAAATGATGCTGAATAGGGAGGCAGCCAACTTGAGGATATGTCAGGACAATGTGAAAGCAAAAGCTCGTCTCATTGCTTATTGAAAATAAGCAGCATCCCCAGTGCATTTTTCCACAGGCAGAAACTGTCTTCTCATTATAAATGACATGTCTATTTGCAGTGAGTTTATGCTCCACATCTGGGAGATAATCCTATTGCTTCATCCTACTGCCACAGCTATCAAATAGAAAGGCTGAACTGGAAGAGGAAAGTGTTGTTATTTTTAAGTTTATTGAATGTATTTGAAAAAAAGAAGAAAAGGTCAGTCTGGAGCAATATTCCTCAAGAATTATCAATAGCACTTGGTATAAACATGCATGTTCCTTTGTTCCTGTGGAGCAGCACCATGAAACTCTGCAGTAATAGAAGTGGGACAAGAGGAATGCAAAGGCAAACAGCTGCAGTGGAGGAGAGGCAGGAGAGCTCCCATAGCAGGGTGAAACTTTCAGTGTCAGAGGAAATCACGAACTTGAGGAGAGGCACAAAGGCAGCCATGGAAGATAGTGCAACATCAGCTGTTGGTGGGACAGGTAACTCAGCTCAGGTAAAGCTCCACTGACTGCACCTGACATCATTTAAGGGTTGTCATCACTGAAAGATGACACCAAAGAGCAACAGGGAGACTGATGGAAGCACTGACTAAAGAACCCTCTCTGTGTGCTGGTAAAACAATATAAAACGGTACAAGAAAGGAGCCTGACCTGGTGACTGCTCTGTGGCAGGTGACATCCCCTTGCTCCTGCCGCCAGCCACCGCCCTGCAGCAGAGCCTGGGGGCTGGACAGCAGCGGGCAGCCCCTGCAGGCACAGCTGCTTTCCTCGGGCGCTGCTCGGCGGGGTTTGCACAGCCCTCTCCAGAGCAAGAGTCTGAATGCAAGAAGTCTTTTATAGCTCCACGCCTTTTTGCAACCCCCAGTCTTTTGTTGTAGACGGTTGCTGAAGACCTACTGAAATCTATCTGTGCTTACAGTCTGCCAGACTGTCCTTCCAAATAAGATTTTGCAGATGATATTGAATTAATTTAACCTACAGGCTCATGTAAATTGGTAATATACATTCATATGTCTTTTCCTTAGTGGTCAATACCAAGTACTTGTGAGGAAAATAGAGGAAATTTTGCAAATCCTTGCTAATTAACTCATAAAATATATGGCTCAATATCTCTTTCTAAATGTATTTTAATCTATCTCAGATGTTATATAGAAATAAGAATTCAATAGCAGATCTTCAAATAATATTTTTCCTGTGGTTTTGATTTTGTTTTGCCTAGTTCAACTTCCATGACATATCACAGCAACACTAGTAGTAATGCTGTAGCACAAGAGTCTAGAGAAATAAGTAGTGGAAGGCTTTGCCTGCAAGTAGTTAAATATGTGTGATTCTCTTGAACTTCATTTTTTCATGTGCATTATTATGAAATTATCTGTGCCTTTTGTTAATCTTTAAGGAAATATTTCATTATTGTTTTAGCTCTATTAATGTAGTATAAAGATGAAATTTCTCTAATGAAGAAAATTAAAAATCAATTTTCAAGCCATCTCATTTAGAAAAGTAATTTTAAAAGCAATGACACTGTAATTTTAAATTGTGTAACAAATCAATTCATGTTTTAGAGCACACAGTTGTCAAGGCTGATTTTTTTAGCAAATTCAACTCAGTTTTCTATGCAGCTCATATTTTGTTTGTTCTGACCTTACTATCTCCATTTTCATTGCAGCACAATAGGAAAATACATGAAGACCTAATGTTTCTTACAGAGGGTTTTATTTCTGATTTACTGTGTTCCCTTCTCCTCTGTACTGACATCTCATTTGAACCTGTTGGTTGCCCTCCCAGTACAGCGCCCTCAGTTCAGATTCCTGAATCTGGTGCTGACTACCAGGCACTCCTCTGTGGGAGTCTGCTTCCATGGAGGATGTATTGCTTCTTTCTCCCTCACAATCTGAGCCACAACACGGGACAGTGGGGCCCTGATTATGCCAGAGAACAGCACAGCCAAATGTCTGAAGTGCTCTGCAAAAATCTGCAGTGTCTTCCTTTAGAGGTGATAATGTAACATGAGAAGGTAAGATCACAGGTGTTTTAAAAATAAGTGAACTAAGGACATGGAGGCTAAATAACTTTCCAAGGACCATACATATATGCAGAGCCAGAAATAACAATAAAATATATTATGCTTTTACAAGCCTATGAACTAGACCATCAGGTAGATTTTACTTCTCTCACTACTTAGTAGTCTTTAATAAATCCTTAATTGGCATAACAATAGTGACCTTCCTGAAAACACTGAAACATTCACAGTTTCCAGAAAGAGAAAACTGATTCATCTTTTCTCTCCTTAGTAAAGGAAACAAAGTTTTTCATGCATGGGATCCCTGAGGGTCAAACCCAAAAACATCTCTGTATTATCAACCCTGTGTTCAGAACAAATCCAAAACAGCCCCATATCAGCCACTGAGAAGAAAATGAACTCTACCCCAGACAAAGCCAACATAATATTTTATTAAGCTTGGCTGGTACTGAAATTTAGAGTAGGGCAGCCACATACTTTAAAAGATTTCAGGGGAAACCTGTTGGTTTTAACAGACATACCTTGGTGATTTTTAATTTTTTTTCAGTCTGCCATTGAAATAAGAAAATGCAGATAGCCCAACCTCCTTTTCTATACTTCCCTGGTGCAACTGGTAAGCTCTCAGAGATACCAGCAATATTTGAAATGGTTGAGCACCATTTTTTCTGAAGTGATGGAGCAGACCCCTCTTTTGCTCACCTTTGTCACATGCAGAGCGAGAAATATCTAACAGGTAAGGAGCGACTCAAAGACCCCTCAACAGCTGCTGGGCTGTTCAATCAGTTTGGCTCTGGGCATATAGAGCCAGAGTTGGATCAGATATACAAAGAGCCCGTGAGCAGAGCTGGCTATAAACATGGCTATAAACTTGGCACGAGAGGAGATTGAGCAAAGCAAATCAGATGCCACAAGCACGATTTGCTCGCTGCTAATGATGTCTCTGTAACATCACAGGCTATCTCTAAGCTATATTTTCCACTGCCTTGCTGGCTTGCAAAACTTTTAATGGAACAAGTTTTTCTGGCAGAAGAACACTGATTTTTATCTTTAATGAGCAGCCTCTCTATCATTTAGCTTCAGGAAACAGCTTCCTGGTTGTAAACTGCTTGAGACTGCTGACAGCCAGGCAACTTCAAAAGCAGCCAGGAGCGACTTTCTTGCTAACTTTGGGAAGGAATTCAAAAATGCTGAAAGGTGCAGATGATTCTGTTATGGAGCAGGAGGACTCTGCTTCCCAATATGGAGAAATGACAAGTTGGGATATCAATGATATCAAACTTCCCCAGGTATGTGTCTGTGTCTTAGAAATTTATCTAGTTCTGACCAGTCATCTCCACCACTGATCTTCAATGCTTTCTCAGTCACCTATGACTCATTGCCTTTATTCTTTTTGTCACCTCGAGGTATGGGGAGGGTTTTGCTAGAAAATACTGAGGAAATATTGACATTTCCATGCGTTTCTCCTTAAATGTATTATTGAAAGAGCTGTTGTTGCATGAAAAATAGCAATGCTGCAGAAGTATTATTTTCACTGAAGTGGATTAGGTGCAGAGAAAGCAGAGGAAAAAAAGGTGCCTCCTGCTGTGGGCATTTAATTAGAGCTGTCCAGGACTTGCTTTTTGCCCCAGGTAGTGCTCTTTGAGAAGGGAGCACAGTGCCCACAACTGCCTTGCAACTGTGGGTACTCAGTCAGTCTCACTGCAGACTGGGCTCCAGCTCCAGAGCTGTCTATCCACATGGAGGCAAGTCTTTTCAGGAGCACTGAGGGAAACCTTGATTCATGTTTGCAGGGGTTTGCTGAGAGGCACAACATTTATCTTCCCCTCCCTCCATCTTTTTCTAGTTCTCTTAGCTAAAAGTTTCACTCATGCTCTCCCCTGAAAGCCCACACATCCTGCACACCAATATCACCTCCCCGTCCTTCAGCTCTGCATATTTCTGCCAGATTCCTCCTGCTGCAGTCCTTCAGCATCCAGCTCTGCCTTTCATCTCTCAGCCCTGCCTTCTTACTGGATCCCAACCTCCTCCCTACTATGACAGTGTTGTTTGTCCAAAGCCTCCATGTTCCAGGATGTCCCCTTCCCTGCCCTTCAACCCAATGTCACTTCCACCTGCATTTCAGTCTGGAGGCTTCATTGACACTCTTCCCTACACTATCCAGCGGCTACCAGGGGAGTGTGGGAGTTTTTCTCTTCTTGGTTGATGTTCTTACTGCTGTCATGGCTCTCAGTCCTGGGATTAGCAATTTAAAGGAAATTTCTACTAAGCTTTTGTATCCCTTACAAGAACTTTTCCTTCAAAATCATCATCAGGTATGGTAGATGCTTTACAGCTTAGTACATTTTACTGTATTGACTGTACCCACTGATGTACAGTGATGTGATGTGTACTTGGGTCTTTGGGTTTCTTTCCCCCCAGCTTTATTTTTATTGCTCCTTACTCTGCTGTCTTTGAGGCTTGGTGTTTGTTCAGTGGGGTTTTTTTTTTTCTTTTTTTTTTTTTTTTTTTTTTTTTTTTTTTTTTATTGGCTGGTTGGGTGAATGAGAACAAGCTCCTGGCCAGGCTTTCCTGATGCTCTGGGGCCTGTGGGGAGCCACAGAGATCTGTGTTTTTCCTGCCTTATCTCCACTGCTCCCTCCTGACAACCAGCATCACCTGCCAGGGTGCTACAGTCACCTAGGCTAGAGGAAATACAGAGAGACAGCTCTGCTCAGCTCCTGGACAAGTTATTTTCTTCCTCAGCATAAAATGCTTTGCTCTTTCCACAGCACGTGAGCCAGACAGACTGGTTTCAAGAATGGCCAGATTCCTATGTAAAACATATCTATAGCTCAGAGGATAAAAATGCTCAGAGGCACCACAGCAGCTGGGCAATGAGAAACACCAACAACCACAACTCTCGCATCTTAAAGAAGTCCTGCCTTGGGGTGGTGGTTTGTGGTAATGACTGCTCTACCTTAGATGGGAGGAAGATCTACCTAAGACCAGCCATATGTGATAAAGCCAGACAAAAACAACAGAGTGAGTATGAACATGGCAGCTCATTGTATGGCAGTTCACAAGTGAACACAACACAGCAGAAATCAAAGTATAGGATTGGATTACCCAGCCTTCCTTCTGCCATTTCTTATATTCCAATGCAACTCCTGATTTGGAACAATGCATTTTTCATTTCTTACTGCTGGGGCATAGTCATCTGCTTGTTTATTTTCTGGGGTTTTTTCCTAATAATTTTTTAATCTTTATTTCTGCTGGTTAGGGATTGGTTCCCAGCCTTTTCAGCCATGAGTGAGGGTCCTGAGAAAGCTGTGCAGGGCAGGCAGCTCCCTGCCCTGCTGTTCCTGCCCACTCAAGTGTTGGCTTCACTATTGCACTGGCCCAAGATTAACTCAGGAGGCAAGTCTTGCAGGAAAGAAGTTGGTCATAAATTGTGATGACTGGAAAAAAGGCCCCACGGTCACATCACTGGAGCAAGACAATGCAAATAGAGAACATGAGCTGCACACACATTTTTAACAAGACCATTCCAAACAATTGTGATTGCTCAGTAGAGCTAGGACATACTGATTTCTGGATCTGATGTATATTTTAGCTAAAGAAAGGTATTACTCAGGTGCTCACTGAGGCCAGAACAATGTTTTCTAGAAACACATATGACATTCCAAACACTGACAAGAAAAAAACTAAAACTGACCATGATAATAAATGATAAAATTGCTATAATATTGTAAGAGAAATAATTTTTGAAAGTTATATTTAATAATGGACAGAATAAAGGCAATGATTAGTTTGTTTATACTATTTTTGCTTATGTTTGGAAGTTTTTAGCATAATTTCTCAATGTAATTTCTGAGCACCAAACTAGAAGCAGCAATCTGCCACAAATGAACCATTGTATCATCTAACTAGTGTTGTATAGAAAATGTTTCCCTCTATCCTTGCTCCAGGGAAATGCTGTCCAAACTGCAATGGACCACTGCGACTCCTTTCCTGCCGAGGCCATGGTGGTTACCCAGTTACCAACTTCTGGAGGCATGAAGGCCGGTTCATATTTTTCCAGGTTGGTATAAAATTACCTAACATTATGCACATTAATTTAAAGGACTGGTATTTTAAGTTTTATTTAGCGCTTTTTTTTTGTCCCAACATATTCAGGGGTTACTGAATATGACAAGGTCAAATGGACTGTAAGGACTGTAAAGATAAAAAATTTACACGAGGTCCTAAGCAACCTAATCTAACTCTGAAATTAGTCCTGCTGAACAGGAGGTTGAGCTAGAGGGCCCTTCCAGCCTAAATTAGCCTATGCTACTATGATTTTACAGCACAGTGTATGTTTTATTTAAGCCTGTGTGAAAATTTGTTGATTTTGAAGAGTTTTGCCTCAGGTACATAGGAACCAACCAGCCCTCAGAAGTCAGAAATGTCATGTTCTCTCTTCTCCTTCTCCAAGGCACTACACATAATCATGAGGCAATCTTGGAACAGGAAATGGTTGTACCCAAGGGACTGTCTATGGAAAATGCCATCTGTGTATTATATGTAACTTATATCTGGAACATGGTGTATGCAAAGTGTTTCAATAATGGGCACTATTTCTGGAAGCTGTAGTCCTAGTTGAGTAACGCAACTACTTTCCTGCTTTCCACTCTCTTACTTATGTGCAGGCTAAGTAAAATGAATTATCTGTGGAAGCTAATGGAAATTAATGTTCAGATAAACATGTCTAAACTGTGAGAAGAATTAAAGTGATGGCAAGGACACTGTAGCCAAGCTGCAGAAGACCTCTTGGCTTCAGCCAGGGGTCTAGTGGGGAGATTGTCTTCTGCAAATAAATGTGGTGCACTGATTTTATGATTTCAGAGGGTTTCTATCTCATCCCAGTTCATCTGGGATATGTTTATTATTTGATCTCATAGTAACTAAATCCTATTAAATACAAAGCATTAAATTAGGCCATAATGTGTGATTTTTGCCTGTGATATAAATTCTGCTCCCTTAAGATTATTAACAATGTTGCTTCTACCATTAATATACCATAATTACTTTCTAAAGTCCAAAGGAGCTCATGACCACCCACGTCCAGAAACAAAACTAGAAGCAGAAGCAAGAAGATCAATCCAAAAAGCAAAGACAGCTTTTTCTCCATCTTCTTTAAGACTAAAAAGAGTCCAGGAGATTGAGGTAACTCTTGCTATTGGTCAACGAAATTTTGGTCAAGTGGTCTGTGGTTCAAGGCATGGTAGAGGCTATCTGGGCTTTGGGTCTGGGTGGGAGCAGGCTTTACGCCTCCACATGCTGCATGCCCATGATCAGCCCAAGAAGGACCAGGGCTGTCCTGAGCATCTTCTGCACAGGAGCATGTCCTGAGATCATGTCCTGAGCATGTCCTGCTCTCTTTAGTGCTGTCATCCACTGCCAGCACCCCCTCTCCAGAGCAAATTTGCTCCTGGTGGCAGCAGGAGATTACATCTACACTGGTAAGCAAAGCAGGGCTGCAGGGCAGGCTAAGTTTCATCACCGTTCACATGGAACTTCCTGTGCATGAGTTTCTGCCCATTGCCTCTTGTCCTATTTCTTGGCACTAACAAGAAAAGCAAAGGTATCCTCCACCTCAGCTTGTTGCCCTTGACTTTCAGCAAGGTTAAGAAAGGGAAAGTGCATAACCTGTGCCTGGTTTGCCTGGTTTGAAGCCAGGAGAGTGCTTTGAAGGACTTTCTGAAGCACTGATGATGTTAAATCATCATCATTTATCAGCTCTGATAAATGTGGAAACACTTGTGAAAGCATCTCCAGAGATTCTTGGGATTGCTGCATGCCTGATGAAGGGAATCCCTGTGACCTTTGCTGCAAAAGCTGCGTTACCCTCGATTGTCATTACCAGTATTCACATGCAGTTTGTCTTTTGATATGTTAGGGGTGGTGCATTCCCCCAGGCTGGTGTTAGGGATAGTAATCCATGCCCTTTCAGCCACTGACAGAAGGGATGATTGTTCTGGGTGGGGACAGATTTCTTAAATGGATGACCTGCAGAAGCAAGGGGATCTGGGAACCCAAGGAGGAGATAAAATGTGCACACAGGAAGTTAAACCCATTTGAATAGAATGTGAATTTAGAATTTGCAGTTATTTCTACTGGAAATACTCAGGAGGATACTAAAAACCACAACCTCTTGACACAAGTGCCTGGGAACAAAAGCATAAGAAAAAATAGCTGATCTGTCTAATTGTGTAACAAATATAGCAACAATGCTTTTCCTATCACTGGTTTAGTTCTGTCTCCATGAACACTGAAATAGTTTCCACCTAGGAACTACTACTGAGCCACATGGCTTTCTTTCTTTTATAACTGAGCCTACTGGTCAGCCTACTTGCTTGGGTTAAGTTTCCTGTAGACTTGTCTTCATCTTTTCCTTCCTAAAACATCTGCCTGAGGCTTTCACTTCCAATTGTGTGGGAGTAGAAAGTAGTAGATTAAAGCTGTCACAAGTGTCTAATAGTAGAGCCTGCTCTTTGGCTGTTCTGACTCTGTATAGTCAGACTTAGACCATTTATCCTCATTGGCTTTCTGGTTCATGGCTTTCCAGCAGGCTTTCCTTGGGAAAAACCCATCATATTCGTACTTTGTCAAACCAGCTGTGATACAACTAACTCAGGAGTCTGATTTGACACACAAGAACCTGTGTCATTCAACCTGCAAAAATATATTCCGAAAAAATTCTATTTAAATGTGTTCAATCTGCAAAATATATTCTGAAAATATTCTGGTTTAATGTGCTCACAAGAGATCAGGAAGGAGAACTTTAGAAAAAGGTATGAGCCCAAAATAGAGCAAGTTATATATAGGATGGTCTCTCTACAGCATCTATGGCAGGTCTGCAGCTGAAGGTGGGCTGGGTCCTACACCAGATTGTTGGAAGTCTTTCTCATGGTGAGTGGAGAACAACTGAAAGGAGCTTTGCTGCTCCAGCAGTCCACAAAAATCACTGTAATTAAATGGATGAAAAAGCAGAATTACAAAGAAGAGAGACCTGCAAGCACTCATCAGAAATGAACGTTCTGAAAGGAATTAAAGTTTGCATAATTATAATCCAATAATTGGGGCAATTACAGACGTTGTGAAATATCCAGAACAAAAGACCCAGAAGAATTATTCTTGTGTGCTGATCCCTACCTGAATGAAATTTCTGTTTGTGGGGTAAAAAAATGTAAAGATAGAAAAATTTATTAGTTAGAAATAGACTCTAGAAAAGCTGAAGAAGAATATTTTTGTAGTGAAAAGATCACTTCAAAATAATCAGTATTAAAAAAAAAAAACAAAACAACTTAGCTTTTCCAATCTCCATAGGAAAAAAAAAAAATCTGTGGTGTCAAATCTATTAGCATCATTTCATTTTTAGGTCCTTCTTTAGTGTATGCCGGCAGTGGACCCTAAGGGCTGTGAATGCAAGGTCTAAGCAAATCTTTCAGTGTAAAACAGGCTTTGGGCAAAAACTGCTGACACAAACTGGGAGCCAAGAGCCGGGAGCCCTGTTTGGTGTGTCCCTGCAGCCCAGGGCACCACCGCTGTGGTGGGGGAGGCACTGTTATCCATCTGCTTTGTGACCTTGTTCACAGAACACACCATGGTTAAGGTTGGAAGAGTCCTCTAAGATCATCAAATCCAACCGTCATGTTAGCTGAGTGCCTTTGTAAGCAGCTCACAGAGGAGAGGTGCTACACTACACCTTGTTTTACTAACCCACGCCTTGCTTTCCCAAGTCTTTGACAGGTGCAATGCCGACACAGGAGCCTTCGCCTTTGCTTCTTCCCAACCCGGATGTTCACATGCCACCTGCTAATTTCGGGGGAGATTTAAGCAAAAGCTGCCAGGAGCCAAGGCCGGGCGGCTGCCCTGGGCAGCTCCCCCACCCGCGGGCAGGCGGGCAGGCCGGGCCCCGCGGGGAGGCGCCGCCCTGGGGCCGCAGCCCGTTCCCCCGGAGGAGCCCCAGGCCCGAGGGGCCGGGCCGTGTCCCTCCTGCCCCGCCGTGCGCCCGCCTCAGCGCCCAGCACAGCCTGCCCGTGGCAACGAGCGGCCGTGGCCCCTTCGGGCCTGACGCGGGCCCTTTCAGAGATGGATCCTACGGGGAGAAATCTCCAGTGAGCCTCAGCGGCAGCCGCCTCTCCCTGCCGCCCTTCCCGGCGCCTGAGGGCGGGCCCAGCGCCATGGCGGCTGCGGCACAGCCCCGCCGACCGCTCTCGCTGCCCCCGGGGGGATCCGGAGGGGACAGAGCCGGGGCAGGGCACCACGTCTGCCTCAGCTGCTGCAGCAACGACGTGGTGTTTAACCTGTACCCATTACGGTGACTGGGTTCAAACGTCCCCGCCCTCTGGCAATGGGTCCTGTTCTCCACTCCGGTGGCAAGACAGACGTGCAAGTGCTACCACAAGTCTCACTTCAGCTCCTCTTGCAGGCCCCAGAAGGGCTTTTGTACCTAAAGGCTTGTCTTTGCTCCTTTTTATTTAGCAGTCTAATTTCCCCCACTGTTTCATGGATCTAATAAAAGCTTCAGCTCCTCTTACAGACTGCCTCGCTGCCATTCTGGTTTGGTAGCATTTTGGCCCTCCTCGATACGCAGCTTGTTCAAGCCTGTGGGCCTGTTGGAAGGTGTGGATGGATGATCTCAGGGACCACAGCTGCCATGTGCAACCCTCTGCACTCCTCCAGCTTCTTCAGGCAGCCCCTCGTCAGACCTTAGTCCCTGCACCGCACCAGCCTTGCATATGTGTTGCATGGAGCTGGATGCAGGACTTCACATGGGACGTCCTGAGAATGGAGTAGACAGAGAGAATCCTCCACCTGTGGCCACATTTCTTTTGATGCAGGATACGTTTGGCCTTCTGAGCTGCGTATGCAGACTTGCCAGATCGTGTCCAATACACCAATTGCCCTAAGTCCTTGTCTGCAGGGCTGGACCCACTTCCATATATATATATATATATATATATATATATATATATATATATACACACACACACACATATCCATATTCAAGGTGCCTTGCTGCTTTTTCCAGGCACTTTTCATAAGCTGTATTTCAGCAGGACCCATCAGTTCTCTACATTTGTTTAAAAAACTAGGGTGCCAAATAGGGATTTTCTTGCCTGAACTTAGTGGGTCAGACATCTTTGGCAAAGATTCCTTTACCTTTTCCTATAACTGACATCTGCCTGACTTTGCGGCATGACTGGCATCTGCTGCTCTCTGGACTTTGTTTCAGGGGCCACCAACCTCCCCTGCAGACGCAGGCACTGACACACACCCCTGCTGCCATCTCTGCAAGGAAGAGATGAGGGATGTCATGTACGACATATGGAGCCACATTTCAAGAGTGGCTCCTTTATCCACCAAAGGGAGAAATAAAGCTTTCATTGGGATGAGTCTGGGAGGACAGTATTACAAAACAAGTGACAATAAAAACTTCACAGTACCTCGGAATGGGATGCATCATGTGTTCATCAAATAGGTTCAGTCTTGGCTCTTTTTTTTTTTTTTTAAGTCTTTGGAATATATTAGTTGCTAGGGAAACCACTCTCTTGGTGACGGGTGTAGTTCAGAGACATTTACAAGACAAGAATGAATTGTATTTATAGAGTGTTTGAAAATGTTTATTGGAATTTGTGAGATGGCATGCACAGTGATTTGTTTTAAGTGGAAAAAAATCTAAATGTAGATCACAAAATAACAGTGTACTATTGTAGAGGAAGGTCAACTCACCAAACTTTTTTAGTCAGTGAGTACTCCCACACTAATTCCAAACTCAGCATGTTTTATGATTTTTCAGATCATTAACTCAAAGAAGGAAACTTTGATCAACATTTGTAACAACCTCTAAGACAGGAAAAGAGAAATTAATAGGAGCCATGAAGATTTGTGCTTCAGGAGGTGAGCTGCAGGATTAGGGACAGGCAAGGCCCTGGGGCTAGTGTCCCATAGCTGGCATTCCTCAAACCGGCCACACAGGTGAGGGACCACACAGGGCATGGCCCCTGCCACGGCCATCTGGCTCTGTCTTATCTTGTCTCTCCTCTGAATTCCTTGCCTCTCCACGCAATGCTGCCAGCATCACCTCTCAGCTGTAGTGCCATTCGGATGTGTGGCTGGGAGGCTCCTTGGTAACTGTTTCCACACCAAAGTTCTATCAGTTCCCCTTACACTCACCAACCACTTCCTCTATTTTTAGAAACTTCCAGCAAAGGAGGTTTGATAACCAATCCTCTTCCATGGCTTCTCTGTTCTAATTCCAGCTGTTAGCATTTTTTCACTCATCTGTTTTTCTTTCCTGCAAATCAACCATTTCTTCAAGATTTTAAGATGGGTAGCATCTAGTTACTAAGTTTCACAGGCTTCCTAAGGTCCATTACAACCAAACCTGCCTAGAAGATAATTACTACCAACCTTTCTTCCTGTCTGAGAAGGAAGAGCCTTCTCGTTGGTTTGCCTTTGAGTCTGAATCAAAAGGTTTCCAAAATGAAACCTTTTCCTGTGATCTCAGCCCCCCTCAGTAGCTCCCTGCCATAGAAGAGCCATGCCTTCTTGCAGCTTCTGTGCTTGTAATCCTGCACAAGCAGGACTGTCACATAGTTTGGGGGGACCCCCAGCCCATGTTCATGCAGCGTTTATCATGCCCAGCCTGTTCCCACAGAAACGCATTTCAGGCTCAAGGAGGACAGGTTATTCATTTTTTAAAAGGATGAAACTAAACCTTTATGATTTTTCTAAGGTTAAACACAGAAAGCCTTTCCAGATTTATAACCTGCCAGGGTCATTTTGACCTTTCCAAGCTGTTGAAGCAACTTCTGTGCTGGCAGCAACTCCCTCCACTTTAGGTATGTTCAGCATGGTGGGTCTATATAGCACCAAATTTATCTCTGTTTGGCTTGAAATACAAAGATGCTGATCCCATTTCTGACTCTCACAAAAGTTAATTTTTCAGTGTGTTTGGGATATGTGAAAATAAACATATATGTATCATTGCTTTAAGCCTCTTTTAACCAGCTCTAAGGTACTGTGCCCAGCTGGACAGGATAAGAACAGTAGAATCATAGAATGGTTTGTTTTGGAAGGGACCTTAAAGATTATTTAGCTCCAAACTCCACTCACGTGGGCCAGGACACCTTCCACTACAGCAGCTCACATAGAGCCCCATCCAGGCCCCGTCTAGGTACTAGAAGGTGCCATAATGTCATCCCAGAGCTTCCTCTCCCCTAGGCTGAACAGCCCCAACTCTGTGAGCCTGTCTTCATAGAAAAGGGGTTCCAGCCCTGTGATCAGCTTAGTGGCCTCCTATGGACTCATTCCAAGAGGTCCATCTTTCTCATGTTAGGAGTCCCAGACCTGGATGCAGCACTCCACTCTGGGTGGAGTCTTATGAGGGCATAGGAGAGAGGAAGAATCAGAGATGAAAGAACACTGGAGACATGATCTTCTGATCCTGTATTTAAGAAAACAAAATGAACGCTCAGGTTATTCAGATTAGCTTCATGAAGAAACACCAAATGATCTGTGAGGATCCACTCATAGGTGGAAATGTAGGATCCACTCATGCAACCTTGTTCTCTTCTGCAGAAAATGGTTTTCTTCAAGGCCCAGGTGCAGCAAAGCATTAGGAAGCCAGCAGAGATGCAAGGAGGTCAGGATGTGAATGATTATTCAGGCAGCATGGTTTGTTCTGGCTCATTGCTGTTTCTGATGGCTGTAGCTACTGCCAAAGCTAACACAAATCCCCATACATGGCATGGATGATCTATGCTACATTCCCAAAGTCTTAGCTCTGAAAGTACTGGCCTCCATATCTAAAGGCTATTTCTTTGGGAGCAATCTCTGTGCCTGCTCTGAAACAAGTATTTTTATATATAAAGGCTCTTTTGAGGCCATCACAGCACTACAATTCAGATTCCTCAGAATCCTACGTTAGCCAGGCTGTATCTTACAGAAACATAACTTTTATGTTTGGAGGATTTTGGCTCATGTAGCATTTAAAAGTGAAAGAGACATATAATGATAAAGAACTACCTAAATAGCACAAGGCAGCAACTGCACACCTGAATTGATTAGTGTATTTATCCTGAGAACATCAAATTGAGAAAGGGTAATGTTTTTGTATCAGCCACACCAAAGGAGAAATGAGAAAGCAGAACACGGATTTGACCCACATCTCTCCAGCCCTGGGAACGTACACTGTGTTTCTTCTGGCCTTCTTGTCCCCAGGACCTCTGCCTCTGCATGTGAAAAGAATTGCAGGTCAGACTGAGCAAAGACATATTTTCCTTTTCAAACCTTTGTACAAAGCTCCTGCCCCTGGGGAGATTGGCAAGTCTATGGACTAATTTCTACCTTATGGTCCTAAATGCATTCTCTATATTTGTAAATGAAACAAGGTTGTCAAACTTATGTGGTAGAAAAGACTCCAGCTGAGGAAGCTTTAGGGGATACACCTCAATTCATTGCAGAGAGCTTTTCTTTCCATGTGGTCTCTGGGATATTTAGTAATCTGTGTGTCTGGTACTCCTGGCGATTTTGCTCTGCTTTCTCTCAGGGTAGTATTTTGGAGCTTTATAATAATTATGGTCAAGGAGTCAATGTTTCAGTTCATTGCAAGCAATATGTAAAAGTAACCACTTTGGTGGATCTCAGCAGGGATATGGCCAGGAAAAGGTGCTGTACTGAATCAGGATCAGTCAGCATAGATTGCATGAGTCAGGTTCAACTGCTTTGGGTGTTTAGATGTGTAATTTCAATTGCTATTCCTGCTCTGCTTTGATTACTGATTGCATCTATTCTACCTTGACACCAGCAGACTTCCTTAATTTTTCTTTTTAAATGAACTGCATCATTTTCCCATCCTCCTCTGCCTCTCGTGGGTCCCCATGCCGTGTAAATCCTCTTCCTCCCTGAGCTGCTGCAGTCCCCAGGCACTAAGGGGTTTTTGTCTTTCACAAGGTGAACTTCCTCAACATTCTTCATCTCCTGAAGCAAGGAGGACTCACCATCAATGCAGCTGAAAAAGGTTAGGGAACACTTAAATAAACCCAACATACGTAAGTCCATGAACCCTGATGGGATGCACCCATGAGCACAGAGGAAGCTGGCAGGTGTTATTGTGAGGTCACTCTCAATAATCATTGAAAAGTCATGGTGATTGGCAGAGTCTGAAGACTTTTGTCTTCAAGAAGAACAAGAAGGGGGATCTGGGAAACTACACACTGCGCAGCTACACCTTGAAATGTGCAAAGGTAATGAAAAAAGTCCTCTTCATGATTCTTTGCAAATACATGAAAGACTAAAAAGTGTTTAAAGTGAGAAGATTAGGGCCAGTCAGCATGTATTTATGAAAGGGAAATTGTACTTAACCAACCTCCAAGCAGTCTACAGTGAGAGGACTGGCTTGGTGGATGAGGAGAAAGCAGTGGATATTTTTTATCTTGTCGTTAGCCTGCCTTTCAGCACAGTCTTCCAAACCATCCTCAGACACAAGCTGATGAAGTATGGGATTGTTAAGTGGACAGTGACGTGGACTGAAACCTCTGCTATTTTGTGATTCTGCTAACACTTAGGATCAGCCATAGCTTTTCTCACACCAGAGAACTGCAGTCTCTGGATGTTTCTGTTTGAATTAGCCATGTGCAGTGTGGCGTATACGGAAAGCCATCTGAAATGTGGCATATGAAAGACACCCTGGGGCAGCAGGACACAGCCTTTGTGGCCCTGAAGACAGCAGCATCAGCAATATGATTGCCAAAGCATGCTTTGCTTTCCTTGTTGGATTATGTGATTTCTGTGAGCAATGTAAGATGATCTCTTAGGGGACAGGGCAAGCGAGGAAGGGCTTTGGCCAGCTTTTCACTCTGAGCTCATTTCTGCTGTTTCCAGTTAGTAAGTGAGGAAGCAGAGCTGTCTTGGAGGGGGTGTCTCAGATGAGTGTTTTTCATTTCTCCGAATCGGTTGTGTCAAGATTTACTTCACATCTTTTGGCAATTGTATAATCAGTGATGTGTCTTAAGTATTCTGTTTCCAAGGGTTGCCCAATCTATTTGTTCTTCTGAGACAGAAAGTCATAAATAATACAAACCACAGCACAAGACTGTCCTCTTTGCTCAGTGCTTTCTATGCCTGGTGGAAACTGTTAAGCAAAGGTCAAAGCCACATGACAACTGGGCATCCAGCTCATTTTGCTTCTAGAGGAGATAGCAATTTCCTGTGGCAGGATCAGGTCCCTCACTCCTTCATCCCCAGCAGAATTTCCCTGCCAGGACATGGCATGGACCAGTTGGTGGGACCTTCTGCCCCAAACAGCAGGTGAGGAATGGAGGCACAAGGACATGTTGCTGAGCTCGTCTCCGCAGCCTCTCCCCTGGCACGTGCAGGTGGCAAGGTGAGGTGGTGGCAGCTTTATACTGGACTCTGGCACCTACAGCAATGAGTAATGACTGCCGCAAGAAGTTGTGACCAACCTAATGTCTGTAGATAGTGCAGACATTAGGTGTCATGAGGAGATGTTTGCCAAACATCCAGATATTCTCTGCTCAAGTCACAGCAAGGACAGGAGGTAACAACCCTTATCTTCAGTGCAGACCAGCAGTGCCCCGTGGCAGAGCAGGATCCCTGGGGGCAGGACCCTCCAAGCTGACAGCAAAAGCAGCAGTACATTTCAGGGCAGAGAAGGGCTAGTTCATGTTCATTGCTTACAGATTTCCCTGATTCCCCACAGAGAGGAGTGGGATTCATTGCCTGAGAGGCTGGAGACAGTAGACAAGGGGGTACACATGGCATGACTAGAGATTCTCTGGCTCCTGCACTTAGAGTAAAATCTAGGGGCTGGAAGAGAGCAGGAGAAAAAAGAATCAATGTCTGGTCTTGGGATGGGAATACAGGATGAACAAACAGACCTTGGCCAAAGCAAGTTAAAATAAAAAGTAAATGGATGGTGTCTTGCCAGTTTACTTCACTGAAGTCAATGATATTGGTTTTTGTATGCACAGGAGAAAACTTTAGGTCAGACTGTAATCCTGCCCTGACCTTCCTGCATGTTAGTGCATTTTATCACTCCACTAAGAAGGACAGAATTTTCCAGAAGCCCCAAATACCTGCCAAGAGCCACCCCTGGAAAATGAAAACCAAAACCTGTTCCTCTTTGCACAGATGAGTTAGTGCTTGGTGCTCCAAGCCCTTAAAAAACATGTAGCTGCATTTGTCCAAGCTAGATTACTCCTTCATACTGGAAACCTGGTGTCCTGAACTACACACAGCCTCCTCCTTCCCTCCTGTCATTGCATAGAGTGGATTTATGGTTTTCCACACTTATTCTCAAAGTTCAATTTCACTTGTAAAAGCTCATGCAAAATTTTACCTACTTGATTAAAATTTTGGACTTACATGGCAGAAATTGTGAAGCTGGGCTTGGCTTCCTCTACCAAGTTCTCTCTTGTGAATTCTTTGGGTTGTAGTAATGAAACTCTATTAAAGTATTATAACGATCATTTATGATGCTATAAATAAAACCTGAAAATAGATGTTGTACAGCAGGCTTTCTTCCCATGGAGATACCAGAAATGTGTACCTTTCTCCTATTGCCTACTTTCATCATCAGAACTTGGTGCAACTGAATCTATGGTCTATCTGTCAAATTTATTTCAAAACTGGTCAGCAAGCTCAAAAGCTTTTGGTGGAATATGTCAGGCATGACAAGATGACTGCTTAATATTGATTCTGGAGTCAAAACTACAGAGGGTCTGAAACCACTACATTAATTTGGGAAACAGAAATTAGTGAATGTGAAATCTCTACAACATTCACTTTGTTAGAAAACTGTATAAAAGGCTCTACAGAGGGATCTGGACAGGCTGAATTGATGGCCTAAGGCCAGTGGTCTGAGGGTCAACAAAGCCAAGTGCTGGGTCCTGCAATGGGGTCACAACAACCCCATGCAGAGCTACAAGCTGGGGGCAGAGTGGATGGTTCTGTTAGGTCTTTCGGAAAACCTTAAATTAGACTTACTGTAAACCTGGGGTAACCTTTTCTCTGTTCAGGTGACACGAGTTTAAGCTTGGTTTAGGTTACAATTTTTCTATAGCAAACCATCTTCAAGTCCTGATGAGAAGCTGAACTGCAATTTTAGGACAAGATGATCAGGAATGCTGCTGTGCTGAAGCTCAGTGATCACCAGCTGATAACAATGTGCTTCATTGTTATTTTTTAAAATTCCTATGGACGTTAGTAATGACATGCTGACAATACACTGTATGATTATGTTCTCATAAAAGACTCTAATTTGAGTCCTTCAAGAAGAAAGAAGAAAAACTTGATTCACTGTGTTGCACACACCCAGACAAATATCCATCTTATCATCAGATTACTTTTTGTGGTAGTTTTTCAGGTTCGACAGACTTTGGTGGGTTTTTATGTAACAGGTTTAAAAAGGCACACTCTTTAAAGAGGGAGCAGGTTTCAAACAAAATTGCTGGCAACTGTGTTAGCCCCCACAATCTTCCCCCTCTATTACCACTGGGAAATGTGGCAGACTTTAATATCTGTAAGTTTATTTTTCTCAGACTTTATTTGCCAGATCACCATCTGTCTAGACACAAATTCCTAATATGTGTACTCAAGGCAAGTGTAAAGGTACTCAGAATTTTCTTTCACAATATTTTTGTGATTAAATTTACAGGGAGAACAGATCTAATCCACTACATTCATGTTTGTCCTTTAAACCAGATGCCAAATCATCCAAAACAAATTGAAGACCATTGCATTGAGTCAAAGTACAGAAGTTGTGACCCTGAACCTCAAGGGTCTTCTTGAAGGTTGTATAATAGGAACAGTATTTTCCTTGGGTATCCCCTCCACCCCCCAAAAAATCAGTGAGGTGCAGGTAGGCCACATCCATTGGGATAAATCAACTAGTAAAAAACCCCTAAAGCCCCTGATATTTATACTCTTAATGAAAAGTGGTTGTAACTGATTATTACTTTCATACACATTTGTTGATTTTCCTTTATATGAAGACATTTGTGTATTTTACTCTACACTAAGCCACTGAATCCTATTGCCCAACCCTGAGGGCCCTGCTCCTCAAGTTGTCTTGAAAGCAAAAGTCAGCTCTTTGTGTGAGCACTGTTTGAGTCAGGAGGCAACAGAAAATGGGTTCTAGGGAAAAAGGAGAAAAAAAAAATGTAGGGTTTTTTTCCTTGAAATATGCAACTGAGAGCGAATAAAACTTAATGCCTCTATAAAATATCTTAACTGACCATCCCAGGTTAACAAACTGTGAAGTCTGAAGTACTAAATTTCTTATGAGCATACATAGAAAGGAGCTGCCTGAACGCTTTTCGCAGGAAGAAACCCCTACAGTATCCTCTTAAAAATATGAGAAAGGGTTGCTCCTTTTTGCTCCCCAAAGACAGCAGGTGATGCAACATTAAAATTTGGCAGAGATACACACCTTCAGCTCATGGGTTCACCTCTCTACTCTCACTGAGGCATCCCATTCACATCCATGTTTACCAGTTTTACAGGGTTATGGGGAGATTTTTGTTATTCCTTATTAAAGCTGTTCTATAACAAATAGATTACTTGCACATACTGCAGGGCAGGATGTCCAAAAACCCAAAAAGCATGTCTGCTTGGCCCTGGCTGGGGCCACCAACCTTGCCCCAGCAAACAGACTGAACGGAAATGTTCAGAGCAGGGAAGGGACTGAAAGGATGACTCCTGCTTCGGGAATGTACACTCTTCAAGTGGCACTTCTTTTCAGTGCATCATCCATTATCATATAACTTTTCAAATTAGCTGCCTCAGATCCCATTTGGAAGCCATGATTCCTTGATTCAGATAATCGAAATCCCTTCTAAGAACTGGCCCTTCTGTTTATCCCCATTCAGTTCTGTTATTGTGAATGTCTTCCTAGTGCAGAAACATCATGGGACAAATGTCCGCCAGACTAAACCTAATGTGTAATGATTCCTTAGTCCATTTCCTCTATTTTTTCTGGAACGTTTCAAAACTTTAAGTAAGTTGTAGGGGAAAATAAATACACTTAGTTTATGAAGTATAAAGGAAAGCTTCACACTGTGACAAGCCACCTCACAGCACAACAGCAACAGTGTGCACTGCCCCGGGAAACACAAGGAAGCTGCATCCCAAAGCTCTTGTTTAGTACTAAGCTGCAACAACCTGCAGGGTCAGCACTATCTCAGGAATAAAATAAATTTTAAAAGAGGAAAAAATCAAGCAGGCAAATTCCTTAAAAAAAAAAGTTCGGAAATTAAACCAACCAGGCAGAACTTTTGTTTTAGCAACTTTAGCAATCTCCTACCGTCATGGAAATAAAATTACTTAAAAGAAATTTACCAAGTGTGTAAATTTAGTATGGAAATGTAGGAGTCATGGTTCTTATATGTACGGGGAAATTCATTCCTTTAGAAATAAAATGTGTGGAAAAAATGTCTAGTCATCTTGGCCTTTCACATTAAAGAAGTATTTAATTTGGCAGGATTTAATAGTCTTAGTTTCCTTACCTCTGAATCATATCCAGCTGTTTCTCATAATGCATTCTGAGGCTAACTTAATAAACACCCTACAAGTATCTTCAAAAGATGTCAAAAAACTTGCAGTTGCCAAGGAAGGATGGCAATCCCAAAAGATGCAGGAATGTTGTCTTCAGAGGCAGTCATACTCCATGCTTTTTTTCCTATTCATACTCTGAACATGTGTTCCATTGAGTTGCTCTATACTGCGAAGTTAACACCTCTCTGTTACTGCCTTGAATGATGGGTACACACCAGCACGATGCACCTTTCAAATGGGCTACACTACCAGAACTGAAAACAGTTTTAGCTAAGAGAAAATGTCACTTTTATATATCCTCAGAAGTTCCATTCAATAACACTCTTGTTTCTCTTCCCAATCCTTTGTTTCAGTCAGTATTATATAGGACTTCTGGCTCCAATAGTTGTTTTAAGGACTCAGGAACTAGACTCTGGACCAGAGGCAAGGCAAAGGTATTAACTGTTCCTTTTAAGCAAACAATAATGCTTAATTAAGTCATCATAATAAGCAAGCTGCTAGTCTTAGCATAAAGGACAAAGCTTGAATCCATACCGAGTAACAATCAAATGGAAATCTTTGATTTCTCTACAGGTTTTAGTAAGACTAAGTAGCATAGGTAACAGTAATTTCTGAAATCCAAATTTCACAAATGTATAGCAGCTTTTGTGTTTTTCTCATATTGAGCTGTAGAAAAAAATGGTGACACACCTCAGTACTTCAGCCATTTTAAAGACAACCAAAGTTTCCAAATACCCTGGCACACATTCCAAGTGAATTCTTTTGAATTAAAAAAACCCCAAACAAAACAGAGTCTATTGTTCTCTTCCATTAAAGAACCTCATGTAAACACCACATGTTTTTTTATATCCTGATCAGCTTGGCTCAGGGCTGTAAAGTGACTCAGGAGCTGAAGTAGCAGCTGGACAATGTCTACTCACTGGTTCCTTGCTCAGGATGCTGAATTACATTGTCTCTTTACACAAAAGGTTTAACTGATGCTAATCTCCAATCAGACTGAGACAAATCAGTGTAACATCTGATCACCTCAGCCTCTTCTCTACACTAAAGTGTGGACTCTGCTGTCTTTAATTCAATGTATACAAGAGATCTACAGTTCTAATAATGATGTTTCTGTCACCTTTTATAGCCCCACTTTGATTTTTATACGTGAACTTGTCTCAACTGCTTCAGTAAACTCTTGGGAAAAAGGACTGTATAGGTGCACACCTTATTCTTTTAGTCAAGTCACTAATACAGTTAGTAAAAGGACAATTTCACAACAATAAACTAGTTATACCAACTAATGTCATTGTATGATAATTACAAGGACAATAAAACTAAATTATAAAAACATAGATCCTCTAGCAATTAGAGCCTTGGACTACTGAAAAACACTATAGAGAATGAAGAAAAAGCAACTAGTCACCAATTCTTTGCTGAAACAGGTGCTATTTTAATAGCTGTACACGAACAAACAGTAATAGCATCTGCTCATTAACCATTTCAAAACACAAAACTAGCCCGACTCTTAAATCACTTAATGCAAGCATATTCATCACACCTCAGTCTCATATACAGAAGGCTCACATAATTTTCTTTGTGAATAATATATCTTTTATCATTTTCCTGGTGAATAATATAACTTTTATTTTGAGATTATGTATCATATAATCTCAAAATAATCATTAATTGAGACTTCTGCTGAATCAACATCTCTATTTGTAACTAGCTATGTTTCCCTTATGCCTATTCTAATATAGGGCAAAAACAAGGAAAAACAAAAGGTCAGAAGAAGCAACTAAATCTTGATATAAAAAGAGCTCAGAGTTAAAAGGCTCCTCTATTACATCCAACTTGCTTGCTGGACAAGACTGTATCTAAACTAATAATCAGTATCATCAACTGACTCTTGTGGCAAAACTCTGACACTTCTCAGCAGGCAGAATCACCTTTACCTTTCACCCTCAACAAAAAGTGTAGGCAATAAACAATTTCCTGTTTAGAAACTTTGCAATATTTCAAAACATGAAGCTGATATTCTAAGCAGTTGCTTTTCCTTTGAGCAATGAGAACACAACAGGCTCCTTATTATACATTCTGTTGTATGAAGTGATAGTGAAACTGCAGTCTAAAGACACAGACCAAAGTCTTGTAGGCAGAGCCTTATTACAGTAGCTAGACACAACAACTTTCAGATATACACATCCTTATTGAGAACTCATGCACCTGAAAACTTCTCTACTTTTCTCAGATAACCTGTAAGTAGCGTCACAAGAAGTCATTAAGAAGTTACTTCTACCTGTCAATCCTGCCTGGCATGTAGTTTATGTGTGGTAGCTCATAACTAATCACCATTAACTGTATGAAAGTAAGGATTTCTTGAGAAAATAAGAAATTGCAAGGGATTGCATGTTCAAAATGATTTATTGATGTATTTTTTAATCATGTAGCTCCTTGCAAAGATACAGTTTATAAATTATAGAACAAGTATAGTTTTTTCCACAACTTTCACATTTTAGTCCTCAAGTCCAGGTCAGTATTTTGAAACAAGATGGTCAAAGGTAAATTATGCAAAATGGCTTAAAAAACCCCTACACTAAAAAGCTCCAGTTCTTCCAGGATCCAAGATACACACATAATAAGCAGCATTACAATGTCTGCACTACACCCCCAAGCGATATATGCAGGAGAAGCAGCGTACAGTACCTGCACCAGACCTCAAGGAACACTTCATGATTAGCAGTACACAGCACCTGAACATCTACAGCAGCCTCAAAATTTATCTTAGTAAAACAAATGCTCAAAGGGTTTACAGCACGTGTGGCAAGGTTAGATGGGTTGTAGCATGTTACAATCATGTCCAAGTGAGCCCTGCTGACCTGTTTATTCTCACCAGGCCAGTGCACAAGCAGTACACACCAGCACTTCACCCCTGCACTGTGACACTCGCCAAGCAGGGCCACACACCTGCAAACTCATCCTACAGTACAAGGGAACAACTCATTGCCTGTATCCCTCTCCCCTCCATGCACAATCCTGTGGAGAAGGCAGGCTCCACTGAACTTCTACCAAGATGAAATTACACTGATGACCAACTGACACCACTGCATTGGTGGGCATGTACCTCTGCAGTTAAATCTTGTATTTTGTGCTTGCTTGCTTGCCCTTAACTGTTTTTCCTTAACGTTGATATCAACAAAATGCCAGATCTTAAAGGCAAACAAATAAGTTTAATTTAAAGAAAACATTTATTTGAAGTTCTTTCAAGTCACACAGTTTAACAGATGACAACTTTCTCCCTTTTCACATTTCAAGTCTTCACCAGAGACCATACACACTGTCCCATGGACAGTGAGATTTTCCTATTGATTCCTTTTGAACGAATCGGAGTCTAGGCAGATGAAGAGTCACATTTTAAGCAGACTGATTTAAAAATTTTTTGATTTTAAAGATTTTTAAAAAACTGAACACAACAAAACAAAACTTTGTTATCAAATTCTTATCACAAATAAAAGGTGTTTAACACTCATAAGCTTGATCTCAAAACAAAATCCCAGCCATTCACAATCAAATAGAACATACTGCCTTCAAAAAATTTCCCAGAATTTTAAAATGCTCCAAATATATACACATTTATAACTTAAATGCTTATTAGCTACAACCTTTTACTCATGCAAAAGTTGTGAGAGGAGGTGGTGTTTCTCAGAGAGGCTTTTCTGAATATGCAGTAAAACTCTTCACTCGTGCAAAGAACAAAGGGGTGTACATTTTGTCAATGTCAAAAGTAGTTACAGCTGTCTCACCAGTCGATCTGCAAAGAGCATTTGTAAAAGTTAAATTAGACACAAGTTGCTGTTTGAATCCCTTATGCAGTCATGTTCCATAGCACAGTGCATGCATCCACTACAGTTGGAATAGTGTCTTTTGTAATGCCTTGTTCTGAAAGCATTTGAGTATTAGCTGAATCACACTATACAGAATCCACTTCTACATTTATACCTAAGAAACCACTTTCCCTTTCCACTCTTATTATGAGCTCCAAGACCTGAGCAGTAAAGAAACTTCACACTGAAAAGAATGTCTGCAATGTAAATTAGGTATGACAATGTTAGCTTTTACAAAAGCAATTTTCTGTTTATGGAAGTTACCTATACTCCCAACCCTCACTAGTTTACTTCCTGTATTTATATTCCCACAGGTCAATAACTGAGCTATGTTCCTATAAAAACACTGAATATTAAGAACTTTGGAAGACAAGGCCTAAATCCACCCTAACTGCCGACATCAAACATCTGGAAAGCCAACTTGCCAGTAATTTTAAGTGTCAGGTGCAAGAATAGTGGTAAGGGCTCCTGCATGGTAAGTGATCAGAACAGTTGGTCACATGCCCATAATCTGCACTGCTGAATTATACAGTTAATAACATTAGAGTTATCACATGACAAATACAGACATCTTTAGTCTGCACATCCACAGTGGAAAAGATATATATATTAATGAATACATGCTTTCCACACCCTCTCACTAGCACCACATTAAGTTATTCAACCCTGATTCAGTTCTGAAATCAAACACTTTGCACGAATCCTTTAAAAAGCTAAAATAATACAGTTATACTACTTCAGAAACTTCCTATTATCATTAAAATAGGTTGCTAAAACCTTGGGATTTCTTTACATAAAAGTTCATTATGGTATTTCAAATCACAACCAGTTAATGTTTTCGTAACACTCTGTTAAAGCTAGCTAAGTCTCAGACTCTTTACATTTTCTGTACTTAGTACTGGACAAATTAATATCATCTTTAATTCTACAGCTTAGTATCCTTTGCTCTTGTTCTCCATTTACTCACCTGCAAGTGATGTGACAAGAATGATGTATCCACACAAGTTTGTTGAACCTCTGGCGCCCACTGGAGCACAACTGAAGTCCTACATGGAAACTGTGATCTGTTTCTTGAGCAGGAACTCGGCGGAAATATCTGTATTTGTGGTAATCAACTGGTTTCTGTACAGAGAAATAAGAAGTCTCATGACCTACAAAGAACACATTGTGCAACTATTTATCCTAAGTAACTGTGGGACCAGATTGGTAAAACTCTCATACTTAAAAACAAGTACTACTGTTCCTTCAACATACACAAATGTCTATGTTAATGATGGAAGAAGTTTTCACAGAAAGCAAAAGAAGAATGCAGGACACCACGCAACTGTGCATACTCACCGTAACACTCTTCATAAGTTTCTACTGACTAGCACTTCGGTAATCAGATTGATCAAATCTCTCAGAGTTCAATTAACAAATACTGCTTATCTAGTTTTACTAAATGTTGTTGAACATAACTGCACACAGTCAAATCTGTTCTCAGAAAATGACCTATTCATCCTTTTTTCCTATTAACAATGTTGACACCTAATAGCACCCTAAACTGAAATTAAGTCTAAGGGCGAGAACAACTGTTTAAATTTGAACCAGATACTCATTTGCCTCAACAAATTATTACAGATTTGGGGACAAATATAAGAGACATTGCCATGCTTATTTATGTATATTTTATTTTTAAACTGTTTAAAAAATTAAATTGATTTTTTAATCTTTTGGTGTAAGGCAAATTTTTAGGTCCCTTAAAACACTCCATCTTAGTAAAATCTTGTTAATCTATTTCTCCTCAACTCTATTCTTCTACCTACCTCTTCCTTTTTCTTCATTATTACAGCAAATACTTTGGTTTGATTGTCTGTTTCCTGGGAAAGGCGATAATGGCCAAGCAAGATTGCATCTGTTCTGGAAGGTTAAAAAGGAGGATAATGTCAAGGATATAAAAATACTGTGTCTCAAAAGTGTGATGTTCTTATAATACAAATATCAGCAATGAAACAAAGACTGACTACATAGCATAATTATATAAACTGTTTCTTATTTCCATTCACTAAAGGCTCATTGATAATATTAAATGGTGAAAACATTTTGGAAAATTGCTTCTAATTTTCCCAAACAGGACATAAAGGTAAGTTAGTTGGTTCTACCTAGCCTACTGCTAAATATTTACAGATTTCTGGTGAACAGCTCAAACCTGTTGAAGTTGCAATGATTTTCTATGTTTTTATGTCCAAACATCAAAAACACTGTAATTTTCACTTTTCTTCAGTTAAGGAAGTGTGAGAAGGCAGCCAGTAACAAAATAGTATCTTTAAAAGGATTGTTCCATCTACTTGCCTTAAAAAATTCAAATCACATAACCTACAAAAGAAATCTAATTACAATATCGGGACCCTAAAATGAAAGATGTCTTTGCATGAAGATCAAGATTTTTTCTAGTTCTTAGGAGAGAATTATAAACATCTATAACACAATATAAATAACATTGTTTTGCTAAGCCAGGATATAGAATCTGAGACAAAAGTAAATAGAAATTGCTAGGTAAAAGCAAAATGAAAACTGTAGAGCCAAATACTTTATTTCAATAACCTTGTGTTTTTAGTCCGTAAGCGAGGAACTATAGATTGAGGATCTTCAGGAGTTGTTAGCATCATAACTTGACCATCTGGAAAGAATCTCAAATACCTGCAAAAACATAATTACACAATGCAAACCTAAAAAATATATCCTTTTCCTGTTTTTTTTCCCTGTTTGTTTGCTTTTAAAATAACAGGATGTTACCCAGAAGGACTTAAAACTTAATTGGTAATAGCATTTGAAAACACATTTCTTCACACATAACAGAAAAAAAGAGATCAGAAACCAAAAGAGAGTTATGAATACTGAAAGAGGAAGTTATGAAGAGTTATGAAGTTTTGTCCCCTCTATCAAAGCAAGATAGGCTACCCTGGAATCAAAACTGACCTGAAGTTTCTCCATTCCTATCCACTGAAACCAGTGCAACAAAATCTCAGTTACTGTATCATTACAGAATTATCAATGTTATATGGACTTTTTCAGGTTCTGGAATCTGATTGATTTTTACAGTTCTCAAGTACCGTGCTAATGTTTGAGACTACAGCAATAGCCATCAGGTGCAATAGTTTCTATGAACAGCTTCCAGCCTCAGAAGGGACAGCAGAATGAAACAAATGCTGAGAGCAGCAAGAAGAACAACAGCAAAACAACATGCTGAGAAAACAAATGGCAAAGCATTTACAGCAAGATGACAAAGCCCAGCCTCTTGATTTTTACAACTGATTACACACATGCTAAATGACTAATCTTGTATAATCTTTGCTGAATTGTGTCATGTGTTACATCAGATATGTAAAGCAAAAGTTGTTTAGGGAAAGAAATCTGTAGATAAGTATTAACTGTTGTAAGCATTCAAGCTTTCACCACGTGACAAGGTTTAGGTGAGGATGAAATATGCTTCTAAGCTCATTTCTAATTATCATAATAAATCCCATTTCTAAAACCTATTCTCAAAAAATACACATTGCTTTACACACTGTAGCAGTCCCATTCAGTTTTACAGAATGATTATCATCTGTGATAGCCAGGGGTGTATTTAAAGAACTTAAGAGAGAAACATTTCACTCACTCATTGTACTACAGCTCTACCTGTAATATTCCACTTGGTGCCATGCTCTGTAGAAACCATCAAGAGACTGTTCTCCTTGACGTATATATTTTGTCTTGCTGACATATACACCTACAGAAAAAGAAGGTATATGAACAAAAACTAAGTACATAAAATAATTTATGATGAAAAAGCCAATAATTTAAAACCTTTGAGTTTTGTTACTTCAATGGTTTTGTTACTTAAATACATAGAAGTTTTTATTTTCATTCCTTGCACCTTTCCTTTCTCTTTGCAAATATTCTACAAATTGAAAAGCACAAACAAATTCAGATTAGGTCTAACAACAGCCATGTCATAAACATCAAACCCACCTGACTGTTTCTGTCACACACAGTTAGAACTACTTCAAAAGTACAGCTTACCATCAAATCGAACGCGAGGCCTCTCCAAAAACATGTCCCTCCAAGAGGCATATGGAACAAGTTTATTGCAGCTCCTGCCCCATATTTTCAAACAAACTTGATGCCAAATTTCAGGATCTCTAGTGAAAATGAGAAAAAAGCAAACACCATAACTTCCCTACAAACCCTGTTAAGCTTTTATTTATCAAAATAACACTCTTGTACTTAGTTTGGATGCAACTAAAAGAAACTTTCTTGAACAAAAGTAGCTCATATTTTAAAACCCTGGACTAATTTACTTAATCCTGGAGTGTTTGAAAGCCTTTTCCTCTTCCCAGTGAAACAGAAGAACAGAGCATCATCTTCATCCAAGTACAGAACCACAACACTGCAGCACCCTGGCACTTCTCTGTGTGGCTATATGAAGATGACAACATAACAGACCATATTCTGGAGACCTGAAACACTAATTTGCAAACAAGGTAGAGCAAGTAATACTTTCTGATAGATTTTTATTACAGTAAAGTCATCTATCTCACATATCATTTTGTAGTGTATTCAAAAACTGATTAGCACTGAGGAGCTTAACATGAAAATGTCCATGGGAAGGAAAAGCAGGACATACTTAGCGCAAAGAGAAGTTTCACCCTAGATAAATTATCTTCAATACCTGGCACAAATGTAAAATCCTCGACAAACAAGAGATAATTGCTCCAATGATCTTAGATCCAAGTCACTTGAAACCACCCATCGGAAAATGTACATCAGTACTTCCATAGGCAACGCTAAAAAGTGAAAAGAAATCCTAGTTAGACACAACCTGTAAATCAACAGGTTATTTATAATTCTAGGTCTGGCTTTTGACTTTCCATTAAAAAAATCCTACATTTCACATTGTAGCCCAATGCCAGAGAACAAAAAAAAAAACAAAAAAAAAAAACAAAAAAAAAAACAAAAAAAAAAAAAAAAACAAAAAAAAAAAAACCAAAAACAAACAAACAAAAAAATTTAACTTAAAAGGTCACTATAGATTAGATGTGATGTCCATAAAGGATCCTTTTGCTCCTTTTCAGCCTACTAACTTCTGAAGCAGATGTGATTTTTTTAAAAATTTTCATTCTGCTATAGAAGTCAGTAAAAAACATACTATAACACAGGACTGGCTGGAAAGTAGAATATAAATCTAGAAAGAGACCAATATTGCTGCTCAAAGGACATATCTCCTGAGATCATTTTAGAGTAATGTCTGCAACATCTTGTGTTTACTGGCAAAAAAAGGAAATACATTTTCCCAAGTGTACAATGCATCAGTTATTAAAATAAAATAATGTTTAAAACCTTGTTTTCTTTATGTTTTGATTTGCTTCACTTACTTTATTTTCTTTCCTTGACCAGAACAAAAGCGATCAGGCCAAGATTTCAAAGTGCAACTGATAATTTAGGATGCAGAACAAAGGCATCTGTTTTTAAGAGAGATCATAGTTCATATACATCCTCTACAATTTAGATCTCATAAGGAAGTCTCAAGATAACTGTTGTAGAACTGAAGCACTGAAAGTCATTAACCTTCAAAAGACTTTCTAGTTTTATTATATAGTCTTTCTGACCCTGGAAACACACTTGTTGCAAAAATCTCATACAGAATCAGATAAAATCAAGAAATGTAAAGATGCATAGTCTACAAAACAATTGTCTCTTAGTCACACGTAAAAATTGTAATAATAATTGTATTTGAACCAATAATTGAACCAAACCAAAGGAACTGGAATACACTTACTTCAGCAAGTCCATTCCTAGAAGTTGCTACTTTTAAGGATGCCTCTGATCCTGAAAATTCTACTCAGAAATACTAGATGGAAAAAGCTTGTGTGATAAAGACAAGATCTTGTATGAGAACATTTGTTTACCGAGTTGATATTTTTTTCTCCTTTGTATCTAACTACAGAAGTAAATAAAGTGATAATGTATGCAGCACTCCTTCAAAGGTGGCTTTTCAATGAAGGAGACAAATGTTTTAATAAAGTGAAATGTCTATACAAATTCTGCCTCTCAACTCTTACAGCATATCTTAACTCTTACCTGAGATGTGGGTCTGGCTGACATAAACTTCAGGCTGACAAAGTTTGACTGAAGATTCCTGAAGAGCTAACTGCTGCTGGAAATCTGTCAGGAGATCTGCCATTTTGTCATCTTCTTTGCTATCCTCAACACTAGAAAAGGGGCAATGCCAACACTGTAATATTGGACAAAACATACCAACAGATGTCCTCATCTTGGCATCAATCCACTGCCTTACTCTCATTCAATAGAGTTGCTTCCTGTATGTTTTTAAAGCAATCTCATTTCATCATACAATAAAACAACTACTGAAATATGATCAAGGTCATTAAGATATTGCTGGATTACATCTGAGAGTAACAACTGAGGTTTTTTCATTGAATTCTCATTCCAGTTTTTTTGTATTTGAGTTTTTTTTATTGAAGTCACTGAAGAATTTCTTGACCTCATGAAAAGACAAATCTTATCTTTTACTTTGTCTAAGATATGGCATACGCGGGAAATAAAGTGATGCTAATGAAAAGTTGTGTTTTGTAATCCTTCTCATGATGTCAGATATTGGAAACAATTAAGGATTATTTTTCATGCTTGTGTTATTCACTAAAGAGTGACCCTTGGTGGGTTTATTTAACAGTAATGAAGGAAAACTACTTTTGTACCTATTCTGTAAATAGGCAGAAATAATAAATTTCAGGAGCCAGAACAAGATAGCAGAAGAGAAACAATAAGCTTGCTACTCATCAGTAGATTTGAAGGATTACTAAATGATAAAAGAACATTACCATATTAAAAATAGAAATCTAAATTTAAGTTGTATGTCATAATATGATCTTTCAATAGTTGCCTGCTTGCTTGGTCCAAATAACCAGAAACAACATAAAACTCCTTGAGCACATCACAAAACACTTTCCCCTGACTTGGTATACAAGCTAATTAAGAAATCTTCCTTTTAATGCTATTTTAACACTATTTAACACTTTTTAATACTATTCGATTCTACTCTAAACAAGCTAATAGAATGAGCCGAGAATATAATCAAGCAACTAGTAGACCTATCAATGGGTTTTGAAGTATCATAGAGAAGACAATTATGTTTGGGCTTTACAGAAGGACCACTCCTGCCCAGCTTCAGTCAGAGTCTCAATGGAGTAGAGAAAATGATGCTAAAGTAAGAAAATAATCCTATGAAAACCAAGGTTTTTACATGACTATAGCACATGATCTAGTACTTTTCCTAGTGCACAAATGCACAGCAAAGACTTCATGCCAGCAACACATTCAGAAATGAAACTAATGGATGTAAATAAAGCACTTAGCTCATCTTGAACTCTTTTATATTAAGTCAACAGCTGCATTGGAGCTGTGCTGTCCTGGGGCAACAAGACTGAGCTACTCACACCACAGGGACAGAGCTGTGCTTTCCTTTTTCATTCCCCATGTTAAAACTCTTGATTTTTTGATGCAGCTATCAGCAGCACCAATGGCTGCTATGAGTAAGCAAGAATTTGGGAAGCTGTTCCATAAGCTTGTCTACATTGGGCTGCAGGGCCTGGAACAGCAGTCTTGGGCTCAGGTTACGCCAGCTGGACATCACTACACGCCCGCTGTACTGAGGCTGAGGGTATTCCGATGAGCGCAATGATGAAGGACTGGACTACTCAGATTGCAATCTCTGACCTTCTAAATTTATTGCTTTACTGCAAGTGCTATCATCTGGCCATGTGAGCACAAGAACAGATTATTCCTTTGCTTAATTAAGATGCTTATTTTATTAGTATGAAGCTTTAACTAATTAATTTTGCCATCTACAACTTTGTATATGATCCTAAATCTGAAAATCAAAATCATGAATGATGCTTTTTAAATTAAGTAACAGCATAACTATTTGTAATTCTTCCCCCTGAAATTAGCTAGCTCCAAACAAGCCTGTTACTGTCTTCGAAAAATATAGTCTAGTCAGCTGAGTGTAGGTATATTTTCCAGATACTAAAAGACTTAAAACTGCATATTACAGCAGCAGACTGATATCCTTCCGAAACAAAATGTCATATTTCAGTAGTCCTATGCACTTAATTAGTAAAACTTCATACTTACCACCGCTTTCCAACTCCATCACCATCTGGGGACCGTGTATAGGTGATCTTAAACTCTATATCAGGTACAAGCTGCATGGCTAGACGATAAAACTTGATGGCTGAAAATAAAGGTTTGAGGTTCAAACATATCTGATGCCCATACTAGTTTATCAAAGCAAAGACTGTTATCAGAGACATGGTTTCAGCTAAAATCACTAAAAAGGTGGAAAATGTCTTTGCCTAAGAAAGCTTAGTCTAAACTGTTAGGTTTAAATTCAACACAGAAGAGAGGAACATTAAGTACTTGTTTTCAAAACTAAAAACCTCGTGTACTTTTTCAGAATAAAGTTATCTCAGATGTGTTTCAGCTTTTTCAAATTTACCTTAATTACAACAAATTCAACTATGGAGTAGAAAATTTTACATTAAAACATTACTAACTCCTGATGTTGGTTGTTGCTCAGCACTCGCAAAGATTTTTCAACAAGCTGTTAAGATTTTAGACAGTAGATCCATAACTAGCCATAAGTTAAATGAAAGAGAAAAATTATACAGGTAGCTTAAGTCCCTGGTACAGCACAAACAGGCATTCAGACATATACAACACTACAAAGGTGAGAATGATGAATAAAATATTGTTGCCGTTTTAAAATTTCAACAGTAGATGCAAAATATATCAACTTCTCTATGGAAACCCCTGGAAATTAAAGAAGGCACAGAACCAAGCCACTCAACACACCGAGGGTGAGGAAAGCAGCCTAGTCACAAAACTATGGGATGTGAAGGAAAACCTGACAGCTTGGGTTTTGCACACTTTGCACACACACACAGAAAATACTTCTGCCTTTACCACTACAGAGATCCTACAAACACTGAGTAGAGAAAGAGGTTCAAGAACATCACTGCGGCAACAAACTGTTATTTAAGCTGTAGAATGTCTTTCTTCTGAATCAGCTCTGTGAATCTTTCTTAATTATAATGAATTCAATGTATGCATACTCCATCTATTTTAACACCAGTAGTAAAACCACGAATGCATGTTTATGTTTCTTTGTATTCCCACATCATGAAACCAAGATCAGAAGGCAATTCTTCAGCTTGGACTCTTAAAACCAAAACTCAAATAAAACATCAGTGAGTGTGGAGCTCTGAATTTGTCTGTTGAGTGAGAAACTTAAGTTTGGGCTAGTAAATATTCCTGTTTCCTTGAGTACATGTCAGGGCCAGTGACTGACAAATAGTATCCTTTGGCTGCTGAGGATGAGAAATACCAGCAGCCAGCTAAATACAGATCAGTCTCAACTTTAGCATTTAATCTTAAGACAAGGCCTCTACTGTACTTAAGCAAGAACAAGCTGCAGCAAGTAACTATTTTACAAACATCAGGTAGCAGATTTCAGAAGCAGGTATAGATTCTGGTGACCTGGGCCACATCAGCAAATAAAAGCCTGGTCTGAAAACAGATGTCTCAACATGTGCTCAGTAATATATCTGTGTCTGGCATAAGACCATGCCTCTAAAATCTCATATAGATCTATGTGTAGAAATAGTCCAGTTTAGTTTCTCTAAGTCTCAATAAAATTCAATTGAGAAAGATGAATTCATATTCATGCAATCCAGATCTCTGAAATACTTTTGTGAATTGAACTGTTAGATATTACTGTTTCTTTGCTGCTATGTTTAACATACAAGGAGTGCACTGAAGCAGATGAAGCCACAGCTTTCATGTTATATACACAATGTTTAAACAGACTGCTTTCCTCACCCTTTTAAAAAAAAAATTATTCAGAAAGAACCTTCACAACCTACTACATGATTTCCTAAATATGTACCAGATTTTTAGTTCTGACAATTTTTTTTTACTCTGCATTTAATCCTTTACCAAACACCCACCATATCTTAGCCTAAAGTAATTTTGCCCTGTAAAAACACTTAACAAATTAGAAACTGACACAACTGATCTTATTAACTACAGGGTACTCATATTTCTCTCACTTAATATGAGATATGAAACAACAACCAGAAATCCCTTGAAAATGAAGGAAAATTCCCATAGTGAACTGGAAATTTTGTATTCAGCACGTGGCTGAATTTAGGAGCTTCCAGAGTTCTCTCAGATTTATGAATATTAATTTATTTTGCACTTGTACTTTAAACCGGGTGGCCAAACCCTCTGGTGGTTGAGCAGGATGGCACACACACATTCTGCTTTATTTTCTTTCTTGCATGAAAAAACCAGAAAATTGGTATCTCCACTCCTGACCTACAGGACTTGGAAGTTAGGACAGACTTCTTACCCTCTAGATTCTGAAAACTAAATATGAGAAAGAAAACTTTGAATTTCCATTTTTACTAGTGCTGATAGCAAGAGTGCAGGTAAGCAACCTAACCACTTTAAATATTTATGACAAACCTCACAGACTATCAGATTTGAATGTTTACTGCAGGAGTTCTTGAAAAAACTATTTTAGCATGCTGTGTTCATCACAAAACCAACAAAAACCACCAAACCCAAACAGACCTCTCAAACCCCCCCCAAAAAAAAAGGGGCACAAGAATTCCCTGCGACCAAATAACAAAGGATTCAAGCATTCCACAGATTAAGTAGTTTTGTTCACACTAGAATGATGAGAACTGTGAGCACAGGAAATAATAGCTTGTTACCCTGATTAATTATTATGCTATTTCATGTTACAGAAGTCACATAAAGAAGCGTTTTATAGGAAGAAGCAATCCAGTGCTCCATTCAACTGCAGTATGTCAAGATACTGTTATTTTGCCTGAAAGCTAGAAATTCCTTCCTTGGTGTCATTTTTGCTTTACCTCAGCCTTAGAACTGTGATGTGATGGTTCCTTCTATAGCATGTTTGTTTGCTTATCTGAATGATGGAGCTCTCAAACCACTGTTAGCCTGCAGTTTAAGTTCACTGGCACCATGCAGATTTGCCCATAAATCACATTGTGTTAGATTTCTCTACAATAAGGGTGCTCATTGTGGACTTCCACATTACCTTCATAAAGGGCCCCATTTCTTTCTTCTTCCACTGCCTTCAGGAAAAGTTCTTTAGCCTGCACAATAAATTACACAGAGCACTTCTTTAATTCCTTATAAATACAAGGGCAATGTCACTTGACTTAGAATTGTTTTTGATCTTACCTACTGTACCTATGACAGAGATAACAAAATAATTCCATAGAGAAGACATGCTACAAGACATAACTGAAATTCCCAGTCAACAAACTATCTATATTCCTGCTGCTCGCCCCTTACCTACAGTCCTTCAGAAAGCAGATTGTGAAGGTGACACCAAGGCAAACATAAACACCAGAAAAATCAGTGTAGGATTGTGTACACATTAGTATGGAAATAACGAGATAGTAACTTCTGTTGTTTCTCCAGATTTAATTTATCATTAGCTGTTAGAAAAGTTATAGTGAAACAGTAATACAGAAACAATAAAACCTCAAAATATGGATCTTTTTCTGTACCTTTTCCTCTTTTGCTATCTCCTGTTTTCCTCTGGCATCAACAGATTTTAGTCCAGGTTCTCTTGATGATGCTCTGCATGGTACAGGTTCCAGCCCACTAGAACTCACACCTGGGGCAAGCTCAAACATCCACTGAGCTCTGAACATCTGGAGCTCTGCCTAAAAACATGATTAATTCTACTTAATATCACATCTTCAGACAGTATAAGTTCTGAGGGGAAATTATAAAGTACAAACACAAAAAAGAATTTCAACTATGCTTTACATTTCCAAGACTTAGATGGCTTCAGTGAATTTAGCCACAGAGAGAGAGTTAGCAATTGTTTTATGGCAAATTGAAACTAAAAAGTGCATAAGTACTTGTTCAGTTTCATTCAATAGCAAAAGTGCTTTTTCCTGGACTGTTCACTTCAGAAGAAAAATTGATGTTTCAAGAAGTGGTTGTTAGTACTATGGTTATGACCTAAGATCCCATAGAAAAGTGATCTTTCCAGACATCATATTTGTTCCTGTTTATGCAGAATTATCATATGCAAGAAGTCAATTAACTCTTAAAATTAAAATTTAGAGAAGCCAGGGTTTTGTACACAAGCATTCTAAGTTACCTAATATTCAATATGGTCATTTATATAATATACAAATATAGACCTTACTCCTTTCTCTTTTAAAAAGTATGGACTATGCTCTGTGCAATAATACAAGTTACACTTCTTGCCATGCCTTTTTTTTCAGCATCTTTGAAGTCACACTTTACATGTCTCTTGCAATTACCACAACGTCTGGGGAGCAACTACACAGAAATCTAGTCTTGAAAGAGAACACACTTTTCTATTACACTGCTTTTATCAGCTTTCTGGTCCAGTAGGGAGTGACAACTTAAACTGGAATTTGATCACAGAAACTACTGTCCAATTTCTATAGCTCTTCAAAGAAATTTCAGACCTGTCACAAGCTTTCTTTTCATCTACACAGATAGCTGAAGACTGAATCTGATATTTGGAACACAACGCAAAATTTATCTCACTTTTGGAGGGGCAGACAGATTAAGCATTTGTCAGATCAACAAATGTGTGGCAATCAAATAAGGATAAGTGATGCAGTTTAAATCACAGCAGTACTATGCTTGTAAAAATCCACTAGCATGAGAGACATACCTGAAGATTTGCTTCACCAGATCTTTCATTGTCATCGGTTCTTACCAAATCGGCGTGACAATCTTCTTCAGCTTCTGCCTAGTAGAGAGCAGACAAATTTGATTATAAGGTCTGCATAAGTCCCTACAGCACATTCACAAAGAATGACTGTCATGGATGCACATTAAAAAAAAATAAATTAGGCATACTTCCCTTTCCATGATAAAAATTAATTTTAGAATTACTGAGATCAGTTGTACTTCCATATTAACTCAATGAAGATGGGTTTTGCATTTTAGACATGGTAATCCAACACAGATTACCTGTGTATCACTTGAAGGTTTCCATGCTTCAGTACACTGGCATACCTGACTAAATACACTCAGTGTCTATGTCAAAGCACAGAGCAAAAGCTCCAATATTAAACAATTATGTACTTTGTTCGACAAATTAAAATTTAATCACTATCTTCTCATTGTAAAGATAAGCAGTAGTTTTCATTTGTTTAATATTTGCAAGAGCACAAAGCGCTTTGAATAACAATAGATATTTTATATATACATGTGCAACTAAACAAGAAATGTGTTGGAAAATAAAATAAAAACCTAGCATGAGAGCTGGACAGTTGGTTTTATTTACAGTACAGCTGTGTGACAGGTTAAACAAATAAAACCTGAAATAAGACCTTTGACTAAATCTAACGTGGCTCTATGCAGGAAGTTAAGCCGGCTAGTTTAAGGGAAAAACTTAAAAATATGCAAATTAATTATCATAGTGAAATATACTGAGATTTATGGAGTCTACACTAAAACAAAGGAAAACTAATTCTGAGCACCAGTGGCAAGCCTGGTGCAATGACAACAGCAAGAAGGCAGTGAGGGGGGAAAAAACCACCCCAAAATCTCGACTAAGATGTTTGTTTAAGGCTCATCCTGCAGCTGAAGCAAGCCAGTTTTTTTACCATTCTGCACTGAAATTCACATCTATAGTTCTGCAAGTAGATAGTGCGAAGTGAGATTACAAGAAGGCAAACCCAACATTATCACAACTACTTAAAAAAGTTTTATTTCCCACTCCTTCCTATTGTACCCAGAGACTTCAAGTGACATTCTGTCAGTGAGATTCTACCAAGCTCTCAAAAAGAAATCTCTACCTCCTGCACAATCAAAGTGCAGAAACCAAAGCATTCTTGTATTCAGAAAATGTATACCATTTTTAGAGCACCTGGAAGTTCTGATCAAACTACAGAATACTAGCAAATGTGATGGGAAGGCAATCTTTAATCTCTTTGTCTTGGTGACAAGCACCTCCCTGGAGTTAACACATGTCTTCAGATTCACCAATGACCACAAACTTACTGGCTTGTCATCTGTAAAAGTGTTTTCACTGATGTCTCAGATAATTTATCATTTACAATTCATAGACATGGTTGGTTGGCTGAAGATAAACAGATACTGCATCTACTTCTACATTCTCATTTTTCATTTCTGTACATTTTAAATTTCCCAGTAGAGGAAACAGGTGAGCCAGAACACTATCAAACATTAACGGCATTAAATCGCAGCAAGGAGTAAATAACTTGGAAATTTAATGGACTTTGATTCCAGAATTTAATTGCAGGCAGTTATTGCCCTATGAGTTGTGACAGTCCTACTACATTATTAGCATCCAGGAATATTCTGTTGGCCAAGCAGAGCCAGCCTAGGAATGAGGTAGCTCTGAAATGGGTGTCTTTAAGTGCATTATTATGGCGCTGGGCTGACAGAAATAAGGCCTAATTCTGTCTGTGCAAGAGTGCAGCTTCTGGTTTACAGCTGAATTATGTCCAGTCAGTTCTCCAGTCTGGGCAGAATAACCTGGTTTTATCTGCAAAATGCAGAAACTAGCAATTTCTAAACTAAATCAACACACTATCTTCTTATGCATAAAGGCACGCCCATTAAAACCTTTAACTCCTGAAGTCTGTAAACAAACTGATTTAAGTGTTGAAACTATTTAGAAGGCTAGGAAGCTGGATGAAGTTTACCTCATTCAAAAACTTTATATTTCACTCATCTGTTCAGCTCTTGATTTTCAACCCCTCCTCTCCATTCAGCTGCCCTACTTCTTCATTTTTGAGTCACAGTCACACATGGTAGTGGACCAACTGCATCCAAAATGTCATTTGATGGTCTTTGAAAGTTCAATATGCTCTCAACTCAAACCAAAAATACTATGACGACCTGGCCCACAGTCTAAAAGCTACCAAAAACCATCATGAAATTGATTACAACCAAGGTTTTGTCATTACCTTCCCTATACTGCGTGCATGTTCTGCTATCTCTCATATCAAACATCTGTCTTCTGGCAGTAGTAGCAGCCTAAGTGGCCACCCCTCTAAATTTACCAGTAAAGCATTTAATTCACATTGCCACTGCATAGGAATGAACTAGAAAACTGATCTCTATTAACAACCTTTCCACTATTTATTTGACCTGCTGAAACCCTACGGTTTTGCTAAGACAAGTGAGGAAACAGAGGTACTGTGAAGCAAGGACATTCACCAGCAGACAGCTCATGAGACTACAGCAAAAGCACTTTGCAATGTGTACAAATTGGCTCCTTGCCCCTACTCTGACAATACCTGCGCTGTACTTACAGTTTCTAAAATTCACAAAACACTGTGCTCTAACTGCTACCTGGGGGATAAATCTAGATTGCTCATCGTTGTGCTGCTGGCCTTTCTCCTGATACAAGTCAGCTGTCACAGTGACTTCATCCTGATTGAAAAGAAGACATCGTACTGTGTACTGGCTGATTGGCTTGATTAATTTTCCATGAGGAAAGTAGTCAAGCCACCAAAACGTAACATGTCAAAATTAAATATCTGATTTAGGCTGCAACTTGTAAAAAAATATGTCAGCTGAGTAGATTCAATTCTGATTTGCTTGCAAAGCTTTAGAAACCATTTGCCAAATGCAGAACTAGTTTATTTGCACAGTTCAGTTTTGTTTTGCAATCAATAATTGCATGCTGATTTCCTCAGAGTAGGTAAACAGCTCACTAAACTGTCTGTAACATCAGGTCCTTAATAGTTCTCATCCCTGTTTCAGCAAAATAAAACTAAGATCAGAAGCAGTTCGCAGCTGAGTGTCACCAGTTGAACAGAGTGTAACCAGCTGTGTTATGTGTGAACCACACAGAACTCGGGGAGGAGCAAGCACGGCAAAGCCAAACAGTGACTGCCAGCTAACATTACTCTTGGTTTTATAAAAAAAAAAGAGAAAGCTACCCTATTTTTCTGTAAATGTGGTAGATACAACACGGTGTTCAAAAATAAGGGTTTTCAAAACCATGGTGAGACATTTTAACACCTCTTGTGTGATTTAAATGGTTTAACTTTGAATGATCGAGTTCTCATCATGGATACTTGAATCCATATTGCGGCGCAGTCAATAAAGCAATACTGAACCAAGAGTATTTCTGGTATGTTAAATGACAAACTCAACTCGAGTCCATGGCCCACGGAGTCCTTTAAATTACTAAGTGACTTTATGCCAACACATTTTTTGAGGGAAGAAAGGGAAAGGAAGGGCACGCTCCCCTGTAATGACACAGGGATTTTGTTCATCCGCTGGTAGGGAGGGCTAGATCGCTCCAAAACCAAGCAGCCCCACTCATTAAATCCTCTGCGGGAGGCGGCCGTGTCTCGCCGGCGGGGCGGGATCACGGAACGCTTCCCACAGGCATTCCCCTGTGCCCAGGGGCGGGCAGGGCTGGGCAGGGCAGGGCAGGGCTGCCTGCCAGCACTTCGGCCAGGGGCCGCTCCCCCGCACGCACCCCCTGTGCCGGTCCCGCCGGCCGTCCCTGCACGGCGGCCGAGCCCCCGCCGCCCGGGCCCGCTCACCATGCTGCCGACGCTCGGGCGGCGCTGTCCCGTTCCGGGGGCTCTGCCCCCCCGCTCGCTCCGTGTGTCCTCCCTGCCCGCGGGGGGCACTTAGCAGAGTTCTCGGTCGGAGAAGCGCACCACGCAGCGGGAGTCCCTGCGGGCCCTGCGGACGGCAGCCATCTTCCCGGCGAGCAGGGCCGGCGGCGGGAGCGGCGGGACACGGCCCGGGCGAGCCCGCCAGGTCAGAGCGCCGCCTCCCGCGCGGGCCGCTACGACGCGCGACCGCATGGACTCCCCGCCCCAGTGCGCACCGCGGCCCGTGCTGACTCTGCCACCTGCGGCGGCGCGGCTCGAGGCCTGCTGGGGAGCGTAGTCCGCGCTGACACACGACGGTAAGGGCGGCAGCGCAAAGGCTACTGGGAACTGTAGTCTCCGTGAGAGGGAGTCCCGGTAGGCGCGATCCCAGGGGCGGGAGCCGAGGTAAAGAGGCGATGTCCGGGAGCGGCGATTTCCGCTGTGGCTGCGGTCAGGCCGGGACCCTGGCACAGGTGAATTGCCGACGGGGTAACGGGAGAGCGCTCAGTGCCGCGGCTGTGGAGATAACAGCTGTGCCGAGGCCATTGAATCGAGTGGCCTGGTGATTTGCCCGTCCAGTTCAGTGAGCACAGTTATCACCTGCTGCCAGCACACGCCTCGTCAGGTTTTCTAAAATTGGACTAAACCTATTTTTTTAAAGCGTATAACAGTCTTTTTATTCCAGAAGAAAGCCACGTGTATGGATTTGTGAACCTTTGTGCATGTCTGCTGCCCTGAGCGCTTTCAGGAGGAGGCGTGTGTCTCCTCTGGAGGGGTAGGTGAGGCTCAGGCTCGGGCAGCGGGAGCAGGAAATGGGAACGCAAGGGCTGTGGGAGCCGGCATCGGCAGTGCCTTTCAAATCCAGGTGACTGTAGAGCTGCTCTGTCCAGAGGAGAGAGTGAGAGACAAGGGGGCTGCCCGACAGGCCGGGAGCCGGAGGTGGTGCGGAGCAGGGGGGACTGGGTGCTGCTGGTGAGCTGTGTGGGCTGTGTGAGCAGTGTGGGCAGTGTGAGCCGTGTGGGCTGTGTGGGGCTGTGTGGGCAGTGTGGGGCTGTGTGGGCAGTGTGGGGCTGTGTGGGGCTGTGTGGGGCAGTGTGGGCAGTGTGAGCAGTGTGGGCTGTGTGGGGCTGTGTGGGCAGTGTGGGGCAGTGTGGGGCTGTGTGGGGCAGTGTGAGCTGTGTGGGGCTGTGTGGGGCTGTGTGGGGCTGTGTGGGGCTGTGTGGGGCTGTGTGAGCTGTGTGGGGCTGTGTGGGGCTGTGTGAGCTGTGTGGGGCTGTGTGAGCTGTGTGGGGCTGTGTGAGCAGTGTGGGCTGTGTGGGGCAGTGTGAGCTGTGTGGGGCTGTGTGAGCCGTGTGGGGCAGTGTGAGCCGTGTGGGGCAGTGTGAGCCGTGTGGGGCAGTGTGAGGAGTGTGGGGCCGTGTGGGGCTGTGTGAGCCGTGTGGGGCGGTGTGAGCAGTGTGGGGCTGTGTGGGGCGGTGTGAGCCGTGTGGGGCGGTGTGAGCAGTGTGGGGCTGTGTGGGGCTGTGTGAGGAGTGTGGGGCTGTGTGGGGCAGTGTGAGCAGTGTGAGCTGTGTGGGGCTGTGTGAGCAGTGTGGGCAGTGTGGGGCTGTGTGGGCAGTGTGGGGCTGTGTGGGCAGTGTGGGGCTGTGTGGGCTGTGTGAGCGGTGTGGGGCAGTGTGAGCGGTGTGGGGCAGTGTGGGGTTGTGTGAGCAGTGTGGGGCTGTGTGGGGCAGTGTGGGGCTGTGTGAGCAGTGTGGGGCTGTGTGGGCAGTGTGGGGCTGTGTGAGCAGTGTGGGCAGTGTGAGCCGTGTGGGGCAGTGTGAGCAGTGTGGGCTGTGTGGGGCTGTGTGAGCAGTGTGGGGCTGTGTGAGCTGTGTGGGGCTGTGTGGGGCTGTGTGGGGCTGTGTGGGGCTGTGTGGGGCTGTGTGAGCAGTGTGGGCTGTGTGGGGCAGTGTGAGCTGTGTGGGGCAGTGTGAGCTGTGTGGGGCAGTGTGAGCTGTGTGGGGCTGTGTGAGCAGTGTGGGGCTGTGTGAGCAGTGTGGGGCTGTGTGAGCAGTGTGGGGCTGTGTGAGCTGTGTGGGGCAGTGTGAGCCGTGTGGGGCTGTGTGAGCAGTGTGGGGCAGTGTGGGGTTGTGTGAGGAGTGTGGGGCTGTGTGGGGCAGTGTGAGCCGTGTGGGGCCGTGTGGGGCCGTGTGGGGCTGTGTGAGCCGTGTGGGGCGGTGTGAGCAGTGTGGGCAGTGTGAGCTGTGTGGGGCAGTGTGAGCAGTGTGGGCTGTGTGGGGCAGTGTGCGCAGTGTGGGCTGTGTGAGCAGTGTGGGGCAGTGTGGGCAGTGTGGGGCAGTGTGGGGCAGTGTGGGGCTGTGTGGGGCTGTGTGAGCTGTGTGGGGCAGTGTGCGCAGTGTGGGCTGTGTGAGCAGTGTGGGGCTGTGTGAGCTGTGTGAGCTGTGTGGGGCTGTGTGAGCTGTGTGGGGCAGTGTGCGCAGTGTGGGCTGTGTGAGCAGTGTGGGGTTGTGTGAGCTGTGTGAGCAGTTGAGGTGACACAGGATGACCACCTGAGGTTTTGAGATGGAGTGCTCATGGTTCAACTGGTTATCATTAGTGCTACTTCTCGATTGGAGTTGGAGTCAAAGCTGCTTTTTTCCTACATGGGTGTGGCTCTTCTTAGATATTAAACGTTACATATTAGTAAAAAATCCTTTACTGTGAGGGCTGTAAGGCACTGGCACAGGCTGCCCTGAGAAACTGCGGATCCCCCATCCCCAGCAGTGTTCAAGGCCAATTTGGGTGGGGGTCTGAGCAACCTGGTGTAGTGAAAGGTGTTCCTGCCCATGGCAGGGGGATTGAAACTATAGGATCTTTAAGATCAGATCCAAATAATTCTATTATTTTTCTGGGACTGTAGAAGCCTTGCCTGTAACAACAGAAGAACGGTGTCCTGTGGCTGTTGCTGGGCTGAGTGTATTATAACATGTGATTATGCACATTGGATGTAATATGGGTGGCTTAAAGCAGAAATCTCATGTAAGTGTACACTGCTCCTCCTGGAAGCCTGGATTCACTGAGGATCATGCCTGTCTGTTGGGGGGAATTTGAGTCTGTATTATATATTCATGTAAATATAAAGATTAGCCTCTGACTAGACGGGGTAGGGGGAGGCACCCAGAGCTTTGTTTTTTCCCTGCATCTGTTTTAGCAAATGAATGTCCTGTCCTGCACTGTGCTCCTGAATTACAGCACCAGCTCATCCTGTCTTTCCAAACCCTGGGAATTAACTCTATGCTTTACTTTTAAAACCTAAGGGATGAACTGTAAAAAGAACCTGACACTTCCTGAATCACTATTACAGTCCTGATAATTAATTGTTTTAAAACAATTTTTTGTTCCTTGTTTTCCTTTTCCTGCCCCTCCTGTTATGTCTTAGGCTGACTCTGTCAGAGCCAGGGTGAGCTGCTGGTGCTTGGGTGAGGAAGGCACAGGCCCCTCTAGCAGCACTTAAAATATTGATATTCTTCCCATTTGTTCACGGTTTGGTATTTCTGTGTTCTAGTTTTGTCTAAACTCCTCTTTGAGATGTGAGAGAGGCCCATCATCATTGCGCAGTTTGTGTTTGTTCAGCTGGGTTTTTTCACAGAATCACAGAAGTGATGGGTTGGTAAGGACCGCTGGAAGTCATCTAGACCAACCCCCTGCCAAGGCAGGGTCACCTGGACCTGGTTACACAGGAACATGTCCAGGGTGGGCTTCCAATGTCTCTGGAGAGGGACACTCCACGACCTCCCTGCGTAGCCTGTCCCAGTGCTCTGCCCCCTCAATGTAAAGAAGTTCTTCCTCACGGTTAATTGAACCTCATGTGTTTCAGTTTATGGCTATTGCTCGTCGTCTTGTCACTGGGCACCGCTGAAAAGAGTCTGGCACCATCTTCTTGGCACCCATCTTGGAGATATTTCTATGCATTAACGAAATCCCCTCCCAGTCTTCTTCAGGCTGAACAGGCTCAGCTCCCGCAGTCTCTCATAAGAGAGATGCTCCAGAGATGGTTTGGTTTGGTTTTTTCTCAAAACCCAGCTCAGCGCCCCCTCTGCGAGGGCCCGGCGCGCCCCCCCCGGGCGCAGTCGTGGGGCGCTGTCCCCCCGGGGGAGCCCCGCCGGGCCGGGTTTTGGGGCGGGGGCCGGGGCAGGGCGGGCCGGGGGCCGGGTTTTGGGGAGGGGGCCGGGTTTTGGGGCCGGGGCGGGGACCGGGGCCGCGCCATGGGCCGAGCGGGGCCGCAGCTGCTCGGCGGGGCCGGGGCCGGGGCCGGGGCCGGGGCCGGGGCCGGGGCCGCGCCGCCGCCATTCCGGGCCGGGCCGCAGCGCGGAGACGCGTCCGCGGTGAGTCCCGCCGGGCAGGGCATGGCGGGCCGGGGGACCCGCGTTCCTGCACAGCGAGGAACCGGAGCGGGGCACTCGGGTGTACAGGGGTCGAGGCTGGGGATCGGGCGGGAGCCGGGACCCGGCCTGAGCGGCGGCCCCGCCATCGCACATCTGTCCCCGCCTCGGTGTGCGGCTCGGGGGGCGTCCCCAGAGCCTTCTCTAACAAACGCTGCGGCCGCTGGGACCGCACCCATGGACGGCCACGGCTTTGAACCGCGCCTTTCTCTCTGCTTCCTCCTACTAATACCTGCGAGTAATCGCCACGGCGCAGGACAAGTTTAAAAAGGCACATGCTGTTTGTTTACTGTCTGCGTTTCTCAGCTGTGCCGGAGTGAGCCAGTTTCGCTTTCAGTTCTCGGTGCCTCAGCTCTTCAAACAGGAGGGGATACGTATTTAAAGGGTTCATAAACAAAATAGTATGTTTGAGTTGTACTTAGTCAGAAAGTACTCTCTATACATTGAATTAGGCTTGCTGTTAAAGTCGTTCTACTGTTTGATTTCTGCGGGGAAAAAAGTGTATAGGTGAGGTAGAGTCTGAAGACGGTGTTACAACATGGTGAAAATAAGGGGTTTGCATTTTACTCTTTAGTATCAACTAACTTCGAGATATTTTTACTTCAAGATATTTTTGCATTTTGTAGTTACATCCTCTAACGATGTGAATTTATGTAGATTGTTCTTTTACATTAGATGATACATGTAGCTTTGCAGACTGTCGGAGACTCACGCTCTTTTCACTGATTTCAGTGAGACTCAGGCGAAACAGTCTGAAGGCCGAGTAAAGTAGATTTTGAAAACAACCTCACTATTAAGTTCAACAAGAAATGGTGCTGATTGAGTTAAATCAGAGAAGACTTCATTTAGGTTTTGTCAGTGGGTTTTCATACATGTGGATTTGTGCTTTAATGAGGGCTAGGTTAACTCCTGTGCATCCTGGCATGTTTTTTTTAATATGCATTCCTCACTGAAATAAGTGTTTTCTGACTGGTTTGGTGGTTTTGTGTGTTTTTTGTTTGTTTTTATTTTATTTTGTTTTTATTTTGGTTTTTTTTTTTACTTTGAGGTGGGGCTTTTTTGCCTTTTTTTTTGTTGTTGGTAAGGGTTTAGGGATTTTTTTATTTTTGTTTTGTTGTGTTTTTTTTTCCTCTACTCACTTTTATTCTTCAAAAATATTTCAATTAATCTGTTTTGGTCACATTTGACGCCAGAGCTGGAATTGCAAAGATAATTTCATACAAGTTTTGTGAAACTTGGTGGCTGTGGAAAGGAGAGGGACTTAAATGGTATCCTCAGTAAGGAATAAGCAATTCAGTTCACCAGTTCAAGAGACATCAGACAATCAATCTATCCAGCCGTTGGTGATTATTGCTAATCATGTTAAACATCTTGAGTTTTGCAGGGGTTATCAAATATGAGGCAAGGGTGCTCCTCAGTCACAGTTCCCTGAAAGGAGAACTGTCATGTGAATGGTAAATCGTGGACAGCATAGGAGTCTGTGAATATTAAGACATCACCTCTGTTAGGATCACAGTTTCAGAACTCTGTCATCAGGGCAGTATGTGCAGAAAAATCCACAAGTTCCATCTGTGTTGATTTGAAATTACTGTATAAAATTGTTTGGATAGTAATAAATTTTAGATTTTCAGACTAGGAGAACATGCAAGATGCTGTCATTGTTTGAAATCTTGTTCCCAAGGATCTGAATAAAGGCTTCTGAGTTGCCATCCAGTCACTGGCCAGTTGGAGTAAGCAGGTTAAAGCTTTTTAACCTGGGGGCAGACCACTGAACATAGCTTTGTGCTATTCTGGTGCACAACCTGAAAACCAGCTGAAAAGGAACTGGTCCTCCAAACTGCTGTTGTTACAGACAGGCTCTGTGTTCCTTGGCAAGTAGTACAAAATGTGGGATTAGGTCTTTAATGTCAGGTGCTCAGTCCTGGTTCTCTGTAGTAGTGAGTGTGTGCAGAGAAACAGATACTGCTAGAGGGCAGTTCCTCCTGCCTGAGACACTAACTGCCCAGTCAGTGTCTGAGATAGATTTAGAGACGTGCTGCACAATGGGTAAATTGTCAAACGGTCTTTCAACTTCAATTTTCCTGGTCTTTATTCCTGTATTAGTATTAGTAGAGCTAGAAGGCTTAGAAGATGGAAAATAAAGGATGTTCACAACATCTTGCATCTACAGGATTGTGGCTCTGCATTGATGTCAGTTCAGAGTTCCAGTAACATAATCCCATTACTTCTAAAATCATAATACAGCTTTGTGAAATAAGGGAGATATGAGGCTACTACAAGAAAAGATTGTGAAAATATAGTTAAAATACACGTTACCGAAGGCAAAAGTCACAAGCCATGAATATTGTTGTCTTTTTAAGAGGTGAAGAATAAGAAAATGCAGTGACCAAACCTTCATTGCAGGGGGATTGTTTTATTTCAAATGTATGGTTAGTTGACATAGAATATGTTACATTTTTTTCTAAACAATAGTGGAGGAAATACCAGCAACAATTACATTAAACTAGAAAAAAAAAAAGTTTTTTGCTTTATTATCCAGCAGAGATTCTGTGGATGCCCCATCACTGGAAGGAGTCAAGGCCAGACTGGGTCAGGCTTTGGGCAGCCTGGGTACTGGAAGCTGTCTCAGCCCATGGCACAGGGATTGGAACTAGATGATTTTTAAGGTGCCTTCCAACCCAAACCATTCGGAGATGGTTTTGTTCATGCAGTGTCACAACAAGAGATTGGATAGATAATCTGATGCAGTCACTACTTCTAGAGACTGGTTCATGCTTACAGTTACTGTAGTAAAATACATTAGTCTTACGTGACATGAATGTACTATTCTTGCCCTGCACACTTTGTTTAAAGGAATGCGTATGACTATGGTCTCTCACGTAGGACCATATGGAAATTCAGGATATTGGTTTAACTGATGGTAGTGTGACTTGTAAGATGGTGACTTATATGCCTAAAAATTTGTATCGTAAAGCTTCATTTTTTTCTGGTAGCAGACTGTTTTCTCCAGGCTGTGAGACTTTATCCTGTGACTTTAGCAATCCCATCAGGGCTGCCTGCCAGCTTGCTGTAAGGTACCTTTAGCTTTAGCATGGGACTGGCTTTGGGGATTATACCAGGATACATCCAGCTTCAGGCTGGCCCTTTCTGGTGAGAGACCGGGATGAGTGTTCGTGTATGGCTGACAGGGGCTGTTCTCTTGGAGGAGAGTGGAGTCTGCAAACAATCTCAGAAGAGTACAGAAATCAAATGGATTATGTTCTGTGCTTTCAGACCAAAGGCTAAGTCTTGAAAACATGATTCCTGCAACTGTTCACACTGTCCTGAGTGCTCTATATTTATGCTGCCACAGAAAGGACTGGTTACACTTGGAGGAGAAAAAACCAGGAAACTCCAAGGACTGAAATGCGTTTGCAGCTGAAGTATCCTCATCATGAATAGGTACAAAACCATCAGACAACTTGGTGATGGGACCTACGGCTCTGTTCTCCTAGGGAGAAGCATTGAATCTGGAGAGCTAATAGCCATTAAAAAGTAAGTGTTTTCATACATTACTTAATAATGCATAGTCCAGGTTTTTCCTTTCTAGGTCCACATCAACTTGGTCATGCTGGTTTGAGTACTTAACATTCTGTGCAGCTTTGGAAAATGGAGCTGTATTTGGGCAGCATGAAAAAGTTCCTTGTATCCTCCAAAGCTTCAGCAGGAGATGAAGAGAATGAGATATGTAGGCCTACTGTGTAACAGCACTCTGCTGCTGTGTGCAAACATGTGTTTTATGTATTATTTAAAGTATTCTGCAATGCTGCTTTAGAATCTACAGGCCTTTCACTGCTGCTTACATGGAACATATATTTTGTAGTCTAATGGAATATCAATACTGCAGTAATAATTAACACAGCTGATCTCATTGCCCATTATTGTATCTTTTATGCTATTATATATAGGTCTTTTCAGCTTAAGATTTTCTTGAAATTCCTTGAGAAATTGATTTTCTCTTCTGCTTCAGCAGTGACCCTAGTTTGTAAATGGCTTATTTGTCCTAGCTATGGTAAGAGACAGCTGTAAAGCATTGCAGGCACTTTCCTGAAATACCGACCATGACAAGGGACAGGCTTGTCAAAAGAGCTTTCAGTACCATGCTGTTTTGTATGAGCAGTCAATAGCTGGCTTTATCTACTTTCTAAATCCCCTGTGCTGAGGGTATTTTGCCTGTATCAGACCTTGCTAGAAGCACCTTTAATTTTCAGTTTGTAATTTGGGAAAACTCAGAAAAATTAGAACAAACCAGAAGTATTCTCTTAGCTTAGGTGTTAATGCTGGTCTTTTGTTAAAAACAGATGTGGCCCAGTAACTGAATGAACAAGACAGTAACTGCAAAAACACTGCTCAAAAAAATAAAAAAAAAAACAGACCCCTTCATGACAGGAAGGGCTTGTAGTTCTTAAACTAGTCTAATTTTAAGAGCTGATTTCAAACTGGAAACTTGCTACAATAATAAGCAATTCCGAATTATTTATTAAAGGTAAAGGCTCAGGTCTTCAGAGAGTGCCTAACTCCCTCTGAAATCCAGACTACTCAGTTGAGTATTTTTTGCAAGTTTTAATCTGTGATCTTCTGTGTTGATTTGTGTGTGAGCCTTCATCCGTTTGGTCCTAAAGCATAGTTACATCTCAAAGAACTGAGTGGTAATCAAAATGCTTATGAACACACAGGACCATATGTTGCACACCAATACTGTGTTTAGAGTTACAGTCTCTCTTAGGAGAAAACTGCCGCGCAGTTTGTTTCTGTTAGAGCAGAGTCGCTTACAAGCTTGAAGGGGAGAGCAGAATTCGAAAAGCAGTTGGTGTGGTGGGTGCAGCTTGCAAGGGAGGAAGAAACATGGGGAGCAGTGGACAAAGGAAAATGTGGAAATACAGCAAGATACTAAAATTACAGAGAAATCAAAATATAGACAAGAGGGGCAAGGAGAATATGACAAAATTTGAGACCCAGTGAAGTGATTGGATCTTCATTTGGTTTGTTTCAAACCCTTCCTCTTAGTTCATAACTGTCAAAACTACCCTTGTTCTTTTTACAGTTAGACTTTACTCCACTACATTGTTATACCTGAAAGAAAAACAGCATGCCTGGGTTTGTTGAAGGCTCTGAATTATTTTCAGCAAGATATTTGAAAAACGAAATCTTGTGTAATCCTGTTATTATTTTACTGTAATTCTATTTGAGTGTGTATTCTAGTAATTCAACTTGACTATACCTTGCCTAGAGATGTAACATTTTTTTGCAAAGGAGGTAACATCTTACATTTTGATGGAAGAACTGAATTGTTAAGATGCAGTGAGGCTTTTGGTTCTAAAAACAGCTGATGTTTTAAATGCATTAGTCATTATTTTCCCCTCTACTTTTGTAGAATGAAGAGAAAGTTTTATTCCTGGGAGGAGTGCATGAACCTTCGAGAGGTTAAGGTACTTGTTTTGTTCAATGGTTGACTTCAAATTAGACGATCATTGTTACATTTGGGGATAACATCAAATTCTTTTCAACTCTTCTGTCAAAACATTACTCCCAAAGTGAGCTGTAGTGTATGACATTACAGTTCTGTTTCCTGACTCTGCATTGGAAGAGAGTGTCAGTAGTCTTATAAAAATGTTTATTGAAATTATGTAGTCTTACAAGAATAATTTGGTTGTAGAGAGCTGATTCCTCCCTGCAGTGAGGGGTGTGAGTGATAGCTTTCCTGTCACAACACGTGGAGTCGATTGGTGGTTGTTTTTCAGAGCTTGAGAACACATGCACCTTGCACAGCATTAACTTTTGTATGTGCAATTGTTTCTCTATAGTTGGCTTCGGGACAGACATTTAGCATGAAATTCTGATGCTGACAAAACATTGGGTGTAGGCTCTAAGGACCTCCTTAATTTATAGTCATCACTAAAAACATGCAGAAAACCTAGGTCATTTTTCTTATGGTACCATATAAAAATGGACATCAAATACACTGCAAGTCTGAAAAGAAGGAAGACCCAAGTGTGCTAGTTTTAGCTATGGTAGGTTTAGTTTTCTTCGTAGCAGCTTCTATGGGTCTGTGTTTTGGATTTCTGACCAAAACAGTCTTGACAACACAGGCGTGTTTTAGTTATTGTTGAGCAGTGCTTTCACAACCTCAAGCCTTCTCTGTTTTTCATGCTTCCCTGTCAGTGAGTAGGCTGAAGGTGGGCAAGAGGGTGACACAGCCAGGACAGCTGACCAAAGGGACATCCCATGTGACATTGTGCTGAGCAATGAAAGCTGGGGGGAGGAGGAGGAAGCTGGAGGCCTTCAGAGTGTTGGCACTGAGTTCCCAAGTAACCATTTTATGTGATGGATCCCTGCTGTACTGGAGGTGGCTGAGCACCTGCCTGCCCATGGGAAGCAATGAATGAATTCCCTATTTTGCTTTCCTTGCATGCTTGACTTTTGCTTTACCCATTAAACTCTGTATCTCAGCCTATAAGTTGTCTCACTTTCTGCCCTTCTGATTTTCCCCATCCCACTTGGAGGTCTGAGCAATCTGCCTGCAAAGGTTAATCCACAATACCAAGGAAGGCTTTCCAGGGTTGTTTTTAGTCTTGACTGTAACCTGACTGTTGCCAGTGCAGGTGCAAGAGGAGTGTGAATTGTGCCATTGGGAAGTTTCTTACAGAGAAAATGGAGCTGTTCTGGTGCTTACTTACTGTGATAGCAGATAGCTGGCTTTTGAATGACCAGCACATTAAATTGTTGCGTAGACTGTGTGTATGTGGTAATACTTGGCAATCTGGTCTTTGTTCTCAGAGCTGTCTGATTATTTAAGACACCAAAGAGTTTTTGAAGTTAATCCTTCTGCAACAGTGAAATAAGTTGGGTTGGGTTTTTTTTTTTCCTTCTTCACTATATGAAGACCTTGTAAAATCCTGTTTGTATTTTCTGTTTCTAGTCTTTGAAGAAATTAAACCATGCCAATGTGGTAAAGCTGAAAGAAGTTATCAGGGAAAATGATCATCTGTATTTTGTGTTTGAATACATGAAGGAGAATCTTTATCAGTTAATGAAAGAGAGGTATGTAACAGCATCATCCCGTCCTGATAAAAATTACTTGTGTAATGTGCTTTTAACACCCCTGATACTGTTCAAAGGACTTCGGATCATTTGTTTAGGCTTGGATCACTATAGCGTGAAGTGAGGCTGCAGTAGGCAGTAGGAGTTTTGACTGTCACCTTTGAGCATATCCCAGCCTGTCTAATGAGAATTTCCAGTGTCTTGTCCCAGATTAGTGTGGTAGGGGAATAGGGTGTTCATTTGAGAGGTGAGAACTGTGGGCTTTTAGCAGTCCTAACACTGAGGAGGCATTGGACCTAGAACCTCTGATTTCTGTGTGGGTACTCCAGTGGTGCTTTTTTATAAGAGTGGTATCACCATCTCTTCTATGGCTTCCTCAAATAAATTAATAAATAAAAAGTAGTTGGAACAGTAATCAAGAGGTGTCAATTTTTGGATTGCTTCCAGGAATTATTTTTCCTTGCAATTTGGACTGACATGACCAAAGACTGTTTCATTTGTCAGCATTCTGAATAAAATCTACCTTTTTGATATTTGCTGGAGCATTAGTAAAGTCTTAATTTTAGCCTTTGGGCCATAATAACATCCACCAGAGGATAACTGAGGGCAGAATTTCTGCTTTGAATTGTTCCTCTCTGTGGACCATCGTATCATCCTGGCAGATGATAATAATCTTCCTTGATTTTCAAAAGTAAGGTTATTGTTATTTTATGTGGCATTCACATAGATATTATACCTTTTTAAGCATAAATATACTTACTATGCATGCACAGGTATAGAAAACTGTAGTTTAGGTGGGCACATACATATGGAGATATATATATATAATTATATGGTATATAATTATATATATGGATATATATTGTATGAAATCATGAACTTTGAAAAAATGGTTCAAGTCTATAACAGAAACCTGTTATCTTTGAGAATTTCACAGAAATGTTTGATATCCCACCTTATGAAAACAAAAGCCCAGATGTCTCTAAAAGTATGCTTTGCATCATACTCTACAGTTTAGCTAGGCCATGGACTTCATTGTGTAAATGTGTAAGTCAAGCCTTTAAGACTGTGATTTATTTCCTTAATTCTCAATCAAATGGCCAGTTTTGTGCCAAGGGACTGTAGAGGAAACAAGAATTTCTTCTGTAGCTAGAAAAGAAAGTAGGCAAATATGAAAAGCTGACTGGCAGTTTTATTTGTCATTGCTACCTTTTATTTTTAGTTCATTAGATAGCATAAGCTAATGTATGAATTTAATTAATATTTATTTCTTCCCTTTTATTCCACAGAAACAAACTGTTCCCTGAGTCTACAGTTAGGAATATTATGTATCAGATCCTGCAAGGGCTTGCATTTATTCATAAGCATGGTAGGTTATGTTTTAGCTATAAGCATTCTGAATTAGAGACAAATAGTGTTTTTGTAAGTTTTTTGATGAATACGCAAGCAATTACATTACTAACTTTAGCAGAAGGAATGATCAAAAGAATGGCTGTGTATGAAAAAGTCAGTTTACTGAAAATACCTGTATTTTACAGTTTCCTAATACTTCATTCTGGAGGTTTGCTCAGCTCTGTAGCTGTAGATTTTAACTTTGTCAGTCTGGCAGCTGGCCACTCTCAAACTCGTTGGATGCTAATGAGTACGTTTCTTGATAGATTTAAAGGTCTCCTGAGACTGAGAATAAGGAAGAAAATACTCTTTTCTCAAGGTACATGCAGATAAAACACAAGGTACATGCAAGGTACACCTGAATAAAACACACATTCTCTGTAAGATACCTTTAAGGTAATAAAGTCCAATTGACAAGCAGCTTTCGCTGCATGGGCTTCCAACTATTGTCTACAACAGTGATAAAACTGATGTACCAGCCAGTAGTAGCAATAAAACGAATAAAAAAAAATCTCACTTAACAAATAAAAAAAATCTCAAAACAAATACCTTATTTTAACAAAAGCTTCCTCTCGGTTTTTGCTGACCACTGCAGTTCTGTCCACTAGATGCACTGTAGGGTCTGTTGCTGCTGGGCAGCTCTGGGTTATCAGAAGAGAACTGACATTGAGGGCCAAAGTCCTGGAAGCAAAGTGCTTATAAGGACCAGCATTACAGTTCACTTAAAATACACATTTAACTGTTTTGCAAAATATTTTCAGCTGATTACTTTATTCACTCTTCTAATGGGGCTTGGATACTCATCTGAAACCTAACTATAAATTCCAGTCTGTTTCAGTGGCATACATAATATGTAAAAACAGAAAAATATTATGATTGATTTGTAGAACTCTAAGCCAGCTTTTTTCAATAAATTGTCAAATTGATCACAGCCTTTCAGAACAGCTTTTATTGCTATTTAACGTAAAGTTGTGAAGACTGAACAGTTCAATGTCAAAACTGTCTTTTTCACTGACCTGCTGCCACACTAGACTTGTATTTCTACCAAGATGTTGCAAATCTCTAGTTAAGAATATCTGGAAATGTTTGGCAAGCCCAACAGGATGGTTGTGATGGTATTGTGGCTCACAATAAGAATGTAAGAATGAGTGTCCCAAGACACTCCGTAACAGTTTTGGAAAAAATCGCATTAATATTTTCCTCTCTCTGTATTTCTCAGTTCTGCTCCTCTCTGGCATAGAAATACTTGCCAAGTAAACTTCTTATATTCTTTGTCTGTCCAAACTCTTAAGCATCTTTTTATGTTTGAGTACGCAACAGATTGCTCTTTTTACAAGTTTGTCATTAAATAAATTGTCTCAAGCGTTCTGTTGGTGCATGTCTGTGCAGCAAAATACAGAAGTGATTGTACTAAATGCTAAGAACAGCCTTGATTGCTTTGCCTGATACCTTTCACAAAGAAGCAGTAGCTCAAGCTGGCACCAGAATATCAACTCAACATCCCTAGGGAAGGATGCAGTCTCCTCATTAGTAGATACTTACAGCACTATGTCTTCAGTGCTGTTATGCATTAATCTAACAAACAAAAGCTAATCTAGTTATACTGGACAATGTAGACACATCCTGTGTCAATATTTAGCCCATTCTCTGTGGAGGCTTTTTCCTATTCAAAGCCATGGGAAAAGTGAGCACATTGGAGTCTCTGGAAAGAAGCTTGGAGAGCTCTGGTAAGGTACTACAGAGGGAGCTGTATCTAGGAATGGTGGTTCAGATGCTTGCAAGAAAGAAGCAAAAGGACAAGATTTCCAGGATAATGGTGGAAGCATATTTCAGAGACAGTAGTCAGTGATATTCCACTCCTCTTCTCTCCTTAGTATTGAAAGAACTCTTGCCAAACATTCATTCATGATCAGTTTTTGCTGAATGCAGGGAGCACTAAAAAAATACACTGAGATCCTCTTACATGGTGTTGAGTAGTTGAGTGCTTGCCGATTATGTTCTCAGATTTAAAAAGAAGTTCAAAGTGCAAAAAAACCCCCTTGTTTTAATTTATATTCTGTTTAAAATAACATTTATGTAACTGATAACTTCATTGGACAGTTTCCAGTTAGAATGAAACTAGCATTAAAATGTTGGAATTTTTTTAATGTTAGAAAAGTGTCACTTGAAAGATAGCTGTGTGAATTAGTGCTGTGAGTTGTTACAAGATAGCCCACTTATGTGTACTGTTCTTCACAATCTAACTGAACAACACTGTACTGATCAGCTCTGCTGATCACGTAAGACTTTGATGTCTGCGTGGCAGTATTCCAGCTTCAATGCTAAGAACTGAAGCAAAACAATCCAGTTGGAAAGTAAAGGATACAGCTGTGAGTAACATTGCAGTCCACAACAGTATTTCATTTGAATTTCAGGGTTCTTTCACAGGGACTTGAAACCCGAAAACCTGCTCTGCATGGGACCAGAACTTGTGAAAATTGCAGATTTTGGCTTAGCCCGAGAAATCCGATCTCGACCTCCTTACACGGATTATGTATCCACAAGATGGTAAGTGCTAGTACTCACCAACATTGTAGGAACTTGCAATCAGCTCTTGAAAGTAGTACAGTACTGAATTTGTGGTGATTGTTATATTACCTTTGATGCCTCCATGTTATGAAACTTCTATTTAAGCTTCACATAATTTGAAAAGCTTCAGTTAGTGCAAGACAGTTTACGGATAGCAGCAGCACAGGAGCAGAGAGAGAGTGTGGTAAGGCAGGTGGGAACATGCTAGGGTTGCTGTGTGTCAGAAAGGTGTAAGCTTACAGAAGCTTATGTAGTTTTAATTTAAAAAAAAAAAATCTGTACAGGAGAGACGGTTTTAAAAGAATGTTTGCTCTCATTAGCAAAGAACGAAAAGGTGAGCAATTTCATGTATGTTTGAACTGTGTTGATTGCTGATTTCCTTTTATTTTTTTCCTTTACAGGTACAGGGCTCCTGAAGTACTTCTGAGATCTACCTGCTATAGTTCTCCAATAGATATTTGGGCTGTTGGTTGCATAATGGCAGAAGTTTATACACTGAGGCCTCTCTTTCCAGGCGCCAGTGAAATTGATACTATATTCAAAATTTGCCAAGTCTTAGGGACGCCAAAAAAGGTAACTGAAGTGATATTCCAGACTGCAGTAATCCTGGAGCTGTTCTACAATACACAATGGCATGGTAGCAGTAAGCATAGAATAAATTTTCCTGCTTACTATTAATTTATGGTATTGATCTCAGATATAATAAACTAAATTAAAACTTATTTTCTGTGCAGTAAGCATTTCTGTGCAATGATTATGCTACAAAAGCTGACACATAGAGGAGGAAAAATAGACCCCTGCACAGCAAACGAGGTCTTTAGACTGATTTCATTAGGTGGGAATTTAATTTTCTCTTGTACATTGCATATAAACCTATAGTTTAAGAGGCTAAAATTTGGGATCATGGCAAGATTCCTATTTCCTGATTCCATTTGTGCCCTTGACTCTGTCAGATATACAGCAAGAACCACCTCTCACCAGAGATTTGAGGTGAAGATTTTTAGTGAAATTTTCAGTATAAGACCAGAGTAAGCTGGACACAGTCTGTTACTGGTAGAATGTGTGTTTCGGCACTGATACTTTACAGGTGAACTTCTGTCATGTTTGGAAATCTCTTTCTTCCAGAATGATTGGCCTGAAGGCTACCAACTTTCAGCTTCCATGAATTTTCGCTGGCCTCAGTGTGTACCTAACAACCTAAAGACTCTCATACCTAATGCTAGCAGTGAGGCAGTGCAGCTCATGAGAGACATGCTGCAGTGGGACCCCAAAAAGCGGCCAACAGCTAGTCAGGTTTGATTTGGTTTTCTTTTTCTCGACTTGTGACTTTTTTTCTATTGCCACAAGGAACAGTCATTTAGCAGTTGCTCAGGGGTGCAGGAGATGTGCTCCATGATCAAAGGTGTGATTGCAGTGTATAAATGCACTTGAATTGCATGATCCAGTCACTGTGAATAGCAGCAGAGTGATGGTAGGATGTATGACTGAAGGCTGTGATGCTGTTCTTTAGTTGTGGTGCACCACAGAGTGCCTGGAATCTGGTTCATTGACCTTTCCCTAGGAAACATGTGCCAGTGCTCAGTTACTCTCTGAGTAAGAAAGTGTTTCTTGATGTTCAGAAGGAGCTTCCTGTGTTTCAATTTGTGCCCATTGGCACTGGGCACCTCTGAAAAGTGACTTGCTCAGTCTTCTCTGCATTTTCCCTTCTGGATTTTTGCATACTTTGATAAGATCCTCAAGAACCTTCTCTTCTCCAGGCTGAACAGTCCCAACTCTCTGTCTTCACTTATATTTGCTTTACCCTCCCCCCCCCCCCCCCCCCAAAAAAAAAAAAAAAAAAAAAAAAAAAGGGAAATTAAATTCGTACTGACACATAGGACTGGGGAAATGTAAACTTTGGTTTTTCTAAGTCTACCATCTTTATTACTTTTTAGGCACTTCGATACTCGTACTTCCAGGTTGGGCATGCCCTGGGCATTCAGGAACTGGTAAAACAAAAGGAACTGCATAATAGATCATCTCTGCCTATTAAGCCTGTCCCTCCAGCACAGCCCCCTCCGAAACCTCATGCCCGAATTTCATCAAGGCCTTTTCAACAGAGCCAGTCTTCTCAGCACGTGGTGTACGCATGTAAGACAGACAACTCTGGGGCTGAGCACAGTAACCACTTACAGGAGGACAAGTCTAACCAGATTCTTCTGCCTGTAATTCACAACAAGGTTCCTCAGCAGGTAAAGGTCCATCTAGCATAAGATAAGCTTTCTGATATACTGCCTTTTTTCCTTAAGTTTCTTTTTCTTGTTCTCTTTCAAGGTCCTTGTAGTTCATTAAGGACAGTGAATGGAACTAAAAAATGGTTCCAACGTTCCATCTTTCTGCTAGGAACTGAAAGTTCTTCTATTGAAATCTAAATCCAGTTGCTGTAAAACAAGCAAGTCAATTCCTCGTTTAAGAGCCATTTTGTGCTTTCCTTTTTTGTAAAGCACCACTTACAGGATGACACTGATCTTGTATGAGTAAAAATGATGTACAGTGTTCAAAATATTAATGAGACTGATGCCAGAGAGAAAAGTATTAAGCTAAATAGTATTGAAATGAGGCAAAGGAGACTATTGCCTTTATCCATTTAAGGCATCCAGTTTATTGACGGGGAATCATAGTCTCTTTGGTCTTCCATACTGGACACAGAAACCAACAGATTCTTCTTGCAGCATGAGAATTTACCCTTTCTGTCTACTAATGAGGAGACTGGATTCATAAAATAGGTGATGAGAGCAGATGGTGCAAATGCTGCTGCTACAGGGTCAGTCATAAGCAGGGTCTGTACTGGCCAGTGTCACACAAAGTCAAAATGTCCTGCTGAGCCTGAATGACTGAAAAGACACAAATTTGTACCTGTGCTGTCTTGCAAGAGAAAAAAAATGTCTACACACAGGCTTATGGAAACAAGCATTCGTGCAGTTTTATACTCCCATAGGTCTAAAAGTAAAAATTAAGCATAAAGTAGTGGTTTGGGAGGTGCATACTGAAACGTGAATAGAACTTGAATGGAGACCTAAGAAATTTCTTCTGTCAGTTCAAGAGGCTTTATTACCGGACAAAATGTGGAAGATATATAATAATGTCAGCAGGCTACACATTGTGTTCTTAGCATGTTTGATAGAAATTGAAGATTGTGTTGTTACAGCTCTACTACCACTATGACTCTTTGAGATAAAGGGGAAAAAACGTCCTGTTTTATCCTGCCACCTAATTTGTGGTCCAAGCATGGGGGTTTATTTCTTTTCAATCTTTATAACAGAAAACATCTGCTGGGTCTGAGAATATAAATGGTGAACTTAAACCAAAACCTAGACGAAGATGGGGACATCTCCCCAGGACAGTTAAGAGTTCTGAAGACTGGGATGACTTGGAAGACCTTGATTTCAGCTCTTCCATCCTGAGAATGGACTTGAAAAACAAGAAGAGGCAGAATGATGAAACTCTTTGTAGGTAAGGGTTTTTTATGTGTATGTGCTATTTGTCTATTTCTTTTGCCTTTTCCTCTTTCTTAATAACGTTGCTCTTCATGCTTTCTTTGTATCTAGAAATGTATATCTATAGAACTTAGCATTCTTTTTTTTTTTCCCCCACTGAAAATTATCCCCAAATTAATTTTGGAATATATACTTCCAGTTTTATATGTGGACCTTTTTGAAATATTCCACGCATACAAACTGTTTTGGACAATTCTCAGCTGCAGTTTCCATGGATGGTATACAGAAGAGAGAAACTTACTGAGCGATTTATAAAAACTTTACAAGCAGTATATAAGGGAACTAGAAGCATAAATCTGATTTTCAGGGGCACTTGCGTGACTTTGGGTTGATAATACTCCCTGTTGTTTGTGTGTTTATGGTGTAGCAAACACATTATAAGGAAATGATTCCTGGAGATGGGGTGGAGTTGAGAAAGTCAGCTGTGAATAAGCATGTGCTATAAGAATTGGACTATATGTACTGATTTTTGAATTACAGATTTGAAAGCATTTTGGACCTGAAGCCTTTGGATGCTGTAGGCTCTGGCAGCAGTGCACGAACTTCCCATGGGACCTTTTTGCGGCAGGACACTCCCACATTGCGAGTTTCAGCAGCAAAGCAACACTACTTAAACCATTCTAGGTATCGGCCTGGTTAGTAAAAAATACTTTCCTTTTCTTCCTGCAATTCCAACAGAAGTATGAAGTAGTCATTGGGACATTAGCTGTAATCCTTTGAACTTGTGGAGGGGGGCTACTACTCAAGGAACATCAGGGCAGAAAGTGCTTTCCTAATGCAGATGGCCATGACACAAAAAGTACATTCTCGTAGTCTAGCAACTGAGAAGTGCTGCTTACAAACGAGGGGACAGGATTGTTGGTACTTCTTTCTCCTGATGGATACTTGGAAGTGCGTTAGAAAGTGTCTGTATATGTGCCAAACTATTCCTTGTCTCCCTAAAACGTAGAAGACTGGTCTTCTAGAGTGAAAAAGAAAGTGCCATGTGCTTACATCATGAGCATACAATACCATGAACAACAGGCAAACTAGTAGTGGGAATATGCTTTGCTGTAGTTTGCAGTTAAGTAAAATGCAGATCCATGTCTCCATAGAGAATTACATGCCTGTCTTCATGATAACCTCTGCTATACTGACACCAGTGCTGGGGCAGGATGAAGTACAGGAGGCAAGACAGCATGTCTGCCAGTATTTAAAATGAGATGAATATAAATGTATTCTTTCTCATAAATTCTATTCATAGAGGTAGTGGTAGCTATTTGTTCACTTGTAGTACTACTACTTCAAAATTAATTAGGTAAACTAGAAGGTATTGAGACAGCAAACTCAGTCTTTTTTCCCAAAACAATTAATTTGCTTTCAAATTGTCTCACTTCGATAGAGTTTTGGTAGCTAAAACTTGTTTTACTAGAGGAGATTTTAAAACACATTGATCCCAAGAGTGCTTTAGCCATATCATAAATTTTAACTGCATCCTTGAATGTTAGGTGCCCTGCTTAAATATGGGATCTAAGTTAAATACAAATAATAGGTGTCATATGAACTGTAGTGCAAACTGTTTGCATGCTCTGAGGTTTCAGTAGAGACACCAAAGAAGAGTACAGTACTATGAGAAATGGAATTGCCATTATTGCCTCTCAGGTTATCTTGTCGCTGTTAGGCTTTTATAGGAGACACAGATTTCATGTACATACAAGGTTCAGTTTCTGTGGTGTGAGAATATTTGTGGCCTTGATGTAAAGACCTTGTCCTGTGATATAATCAACCATTGATGCTAGTGGAACTACTTACATTGTGAGGTTTGCTGGATTAGGGCCTGTGGCCAGTTACAGCATTCCTGTATTATGAGAGGATGGAGAGTGACTCACAGAGTTACTGAGAGGGAGAGGTTTTGCTTAAGTTAAACCAGACATCTGTTCTAAGATTGTGCATCAGGTGGAATGAATGCAGGCCTGTGTGGCAACAGGGATTTTAGTGAAGTAATCTTCGCATTTTTTGCAATATAGGAATAAGCACCAGGAATAGTATAGTCTCCACTTCAAACAAAGAGTCTGTTCCATCTAATCAGTGGCCCAGTTCTGGTTTGTCTGGGAAAACTTCTGGTTTGGGAGGAAGTACTACTAACAGGATGAATTCAGGTAAGAAGCTGTGCTTAAGACTCTGAGAAATTATATTAAGTGATGTCTGTGCAATTCCCCTCTGGTGTGTTTTGGAGTCATCCATCTCCAAAACGTTGTCAGCTCCAAAGATATCTGCTAACCTTGTCCTTTCTTTGTGTTAAAATCGGTTATGAGCACTCTTCTTTGGGAGACTGCCTTAAACTGAAACTGTAATTTCTTCTAATGAATCCTCACAAGTCTGAGGTACCCCATGCCTAGAAAGCTGGACAGCTAAGGTCTGTTCAACTTGAAATACTTCATCTTGCTTTCAGTTTCCCTCTTCAGTCTCTTTAAGTCATGTTTTCTGTTTTCCAGATTATTTTAGTCCACCTGGTGCATAAAAAGGCTGTCATTACAGGAGGAAGTTGGCATAAATTGAACTAGCCATACACATCACTCTTGTTATATGAATTAAGCAAAGAAAATCTATTATTATGTCTTTCAATATATGTTGTTTAAAATAATGTAGTAATTATAGTATAAAAAATTCAGACAAAAAGCAAAACTCTTCAATTTTTCTTCTTCAGGTTTTTTTTTGGCATTTGGTATTTCAGGTATTTAATCACTGTTGTTTGAGTTAAAGTAATTAATTAGTAGATTTTTACATTAGTTTTTATCAGATATAACATGTTGATAACACATTGATGTTTTTAGATTGTATCTGTATATTTTCTCTATAAACTGTGGCTTCAGGTTTTCATGTGATACGGTTCTGCAGTGCCATATTTCTTTTGCATATGTTGCTTTGAAAGTTTTATTGCTGAAGTTTGTGTTCAATCTTGGCCCAAAGAAACATTTTGGGCTTCTAGAAACTCAGGTTAAAAAAAACAAAACAAAGTTTTGGATGCAATTTAATCAGAAAATCGTTCTTTAAAGATTCAAGATGGGAGGACACTGTGAATAGCTAAACTACATGAGAACCTTTATATACATAGTACATCTCTTTCCTGGCTCTTCTACAAGATTTTGCTTCTTTTGTAGCAGCATAGGATGTATGTAATTTGATTTTTCTCTTTTTTATTTATCACCTTCATTTCCCACAATAGGCTTTGCCATTGCTCTGGTACAACGTAGGCATACGTGTGATGGCTCTGCTCTGTGTGTGATATCTTGTTTAGTGTTCCTCTGTGCTATAACTCTAGACTGTTTTGTTCCATTTCTATGGCTTATCTTGCAGATCAGTCAGATCTGTTCCTGCTCATCTTAGGGACAATTTTTGTAGCTGGCTTTCAAAATTTGAAATGTGAATCTGTACCACATTTTTAAGTTGTGGTCTCACAGGCTTCACTAAGAGCTTTGTGCAGCATCAAAGCCTCAGACTCGCTACATAGGAACCAAGAGTCAATACATTCCTAGCACATAGTTGCTGAAAGTCAAGCAAGATAATTCCAACTGAAATGTTAAATGTGTTGGAAGCTTTGAGAAACCTTGAAAAAACTGAGATGTCAGGGAGAACTGCCATTCTCCCTGACAGGTACACTTTGTACCTGCTTTCCATTCATCTCTAATGCAGGTGTCTGATGCTGACAGTCTCCTGAATGCAGGTGTATATATAGAAGCTGTGGATTTCAATTAAGTTCTTGTTTTGATCGGTCCATGATCAGGCTTGGTCTTTAACAAGATCCTTCAGGGCACACCTTTGTCACATGTTGACAGTATGGGAGATCCATTGTGTTCGAGTGTCTCTTGCCATTTCTTTCAGGGCCCATAGGATCAAGCAGTCTAACAAGTGCTTATGTCCCTTCATTTCTGAAGAAGGAAGTAGGTTCTGCTGGGCAGAGGGTTCAGTTAGCACCAGTTGTGGATCCATCTTCTGGTAAGTCCAGCACTAAAGTTCTCTTGGTCCCTTGGTCAGTACTCCAGCAAGGCTGTATGTATGCAGCACTGAACTACTTATCTTTGCTTCATTTTATTTATCAGTATATGACTGACTGGAACTATTGTTTGTAATCTTGCAGAACTTCATATGGAGAAGGATTTGGTTTGTGTTTACTTTTGTTTATTAAATATATGGGTTCATCTACAGCTTATTTCAGTGGAACCTAGAGGTTGGTGTGAGAGCTGGCACAGAATTCACACTTCTCAAATCAGTGATATAAATACTCTTTGTCTGCTAAGGTTTTAGGGATTGGATCCACTGTTGTTTCACATCAGCAAACTTTGTTAAAAAAGGAGTCTTACTTCCTGAAGAAGTAAGGATCTGGACCTGCACCAGGTTGTTGTTCAGTACAGGCAGCTCTCACTGGAAAGGGAAATATGTATATTTGTGTTAGAACTGGAAAGATAGTTGTTTCTCTCGGTGGAAAGTTTTTATCACAGGATTTTTTTGTCCCTTAGATTTTGGATCTGTGACATCAGTCAGACCCCTCCTTGGATGGCCATCGTTCAGTTCACCTACCAAAAGCTCGCCGAGGTTGATGCCTGTCCCGCCGGCAGCGGAACCAGTCCACGGGCGCGTCGACTGGTCTGCAAAGTACGGCGCTCACCGGTGACCTGGGAAACACCCTCTGACCAGGGCGTGCTTCCCAGGAAATGCTGGCCAACGTGAGACCATTTCATACTGCTTTATGTACCTGGACATTTAAAAGGCGCAGATCTTCCACAAATGAGACATTTTGAAGCATTTTTTTTACTTACCTGCATTAATTTGAATGCAATCTTGTACCTTTTTGTATAAAAATATTTTGTTATATATTGTGTCCAGTTATTTTCATAAAAGTGATGCATTTTGTATATAAGGCTTAGGGGATTTGGCATTTTTATACAGCAAATTTTTATAATGAATTTTTTAAAAAATTGACTTTTTTATTAGATTCAGCTTTTTTACAGAAGTGGATAAAAAACACACAGTGCAATATTGCAGTGAAGGAGAAGTACTGAGGAAGGGGCATTCATTAGACATTTTCTAAAGTTTATGTGCTAATTGAGTCTGTGTAATTTCAAATGATGCCATGTCTCAATGCCACACTTCTGTTGTCCTATGCTTATTGCTTCATACTGACGTCGGAGAAGTGAGTGACTTAATAGTCTAAACTCTCCTTCGCAGTCACTGAGAGACTGCTGAAAGATAGTGAGAGGCACCTTTTTTTATTATTATTTATTTTTGCCTTTAAAAGGTTTTTTCTTGGACTGCTATTCAAATTTACCAAATCTGAGGACTCTTGTTTGGTGAAGGGTAAATACCCTTCTGTAGATTGGTTTTCTGACACAGTGTTCATTTTTCCTGCTTAAAATTTGTTCTTTGGCATAGTTCACTATGAAATAGCGTGTGGACCTACCTCTGTTAAATTCATCTAAATGGTCTAACGATTTCTGAGGAGAAAAAGTAGATTCTGTTTCTTCTTTTTTCTTATGTTGCGAATGTAAGATCTGAAGACATATTAAAGACCATATTAACAATTAATAAATTACTAAAACTAATAAAAGTGGTCTCAGAGTAACAAAATATTAATGATATACCAGCAACATAGTTTAAGGAAACAAGATGTATGCAGCTGACTTACTTTTCAAAACTGTTTTAAATCGCTGCTGTTTTAATTCACTTAAGGGAAAAAAAAACCCCAAAAAACCAAAACAACCCAGAGGAAATTAGTCAGTCCAACCTTACTTATGTTTATACTCAGTTGTTCTTCACTCAATACATCCTTCATTTGCAATGTGAAAAATTGTCAGCTTCCATAAATTAGGCCCAGAGGCTCTGCAGGAAAAAATGGGATGTTATGTGGTCCTGTTAAGAAAATATAAAAGTGTGGTTGATTTTACTGAAATTGATACAGTTCTTTGAAGAGCAGTTTAACTCAGTTTATGAGAGTATGATTTATATCAAGTTATAGAGAAAATAAAGTAGCCCCATAATCTGGTTTAGTTCTCCTCTGGAAAGCAGTGCCAGAGTCCAGCCTTCAGCAGAAGATTCTTTCAGGTCACAGTCAGCATTTATCTGTTCCTACACCTCCATAAAACTGTTCAGTGCTGTGAGAGAACACCTTCCACAGCTGTGTTCTGGAGCAGTGCTGCCAAAGCTGAAGTGCTGAGAAAATGCATCTCCCTGCAGAAGTGTGCAGAAATGCTCATCTTTCTGAGGGAAATTGTTTATTTTTGAGACTTAAATCCAGCCTAAAGGGATCAGAGCGGGTGCAGTTCTCAGCTTCCAGCCATTTTACAGGAACTGAATGGCTTGTGTGTCAGTGAGATCCTTTCCATGGGATCTGCCAGCACACACAAGGGGCAGCTGCTGTGGTTTTGAAACTGAGAACAGATTCTGGCCTTTTCAGTGCTTCCCATGGTGAATGTGTGGGATTTTGAGGAAACTGTACTCTAGAGTAGGCTGCTGGCAATCTGGGAACCACAGGGAGCACTGGTCACTGTTTGCTTTTATGAGCTCAGCCCACAGTGGACAGTACAAGACAAAGAGGGAGCAAAAGTGTGCATGTAAGACTTACACATGCCAAGGACATCTTAAGTGTCCTGCTGCTCTGTTATCTGGGCATAGCAAGTACTAACTCCAAACCATACCTAACTGCTTCTGCAGCAGTGATGCCAATGTTTAACAGTGAAATAAAGCAGCCATTTGATTTCTGAAGCACACACTGCTGGGTGTCTGTGGGAAAGTGGAAAGGGAAATATGTATATTTGTGTTAGAACTGGAAAGATAGTTGTTTCTCTTGGTGGAAATAAATGCCTGTATTTATGTATACATATAATTTAATTTATTTTATCACCAGGTAGTTTGTCTCAAGAACGAACCTATCCCAGTATCCCTAGACCTAAGCAGGCTATTTAAGTAGTCTGGTCTGTACCCTTAGTTCCTCTGAGTGGAAGGAGACAAGTCATGAGAACGGGCAGCTGAGGCTTGGATTCATCATACCTAAGTGTGAGCTCCTTTGTTGTGAGGTGACTTACCCCTGGTGGCTGAGAGTCATGTCAAAGAAAACCTGTCTCATTTGAGAATATACTAACATTCTGTAGATAACTGAGTCTCTCCACTAAGGGAGGGGGACAGCCCTGTCAGATTCAAGTAACAGAGGATGAATCTGAACCTGGCCTGTAATCTCTGAACCTTTATCAGACAGTCAGTGATTCTTTTGACTATAGCATTCAGGCTTTAGTCAATACAGTGAACAGATGAGAAAAATAAGTTGTACTTCTAATTTTCTTTTTTTATATATCTTCTCCTTTCCTAAGTTAAATCCTTTTATTTTGAGGAAAAACGCTAATAATCTTGACATTCAGAATCACAACTAGTTTTAACTTAGTGAGACAGAAAATTTGCTATATGTAATGGCTGTATCCTTTACTCAAGCAAATTCTTACTGAAGCTGGAAAAGTTCTTTTTGAGCAGGGCAGAGCTGAGTTTATGTATTTTACCATGCTGTCCTGTGCAGTACAGATATGGAAAAGATGGAGATCTTTATATACTGAAATCTGGATAAGCAACATATCTGAGAATTTATGATATGTAACCTACTACTTTATGCTTTAATATTTAGTAGCATCTTTGTGGAAAATGTTTTTTGATTTGTACTGTTTACATTTTCTCAGGCTTAGGTATAACATATGTAATAAAAAAGGAGTCTGACAGTGGATCCATTCACCCCTGTAACCCAGATTTTCCAAAACATAGTGTATAAGTGCCATGTTAGCAAGAAAAAAAAGGGGAAAAAAGCCAAAAAACCCACTCCCATGATGTTCCTGTATCTGATGTGGCTATTGATAGGAGCAGGATGTTCCATAATGCTGGAGGAAAACATATACTGAAAGAACATTTTAGAACTTACTATGGAAGGGTGGGGTGGAATTGTCAGAGATGGGGAGAAATAATCGTTCTTGTTTATTCAGTGTTTTTGTTCAGAAATATTCTAAATGCTTGTTTAATTCCTTCTGTTGTCAAATGTCCTGCCCAGAATAAAGTTATCCTTGAAGGAGTACTGACTGACTGACTTACTTGCTCTTTTATTCAATTTTTAATGAAAGCACTTTAGTTTGCCTTTTGTCTGGTTGGATTTTTTCAGTTGGGGTTCAGTTTTTTAATAAGCTGCCTTGGAGGGGCACTGCGTGTTCACTGGCCACACCACATAGTTTAAGTGTGTAATTTTTGCAATGTGCTGTGACCTCCCTGTAAAAATGATCACTTAGCCTTCCTTGGATGTCAGCTCCTCTGAAACTGTCTGCAAGACTGAATTATAATATGCATAACACTTGAAAAGGACAGCTAGCTGTACTAGATTTTGTGGGTCCTTTCCAAGGGTAATTATTCTGTTTTGTTCTGTTCCTGCTCTATTCAAAATTGTTCTCAGTGTCTTGTGTCCCCTCTTTAGCCTTGTCCCCTGGCTTTCAAGGCAGTAGAACCTAAAGACAGTATATAATTTACAAACCCAGCCCTTTTGTTAGCTGTTTGAAGTGGGCTGAAAACCACTCACACAGGTGAAGAGCTAGGCGAAAAATAAATTTACATGTGCAAGAATTCCAGTTTTCCCTGGCAGAAGTGGGTGGGGGGGGGTGGGGGAGCAGAGAGCAGAAGCGGGGAGGGATTGTGTCACTTGAAGAGTTCACGGGTTTGTAGGTGACTGGCAAATTGGAGAAGTGATAAAAGTAAAAAGCAGGATTTGCATACGCCCACCCTTCACTGCGAGGCATGATCATGTAAGGCACAAAACAATGGCAAACTGCCCCATGCAGCGCCTCACTTGGATGTGTCTGCAGTCTTGGAAGCTTGACTACCCTACGTTCTCCTACAAATGGACCTTGAGCTTGTTTGGAGGTTCTAGCAGGGGAGCGCAGCTACCGTATACCCTTGACCGATGAACGGTACCGTCTCTATCGGGGAGGTCGTCCTCTTCGACCGAGCGCGCAGCTTCGGGAGGGACGCACATGGAGCGTTGAGGGAGGAAGGGGACACCCGCCTAGCCAGCCAGATCAGCCGAATCAACCCTGGCGATCAATGGGGTGACAGATGTCGCAGCCAGATCGCCCTCACATCCAGACAAGCAGTGCTCGCAGGCAGTTATTTATAGGTCAGTCATGCTGGCACTCCCTACATCATGGCTACTAACACCGGCTGAGAATGCAGGGACACAGCGCATGGAATCACCACTCTGCAGCCACAAAACCTTCGAGGGAAACGGCTCTTGATTTAGTTCAAAAGGTTTAGTGAAATTCTTTGGGGTCCGGTGTCTTTCCAGAAGGCTTTGCGAAACTTGCAAATTTCCGGCCTCCCATTGGCGGCTGCTCGGCCCGTGGCCGCCCCGTGGGCTGGCGGGGCGGGGCGGGGCGGGCCCGGCGCTGATGGCGGCCGCGGGCGGGGCCGGGAGCGCTTTGCCTGGGGCGTCCTGCGCGCTCTGGACACCAGCGCTTTAACCCTCCGTGTGTGAGTAATGCGGGCCCCTGGGATTTCTCTCTTCCTGTTCTCCCCGCAAGCAGTGCCCGTGGCTCGTTTGGCCCGGGCGATGCGGGGAGCCCGGAGCCTGTGGCGGGTCAGGCCCGAGCCGTGGGTCCGCTCTGCCGGTCACGGGCCCCGTGTCACAGCACGGGCCGCTCGTCACCTCCTGTGTGCCGAGAGCTCGTCCCCGGGAGGGGCAGGAGCCGATGGCCCGGGGCTGCAGCCTGTCACACCCTGAGCACGGGGGGTCCCCTGTGTTGGTGTTGCGGGTGCAAGGGGGAACCGCTGTGGTGCTGCTGAATGAGACAGGGAAAATCGGGCCCTAAACTCCGGGATCTGCGGGACGTGCGAAGCACAGCTGGTCCCTGGCCCTCTTCACCGATGTTCTTCTGGTCCGTGTTCACCTGGCGTGGGCGCGGTAGCTTCTTACACCGATATTCGTGTTCCCTCATTCCCCGTTAGCCCAGATGGCCTTCATAAATCACAGCAAATCTTTCACAAAGCCCCTTTGCCTGTTGAGGTGTCAGGCTGAGGGGAATGGACAGCAATCTACCAGCATTGCGGCTCCTTGCTGCAAATTGCCACTTTTCCTCTTTCTGATGGAGGGCAGAGAAGAGAGGAGCTCTTTGCCCATCACCAGGGTGCTCTTTCCATCAGATATGAGTTCACAAGCTGGACTTTCTCTTCCAGTATGGCATAGCAGGCTCAGTCCTAGGAACCTGGAAAGCTACAGCTCATTTCAAAGTTTGTTAATCCCCTGGTATTTAGAAAGCAAGCCATGCCTTTACCTTCCTTTCGCCTCTGCTGTAGTGACCTGTGTTAGGCATCAGTGACTTGTTTATGCCCTGTGACCTGTCCACTGCCCTGCTAAGAGCAGGTCTCTGGAAGTGGCACTAAGTGCCACTCTTCTGTTTCTTTAGTTTTCTAAACTACAAGTTAAAAATCACCTTTGGCTTTTTTTCTTCTTTCTCTGTGAATGTAACCATATTACAAGTAGCTCCTGTTTCATTCTGTTGTTTTGTGTAGTTCACAGTGACACTTTTCTTCAGGTTTTTTTTGGGGTGTTTTTTGTTGTGGGTTTTTTTGTTTTTTTTTTTTTTTTTTTTTTTTTTTCCTAATTCACTGCTATATTTATCAGCCCTAGACATTGTACTTGGCAGTGTTTTAGTTCCCTCTGACTTTGGTAAGAGCAATCAGAGGCCCCTGGGCAGGCAGGGGTGGAATAGCCTGGCTCGTTTGAATTCCCATGGCCTGATGCAGTCTCATATTTTGTATTCTTTTTTCATGCCCGTTGGCTAACAAACGGATCACTTTGTGCATGCTCAATGTCTTTTTTCTCTCCGCTTATGAAAGAGCTCTTGGAACATTGGAAACTGGAAGTTATTGTTCACATGCCAAGAGCCTCTCTTCCAGAATTACTTGAACTGTGGATTGAAGTGACAGTAAATCACCTTACAGAGGGAACAGCTCTCAGTTGCAGCAAGGACTTGCTATTTGGGGGTTCTGCATGTGAAATGCCAGTATGATTAAATTTGATTGCTCTCTTGGCTTATGGCTTTACAGTAGAATCCAGTTCCTGCTAAGGCCTAAACACTGGTCTATTCAAAAAATAACAATTAATAGCCTCATTTATGAAATCATTAAAGAACTAAAATGCTGCTTGCAAGGCAGCATTTGATCATCTGAAAAGTCTGTAAGTTTTGCAGAGCAACAGGGTTTATTAATAGACAGAAATGTGGCCTGTAGAAGGATAAGTAGTGCAACACTCTGAAACTCTGTATTGTAATCTGAATTACTACAGAAGAAACAGGCTATTCTTCTGAAGTTTCTACTCATCCTGGATCACATATTGCAATACTTTTGAAGTTTCTACTGATTGCTGGATCACGACAGCTAGGGAAAAAAAGTGAGAGGTTAAAAGTACATTTCCATGCTTTACCTAAATGTGTAGAATTAATGTTTAGATACTTTTGGCATTCCTTGATACAAGATCTGCCAGTTTTGGAAACTCAGTTTACTAGCTCTTCTCTTTGATCATTTTCAAAGCATTTTCTTTGTAGGGATGTTTTAATTTTTATATTATCTCCTACTTCACAACTTGATGCTTACTTTTCCTGAATTTCAGGGGGATGAAAAGTCTCTCAAATAGTTTGACTTGACTGTGCAGCAATAAAATCAAGTCAGTTTAGACTGAAACGTTGCTAAAACATTTTGTCAAAAATTAACTTAAATGTTTGTTGTGTGAGTGACCTGTGAACCATTATTCCAGCTGCCATCAGATATTTGTATCATTATTAACTTATTATCTCTGGTAACTCCTGTAGGTTGCAGGAAGTTTGAAGTCATGTCCGGAAAACCAAAACTTTATTACTTTGATGGAAGAGGCAAGATGGAATCAGTTCGTTGGTTGTTGGCTGCAGCTGGGGTCGAGGTTTGTTTTAGAGTTTTTAACTCTAGCTGCACATTGGTAAGCCTGGCTTTGAGGCAGATCAGATGTTATTAGTCAAAAAAGAAAAGGCATCCCAAGATGCAATAGTAAATGAACGTCGGCTATTCAGTGTAATTAAATACTTTTACTTCAGGCACACAAAAGCATGGCTTCAAGTTACATGTTTTCTGAGCAGTGACACTATAAGCAGTGGCACTTGCTTAACACAAGAATGTGTAATCCTTAATTAAGCACTTGATTACTGACCTAGAGCTGCTGAACTAATAGACATGTTCCTCACATAACAAATGTTATCTGTGCCCTGTAAAACAGCAATTTACTTTCTCTAGTCTTTCTGTCTTCAGTTGAATGCTCACATAGAGATTTTTGTTTTATCTTTCACTCTACTGGCTGTGTCCTCCATAATAAGCTGTAACACAAAATATGCTGTGCCTTCATCATTTAGATGAAACTTATCAGGGTGAAGTGAGCAAATTGACCCACATGTGTAGGGAAATTAGAAATCTCTGTGCAGGAGGAAAAATACTTTGGTAAAACAGAGAAGGAAGATACCACTTTGTTTTTTTCTGATGTTATATAATTTACCTATTAATTTGCTGCCCATCTTAGTGGTAAACTGGTAATACAGTTTGAGGACACAAAAGACTAGTATTTGCTCTGAGTGTCCTCTTTTACACAATAAGCTGCTACAATACATACAGTTACTTGTGTATAAAGCCAAGGAATACAAGTTTTTTAAAAAGACCACCAGTCTTTTTGAAAGCCTTACAGAAGACAGAACTGTTTGCTTCCCTACATCATTTGTTCCTATGTTTTAAGTCCTTCTCTCTTCTTCTTTTTTTTTTTAAAGTTAAAAAAAAAAGTTGTTGATGAGTACCAATTACATTTTTTACTTGGAATATTATTTTCTCAGCTTCTCATCAGCAGAAACCTGGGTTCTGAATTTTAGAATGTGATCACACTTGCTATGGTTGAACGTTGGCAGTATGATTATATGCCTGATCTTCTGGGGTTTCCCTAGTGCAGCAAATCTTAATTACTAACCTGAGTGGCACCGATGTTATGAGAGAGACTAACTGGGTAAGGTATTTAAGGATTGGTAATATCAACCATTTTCTAGTCTCCATGTTCTGCAGTGATCACAGACATGTATTGCACATGCAAACACATACATGTAGATGTCTAACTGGTGTGTCAATCTTGAACTCAATTTCTCCATAAGTAACACTGATTGGACTGGCCATCCTCAGCCATATAGAATGCAACTACATCCATCTGATCACCAGCAATTCTGTATCTTTTTGTTTCTCATCTTGTGAATAATTAATCTTCAGGTGCCTGAAACATGGCATCTGTACAAAACTTCCTGCAGGGCTTGCTACTTGTACATTATTTTGTAAAAACTTTGTTTTAACCTTCAAAGAATTTGTTCATGTCTAGCTCCCAAATCAAAATATCACACAGCAGATTTTTCCCACATTCCTGAAAGCATCTCAAGGACAGCCTAGACTGTACTGTTGATTGTTTCATATTACACTGCCTGTTTAATACCAAACAAGCCATTTTCAGTCCAGTTCTTATTGCCTGTTCTTCTGCTAGGGTTGCCCTTAGCAGCATATATCAAGTGTGACAGTCCAGGAGATATTGGATATCCACTACTGCCCTTGGTGTGTTCTCCCTTAGGGCTATATCTGAAAATGGAAGAACTGTGATGTATATTATTTTCCTTTTATGGTGCTTTAAAAGTTTATCTCTTCTAGAAATGTGAAATAATTCTTATTTCCTCTTCTTCCTCACTCTCTTTTGTCAGTTTGAAGAAGAGTTTTTGGAAACCCGAGACCAGTATGAGAAGCTCCTGCAAGGTGAGTCCAGGTGAAACTTCAAGAAAAGTGTAACCAGACTTAGAGATGTGTGAAGTCTTTGAAGACTGTATGTGTCTTCCTTTCCACACAGAAGAGTAAAGCTGAGAGCTGTGAGCAGCTGCATATGGTTTTTTCCATATGGGGACAGATGAAATTGTAAACTGAGTACCTTTCCAGCCTGCACGGTTTGCTAGGGCTCTGGATTCTTCTGTTCTCCATTTGTCTATGCATCCCACATGGTCCCAAAAAACTTAACTATGGGCTTCAGTAACCAGAAAATATGCATCCCAAAATTTCATTTTATGTCCTGATATAACTTCAAGATTCGTCATAAGAAAGAAATCTGTGAGTCTAATGTTTGCTTCAAATAGTGTTTGAATAATGGAACAGAATTCTTTTTACGTTGTTTAGAACTAGACACTTTTTACTCAGTTGAGATGTTTAGTGTGATTGTCTCTACTGCAATTTCATTTCATTTTAAAAGCTGCTGAACACAGTCCTGACTGCAGCTTCAGTGATTTTTTTTTAAAGAAAGGATGGTAATCCACAATAATTGTGTTTTTCAGTTTAATTTGTCTGCACCACTGTAATTTATTCTTTGCATGGAAGAGCTCCAGTTTAATACAATGATTACCCACAGCAAGCTCACCATAAAAGCAATGTTCATCTGAAGACAGCAAGAAATCTGATGTGGAGTTATTAGATCAGTCAAATAATGTATGTCTTTCCTTTTAGGTGGATCCTTGCTGTTTCAGCAGGTGCCCATGGTGGAGATCGATGGGATGAGGATGGTGCAGACCAGAGCCATCCTCAGCTACATTGCAGCAAAGTACAACCTCTATGGGAAGGACCTGAAGGAAAGAGCCTTGTATGTAACTGTATTACTCTTCTTGAATTTAGTAAAGTAGCTCAGGTGCATCTAGAATTAATTGCATAGTTGCACACACCTGTGCACAATCACCTGTGGGCCTCAGGGATGCACAACTTGCAGTGAGCCTGAGAGGCCACAGTTAGATGCAAGCCAGCTGATTTGTTCTAACTCACTTAGTTTTCACATTAAAATATTTGAGTCATGGGGTTTTTGTGCCTTAGTGAAAGATTAATACAGCCTGACACAGGTATTTGAGAGGTGACTGGCATGTAGGTGCCAAACTACTTGTTACCAGAAAACTCTGGAAAGAAATGGTTAGTTTCTGATTTTTAGATGCAAAATAAGAGCTGTCATTGACATTATCTGTGGTTGCATGATGTCCCACTGCACTGTAAAAAGTGCATGGTTTAGATCTTTGGGAGCTGTTGAAAGAACAGCAAGAAGCTGTTGAAAAACTATTGGTTTCATGTGAAATTACATCCAGGTGAAATTGCATCCTTGATGATGTGTCTGTGAAGAAAAGAAAAATGTATGATTTGCCGTACTTAGCATGTAGCATTTTAAATATCCACCTGCAGTACAAAACCTTTTCTCATAGCTCTGGAAAAGGGACAATCCGAATAACTGCCGTACTGATAATTTAGCTGGATAAAGAACCTGGTAAGCTTCAGAGTTCCAACCCCATTACTTATCTATTTGGCACTCCTTGAACTTGGGATGAAATTCTGAAGGTGGGAGACATCCAGACAAATCAGTTGGGAATGACTCCTTGTGGTGCTGTGTGTTTCTTTGGTGATTGTGAAGTGATCTATAACACCAAAGTTACACTCTTAACCTCTGTGCAAGCTCTTTAAATCTGTACAATGAAGCGAGTAAAGAGCCAAAATCAGTAGAAAACAAGTAAGACTCACACTGTGACATTTTTTTAAATTGCAGAAATAATTTCCATGAGGGGATGTGTTTTAGATTGCTTAAAAAAGCATTTCTCAGATCACACTGTAGCCTGGAAAGGGGGCGGGGGGGAAGGTACCATAACAGGGGTATGGGAAATTCAGTGTTTACTATCCTAAACCAAATACAAGGTAGTTTGCTTGTGAAGGTACCTTCTATTTAAGTTTTTGTTTGCTTTGGTTTTAAGGATTGATATGTATGTTGGAGGAACTGATGACCTTATGGGCTTCATTTTGATTTTCCCTTTCTTATCAGCGGAGGATAAAGAGAAACAACATGCTGTTATAGTTCAAAAGGCGACAAGCAGGTATTTCCCAGTGTATGAAAAGGTAAGGAGGAGGATAATTTTCTTCCCTGATTCTGGAGGGATGGTAGTGGAAATACTGGGTATTTCACCACAACCAGAAGCGGAAGTGTCAGTGGAGTACTTTACACCAGGACATCCATACTGTCTCTTGTCTGGAGGAGAGTCAGAGCAGTATCAGACAAGTTGGGATGGGTCAGCCTAAGAGCCTTTCACTTTTTTTTCTTCCCCATGTCCCCATGTTCCCCAGGTGAGGAAGGGAGCGATAGAGCACCTTTGATGAGCACCTGGTGCCCAGCCAGAGTCAACCCACCACAGTAATTTGCATTGCAAAAGCACTGCTAATTGTCTTCTTTGTTTAACATTTCAAATACATCTTGTTTGGGTTTTGTAAACACGGTAAAACACAGCTATGCTGCTGACTTCTAGCCATACTGGAATCTTAGTGTTTTTCTGACTGATAATTTGAGAGATAGGACCCAAGAGGTACTCTCAATGGAAATTAATATGCATGGACAGGATGATCTAGCAGGAATAGCTCCTCCATTTTAAAGACTAAGGAGAAGACAGTTTTTTGCTTTGCCAGGTCTCCTATGGGTGGTTGCCAAGTGCATTCTGTCCTATATTCCACTTGTTGCTGATCACCTCCCTTTTATACTCTCTATTTTCCCATTGAACCTGTAAAAAACATATAGAAAATTTCCAGATAAATTAGACTTGAAAGGTGTGAATACCAAGAAGGTATCTAACCCTTTGGTCTAGTACACAGGGTTACTTAGAGCTATAGGAAGAAAGGATTGATAAGAAAGACCCTGGGATTCTAGATTTCTGCTGTAAAACGATCAGTGACTGCTGGCACATCTCTGTTCCCCCTGTTAGCTGCATGGAAGAGAAGAGTGAAAAGGAAACTGTAGGTTTGTCAAAGAAGGGGTGCCTGAGCACTTTGAAAACATGAACCTCAGCTGGCTATTCACACCTGAGTGTTTTTCATCCATGACATTTCTAGGTTTTGAAAGACCATGGGCAAGACTTCCTTGTTGGCAACAATTTTAGCTGGGCAGATGTTCATCTTCTTGAAGCCATTTTAATGGTAGAAGAGAAGAAGTCAGATGTGCTCTCAGGCTTTCCACAGTTACAGGTACCTTGCACTAACAAGATGCTCATATGGCTGTAAATATGATAAATGATATTTCAAAGTCTGTTATGTATAAATAATTCCACAAAACATTTATTACTTTTTCATTGTAGTCTTGCTTTTCCTGGTTTAGGAAGAGCCTTATAAGAAGTTTCTTCCAGAGATACTGTTATTTTCTGGAGTAACCCCTGTATACATCTGAAGAAGTGCACCCTCCCTTTTTTTTACTCACCAGTTCTGTAGTACCATTAAATGGAAGATATTTTTTGGATCACAAGGACTGATCTGTGTACATATTGGAAACCACAGATAACAGTTAACATTTCATCCCATATTAAGACAAGACAGAGGGCTCATTTGCTGCTGTGGAAAATAAAAAGGTTGAAGTGAGAGTAAACTTCATCCATGGAAAATTCAAAATCATATTCAAATGTGGTTCAGTTCAAATTCAAACCATATTTCCTGTCTTGTCTCCACATACATCTTGTTACAGGATGTAACACAAATTAGTAAAATAGGATTTTTTCTCGTGTTACTTTTTGTTCTTTAAATACCATGTTCTTACTGTTTGCCTTTTAGGCATTTAAAGCAAGGATAAGCAGCATCCCCACAATCAAAAAATTTCTTGAGCCAGGAAGCCAGAGGAAGCCTGTTCCTGATGATAAATATGTAGAGACTGTCAGAAGAGTTCTCCACATGTATTACGATGTAAAAGCAAATTAGTTTCCCTGGCCACAGGCTGTGAGAGAGCTGCCAGATTGCACAAGTCCAGTGACACTGCGGAGGAAGGAGAAGGGTGGTTGAGAGGTGTTTCAATGGGCAGGAGGTCGTGCCCTCACAAAAAATGCACCAGGGCAGGTATCTTTTATAACACTTCAATATTAGCCTATTTTCTCCTTCATTCATCTCGAGATTTTTTCTGGTAATTTTAAGCAAGTGAGATGGCATCAAGCACACTGTCTTTCTAGAGACTTTGTGGAACAGCACAAAAGAGAAATACGAGTTGCCGATTGATACTTCAGTACGTCATGCTATTTCTGAGGACTTTTTTCTACATCCAGATCAGATTTTTATATAACGATTGCTTCCAATGTTGGCCTTTATTCTTCTTTAATATCACTGTTGGCAAATGAAACAAGTAGTTTTTAAAGAAAGTAGGAGTAAGGTCTTTCTCTTGCCAGTTCTACTGGACATCAGTGACTTGTCTAAATGTCAACATTGTGCCTTTATAACTAAGATGCACTTTTATTACTGAATTAAGAAATAAATTGACTGCCAAATGATGTTTTTGTTTAATTTCTGTATCTTAAGGGGCTGTACTAATCAAATAAATTTTTTATGTAGTCATGTTGTCCTGTTGTCTCATGAATGAAAGCTGAGGTTTGCAAACATCATTTTTACTTTTCTTGGAGGATAAATTCTTTATATTTGATATGAGGAGGGTCATTGTTCACCCACATGCTTTGTGGAAAGGCATATTTTGTTAGTGTTGTTTTATAAACAAGAGAATGGAGATGTGAAGGAGAGATAGTAAACCATCACAAACCTGATATAGCTCCTATCTACTATCAACCAAACTCAAAATGTTGTTTCTTTTCCTTTTTTTTTTTAATGGTTTCCACAGACAACTAGACAAAGGAATTTAAAATGGTTTTAATCACTTCAACAAATGGCACTTAGGTTTTGAAAAGCTGCTCTGCAAAATGTTACCTTGGTATTTCATACTTGTTATTTATAGTTCTACATTAATGACATCACTTACAAGAAAAGACTTGTGCTCGATCTCTAATGGCCCTGGTTTATTCCAGTGTTTGCTGTGGGTTGAGAAGATGCTACTTGACATTGAGATGTAGTAAGTACAGTTACCTGATATTTGATGAATAAGTTGCCCACTTGAGAGCTCAACAGACTCCCCAGCTTCAGCATGATTGGAGTTTTTTCAGTGCTACAGACACTTTCTCCTCATTGCCAAGTATACAAAGTTTGTACTGACCTACAGTAATTTATCAGCTACTGTAATGTCAATTGCAATTACAGTTCAGTCCTTGCTTTAATCTCAGATTAGTTTAATAGAAAATTTTGGAAAACACTGTAGTTGTTGATGATAATTCCTTTGCTAAGTGAACGTTTTCTCCACAAAATGAGGAAAGTTGTGGTGTAATGTTGTTCAAGAGTTTCACAAGCAAAGATGCAGCAGATGTAGGAGGTGCCTCTGCCAGTACTTGTTGGTGATAAGCCTAAAAGCTGATGGTTATTCCTATTAATAAATAGAGTGGTACAGCAGCAATGAATGTGAGCTGAAGAACAGTTGGCACTGAAGCCTTGTCATGAGCACTCTGTGTGTTTAGGACAGGTTTAACCAGCATAGCTCAAGAGTGGTTGTGTGGGCTGAATGACACTTAAATGGTATTTGGTGCACTCTTGGAGCACATTTTTCAGTTTAATTTCATCCAGAAAGAATCCAGTTTGTACACTCCAAGATCACACTGTGATGGGAGCCAAAGCACAGTTAAGAAATTAATTTTTAAAACATCCTCCTGTTCCAGACCAATGCATACATACTCTGCAAGGTTCCAGGTCTGGCCCAAGTGATGGTTCATTTCCTGATATTTCAGTAAATTGTTGATAAGAACTTCATTGTGTTTCATTATTTTTTACTTATCTTCTTGGTTTGTTTTGAAATGAAAACACTTAAAAGTGTTTTTATATTGTGTAGACTTCTCCATACAAAATCTACAGCCATATTTGCTTATGCTGTGGTGGCAGGGCTACATGGGGTGACATGGTGCTGTGGGTTAACTCTGTCTATAACCTCCTTATTTTGATATTCCCACACAGGTTTGCCACTTCACTTTCTAACCTGTAAAGAGCAGCAGGTTTACAGACTATTATTGTGATCTTCCATATTCTGGGCAAACTAGGAATGAAATCAGCTTAAATCTAAGTCTTCTACAGAATACTTTTTTTTACTGAACAAGCTTGAGTAAGCACTCTAGCAGTAATCATTTAGGGTGTTAGCTGACTTCAGTTACACTTTTACAACACATAAGAGCTCTTCAGTTCTGTTACTAGCCTTCAAGACAGTAGTAAACAAGTAAATATACAGATATTTGTTGCTGTTTCTCCTATGTCTCTCAATGTTGCCAGCCCAATAATTCCTGGCTAAAAATTCGTAATAACCTCAGGATTTGTTTCACTGTTACATGTCATGAAGCCCATAGGTGTTAGGCAGTTTTGATGTGTTCTCCAAGTGGGGTTTTCTTCAACTCTTGCTCTGGTAAGAGCTATTTATGTACAAATCAGCCTGAGCATCATTCTGTTAGCCAAGTAAATTATGCTTAGTGGAGGTAAGGGCTGTGGATCCTATACAACCAGTTTTTGGTTTAAAACACTCTGCTGATGGAATGACAAGTTCATTTCCATTGAAAACACTGGGGTAGTTCTCACTCATTTACTAGCAAGTACAGGATATTCGCTTTAGTACAAGTTATGGTTCTGATGACTGTATGGGATCTTGTGCTTGCATTGTGCTTGCTGATGTTGTGCTGGATTGCAGCGAATTCCAGGGGAACTCTACTATTTGGTTAAACGCATCTGAAAGTGCAAAAGAAGCATCGGCTATTCATAGGAATTTTTTAGGTCTCCTGCATGGCCCTTCTTCACACCTGACCAGAGCAACATTAACCAAAAAAAAAAAAAAAAAAAAAAGGCAAGAGGCCAGATTCAAGGTTAGGATTCCTAACACTGCTTCTAGCAGGCGCTTGACAGGTATTCCTGTGCTTAGTATCACTTGCCAATTACCACCATAGGCAAAATAGACTTAATTTGAGGAGAATTAATATAGTTAGTGCAAAAGAAAAACAAAAACTTAAACACCTTCCTCCCACTCCTGTTCTTCCCAGACTCAACCTCCCTCCTTCGTTCCCGACTCCTCTGCCTTCCCTTCTCCCCTCCTTCTCTTCGTGTGTTCTCAAGGCACTTTCTCCACTGTTTTCCCTCGGCACTGCCGTGCAGGGTTCTATCTCTCCTTAAACACCTTCCCCATGGCCACCCCGGCCGGGCCTCAGCCTGTTGGATCCGGATGGACCCGGCTGTGTCCGGCTGTGTCCGGCTGTGTCCGGTTGGATCCAGCTGTGTCTGGCTGTGTCCGGCTGTGTCCGGCTGTGTCCGGCTGTGTCCGGTTGGATCCAGCTGTGTCCGGCTGTGTCCGGCTGTGTCCGGCTGTGTCCGGCTGTGCCTGGCTGTGTCCGGCTGTGTCCAGCTGTGTCCGGCTGTGCCCGGCTGTGCCCGGCTGTGTCCAGCTGTGTCCGGCTGTGTCCGGCTGTGTCCGGCTGTGCCTGGCTGTGTCCGGCTGTGTCCAGCTGTGTCCGGCTGTGCCCGGCTGTGCCCGGCTGTGTCCAGCTGTGTCCGGCTGTGTCCGGCTGTGCCCGGCTGGACCCGGCTGTGCCTGGCTGTGTCCGGCTTTGTCCAGCTGTGCCCGGCTGTGTCCGGCTGTGCCCGGCTGTGTCCGGCTGTGTCCGGCTTTGTCCAGCTGTGCCCGGCTGTGCCCGGCTGGACCCGGCTGTGCCCGGCTGTGCCCGGCTGGACCCGGCTGTGCCCGGCTGTGTCCGGTTGGATCCAGCTGTGTCCGGCTGTGCCCGGCTGTGCCCGGCTGGACCCGGCTGTGTCCGGCTGTGCCCGGCTGTGCCCGGCTGGGGCAGCCCCGGCCTCCCCTCCCGGGGCCGCCGCAGCCCTCGCTGCAGCCCGTGCCCCATCGAGCGGTGCCTGGTTTAATTAACCGGGTCCCTCAGCGGGTTCCCAAGCGGGGATCACCAGGACCTGCTGTGCTGGCCACACCTTTGAGGTCCAGGAGGGGAAAGTTGGCGTTCCAGAGGCGAGTAGGAGTGAACACCGGGGCTCCTGGACACTGCTGGTGCAGGGGAGCTCTCAGGAGGCTGCACTCGGAACCCAGTCTCGCTCCCAGGAAAGGCTTTTTTACTTGCTGGGGTCGTAGGCAACTCCTCGGCGTGTCCCCGGGCTCCCTTTCAGCAGCCCGGGAGCCCCGGGCCGGGATTGGCCTGACGTTACTGCTCCTGCCCGCAGGGGGCGCCGTGCGCAGTGCCCGGTGGGGCCGGCCGGGGGAGCCCATGGCCCGGAGCCGCCCGCGGCCGCGGAGCCCGAGAAGTGCACTGCGGCCTCCGTGGGGAAGGAGGACAGATCCTGCCAACACCTTCACACGTCTGAGCACCAGATGCTCGTCTTTAACACGTGAGTACTTTTGGAGTCAGTGACAACAAATACTATCCGAATGCAATTTATCCGTGAGGCCTCAGCACCTCACCGGAAGCGTGTCTGCAGGCGGCCTGGAGTGCAGGGCGGAGGAAAGGCTATATACACACATTTACACCAGCTCCTTCCAGGCTTTGTTTCGGTGCTGCTGTCTGTTGGAATTTCTCGTGCTGCAAGCTGTGCCTGTTGTTTGTTCTGCTTTCACTATGGTCCTCTGAGGGGAGCCTGGTCCTGGCCCCTCTGCAACTACATATTAGTTAGGTGAAGAGAGAAACCAGATCCTTGGCACGTCACTATTTCACATTTTTATCAAAGGGCTAAAAGAAAAATTAGCACATTTCATAGTAAATAAAATGAAGTGACAAAAGGTAGGAAAGTTGAAACTCAGTGATCTGAACCACTATTCCATATGTAGTAATTAATAAACCAGAGGCATTTAGTCTAGTTAAATGGACTTTGCCTAAATTACCACTGATGTGAGAAGCAGGAACTCAGAGGAGGAGCTGAAGAACACAGTGGATAATCAGCCATATGCCAGCTCCCAGCTTGCCACTGACATCTGAAAATGCTAACGTGACCCTGGTGTATAGTGGAAATTTTCAAATAGCATCATTGTATGTCTGACTCTGATACTGACCCAAGAGCTACCTAGCTGTAGGCATCACTTAATCCTAATGCAGAAGCGGAGACAATTTTCTAGTTTTGCTGCAGATTTGTGTCGCTTACCCTACAAGCACTACTTTCCATTTCAGACCAATTTCAACGCTACAGCAGTACCATTTAATCTCACACCTGGAAACATTGTCCAAGAGAAGATGGAATGGAATGTTAGCCTTTCTGGCAAAAGAAAGGGAGCTTCACCTCATAATTCAACCTCAGATGCCGGAGTTTAGTACATACGACCCCAGCCCTGCCTGCCTACTTGGATACACATTAGTTCAAGCAGAGAATATCCTTCCACTCACTTTCTCAAGGACGTAGTTATATTATCTCTTGCTATTATTCAGCAGACAGTTTTGCTGCAGAATGTTAGTCACAGGGTGATCTGCTAGACAACTCTTCTGGATTCCTTTGAAAACCTAATCTGAACAATTATTTCTGAGGAGTTTCGGAACGGGTTCGATAGAGACAGCTTTGAAATAAGCAGTGTAACTCTCATACTTTTCAGAACATCTTCTTGTTCTACATTTTCCCCGAGTATGCCACACAACAAAACAGAGATGTAACAGGAGTGTGTGTGTCTTAATTAAACAGGCACACTATTTTCCTAGTGCCATGCTGGTTTTTTTGTTAATAGTGGCAGGTGCTAAAATGAAGGCAGTGTAGCGCTGAGGCTGGAGAATGTGTATCTCCAGGATCTGGAGGTCATTTTTACCCTACAAGACACCAAATAAGACTTCATTAGTTGGACAGTGTTCTGGCTCTACTTGAAGCAAGAGGGATGTCTCTTCAAAACAGACAACTGAACTGTACAGGTTTGGGCCCCAAAGATTTTTGTGTCTTTTCTGCTCATTTCAGTTTGGAAGAACAGGAATCTCCACTTTCAGCAATGAAACATATCCCCATCAACACTTTTCTAGCATGAGTGTACGTCCTGTATTTCATTCTTACAACTTTGTGTATAAAGACCACAGGCAGTTTCAGCGTGGTTCTCAAGTGCACCCAAGCCATCTTTCAGTATTCATGCTATAGTAAGGACAGTTCAGGTCTTTGTGTACATCCATTCATTGTAACCTCTCACCATGCAGGCTGATGAAAAGAGGCCTATGGATGTGTAAGGGAGCTGTTGCCTTTGTGAACTGGCACTGAGGTCTATAGTGCTGCTAACTAGCTGGGCAAGATGAACCAGATTCCTGTTCCATTATCAAACTTGCATTGAGAACTTCCCCTTGAGAACAAGAGAACAAAACCACATGAAGGTTTGTGTCTGATCCAATGCACTTGTCTTTCCCTTCCCTTTTTATGTATCTTGTACCACAGCGCCAGTTTCTTCTGATATTTTTTCATTTGTAGTTTTTAGGGAAATATAACAACTGTTGTACATGTGCAACCTATAGAACTGACTAAGGATGCAGAAATAAACCTGAAATGAAGGTTTAGATTGTTAATAACTTCATCACCTCTGTTCTGGAGCAAAACGCAGAAAAGTCATTAGGTTTTTAATTCCTGTAAACATTTTTTCTCTTGAATCAAGCTGGTGGCAGTCTTTCATATCTGTCAGAATTCTGTGGATGGAAGTCCAGCAACTGATGGAAGCTGTCCTGATGGTAGAAGAGAAAGTGCCCTCCATTCTCTCCAAGTTTCCTTTTCTGCAGGAAATTAAATAGGTATACATACATATTAATTTCAAGTTTTGAGGAAGACAGAACACTTGGCAGTTTCTTGCACTCTTGCAAAATGCAGATGTAATCAAGAGAGAATCAGGAAATACAACCAACAGAGTAAAATACAAAGAATACAAAAGGAAAAAGCAGAGCTGAGAAATGCATGTGAGAAGTGAATTAAAAATCAATTCGTTACAAAAATTAGATAAATTAATTTTTAAGCATGTGATTTCAGTACGAGAGACGGAGAAGGGCTTTCATCTCCCCTATCTTATAATAGAAGTGAATAACGCAATTAAATAAAAGCAGCAAAATACATGCAAATAAAAGCAACATTTTCACACTAAGTGGATCTCATTGTTAGAGGATGTCATTGAAGCCAGGAATTTAAATGGATGAAAGTAGTGTGAAGGATATAATGAACACAGTGAAATCTTGAAAGATATTTAACATTTAGGGGCTAAGCAGCTCTCCAGTGCAGAAAGATTAAACTGTGAAAGGCCAGCGATCCCAGTATTGATCACTGTATGGTTTAGGCTTGTAGGCTTGTACCATCTGACTTGCATCTGCTTTTTTCTGAAGTTAGACCATCTGCTCTTGGGAAATTGCCTCCTCCCTCATCATCAGCCCTGAGCCACCATCTGATGAAGCTGATTTCACAGGCTTTTGTTGGCTTGATTAACGATTTTCCCATCCCTATTCTTAGTAATAAAAAATAAAAAGATTCTTTAAGCCTAAGTTTAGGTTATTAGTACTTTTAGTTGTAGTAATGCACATAAAGTGAGAATCCTAGAAAGACTCCCAGAACACAACAGATACCAAATAGAGGAGACATACGCTAATACAGGTTTCTATTAAAATATGAAGTAATTGCAATACATAAGCTATTTAAATGTTTTACAATGAAACTTTTTACTACTAAAGATAAGTTTCAGTTGTCTTTGAAACCTTGATCTTGCCTATCTCGTGCCTTGATAAATCAGCCCTTTGACCATGTTGAGATAGTTAGATCAATAAAGACTAAACAGTCCAAAAACCAATGTACTGAAAAACAGCTCTCCATTTAAACTCTCCTCACAGCACTAAAGTGGGTGTAAATCAGATTTGGGTTATTGTTTTCAAACTTTACTGTGCTAGTGGTCCAGCTGAGAGCCAAAGAGCTCAGGGAAATATGTGTGAGGGTTACTACAGGCTTTGTTAACCTTGCTTTGCACAGTCAGGAAAGCTTCCTGCACAAAACCAGAGCAGTCACTGAAGGTTTGCAGCAAGGCTTAAGTGATGCATGACTTGTTCGAACTATTCATGTGGAATCGAATTATTTTTATCACAATGATTATGTTTTGTCACAGTTTAGGAGTGCAATAAGTAGCATGGGGGGAATCCTCCTACCCTTCTGTGTCTAATTCTTTGGTGGCATTTAGTGATGTACCCTGTGCTCACCTCTGAGAGGAGGCTGTAGTTCCTCAAGCCAGCTGCTTAGTGTTTTTTTGAGGATTGCGGGTAGGTACATTTTGAGAAGACTTTGAACTTACCTCATCTGCAGCAGAAGGAAGTGTATCTGCAGAGCACAGTGGAAAGGTGACCTGCCAGGGCATGGTATACTCACTAGTTAAAATCTGCCTTTGCCCAACCCCAGATCACTTTGGTGGCACCTGGGCCCCATGCCCGCTGCCTGAATACTCATGGGTGTGGCTTAACAAATCATGTGTAAAAGAAGCTTATTTCTTTTCTGCTCTAGAAGTTTACAGGACACCAAATTATAGATAGCAGCAACCTCCTTGATATGATTAACGTCAGATTCCAAAGGAATTTGTAATTACATTATGTAAGGCTGTGCTGGAAGCAAAATGAAAAGAGCAAGGGAGAACAGCTTTCCGTCAAACAGGAATGGTAGAAGAGGAACAACAGTCAAATCTAGATGTGACCATATTCAGCAAATCCAAAAAACATCAGAATGCTTTGGTTGACCACTCAGTCATCCCTGACCCTTACATTAGGGACCTCTCCCTCCCATTCTTCTTTACCACCAAGCCTATTGCTGTCCTTGCAGCATTTGAGACTGCAGAGAGGGCAAAGAGACTACGGTTACATGTGTGCTTTTCTGTTCCTGAACCAACTCTTGCACTCAGGTGCATGCTGATACCAAAGACCTCAAAAACGGGAGTAGATTAATCTTGATTCAATACTGCCATCATGGATAGATATGAACAAATGGTCCTTTCTTTCTCAACTGTCTGTGTATGTGCTGCATTCCTGCTGGAGCCACATCTGCATGACTTGGGGATCACTGTGCCCATGCTTGGTACAGCATGCATTTACACAATGTTCAGATCTTCCAAAATAGGGTACATATTCTGCCAGCTGGGAACTGTTCTGGGCCTCTGCTGGACTTCTGACCCATATTTAGGAATTTTTTGTAGGGTAGCCTGGTAGTAACTAGGTTTGACATAGAAAAAATACAGTCGTGTGCATTTACTGTTATGCTTTACCCAGTATATTATGAACTTAGGAGAGAGAATTAGAAGCACCATACAACTGGGTTTTGCTTACAGCGTCAACCTCTGAATCACGTAAATTACAAATTTGCAGGAAGACTCTAAGGGAAGTGCATCCTCTATAAGAAACTGTCAGCAATTGCCAGGCAGAAAAACCATTACATAACTCCAGCTGTGAGGAAAAAATTACCTGGAGACTTTTGTCCTGAGATTCCCTGTAGTGAGGTGCTGTGTTAGTACAGCCATGGCTTTAGACAGACAAATACAATTTTGATAACAGTGTGGGTTCTGCGAGCAGATTTTCAGATCAGTTGTATTAATGTCTGCTGCAGGGGTGTAAAGCAATGCCCAACATCACATGTGGGTCCGTGCTAGAAGAAAGAACCTTATATTGGCACCCAAATCCCATTTTCCATTTGCTATGCCATCCTTGTGTCTGTTCACATCCACTTTCAGTTTAGGGACTTTTAGCTGAAAGACAGATAGAAAAGCTGAAAGAGTTACTTCTTGTGGGCAAGAAAGTCATAGTTTATTTAATCTCTGAGTATTAGGCATGTACATTCAATTTCAAAAATTAATTCTATTGACCTGAGACATAGGGTGGGTTGTGACATAAACTCCTCCTGCATTTTTTATATTAAGTTTGATACTGTATTTCTACATAATATAGACCTGTTATCCCATACTTTGAATAAGTTCTCTAAGCCATACAGCAGCAAAAATAAAAACCTACCCAATAACTAAATAAGCCTAGAAACCTTAATGGGTTTTCTTTAAATGATTACTATTACCTTAAATATGACCCAGAAAAAAAACCTGTAATTTTGTCAGTGTCTTGGTCTTATATTTGAGTAAAATGCCCCCATAATTCCAAGAGAACAGTTCAAATAGATGGCTACCATAGGAACTGTGAGGTTAGTGTCATGGTGTAGTCAAATCAGCAAACAAAGACTCTCTCTGCTTGGGTGTCAGTTTTCAGAGCCATACGTCTTTAAACTGGATAGTGTTAGTTTAAGAGCCCTCGGAGGTTTTTTTTTTCTCTTATTGGGTATGGCTGGAAACTCCCCCAAGCTGCAGAGTTTAAACAGCCCTGGGGAACTTGCCTGTGCTGGGTGGAGTCTGAGTCAAGGTCGGAAGGTAAGAACTTAAAAATTTCTTTTTCTCAAAGTGTTTTCATGGCTATTTTTAACTGAAACAACTAAAGTTTTAGGGCATCTGCTGGTGTAATATAAGTTCTCTGCTCTCCTTAGTCATTCTGTGTGCCAGGTAGACTAAAAATGGCTTAATAGTTATTCACCAGCTGGAAACTGCAGGAGAGAAAATGCTAGAGAAAGATGTAGGAAATTGATTCTGTGGTGCAGTCCAGAGCTGACCAAGGCAGGCATGAAACAATCAAGGGGACAAAGTGCAAGCCTCGAGTATTGTGTTGTTTCTTCTAGGTTTGAGCAGGAAGGCTGGCCCCTGGGATATGCTGGACTTTGATCCCAGCTCTAGGGCTAAATGGAACAGCCGCTTCATGCTGAGTGCTCCTGCTTCTGGAAGAGATGATCTCTTAAATTGTTCTAGCATCCCTGAGATGCATGCTCAGAGAAATTCTGGACAGGCATGTTACTAAGGCTCAGAAAGCAGTAGGAAATAGGATAGAAATATAGATTTTAGACAAAAGCAATTTTAAAAAATTGTATATGGTGAAATTTTGTGTTGAGGCTTTTGCTAGATATCAGGGCAGTGTATGCAAGATGTGATTATTTATTTTGCTGCAGCACAAATTCATTAAATGAACCAGTTCTTCAGCAATGTCTGGATTAGTGCAGTAATCTCTAAATGCCCTGAGTAGTGATACATTTTGATTATAGAACTCAGATATTGCTTAATTAAAATTAGAAGGTTTTCCATATCTGTTCTCAACAGTCCCTGGACATTTGGCTATTTGTACTTTTTGCAAGAGTCAATTTTCTTCAGCAGGAGCAGTCAGACAGCTTTTCAGGTGTGAGCAACACCAGCTCAGACCATGGTCCACTTGTAAGCCTGGTTCTTTGTACTGCTGTTGTGCAATACATGTTAGACCATTTCCTATCTCATTTTTTGTCCTTCTGCCAACTGACTGACGAGTGATAGCACGTTTCTCTGGCAATTGTATAACTTTAACAGTTCAGTAATTCATGGAGCATTTGATATTTTACTTCCACTAGAAGTCATAAATCCACACAGTTTCCATAACTGCCCAGTGGCATTGAATACTCCAAATCCGTATTGAGAATCAGCATAAGTATTTACAGTATCTTCTTTGAATAGCTGATAGACCTTTGTTAATGCAATTAATTCAGCTGCTTGTGTGCTCAGCTTTGGACTGAGTGGTGAAGCTTCCACTGCTCATTCACAGTAGTCAGTCAATAACCTGTATTCCAATGGCTGCTCAGACAATATGACCACCCACAAATAACAATTCCAGTCCGGCATTTAGAAACAGCGCATCTGTTAAATTTGCTTGAGCCTTTTAGGCTTTATGGGGGGTTACTACACAGCCGTGATGTCTTTCCTTCCCTAGGTAGAAGGAGTAGTGTAGTGGGATTCAGCATGTCAGTTACTATCCCAGAGGCTGTTCCTTGTCCTTCTTGTGCAAACAACATAAACGATTTACCACAGTGTGGTAGTCCCAGAACAAATGCAGCTAGCTTCAAAACCTTGAATGTTTGCATTGTGTGTTGCCCAGTGAATGGGTTCTTCATAACCTTAAGTTATCAGTATCAGGCATTTTTCTATTACCTTGAAAGAGCTGTCTGGCAGTGGCAGAATCCTACAGCTTCTGAAAAGTGTTTGGTTTTAGTACTTGTTCTTGGAAGATTTTGAATTATTTTAATATGATTTTCAGATAATAGCTACTCATCTTGCTGAAGAATATAACACAGATATTCTATACTTCTCTTACACAAATTATAACTTACATAGAAAAGCCCAATGACCATTTTTAATTAAGGCAAGCAGTAAGGAATGGGTGACAGCTATAAAAGATTATTTGGCTACTAATAAAGCATCAACAGATTCTATCAAAAGTGTATCAACTTTTTTAAACAGTACATCCTTTTTTTAAGGTAGAAGTTGCCAAGTTTCTAGTTAGTCAAGGGTTGTATCTTCTGATCTTTAGGGAATCTCAGGTGTCAGTACTCACAGGGGAATGAGCAGCTAAACTGAGCCCACCAGACAAGGCTCAGGTCCAGACCTCCTAACTGAATGTAGCTGCCTGTATCTGAGTTACAGGTGTCAGGTCCCTGTATAGTCAGTGAAGATACATTCAGCAAATCTAAAGATTGAGGTGACTTTTAATCAAAACTGAAGAGGGTTTTTTTGGGTTAGTGTTTGGTCTTTTTTTTTTCTTTATTGTCAGCTTAAGGTAACTAAAATCCACTCAGAGCTGACAGAGGTAATTTTAATTAAAAAAAAAAACAAACCCTTATGGTAAATTTTAATTCTGTTTGTCATTGCTCTTCTCACATAATTTAATGCCACATATAATCTCTTGTTCATGTGAAATGATAAAGTGATCCCTGAGGCTTTTTATTCTTTCTACTCTTCTGCAAACAAAAGATAATATTTGCAAGAGGATTGAGGTTCATATACTTGATATTTCAGTCGTTGGCTTTTTCAGTTAAAGGAAAAGACTTATTTACTGTAAGTTTCTGTACATTACAAGTTGGGGCAATGTGTGTTGAAATGATACAGATGCAATGAAGCTGAAAAATATGATAATGAAAGAAGCACTAGCTAGTTGTTATGAACTGTATTGATAAGCTGCCCTACAGTAAAAAGTAGTCACATAAGGTGCAGAAACTAATAAAACACTGTTCCTAGAGCCAGACATTGTAATTAGGAACCGCTATTCACACTTTAAAGCTGAATATATTTTTTCCTTAATGTGTATTTGGATTATATTTACTTAATTGCCCCAAATATCTCTAGTTATTGTAGTAACATGACTCAGTTCTTACTGGAAGTGCTTAAGGGACAACTCTCTATCTTGTTTTTTAAAGTCAAGTTTTGGCAAAATATGTTCCAAATATACTTTATTTTAAGTACACCTACAAAGCAGTGTGACTTGAAGCAAACATGCCACTAGAGTGTACTGAGCCTGATTCAAGTAAGAACTGTCAAGTGGATGCAAGGTGTGACATGTAATGCTGCAGCTTTGGCTTTATTTCTGGGAAAACTGGTGTCACCTGGAATTTTTTTTAAGTTAGGCACTCTGAACCATTAGGATATGATTGGGAGATCTGTTTTAAAGGGGTTTTTTTCCTTCTGATCATCAGTATATGTTACAAGCATCTTTGTGAAGGGGAATGGTATTCATGTTCTTTTAGTAATTAGGGCATGAAGCACAGAGGAATTAAAGCCTGGATGTAGAAAGGCTTATGCTCCCACGTGAGCAGTGCCAGGCCAGCTGGTTGTCCCTGTGTATGGAAGAGCTCGGTACCAAGGCGCTGTCTCTGCCGCACCCTCTGGGAGAGGCACAGTTACAGCAAAGCACCGACAGCCTCCGTCTGCCAGTCCCCTGGACACGCAGGGCCCCCATGCCCCAGGGATACTTCTGAAGGCACATGGAGCCAGTGCATCTCGGTTCCACATCTGGCTTCAAGAGACACCTCAAGGCTGCCATAAGCAGCAAGGAAACGGGCTGTACCCAGGCAGGATGGCCAAGTAAGCTTGTCTTGTTTCATGGAATAAAGGGAACATCAACAATTCATTCACCCCTATTTGAGGAAAGAAATGGACTGCATATAAAACTGAAAAATGCACATACGGCAAACAAAGCAAGACAAATTTCAGCCTACTGGTAAAACATGTTTTCTTTTCCTTCATCTTTTCAATGATGATGGCAATGAGGCTAAGTGAGTAATTTCCCTGAGGATGTGAGGATTTTCAATGGCTTTGTATCATTCTCTTCATAGGCGGCAGGTGTTCCCCCTGTAGCTAGGGACTCATACCACTTGTTTAAACATGTCTGTGTTTGCTTGCAATCATAAGAAACCTCCCTGGCAGCACTGGGGAAGGCCTTACAGACTCACATCTTTCCTTTCCTAGCACTGGCTGTGTGGTGTTACTGGTCTGTCTCTCATTTTATGTTTTGAACCAAATGAAGTTTAAGCTTCAACAGGCGTAGTGAGAATAAAAGGTGCTGTCTCCCCTCAAAACAATGGTGCTTACACCAGTTTTATGAAATACTGTTTGCTGCTTAATATATTTCAGGGAACCAGGAGCTCAGGAACATGTCGGGAAAGCCCAGGCTTACCTACTTGAATGGAAGGGGCCGGATGGAGTCCATACGATGGCTGTTGGCAGCAGCTGGAGTGGAGGTTGGTTGACATTTTCAATAGAGTGTTACAGACTGGTGTTCTCAGGTTTTCTCAGTGAGGGACAAGTTAACATGCATGTGGCGGATAAAAGCTGTATGAGACTGGCTTAATTAATTTGTCCAGTGGCACTGCATGTTTGTAACTACCTTGTTCCATGGTTGATACTTGGGATGCAAATGCAGTGGCATTTAGAGTTTATTAGAAGTACTTGCAATCTCGTGAAGTGATTAATCAATCGTAAGGGGACAAAATGGGGATCTTTCAAAGGGCCTTTATTAATTGTAAGTTATCTAGCTGTGCTAAGCCACCTTAACTAAGTCTTACTAAGTTTGCAGTTACAATGTGTGTAAGCTGGGGTGGGGTTAGAAATATTTAGTGTATCTTGCGCTTCTCTTGGTGCTGGCTCCAACCTGTCTTGCTTCTGCAGATGCCTGTACTCTTGCTATTTGGTCTTGGGTTATTTCTGAATCAGTGCCCTGATGCAGAAGTGTCCAGGCTCTCCTTCTACTCTCCATCAGCTGTAAGGGTATGTGGGGGGTCCTCAGGACATCTGCATCTAAACAGTGCAGTTGAAGATCTGGCCTGTTGCCTTTGCTTGACTCAATAATTCTGGGCATGGTTACGTGCTATCACTTAACAGAAGAAAAATGTTCAAAGCAGCAGTGTGACACTATTCTCACTACTTTTTCAGTTCGACGAGGTTTATTTGGAAACAAAAGAGCAGTATGACAAGTTAATCAAAGGTAAGAATCCTGACATCAGAGGCTTAGTCCTTCATAATAATTGTCCAGTCTATCTAAATTTATGCTTTGAAAATAGTTTATTTAAACCAGTGGAAACTTCTAGGTGCACACCTTGAATAGTGCAATACTAGTTTTGAGTAACCTTTTATTTCCAGTGTCAAATAACTGCTATAAGCTAAAAGCCAGAGCTTCTGTTATTGTGTTTATCATAGTACATTAAACAGGCAAATACTTGTACTGAATACAACTTACTTACCTATGCTTTGAATTGTTATCATGGTACTTGGAACGGTTTTAGTCCAGGGCAAATAGAACTCCCTGAGCCTGAGATGTGGTGCTTCCCTTAGTTAAAAAGCATGGAGCCAGCAGAGAGACCTGTGGAAAACCTGGCATGGTCAAAGCGGCATGCCACAAAGTTTCATGCCAGTCTTGGGAGCAAGACCAGTTCTTCCCACACACCAGTGCAGAGCCCTAGCCACTGCCCTTGATATCTGGTCGGAAGAAATCCAGCAGTGAACGCTTCTATAGACACCCTGGAAGGAGAAGACCTTCCTGCCAAAGTAGGGAAGGAGTTGGGACAGTGAGGAGCAGTAGAGAGTGCACATGCCCCACAGTTTACCTGCTGCCCAGGACATGTGAGAGAAACCTCGGAGCAGGCTGAGCTTGCCAAGCCATGTAAGGAGACTTGGAAGAGGTCTTGCCTGCATTGTGGCTGAGCTCAGAAAGAAAAAGCTGTGTGCAAAGAAATTCTGTCAGGGAAAACTAAAATAAACAAAAATAAGACAGAAGTGGTATTAAGTAGGTCAGAATTAAATTTGCAGGTCTGGTTGGCTGGGAGTCTTAAAATGTGGGAGGACAGTGCAGCGTACACAGACCAATTATAGCTCTAAATGGAAAAGCACAGGTACTGAAAACCCAAATCTGTATATCCCTCACATGAATAGGTTATCTAGAAAGAGTGATACTATAACCAGGATTGTATCCGGGCTCATTGATATCCAGAGGGAAGAATTAAATGGTGATGAAAAGGATAGGGAAGTTTTATAAAAAAGATCAAACGTTTTATGTCTATATATTGAACTTAAGATGGTGAGAACACAAAGAAAAAAGGTGTGGTTTAGTAGAATGGGTTGAAGAAAGGTACATAAATTAGTCATCCTGATAAAGGAGCCTCTGGAATGTTGCCAGTTGTGCAGGACAGGACTCAACAGGAGTAACTCCACATTACTACTCCCTTAAACTTCTTTTCTCTCCCTACCAATATGATTTTTGACAGTTTCCTGTGTTTAGACACTACCACATCATTAGACTGGCTCAGGCATGACTTTGGCCTGTGCCAGATGATGATCCTCCAGGCAATGCCCCAGCAGGGTCAGGATGATGCCTGGGCCAAGGGCTGTTCCCAGCAGGCAGCCTGCAGACAGACAGCTCTTTCAGAGGCAGAGGGTTAAGAGGGTTAAATGGCTTTGGCCCGGGCAGACCTGTACCTGTTGGCCTGAGGGATAACTAACCTGGCACAATCTGTGCAGCCAAAGGCTGCCCAGGTGATACCTGGGTATCAATGAGCTCTGCTGGTTGGTTACAAATAGCAACTGATTGGTTTTAACATGTGCTCCACAGACCCCCTTTGGGCAGCACAATCCAGTCCCTGGAATTACTGATAAACTCCTTTTAATCCTGTATATGTATGCTGTGCTGTGGTTATGTGAAGTGGTTCTCCCTGCAAAACAAAGGAAGAGAGGCAATCCATTACTGATTTTAAGAGGGATTCCTCTTTTCTGTAGATAAGAAACAAATGGTGTATTCAGTTCAGTCATATTTGCTGCATTGTTTTTTGTCAAGGGCCAGAAAGACAAATTTTATTTTTCACTTTGCCTCTTTTTGCTGAAAAATATCCTTCCAGATCTGTTAGTTTTCCCATTCTATTGTTTCTGCCTGACAGATCTTAAGTAGTGTTTCTTCCTTAAGATGCAGTGGTGTGTTCTGGAACGAATAGAACACAGATGCTCTTTCTGTGAATGTTGACAAGAAGCAAATACAAGCTATTTATTGCTGCAGAGAGAACTACTCTTTGAATTTTAACTGCAATTTAATGATACAGAATGAGTGAAGAATATGAATTCCAGCCTAGCAAGGTATTTTAACTGCTGTATTTTAAGAGCTCTGGAGAAAAGGGCAGGCAAATGTGCCTGTTGAAATGAACCTTCATATCTGAAAGAAGGATTCACCAAACAGATATAAATTGAGTAAAATTAACAAAAATCCTTAACTTTGAGCAATGCAAGTTGCAGCTGCTGATTTGGATTTGGAGTTCTGCTGTGGTTATAAACAGGGCAGGATTGTTCTCTGGATGCCCTTAGTGTGTAAATGGAGGAGGGAGTGTTTCCAAAACCAGAGAATTAATCCAGCAGAAAACTGGTCTAGAATAGACTCACTTTGCAATGCTAAATCTCTGTGTGTACTTAGCCCTCAGAGCTGCCTCACTGAAAGTTCAGACAATGGCTCCTACCTGGACCAGCAGAAAATGGGGCTACAAAGATGTTTCTAAATAGGCCTAAATTGTTGTAGAATGGTACTGAGGCTACTCCTGTAAAATCTATGGGGACACTTAAACTCTGGTCCTGGAGTGGCTGTGTGAAACTTATTCAAACACCAACAACTGTCACAGGCTCTGCCTCTAGCTCTGTAGCTTCAGGATGTTTAAAGTGGCCTGACCCCCTCCTGTAATTCCAGCAGCTTGCTCTTGCTGCAGTACTACTTGTATATGTCCCTGACAGGAAATTGATCTGCATTCAAAAAAATTGGATTTTTTTAAAGTTCAGATTCACTACATATTGTTATTCTTCTCCTATTCCTTGGTTTGGAAGTGCTGATTCAGGCTTTTCCTGCCAGCATGAGGCAAACTCCAGAGATGCACAGGCAGGGGCAGCTCCCGCCAGCCAGTGAAGCTCTGGAAGTGCTGCCAAGCCCAGGGCCCAGCTGTGCTGTGGTGACCTCACTACAGGAGTGTGAGCCAGGCTGTTTGATCTTCCCCACAATGTTAGCTGAGTTCTGTGAGTTTTACAGTTTAGAGCAAGACATCAGTGGTCTCCTAAACTGCAAGAAAAATGTGCTCAGTGCCTTGCTCTCCTGTACACCTTGCAGTCTAGGAGAAACTAACAGGCTTTCCTTCACCTCTCCACCCTAGATGGATTCCTGCTCTTCCAGCAAGTGCCCCTGGTTGAGATCGATGGGATGAAGATGGTGCAGACCAGAGCCATCATGAGCTACATAGCAGGGAAATATAATCTCCATGGGAAAGACTTGAAGGAGAGAGCCCTGTACGTAACACCTCCTTTCACTAATGGAGCAGTCTGTTATTTGATAGCTACATTATAAAAACCAAATTCAATCCTGTAAATCCAGTATAAAGGCACAAAAAAGGCTAACAATAAGATTTAACCACTGCTTCTGAAATGCTCCAAACATAAACAGGCTTTTATTCTTTTTGAAAAATATTCAGGTTTCATTCATGCTTAGTTTTGGCTGTGAAAATTGGCACTATGTAGGTGATATAAAATTCCTATAAGTTGCCTTAGTTAATTGGAAAACAGATGAAATAACTTCCGTGCTTTTTTCTACCATCTTCCCCTGACCAACAGGATTGACATGTATGTGGAGGGAATATCAGATCTGATGCAAATGATTTTGATGTTTCCTTTCTCTCCACCTGATGCAAAGGAGAAAAATCTTGAGTCAATTAAGGAGAGGGCAACTAATAGGTACTTTCCAGTCTTTGAAAAGGTAAGTGATAGCAAGTATGTGTCTGTCAAATTTGTGATTATCCAAAAAGTTTCTGCAAAATAAGAATGTGCTTGTAGTGTAGGTCAGTTCTCAATCCACAGCTTTTTTTGGCTGTCTCAAAGAAGGGGAAATACAGAAGCATATTTTCCTCTCTGTTTGCTTGTGTTGTCAGGGCTGTGGTGGTATTTGAACATCTGCAAAGCAGTATGTTCTCAGCTGTACAGAAAAACTTCACTTAAGTGAAAGCAAGCGCATGTGATTATTTTTCTTGAAGGAACAGTTCTATACTTATATTTGTTTGAAGCCCATCTCTCTGCCATACTTAGTTTCATTTGGAAAAATTTCACTGAAGGAATGCAAAAATCCCTTGCACACAAATCAGGTAGAGAGATTAGGAGTACTTTAGTAAAACAACCGTAACAGATTTATTAAAAACAGAGCCAACCCATATGATTCATGCATCTGGCCATATTTCCCACTTTTGTAATGTTTATTTAGTTTTCTTGGAAAACAGTAATAAAGGCTGAACATCACACAAGTTCTTAGCACTAGACTAACCTATTCCCAAAGGCAGGGATTTTCCTTACTTAGCTGTTGCAATTCTGCATTTCTAAGTTTGTTTCCTGATACCAGCATTGGACATCACTTCACATGAAACATCTAAATTGGAGTTCTATGAATTCCTTACATTGCTTGTTGCTTCCTCCATTATCCCTATTTCTAATTCTTGGACTGTTACTAGTCTACTTAAGCATGTGGTTTTGTTTCTGTTCCTGGTGCCCATCATCATTCATTATTACTGAGTGACCAAAGTTTGTAGTCTATGTACCAGAACACGAACAAAAACTTCATTTTTTCCCAGCAATAATGAAGTGATTTAGGCTCAGCTTCAGCTGAAAAGTTCACCTTGAAATTCCAGATAGAATTGCTGCTTAGCTCTGCTGCTCTGCTATGAGGCTTAGCTGCCAAGGATGCCCATATGCCCCACTCTCATCTGCGCCCCACATTTTCTTGTCTTCTCCAGGTTTTGAAACAACATGGCCAAGACTTTCTTGTGGGCAATAAATTCAGCTGGGCAGATGTTCAGCTAATGGAAGCCATTTTAGCAGTGGAGGAGAAACTTCCTACTGTGCTCTCAGGGTTTCCTCAGTTGCAGGTAATTTAATTACTGAGCATTCTGTATTCAGGAGCTAGAGGTAAGGCCTGAAGTAATTATTTCCTCATGCTGGGTAAATCACATTTTTGAGGCTGGAATTTCTCTCTTGTTCTGTGTTTTTTTTGTTGTTGTTTTTTTTTTTTTTTTTTTTAGGTGTTTAAAACCAAAATGAGCAATGTGCCTACAATTAAGAAGTTCCTGCAGCCTGGCAGCCCAAGGAAACCCCCACCAGATGCTCATTATGTAGAAACCGTGTTGAAGGTTTTTAAGAAATGAAAGCCTTGCCGCCTTTGGTGACACCCAAAATGCTGGGAGAGCAGGGGAAAGCAGAGCAGCAACCCAAAACTCTAAACCAAAGGAAAAGGAAGCTCAGCAAATTTGTATTGTTTTAGTTAAAACCAGTGCTAGAGAAACAAAGCAACCTATACCAGAAATAAAGCATTCTATTACACTGGCAATGTGACAGCAGCTTTGTCTTTATTGATATCAAATGCTTGGCAAAACATTAAAACAAAGGAGTATGGAGGCAAAGAACTATTTGTAGGGTACAGAATTTATGAACTTGGAAAAAGAACAATGCAGTGTTAGTATTTTCAGAATGTAACTTGTTGGAGAAGATATTTTCTACATGAGAAGAAGCTCAGAGTAAGAGCTGTGCAAGAGAAGACTTGCAGCATCACTTACCCTTTAAAGAAGTAGATTTGTTTTGAGTTTCCATTCTTAAATTTAAAGCGTGTGGGTGAACTGGATTTTTAAGGTCGCTCAGCAAAGTTTTTGCAAAACTGATTATTTTTCTCTATAAATCAGTTATTTCAAACCGTGTGTATGATCATGCCAGCTATTCACAAGCTGGTTACAAATGCATTACCTCTTGAGAGCAAAATGTTATGAAAGAGAGGTGCGGTCTGTTTTGCAGACTCTGGCAAGGCAGTGGGGGTTTATTTCTACACATTTAGGACAGAACACAGAGGAACAGATACTCAGGTTCCATTGAATTTCAAATAAAAATATTTACAGCAGACAACAACAGCCTGTGAAATGGCCTGATGCAACAGAAAAGCAGCTGCTTAGAAGTAAACTGTGTTCCACCAACTGTCAGTAACCAGATCTGGTGCTTAATAGTCTATGACATGAGTGAACAAAAAATAAATTAGAAAAAATATGGGAAAATGAAGCTGAGGGAGAAAATAGAAGAATATAATTTCCCAAAATAACTCAGTGAAGCAATATTTCCGATAGTCAAGTTAGGAAACAGACTGTATTGGACTTAGTTGCCTGAAATCTCACTGGATACTTATGACAGGACAAGAAATGTCAGTGTTGGGATAAGTCACCTTCTGAAGTGTTTTGCTCCACTCCCCTACCTATAAGGGAAGTCTGAAGGGACTGGCCTCGTCTAAACTTTTAACTACCTCAGTTGAGATAGAATCATTTTGAGTAGTTCAGCTGTAACTGAAGAGCATGCTGAGGGATTCCTCCTGAATTTGGACCCATTGGAAGGAGAGTAGACAGCTAGACCAGAAGCTGGTGCCTACAGAGTTAGGTGAGAAGAGTTTTCCAAGTTGTCTACACTATCATTAACTTCCAGGCTTAAACTCATGTTTTCCTACCAGGTGGTCACTAGACCTGGGATGTCTCCTAGAGTTTATCAGTGGCAGGCCTACAACTGTTAAATTCAGATAAGCTACCTAAGAGGGAGTTTGAGTCTCTGAAACCACCAGATGCACCTTGGTGCACATGTTGCTGTATGGAGAGTTTCAATCTCCTACATTATCCTAGATTCTATGTCATAAGTCATATGTGTCCAAGAAAGTGGAAAACACTTTTTCCAGCAGTGTCAGAGGCTGGAATGTAAGCCCCAAAATGTAAGGAGGGGGCAGAGAGACATAGGGCCTTAACCAGAATGGGGAGCTACAAGAAGTGCTCTCAGTCAGGGGTCCCCTTTTGTGAAGCCTGGCTCCTCTTATGTGCGATATGGCATAGAGTGTTCCACCTGGGGATTAGGCACTGCCTAAAAGACAATACAGTGCAGTGAGGACTCTTTTAATGCCCTGTTTCTAGCTCTAAATAATTTATTAAGTTTGTTTTATTGTCAAGCATAGAAGACATTGATGTAACAAGTACCAACAGTGAGGACTGATAGCATGAAGATAATTTTCAGCTCCCAAACAATGAAGTATGCATACAGGAAGGACATGAAGGAGACAGCCTGCTATACTGGAAGTGCAGGTGATGGCTACAGCAATATTAACCACATAGATTAGATAGGCAGGAAGCTGCATGGTAATGTATGCTGTATTGACTTTTTCAAATCAATACAGTTGACTAAAGTAAACAGTCAGAAGTGCAGAGTGCAGAAGTTTGCCTTCCGATGCCACACTTCATTCACTGTCTCTCACAGTTGTCTTTGATGTGTATTTTCACTGAGTCATATTCAGGGAAACATTTTTCACAGAAAAATTAAAAAAAACCCAAACCTAACCCCGATGTCCAAAGATGATACAGCAGAAGTGTCCAGCAGGAATATACCCTAAGCAAGGCATAGAAGCTTGTGTAAGATTTGAGCTGAATTAGTTGATGAGGTTTCCGTAAAGCAGCAATGTGTTCAAAGTAAAAAAAAAATAATAATAAAAAAAATTCAAATAAAACTGTGATTGACATAGCAGAATTCTTTTAAACTATGTAAGCTTTGCAGCCATCATAATAATTTTTACCTAGCATGGCACCAAGCAATGAAAATAGGAGGCATATTACCATTTGGTGGTAGCACAGAGGTTTCCAATGACCTTGAACTCTCATCTATCCTACATTTGTACCTAGTCAGCATTAGTCAGGAATTTATTTTCTGTAGGTGAGAAGTAACTAAACAGAGCTAATTGGTTTTGTTTGCTTAAAAGAGAAGTCTCCTATTTGCAGAGAACGGTTTTGAATATTCAGTGTGGGAGGGGCTACATAGATACATAATCTCAAGGCAGAACTGCTGAGAGCTTAGAGTGAGTTACACTGTGCACAAGGTAAGTGGGTTTTTTCTTTATTTTTCCCTAAAAATGCAGGGAGTTCTTGTACATGAAATTCAGTCAATGAAAGGGTTTCATAGATTAAATGTGTGTGTGTACTTTCTTTACTAACATGGTTATGTGTACCAAATGTTAAATTCTAAATCAGCTGCTTTTGAGGTGTACAGAATTAAGAAAAAGAAGTACAGACCTCAGAAGTGGGGAGTGTTTCCCTTCGCATCCTCCTCCTCCTTACTCGTAGGGAAGGTGACATTTTATTTACAACGGGAATATGGTGGGGGTTTGGGTGTTATCCTTTTGCTGCTGTTAATGCTTCAGCTTTGTTGCTGGCAGGGTGTCACTAGCTGTGAGGCTGGTACAGGCTGGGCACTGTTTGTGTGTGTTTGTCGCTGCTGTGCACGTGTGGTTCTGAGTGGGGTGGGTGACGGTCTGCCCAGAAACTCTTGTTGCTTTAAGTTCCTGCCTTCAAACTGTTGTTGCTTGAAATTCCATCTGAGTTGGAACTGGACGAGGCAAGCATAGCCCCCTGGCTGTGCCTGTGGTAAAGGCAAATCTGATGTTACCAGACCCAAAATTAATTCCCGAGGCTTTGGAGGCTTGTCTAAAGATAAGTTACAGAAGCAGGGAATGTTGTAAAGGAGGTTGACTGTGGGCAAGAATTCCTTCCTGGCGGGTTATAAATGAGCATAATGGCTACTGGAGAAAGCACAGCAATTATGAGTTTACAGCATGTATTATGATGAAACAGTAAGCTGTATTCTGAGATAATGCCAAAATACACAGAGAGCACCATCTGCTTTTCGGTCAGAACAGAACACTTTGGATGCAAATGGTTTTGATTCACTGGTTCTCTGATTGGGCCAATTTCTCTAAATTCAAAGATCTGCTTAACTATGTGCAAGAAACATTTGAAGGCAGAATGATACAAGGCAGTGTGTCAATATAATCTTTTACCTCCTATATTAAATGATTAAAGTCTTCAAGCATAAATGATGCTTTACAACAAGACAACTTTGACAGCCAGTTAGACACTCAAAACTGCAACATTTATTTCTTCATTGCAGAGACTAGGAAATCAGGCACGTGGAAACATGTCTGGAAAACCCAGGCTGCACTATTTTGATGGACGGGGCCGAATGGAACCAATCCGGTGGCTACTGGCAGCAGCTGGAGTTGAGGTTTATCTCTGGTCTTCTATACTGTGGTGCTGTGACAATTATGTCTTTTACTGTTTCTTAGGAAAAAGGTGACTGAGCAGCAGTTTAACACTCTGCATTTAGTGCATTACTTAGCAAGTCAACAGTGACCACAAGCTTTCTTTAAGCAGGGACCAAGGTCCTTCCATGCATCATGTGCAAAGCCCACTGGTAGCACCACAAAGGCTTCTCCCCTGTAGCTAGGGAAAGAAGAAATTTAAATCTCCAGCAGCAGAACATGGCTTCTTATCTTCTGATCACAGAGGTCAAGCACCTGTAATTCTGAGTACCTTCAGTTAAATTCCAATGTCCAAAAGAGCAAGAGATTATTATTGCTGCCACAATGTAGTTAACTCTTGAAGGTACTGTATATTGTAAACCCCAGAGTAATTTTTTTTTAACCTCTGACAGATTCTTATACTAAACCAGAGATGGAGTATGGGAATCTGTGTGTTTCAAGAGCCATTGGTTTCTGGCACAGTGATGGCCAATGTGCCTGACAGCTTTCAAATATGATTGATGTTTTAAAAAATAGAATTGCCCAAAACACATCACTTTTGGCCTTCTTTACCTAAATGATGAAGAAGCTCAATCATGGAATTACAACAGATCTTCTCTTGTCTCCTTCCTGCAGTTTGAAGAATCATATATGGAAAAAAATGAGGATCTGAAAAAGTTACGGAGGGGTAAGTTTCCTTCCCTTTGAAATAATAACAGCAACAGTAGTAATAATAACAACAATCAGAATTAGAAATAGAATTATTTGTCTGAGAACACTTAAGAATTCCTTAATGTCTTAAAAAGAAAATCTCATAACTGAGATGAGGTACATGAGGTCTCAGGGGTGCACACTGCACATCTAGCCAAAGGCTTCAATCTTCACTGAATCACAGAAAAGCTGAAGTGGGAATAGGCTCAAGACTTTTTGCTCAACCTCCATCCCCCTCTTCAAGCAAGGCCACCCCCAGCTACTCACCCAGGACCATGTCCAGCTGGATTTTGAGTATCTGCAAGGATGGAGAATTTACAGCTTCTCTGGACAACTCACACAGTCCAAGAGCCTTTCTTTAAGGTCAGACGGTTGACTCTGCTTTGCTTCAGCTTGTGTCCACTGCCCTCCATCCTATGGCAACAGAGGCTTTTGTCATCACATCACCTTGAAATTCATTAGCATTTCAGCTTGCCTACCAAGTTGTTGTCATATAATCCATATGAAAACAGAGTTCCAGAGTTTACCGAATACCTCTGCTGTGTTCCTACCCCCCAAGGCAACTACCCATCATGCCAGCTTCAGCTTCCATTTTCCTGAACATGTTTCCTCCAAACCAAATGACATGTCTGTGCTCTTCACATGGCCTGTCAGAAGAAATCTGAGCTAGGGGTAGCATTTCCAGTCTTGCTGTTCTTTAGGAATAGTGTCTTGATAAAGTAGTCACAGAGACATTTTATGCTTTTTTTTAGCCACTCTTATTTATTTTCAGTACTATTCACATTGCGTGTTGGCCACTTCTTAGAAAGTTCAGATATATTTAGCAAAACATGATGGAAACAGGCTCGACCAGATCCTTCAGTCCTTCCCATCTGTATTAACTTCCATGAAAAACATCTGTGTTAGGGCCACGCCATGCATGTACTCTCAGTGTCTGATAGCTAAAAGTTCTGCATTTGGCTGTTTCCTCAAATCTGAAATTTCCACAAGTTCATTGATACTGCATGAAGTCGTTAACACATCACTAAGAAAAGGCGACGTGCATGGTGAGCATTTTCCTCACCTTCTTGTAAGAATGAGGAATGTTGCCACTAAAAAGGGTTGTCAATCACTGGAACAGGTTGGCAAAAGAAGTGGTTCAGTCACTGTGTGTAGGTTTCCATTTGGGGACATGGTTTAGTGGTGAAATTAAGGAATTGTTGGGTTTACAGCTGGATTTGATGAGCTTGGTATTTTTTATCCAGCCTAAATGATTCAGATTGTAAATAAATGTAATACATGTGATTACTTTGCCTAACACACACTCGTGGTTCTCAAGCAAGGACTGAAAGTCTCCTTGTGTTATTCCCTTTCCCCTAGATGGATCCCTGCTCTTTCAGCAAGTGCCAATGGTAGAGATGGATGGGATGAAGCTGGTGCAGACCAGAGCCATTGCCAACTACATCTCAACGAAGTACAACCTCTACGGGAAGGACCTGAAGGAGAGAACCCTGTACTGCAACAGTACCACCTTTGCTTGTTAGACCCCAGCTCACCCTGTAGCTCAGTGTAACACCAGGATCTCCCAGCTCACAGCTAGATTCAGTGGGAGAGAGCAGTGCTTTGTGTGCAGCATGAGATGACTGACTGCAGGTGATGTCTACAGCAGTGACAGCCAGCTGGATTAGATGGGGCCAGTGAGCCCATGAATCATCCATCAGAGGTCAATGCAGTCCTCAGAAGAAAGCAGTCGGGGGCCAGATTGTCTTACTGATGCTGCTTTTCATTTTCTCCTCATCACATTCAGGGCAATGTCTTTTAAAGTAACAAAAGCCCTACACTCTCTCTAATAACAGGAATTACTGTTGAACTAGAATTACTAACAGGTTGTTAAAGGACAGGACTGCTAGGGCACATGTTTGGACCCGAGGCATTTTTGAATGCTTCACATTTATAAGCACTGGTAAACACATGTCAAGATATTTGCTAGAAAAGGTATGGACCTGCTGTTAAACTTACCCTGTCTGAAGGAATTTTTAAACAGAATTTGGATGGCACACATGACAATTTTGTAGTCAGGTTCAAAAACCCACAGTCCAGAGAAGTGTCAGTCCCAGTAAGAAGTGAAAGGAGTGCAGTCTTTAGGTTTTGCCCAGGAATTTTGCATTTGTCTTTCACCCAAGCTCCTCCCCCGCCTGTCCCCAGTGCAACTGCATTCCCAGGGGAGCTTTGCCAGGTCAGGGGTGTGTGGGAGAGAAGAGGCAGGGGTTTCCCAGCATCTCACTGTGGGTATGGCAGGAATTATTGTGCTGTTCAGACCTACTGTGTTTGACCTGACCAAGTGGATCTGATCCTTTCAGAATCGATATGTACGTGGAAGGAATGTTCGACCTGAATGAGTTACTCATGAAACATGGCTACCTACCAGCAGACCAGAAAGAGCAACATTTTATTGATATGATGGACAAGACTGAAAATAGATACTTCCCAGTCTTTGAGAAGGTATGTGTCAGAGGATGTTGCTGCATCCATACTGTTATCTTGAACCTCCATCCTACATGCACACAAGTTTTATGGTGGAAAACAGAATCAAAACCACCACTGGAATATAAACGCTCTGGCTTTGGAGGTGCTGGGAGGGAGGTGCAGACAGGACACTACAGAGGGCACAGAAGGGACTTCAAATCTGAGAGACATGTAAAGCTGCAAACCCCAGCACATACTGAACTCTCCAAACATCCATCTGTCAATCTGTGTGTTGTTTCAGACCAGAGACACTACAGCATCAGCTTTGACATCAAGTTTCCTCCTGAAGTGCAGATGCCCCTCTACCACACATGCTGTGTAACAGTGTTACAGTTCCTTCTGTATCTCACACAGCTTAGCCTTCAATGCAGCTACAGAGCCAAGGCAAGATGAGCACAACTGAGCTGCCAGACAGAAATGTAGAAGAAAAGGAGGTGATAGACTATGCCTAGGATGGCAGTGCCATCAGATCATTGTTTGTACTACAGGTGTTTGAACTACAGTTCCTTCTTTCACAGACAACTCCATGCCGTGTGTGACCCTGCTTTGGACATATCATATTAAGGACCACAGAGAAAAGACCTCATCTCCTTCTGGTTCTGTGTTTTTAGGTTTTGAAAGACCATGGAAAAGACTTTCTGGTTGGGAACCAGCTGAGCAGGGCAGATGTTCAATTACTCGAAATCATTTTAATGGCAGAGGAGTGGAAACCTAATGTTCTTGCCAAATTTCCTCTCTTGCAGGTAAATGAATGGGCAGTTTGAATGGATAATGAAGTGGAAAGGAGCACTGATTTAAACTGGCTGAGAAAGATGGGGGAGTGGGAGGATCAGAAGTGACATGGCAAATAATCAAATATCCTATGTACTTTAGCTGGGCTCAGCTACTGTTTTTCTTATGCTGTCTTCTGTCACTACAACCCCAAAAGCATAAGAGGGGGAAGCATATAATTTCTTCTGCAGCATCAAGCCATAATGCGATTTTGCAATCATAGATAAAATTTAAGTGTCTGACAGTTGCAATGATTCTTAAGCACTGTGCTGTTTTGGTTTTGTTTTGTAGAGCTTCAAAGCAAGAATAAGCAATATTCCCACAATAAAGAAATTCCTGCAGCCTGGCAGCCAGAGGAAGCCCCTGATACGAGAGGAAGAGGTGCCCAAAGTGATGAATCTTTTCTACCCCTAGGAGCAGCATAAAGCCACAGAAACTCTATTTCATTGCATTTGCTAACAGTGGGAAAATAATGAAAACACTGAAAACCAAGTTTTTTGATCCTACCAGCAAAGGGAATAGTTCACTGGTTAGGGGGTATATTGCAGAACACAGGATGCCTTAAATAACTAAAGAGAATACCTGAAATAAAGTCTTACTATTGATACTCAAAACCCAGCTGTTCATTGATTTCTTGCTGCCACTTCAATGCCTTATGTCTGTCTGGTTCTGTTCCTCTGACACTTCCAGGATTTTTTTGGAAATTAGGGGAGATTATCTCAAACAGTAGGTCATGTATTTTTTTTTCTGGGAAATGTCCAGAAAAGCCTGCAGGTTCTGGTTAGCCGAGGATGAAAGGTTTGTATTCAACTTTCCTCTGAACTTAATATGGAATATGCTTGGACCAGAGGTCCTACAGCACCTCTGTTTTGGCACTAGACCCTTAAACTCTTGTACTGCAGCTTCACCAATGATTCCTGTTAGAAATGCATATTATAAAGTTGGCTTTTTGCAAATATTAAAATGGATTCTATATGTATAATGTGAGAAGGTCATATTGTATTATGTTTTATTAATAAAAGTTTAGAAAGGTGATGAATGTATTTTCTGATCGTAACATAGTGTTAACAGTAAAAAGACCAGGGTTTTTTTTCTCTTTGTAATATCTAAACTGACCAAACCAGAAAATACAGAGAGAGAGAATCCTCCTACATTCCTGAATTGATTAAATCGATACAGCAATGGAACAAAAAGCTACAAGAAAGAATTAATTGATCTCCTGGTATCAGAAAGCCTACCAGGCACTAACAAGGACTTTATCTAATAAAATGCTAATTTGGTACAAGGAGGCAAGTTTTGAAGGAAGGGGGGCTAAAAACCAAGAGAACATCTGGACTCAAAGGAATGTTTGAAAAATGTGTATGTAAAAAGTTAATCCTTAAAAACAAGGATTTTGAAGGAGTGAGTGTGCTTTCTGGTGAGGCACCCTCAGTCAAGATACTTTTGCTTTTCTGTCTCCTAATTGTCTGTCTCTATTTTTTATTAAACTTATAAATTTTTCTAAGAAAGTGAACTTAGTTTTTCACATTTCCTTTGTCAGAAGGTCTATTGGAGCAGCAAAATGCACTTTGCAGACTCTGAGAAACAAATGCTTGTCACCAGTATAAAACTTACTGAGAAAGGAGTCAGGATGGTGTCAGGTGCTTGTGAGACCTTGGAATGTAGCAATCCATATTTACTTACATCACTGAATATTAAACCAGGTTTAATACAAGTTGTACTGGAGCTGTTCATTCTCATCACTTAAATCAAGCTCCACTACTGAGGTCAGCAAGACTGTTGAACTTGGAAAAATATGCACATTTATGTAGTGAAAAGTGTTCCTGCCCAGGGCAGGAGGGTTGGAACTAGATGATCCTTAAGGTCCCTTCTAACCCAACCCATTCTATGTTCCAGTGATATTATTTAAACACCAAATAAACCAAGTTTGTTAAAAGAATGAGCCAGTGCCCTAATGTGGAGGCTCCTGAGCCTGTCAGGGAAACTTCCAGGCTGATGCCTTGGAACAATCTGCCATAGGCTCCAGGAAGACTCATAGCTTAGGGTGAGCAAAAAGGCTTCCCCCCCAGGGTGCTCGGCAGCACTATCTTAATCTATCTCAGTTTTGCTTTTCCCGTTGTCCCGAGGGCCTTGCCCACCTCTATTGTTTATATACCAAGAAGGTTTCTCCTTTCCCTGTTTGCCCATTGGTTGTGGTATCCCTGATGGTCTGCCCCTGTATCCTTCTACGTCATTGCCCTTTGCCCTTCCCTCATACCACCCCTGTGTTCAGACCACTGGCTCCTGACCCCCATACTTAAACCTGGACGTTCCTCTGATCTAGATCTTTCTGTCCCTGAAAGCTTCGGTGTGCGTCTGCAAAATAAACCTCACTGGAACATATACAGGAGACCCTTCCCGTGTTTGTTTGCTGTGTTAGGCATGGAATGTGTAGGTATGGACTTGAGTGCCCTGCCTGTGTGTGTCCTGGGTTTCAATATGTAGCCAATAATGCATATTCTATTTTCCATCCGTTGAAACTAGTTGGGGAGGTGTTTTCTTTATCTCTTGTATAACCCTTCCTCAAAACTCCAGGGGGGAGGGGGTGGGTTTCTTCTGTTAATGAGCCAGCTGTTAAAACCAGGAACAATGTTCCTTATCTCTACCAAGACCTGTCCACCCTCCAGGGGTATATCTGCAGGTAATGGGGCATTAAGGCTCACTACGTGACTGATACAATTACATCATCTCATTGTGAGATCCTCCACCCAGTGGGAGGAGCCAACCATATCCTTCCTAGATAAAAACTGGGAGTCAGAAACACAAAGTAGCCTGTTTTCCACTGGATTCTGGAGGGAGAGTGGACCCATCATGCCACCACTGAACCCTTTCTACAGGATTATCTCTACTCCAAAAGAACCACACCTGTTACTCCAGGAGGATTTATCTGGACTGCTTCTAACACCCTGACCAACAGGGTGTCAGGTCGTATTCTGACTCTGTCAGGATTTCTAGGTTTTTTGTTTGCTTGTCTGTTTGTTTTTTGGTACTACTACGTTTGCATTTTTAATATTCCTAGTAAAGAATTATTATTCCTATTCCCATATCTTTACCTGAAAGCCCCTAATTGCAAAATTATAATTTGGGGGGGAGGGGGATTACTTTCTACATTCCAAGGGAAGCTCTAGCTTCCCCTGGCAGATACCTGTTTTTCCAAATTAAGACAGAGTGCCCGCCTGAGCTGCTTCTCCAGAAGAGATGTTTTTTGGGGAGAGGTAGCAGCAACCACCATCCATCTCCATGCTGCTACACCCTAAATCCAGCGACAACTAGAGCACTGGCAGCTTTCAGCTGGGAAAACTCAGGGCACTGTAGCTCTTGCTAAGGCCAATAGTTACTTCATAAAAAATGTCATGCAGCTGGAACCAGTTTTCATCATCAAAAGTGGAAATGAAGCTGATTTGTTTCAGCAGCAAAGCATGTATTAAAGAGCGCTACTGCACAAGCTGCTTCCCTTCCGCCTCACTGAAGCATTCAGACAACACTTGCAGGTAGTGTACAGGAAGGACCTGAAGGAGAAAGCCCCTCCTACTGTAACAACCAATTTTTTTGTGTGACACACTGCAATTTATACAACCTGCTTGTGTAACACAAGAAGAATATCCCAGCTGGTAGCTATGTTCAGGGCAATTCAGCAACAGTTTGCATGTCTATGTGGACCTTGATTGCAGTTAATGGCTACATGAATATTAACAATGCAGATTAGGTAGACAGGATGGTGCACGGGGGATATTTCTGTACTGACTTTTTGAAATCAATACAGTCAACCAAAGAAAGCAGTCAGGAATTTGTAGCAACGTCGGATTTAGAGATGGTTGCTGCTACATATTTCCCAGTAAGCACCTCTTTTGGAAGGGCCGCTTGGGTAGGCACTCAGGCGAAGCAGTCAAGTCCACACATCACACACACCATGGCTTGCTCGGCTAAGAGAGGCAAGAAGGGTCTTCTGTGTGATAAATTCCAGCAAAGGTTTATCCCAACACGCCTAAGGGAATCAGGGACAAAAGACCCGACCATGTGGTGTGCAGAGGCTTAAGTATGGGGTCAGGAACCAGTGGTCTGAGGGCACAGGGGAGGTACAAAGGGCAGGGCAAAAAGTACTGCCCTATAGGGGACACAGAGGCAGGCCACCAGGGATACCACAACAGGCTACCAGGGATATCACCAGAGATTCCCAATATAGCAGAAACAGGGAAAGGACAAACCATGAGAATGAAGGACATATGGGGAGGGCAAAACTGAGGTAGATCACACAGTGTTGCAAGGCACCATGGGGGAAGTCTTTTTTTTCAGCCTAGGTGGAGACTTGATGGTATATTCTTCCAAGACAAGGCCCTGGGGATTACCAGGTTCGAAGGTTTCCACAGGAGTGCAGTTTGCCTTCTGATACAACATTTCATTCACTGTTTCTCACAGTTATCTTTGGTGTGTATTTTCACTGAGTCATATCCAGGTGTCTAAAAATTAAATTCAGCAGGAGTGTCCTGAAGGAATATTTATCCTAAGCAAGACATAGAAGCTTTGAAAGATTTGAGCTGAATTAGCTGATGGGGCTTATATAAAGTAGCAAGGTGTCCAAAGTAAAAAAAAAAAAAAAAAAAAAAAAAAAAAAAAAAAAAAAAAAAAAAAAAAGTGTGATTGGCATAGCATTCTTTTAAACTATACGAGCTTTGCAGCCATCATAATAATTTTTACCTAGCATGGCACCAAGCAATGAAAATAGGAGGCATATTACCATTTGGTGGTAGCATAGAGGTTTCCAATGACCTTGAACCCTCATCTATCTGTATCTATCTGTACTATTTGTACCTAGTCAGCATTAGTCAGGAATTTATTTTCTGTAGGTGAGAAGTAACTAAACAGAGCTAATTGGTTTTGTTTGCTTAAAAGAGAAGTCTCCTATTTGCAGAGAACGGTTTTGAATATTCAGTGTAGGAGGGGCTACAGAGTTATATAATCACAAGGCGGAAGAGCCAAGAGTGAGTTAGAGTGAGTTACACTGTGCACAAGGTAAGTGGGTTTTTTCTTTTTTTTTCCCTAAAAATGCAGGGAGTTCTTGTACATGAAATTCAGTCAGTGAAAGGGTTTCATAGATTAAATGTGTGTATGTATTTTCTTTACTAACATGGTTATGTGTACCAAATGTTAAATTCTAAATCAGCTGCTTTTGAGGTGTACAGAATTAAGAAAAAGAAGTACAGACCTCAGAAGTGGGGAGTGTTTCCCTTCACCTCCTCCCCCCTACTGCAGAGAAGGTATTTTATTTACAACGGGAATATGTTGGGGGTTTGGGTGTTTTTCTTTTGCTGCTGTTAATGCTTCAGCTTTGTTGCTGGCAGGGTGTCACTAGCTGTGAGGCTGGTACAGGCTGGACACTGTTTGTGTGTGTCTGTCGCTGCTGTGCACGTGTGGTTCTGAGTGGGGTGGGTGACAGTCTGCCCAGAAACTCTTGTTGCTTTAAGTTCCTGCCTAGAAACTCTTGTTGCTTTACGTTCCTGCCTAGAAACTGTTGTTGCTTGAAATTCCAGCTGAGTTGGAACTAGACCAAGCAGGCATTGTCCCCTGGCTGTGCCTGTGGTAAAGGCAAATCTGATGTTACCAGACCCAAAATTAATTCCCGAGGCTTTGGATGCTTGTCTAAAGATAAATTACAGAAGGAAGGGAGTGTTTTAAAAGAGGTTGACTGTGGGAAATAATTCCTTCCTGGCCGCTTGTAATGGAGCATAACTGCTGCTGGAGAAAGCACAGCAGTTACAGAGTTTATAGCATGTATTCTGATTAAACAGTATTCTAAATAATGCCATAATACACAGAGAGCACTCTTTGATTTTTGGTCAGAACAGAACACTTTGGATGCAAATGGTTTTGATTCACTGGTTCTCTGATTGGGCCAATTGCTCAATTGCTTTAAGTACAGAGTTCTGCTTGATTATTCAGCATGTGGAAGGAATATTTGAAGGCAGTTTGCTGCAAGGCAGTGTCTCAATTTAATCTAACTTTTAGCTCCTCGGTTAATTGATTAGTATTGGACCATAAATGATGGTTTCCAACAAGACAACTTTGAGAGACACTTAGAGACTTAAAACTGCAACATTTATTTCTTCATTGCAGAGACTAGGAAATCAGGCACGTGGAAACATGTCTGGAAAACCCAGGCTGCACTACTTCAATGGACGGGGCCGAATGGAAACAATACGGTTTCTACTGGCAGCAGCTGGAGTTGAGGTTTGCCTCTGGTCTTTTATACTAAAATCCTGTGACAATTATGTGCCTTTACTCTTCCTTAGGAAAAGGGTGACTGAGCAGCAGTTTCATACTCTGTTTTTAGTGCATTGCTGAGCAGCCAACAGTGACTACAAACTTTCCCTAAGCCGGGGCCAAGGTCCTTCTCACTTCCACGCATCATGTGCAAAGCCCACTGGTAGCACCACAAAGGCTTCTCCCCTGTAGCTAGGGAAAGAAGAAATTTAGAACCAGAGCAGCAGAACCTGGCTTCTTATCTTCTGATCACAGAGGTCAAGCACCTGCAATTCTGAGTACCTTCAGTTAAATTCCAGTGTGCAAAAGAGCAAGAGATTATTATGGCTGCCACAATGTAGTTTACCCTTGAAGATACATTGTAAACCACAGAAGGCCTTTTTTTTTACCTCTGACAGATTCTGATACTAAACCAGAGATGGAGTATGGGAATCTGTGTGTTTCAAGAGCCATTGGTTTCTGGCACAGTGATGGCCAATGTGCCTGACAGCTTTCAAATATGATTGATGTTTTATAAAATAAAACTGCCAAACCCACATCTCTTTTGGCCTTCTTTACCTAAATGATGAAGAAGCTCAATCACGGAATGACAACAGAACATTTCTTTTTCCTGCAGTTTGAAGAATCTTTTGTGGAAAAAAAGGAGGATCTGACAAAGTTACAGAAGGGTAAGTTTCCTTCCCTTTGAAATAATAACAGCAACAATAGTAATAATAACAACAACCAGAATTAGAATTGGAATTCGAATTCCTTTTCTGAGAACACCTAAGAATTCCTTAGTGTCTTAAAAAGAAAATCTTTTAACTGAGATGAGGTACATGAGATCTCAGAGGTGCACACTGCACTGGGTTAGGTGGTATCATCCATCCAAAGACATCACTTTTGATTGAATCACAAAAGTCTGAGATCAGAAGGGACTTTCCATAGTTGTCTACTCTACCTCCCGTCTTCAAGCAAGGCCACCCCCAGGTACTCACCCAGGACCATGTCCAGCTGGGTTTTGAGTATCTGCAAGGATGGAGAATTTACAGCTTCTCTGGACAACCCACACAGTCTAAGAGCCTTTCTTTAAGGTCAGACGGTTGACTCTGCTTTGCTTCAGCTTGTGTCCACTGCCCTCCATCCTATGGCAACAGAGGCTTTTGTCATCACATCACCTTGAAATTCATTAGCATTTCAGCTTGCCTACCAAGTTGTTGTCTTATAATCCACATGAAAACAGACTTCCAGAGTTTACCTTGTACCTCTGCTGTGTTCCTTTCCCCCAAAGCAACTACCCACCATGCCAGGTTCAGCTTCCATTTTCCTGAAAACGATAATCATGTTTCCTCCAAACCAAATGACATGTCTGTGCTCTTCACATGGCCTGTCAGAAGAAATCTGAGCGAGGGGTAGCATTTGCAGTCTTGCTGTTCTTTAGGAATAATGTCTTGGTCCCCCTGCTACAGGCTGCCTTTCAAAAAGTGTTTTGGCACACAAGCATAAAGGTAAATGCTCCCTTCCAAAGAGGGACACAGCTGATCAGTTATCTGAGTCAAGAAATATGACTCCCTAAAGCAAAACACTTCCTCACTTCTCTGATCTGATACCTCTCTTTCTGGAGGTAGGTTCACTTCTTTCATGCTAGGACAAGGCTTCTGCATGCTTGCAAAAGAGTTGCATGGCTCCAGACTCACTCCAAGTGATATTTGGCTCTTACAGGAATGTCATGGAACTCACTCATTGTTTCCCATCAGATCTGTATAGATGAGATGCCATTTGACAATAAAGTAGTCACAGAGACATTTTATGCTTGTTTTAGCCACTATTATTTATTTTCAGTATTATTCACATTGCGTGTTGGCCGCTTCTTAGAAAGTTTAGATATATTTAGCAAAACATTACAGAAACTGGCTGGACCAGATCCTTCAGTCCTTCCCATCTGTATTAACTTCCATGAAAAACATCTGTGTTAAGGCCACGCCATGCATGTACTCTCAGTGTCTGATAGCTAAAAGTTCTGCATTTGGCTGTTTCCTCAAATCTGAAATTTCCACAAGTTCATTGATATTGTATGAAGTCATTAAGGTGTCACTAAGAAAAGGCGATGTGCATGGTGAGCATTTTCCTCGTCTTCTTGTAAGAATGAGGAAGGTTGCCACTAAAAAGGATTGTCAATCATTGGAACAGGCTGGCAAAGGAAGTGGTTCAGTCACTGTGTGTATATGAGCACTTGGAGACATGGTTCAGTGGTGAAATTAAGGAATTGTTGGGTTTACAGCTGGATTTGATGAGCTTGGTATTTTTTTTATCCAGCCTAAATGATTCAGATTGTAAATAAAAAGTAATACATGTGGTTACTTTGCCTAACAAACACTCGTGGTTCTCATGCAAGGACTGAAAGTCTCCTTGTGTTATTCCCTTTCCCCTAGATGGATCCCTGCTCTTTCAGCAAGTGCCAATGGTAGAGATGGATGGGATGAAGCTGGTGCAGACCAGAGCCATTGCTAACTACATCTCAACGAAGTACAACCTCTACGGGAAGGACCTGAAGGAGAGAGCCCTGTACTGCAACAGTACCACCTTTGCTTGTTAGACCCCAGCTCACCCTATAGCTCAGTGTAACACCAGGTTCTGCCAGCTCACAGCTAGATTCAGTGGGAGAGAGCAGTGCTTTGTGTGCAGCATGAGATGACTGTGACTGCTGGTGATGTCTACAGCAGTGACAGCCAGCTGGATTAGATGGGGCCAGTGAGCCCATGAATCATCCATCAGAGGTCAATGCAGTCCTCAGAAGAAAGCAGTCAGGGGGCCAGATTGTCTTACTGATGCTGCTTTTCATTTTCTCTTCATCACATTCAGGGCAATGTCTCTTAAGAAAACAAAAACACTCTTCTCTCTAATAACCAGGAGTTAGTGTAGAATTGTAATTACTAACAGGTTGTTGAGGAACAGGACTGCTAGGGCACATGTTTTGACTTGAGGTATTTTTGAATGCTTCACATTTATAAGCACTGGTAAACACATGTCAAGATATTTACTAGATATTGTATGGACGTGCTGTTAAACTTACCCTGTCTGATTGGATTTTTAGCCCAAGTTTGATGGCACACATGAAAATTTGTAGTCAGGTTCAAAAACCCATAGTCCAGAGAAGTGTCAGTCCCAGTAAGAAGTGAAAGGAGTGCAGTCTTTAGGTTTTGCCCAGGAATTTTGCATTTGTCTTTCACCCAAGCTCCTCCCCAGCCTGTCCCCAGTGCAACTGCATTCCCAGGGGAGCTTTGCCAGGTCAGGGGTGTGTGGGAGAGAAGAGGCAGGGGTTTCCCAGCATCTTGAGGGTATTACAGGAGTTATTGTGCTGTTCAGACCGACTGTGTTTGACCTGACCAAGTGGATCTGATCCTTTCAGAATCGATATGTACGTGGAAGGAATGTTTGATCTGAATGAATTACTCATGACATACGAAATTCAACCAGCAGACAAAAAAGAGCAACATTTTGCAAATATGATGGACAAGACTGAAAACAGATACTTCCCAGTCTTTGAGAAGGTATGTGTCAGAGGATGTTGCTGCATCCATACTGTTATCTTGAACCTCCATCCTACATGCACACAAGTTTTATGGTGGAAAACAGAATCAAAACCACCACTGGAATATAAACGCTCTGGCTTTGGAGGTGCTGGGAGGGAGGTGGAGACAGGACACTACAGAGGGCACAGAAGACACTTCAAATCTGAGAGACATGTAAAGCTGCAAACCCCAGCACACACTGAACCCCCAAACATCCATCTGTCAATCTGTGTGTTGTTTCAGACCAGAGACACTACAGCATCAGCTTTGACATCAGGTTTCCTCCTGAAGTGCAGATGCCCCTCTACCATACATGCTGTGTAACAGTGTTACAGTTCCTTCTCTATCTCACACAGCTTAGCCTTCAATGCAGCTACAGAGCCAAGGCAAGATGAGCACAACTGAGCTGCCAGACAGAAATGTAGAAGAAAAGGAGCTGATAGACTATGCCTAGGATGGCAGTGCCATCAGATCATTGTTTGTACTACAGGTGTTTGAACTGCAGTTCCTTCTTTCACAGACAACTCCATGCCATGTGTGACCGTGCTTTGGACGTATCTTATTAAGTACTGCAGAGAAAAGACCTCATCTCCTTCTGGTTCTGTGTTTTTAGGTTTTGAAAGACCATGGAAAAGACTTTCTGGTTGGGAACCAGCTGAGCAGGGCAGATGTTCAATTACTCGAAATCCTTTTAATGATAGAAGAGTGGAAGCCTGAAATGTTTGCCAAATTTCCTCTCTTGCAGGTAAATGAATGGGCAGTTTGAATGGATAATGAAGTGGAAAGGAGCACTGATTTAAACTGGCTGAGAAATATGGGGGAGTGGGAGGGTCAGGAGTGGAAAATTATCAGTCACCCTATGAACTTTTAGCTGGCCTCACATACTCATTTTTTTGCATCCTTTTGTCACTACAACCCCAAAAGCATAAGAGGGGGAAGCATATAATTTCTTCTGCAGCATCAAGCCATAATGCGATTTTGCAATCATAGATAAAATTTAAGTGTCTGACAGTTGCAATGATTCTTAAGCAGTGTGCTGTTTTGGTTTTGTTTTGTAGAGCTTCAAAGCAAGAATAAGCAATATTCCCACAATAAAGAAATTCCTGCAGCCTGGCAGCCAGAGGAAACCACCATCAGATGATGATGCTGTGGACAAAGTTATGAAAATTTTCTACTCCTGAACAGCAGTCTAAAGCCACAGAAACTCTGTTTCATTGTGTTTTTACAGATAGTTGCAAAGTGAAATTAATGAAGAGTGGCAATGTCAAGTAATTGGAAAGTGTAGAAGAAAAAGATTTTTTGATCTCTCTTTACTTTGCTACAGGGAAAGCTGGTTTTAGCCTACTGCAGACCCTTCAAGGTAAAGCTACATGAGCCTACCAGTAAAGGAAAGAGCTCACTTTTTAGGGTATGGCGTATTATCGGCGATTGAAGGAGAGACGGGGAGACTGACCATGATCAGAATTCGATTTTACTTAGGTTTTCTAAGAACTTATATACTATTTCAGTAAGGTTAATAATTTTTACTACAATAATTAAGTTAAAAGATTATACAAACAACTCATACATTTTTCAACATATTTATGTAAAAAGTTAATTAAATGTTTTTCTCTTAAACAAATTTTTAATCTCATCTTCTCATAAACTCAAAGTTCTGTTTATTCTAAAACATCCTAGTCACCAAACTATATATGCTAATTAAGTCTATCTTACTCTTGTAAATCCCCACAGTGTATTGGACAGCACAGGATGCCTTAAATAACTAAAGAGAATACCTTAAATAAAGTCTTCCTATTGATAATCAACACCGGGATGTTCACTGATTTCTTGCTGCTACTTCTATGCCTTATGTCTGTCTAGTTCTGTTTTTGACATTCCCAAGAACTCTTGAAAAATTAGGAGAGATTATCCCAAACAGTAGGTCATGTACTTTTTTCTGGGAGATGTCAGGAAAAGCCTGCATGTTCTGGTTAGCTGAGATGAAAGGTTTGTGTTCTGCTTTTAAATTCAAAACCGGGCAGAAATGCTTAATTATGTAGTGGTTTCATGTTCACCTGTTTCGACCTTTCTTGGCCAATGCATCAATTTTGTGATGGTTTCAGTGTTTCCTCTGCTGTGAGATAGGAGTAGGAGGGGAAAAGAGCAAAACAGGCCTAAACTTAAATTTACTAGGATAGTTTATTCACACATACTAAAATAATGAAAAAAAATGGAAAATGAAACTTCAAAATACTTCTCCTCCCCTCCACAAACTGTTCACTTTGACATTGAGAGGTACAACCTGTAATTTTCAGTCAGTTTCACCATTTAAATATAATCTTTTATCACTTTGGGAGAGGAGTCCCTAGATTCCCACAGAGACATTCACCACAAGAAAAAACAGTCCTGTGGCTCCCAATGTCACAAATCCACAACCACACAGAATTTTGTAGAATTGGGCAGTTCCATCCATTAGCAGTCCTTCCCCTGGCTACTCATGAGTTTCTCAGTGTATTTGGGGTACCATTTAAGAATGCTTCTTCTAGTACAAAACAAGGATTCTCTTTTTCTATCTCTAAAATCATCTCTACCTCAAATGAAATAGAGACCTCCATTCTACCCTAGGAGCGAAGGGTCTCAAATCACTTTCTATCTAAAATCATCTCTGTCTCAAAGGCTGAGACCTCCTTTTACCCCAGGAGCAAAGCACTTACTCTGTTCAAAATTCTCAATTACATCTCAATTATATCAGTCCACAAGTTTTGACTAGAAACAGCATTCCCCCAAACAGCATTAATATTACAAGAAATAGTCAATTTCTCCATGGTTTACACCAGGGAAGTCCAGCCAAAAATGCCCACTTCCTCAACCCCTTCTCCCAATAGTCTTTATCAGTTCTGACACTGACTCCGTCTCATGCTGTCTCCCTGTGTTTTAAATCACTCTGTCTTCCATCGAGGAGGGAAGGGGCTAATATCTTTGCCCAGATTTCCTCTCCTTGGGGCTGCGACTCGCACTCAGGGTGTGGAATTTCAAAGCCGCGCTGGTGATGGGGGTGTGACGGGGAGAGAAGGCTCAGGAACGGCGATGGATTGCCTTCACGCACCCTCTGGTCCCATCCGAAGCGAACGCAGACTCAGAACTTCTCCCTGGGGCCCGGGAGGGGGAAATAGCTCATCCGGCGCCGGCAGCCAGGGCCGGGGCACAGGGCCGGGAGGCACAGGGCACAGGGCCGGGGGGCACAGGGCCGGGGCACAGGGCCGGGGGACACAGGGCACAGGGCCGGGGGGCACAGGGCCGGGAGGCACAGGGCCAGGAGACACAGGGCACAGGGCCGGGGGGCACAGGGCCGGGGGGCACAGGGCCGGGGGGCACAGGGCACAGGGCCGGGGGGCACAGGGCCGGGAGGCACAGGGCCAGGAGACACAGGGCACAGGGCCGGGGGGCACAGGGCCGGAGGGCACAGGGCCGGGAGGCACAGGGCCAGGAGACACAGGGCACAGGGCCGGGGGGCACAGGGCCGGGGGGCACAGGGCCGGGGGGCACAGGGCACAGGGCCGGGGGGCACAGGGCCGGGTGACACAGGGCCGGGGCTGCCGAGCTACAGCCGCCCCTCGCACCGCCTCAGCCGGGGAAGGAGGCCCGGCCGGCCGAGGCCGCTCCCCCGCGGGCTGCAGCTCCCCGAGGCCCCGCGGGCCGGGCCCGCCTCAGGGGGCAGTGGGCCCTGGAGCGGCCCCGCTGCCCTCGGCCTCCCCGGCCGGCCCCCGAATGAGGAGAGAGCCAGGCAGCAGGCTCCCTCTGATTTACAGTCTGGGTGTTTCCGGAGGCGTATCGAACTCTTTAATTGGCCAGCCAGGCTGTCAGCGTGTGCTAAAACTTCCGTAGGAAAAAACCTCAGGGCCGTGCTAAACCACCGCAGTTTGGACTCCGTTTTCTTCTGAGATGAACAGCCTTGGACGAGACATGCTCCAGCATTTCTGTTTTGTCTCTAGACACTTAAACTATTGTATTGCAGCTTCACCAATGTTTCCTTTGTCAGAAGGTCTATTGGAGCAGCTAAATGCACTTTGCAGACTCTGAGAAACAAATGCTTGTCATCAGTATAAAACTTACTGAGAAAGGAGGAGTCAGGATGGTGTCAGGTGCTTGTGAGACCTTGGAATGTAGCAATCCATATTTACTTACATCACTGAATATTAAACCAAGTTTAATACAAGTTGTACTGGAGCTGTTCATTCTCATCACTTAAATCAAGCTCCACTACTGAGGTCAGCAAGACTGTTGAACTTGGAAAAATATGCACATTTATGTAGCGAAAAGTGTTCCTGCCCAGGGCAGGAGGGTTGGAACTAAATGATCCTTAAGGTCCCTTCTAACCCAAACCATTCTATGTTCCAGTGATATTACTTAAACATCAAATAAACCAAGTTTGTTTAAAAAGGAGCCCATGCTGTAAATTCAGCTACAACTAGAGCACTGTCAGCTTTCAGCTGGGAAAACTCAGGGCACTGTAGCTCTTGCTAAGGCCAATAGTTACTTCATAAAAAATGTCATGCAGCTGGAACCAGTTTTCATCATCAAAACCAGAAATGAACCCATCTGTTTCAGCAGCAAAGCGTGTATTAAAGAGAGTTATTGCAGGAGCTGTTTCACTTCCGCCTCACTGAAGCGTTCAGACAACACTTGCAGGTAGTGTACAGGAAGGACCTGAAGGAGAAAGCCCCTCCTACTGTAACAACCAATTTTTTCTGGTAGTGTGGCCCACTGCAATTTATACACCCTCCCTGTGTAACATAAGCAGAATATCCCATCTTGCAATTATGTTAAGGGAATTAATTCAGCAAAATTTTGCATTTCTATGTGGACCTTGATTGCAGTTAATGGCTACATCAATATTAACCACATAGATTAGATAGACAGGGTGGTGCATGGGGTTTTTTCTATACTGACTTTTTCAGATCAATACAACTATCAAAGCAGTCAAGAGTGCAGAGTGCAGTTTGCCTTCTGATGCCACACTTCATTCACTATGTCTTACAGTTGTCTTTGATGTGTATTTTCACTGAGTCATTTCCAGGCAAAACGTTTTTGATGGAGATAAAATCCAAAACCCACCCCGATGTCCAGAGATGATTCAGCAGAAGTGTCCAGCAGGAATATACCCTAAGCAAGGCATAGAAGCTTGTGTAAGATTTGAGCTGAATTAGTTGAAGGGGCTTATGTAAAGCAGCAATGTGTTCAAAGTTAAAAAAAAGACACCATAAAATATTCAAATAAAAGTGTGATTGACATAGCAGAATTCTTTTAAACTGTGTGAGCTTTTCAGCCATCATATTTTTTTTAACTATCATGGCACCAAGCAATGATAATAGGAGGCATATTACCATTTGGTGGTAGCACAGAGTTTTCCAGTGATCTTGAACTCTCACCTATCCTACTTTTGTACCTAGTCAGCATTAGTCAGGAATTTATTTTCTGTAGGTGAGAAGTAACTAAACAGAGCTAATTGGTTTTGTTTGCTCAAGAGACAAAAGTTTCCTGTTTGCAGAGAAGTGTTTGCAATTCCTTATGGGAGGAGCTACAGAGATATAAAATCTCAAGGCGGAACTGCTGAGGGCTCAGCGTGAGTTACACTGTGCACAAGGTAAGTGGGGATATTATTTTGGACATGCAGGGAGTTGCTGTATGGGAAACTCAGTCACTGAAAAGGTTTCATAGATCAAATGTGTGTATGTACTTTCTTTACTAACATGGTTATGTGTACCAAATGTTAAATTCTAAATCAGCTCATTTAGAGGTGTACAGAATTAAGAAAAAGAAGTATAGATCTCAGAAGTGGGGAGTGTTTCCCCTCACCTCCTCCTCCTTACTTGTAGGGAAGGTGACATTTTATTTACAACGGGAATATGGTGGGGGTTTGGGTGTTATCCTTTTGCTGCTGTTAATGCTTCAGCTTTGTTGCTGGCAGGGTGTCACTAGCTGTGAGGCTGGTACAGGCTGGGCACTGTTTGTGTGTGTTTGTCGCTGCTGTGCACGCGTGGTTCTGAGTGGGGTGGGTGACGGTCTGCCCAGAAACTCTTGTTGCTTTAAGTTCCTGCCTAGAAACTGTTGTTGCTTGAAATTCCATCTGAGTTGGAACTGGACGAGGCAAGCACAGCCCACTGGCTGTGCCTGTGGTAAAGGCAAATCTGATGTTACCAGACCCAAAATCAATTTCTGAGGCTTTGGAGGCTTGTCTAAAGATAAATTACAAAAGCAGGTAGTGTTGTAAAGGACTGTGGACAAGAATTCCTTCCTGACCTGTTATAAAGGAGCATAATTGCTGCAGGAGAAAGCACAGCAGTTACTGAGTTTACAGCATGCATTCTGATTAAACAGTAAACTGTATTCTGAGATAATGCCAAAATACACAGAGAGCACTCTTGGCTTTTTGGTCAGAACAGAACTCTTTGGATGCAAATGGTTTTGATACACTGGTTCTCTGACAGGCCTAATTCATCTAAGTAGGGAATTCTGCTTAACTATCCGGCATGTGTAAGAAACATTCAAAGGCAGAATCATACAAGGCAGTGTCTCAATAAAACCTTTTACCACCTCTGTTAATTGATTTACGCCTTGAAGCATAAATGATGGTTTCCAACAAGACAACTTTGAGAGACACTTTGAGAGACAAATCTAGGATTGTGAATCTTTATTCTGCAAAACTGATTTCTTCATTGCAGAGACTAGGAAATCAGGCAAGTGGAAACATGTCTGGAAAACCCAGGCTGCACTACTTCAATGCACGGGGCCGAATGGAAGCAATCCGGTGGCTACTGGCAGCAGCTGGAGTTGAGGTTTGCCTCTGGTCTTTTATACTAAAATCCTGTGACAATTATGTGCCTTTACTGTTCCTTAGGAAAAGGGTGACTGAGCAGCAGTTTCATACTCTGCATTTAGTGCATTGCTGAGCAGCCAACAGTGACTACAAACTTTTCCTAAGCCGAGGCCAATGTCCTTCTCACTTCCATGCATCATGTGCAAAGCCCACTGGTAGCACCACAAAGGCTTCTCCCCTGTAGCTAGGGAAAGAAGAAATTTAGAACCAGAGCAGCAGAACCTGGCTTCTTATCTTCTGATCACAGAGGTCAAGCACCTGCAATTCTGAGTACCTTCAGTTAAATTCCAGTGTCCAAAAGAGCAAGAGATTATTATTGCTGCCACAATGTAGTTTACCCTTGAAGGTACTCTATATTGTAAACCCCAGAGTAATTTTTTTTTTACCTCTGACAGATTCTGATACTAAACCAGAGATGGAGTAAGGGAATCTGTATGTTCCAAGAGCCACAGGTTTCTGGCACAGTGATGGCCAATGTGCCTGACAGCTTTCAAATATGATTGATGTTTTAAAAAATAGAATTGCCCAAAACACATCACTTTTGGCCTTCTTTACCTAAATGATGAAGAAGCTCAGTCATGGAATTACAACAGAACACTTCTTCTCCCTCTAGTTTGAAGAATCTTTTGTGGAAAAAAAGGAGGATCTGACAAAGTTACAGAAGGGTAAGTTTCCTTCCCTTTGAAATAATAACAGCAGCAATAGTAATAATAACAACAATCAGAATTAAAATTAGAATTGGATTTCAAACTTGTCTGAGAATACCTAAGGATTCCAAAGTCTTAGTATCTTAAAAAGAAAATCTCTTAACTGAGATGAGGTACATGAGATCTCAGAGGTGCACACTGCACTGGGTTAGGTGGTATCATCCACCCAGTGGTTTCAAACTTCACTGAATCACAGAAAAGCTGCGATCAGAAGGGACTTTCCATAGTTGTCTACTCTATATCCCCTCTTCAAGCAAGGCCACCTCCAGCCAGTCACCCAGGACCATGTCCAGCTGGGTTTTGAGTATCTGCAAGGATGGAGAATTTACAGCTTCTCTGGACAACCCACACAGTCTAAGAGCCTTTCTTTAAGGTCAGACGGTTGACTCTGCTTTGCTTCAGCTTGTGTCCACTGCCCTCCACCCTATGGTAACAGAGGCTTTTGTCATCACATCACCTTGAAATTCATTAGCATTTCAGCTTGCCTACCAAGTTGTTGTCTTATAATCCATATGAAAACAGACTTCCAGAGTTTATCTTGTACCTCTGCTGTGTTCCTATCCCCCAAAGCAACTACCCACCATGCCAGGTTCAGCTTCCATCTTCCTGAACATGATAATCATGTTTCCTCCAAACCAAATGATGTGTCTGTGCTCTTCACACGGCCTGTCAAAAGAAATCTGAGCTAGGGGTAGCATTTCCAGTCTTGCTGTTCTTTAGGAATAATGTCTTGTTCCCCCTTGCTACAGGCTGCCTTTCAAAAAGTGTTTTGGCACACAAGCATAAAGGTAAATGCACCCTTCCAAAGCGGGACACAGCTAATCAGTTATCTGAGTAAAGAAATATGACTCCCTAAAGCAAAACACTTCCTCACTTCTCTGATCTGATACCTCTCTTTCTGGAGGTAGTTTCACTTCTTTCATGCCAGGACAAGGCTTCTGCATGCCTGCAAAAGAGTTGCATGGCCCCAGACTCACTCCAAGTGATATTTGGCTCTTGCAGGAATCTTGTGGAACTCACTCATTGTTTCCACATCAGATCTGTATAGATGAGATGCCATTTCTCAATAAAGTAGTCACAGAGACATTTTATGCTTGTTTTAGCCACTATTATTTATTTTCAGTATTATTCACATTGCGTGTTGGCCACTTCTTAGAAAGTTCAGATATATTTAACATGACAGAAACAGGCTCGACCAGATCCTTCAGTCTTTCCCATGGAAATTACGTGTTAGTGCTATGCAGTACATGTACTTCTCAGTGTCTGATAGCTAAAAGTTCTGTATTTGGCTATTTCCTCAAATCTGAAATTTCCACAAGTTCATTGATATAGTATGAAGTCATTAAGGTGTCACTGACAACAGGTTGTCCCATGGTGAGCATTTTCCTCACCTTCTTGTAAGAATGAGGAATGTTGCCACTAAAAAGGGTTGTCAGTCATGGGAAGAGATTGGCAAAAGAAGTGGTTCAGTCACTGTGTGTAGGTTTCCATTTGGGGACATGGTTTAGTGGTGAAATTAAGGAATTGTTGGGTTTACAGCTGGATTTGATGAGCTTGGTATTTTTTATCCAGCCTAAATGATTCAGATTGTAAATAAATGTAATACATGTGATTACTTTGCCTAACACACACTCGTGGTTCTCAAGCAAGGACTGAAAGTCTCCTTGTGTTATTCCCTTTCCCCTAGATGGATCCCTGCTCTTTCAGCAAGTGCCAATGGTAGAGATGGATGGGATGAAGCTGGTGCAGACCAGAGCCATTGCCAACTACATCTCAACGAAGTACAACCTCTACGGGAAGGACCTGAAGGAGAGAGCCCTGTACTGCAACAGTACCACCTTTGCTTGTTAGACCCCAGCTCACCCTATAGCTCAGTGTAACACCAGGATCTCCCAGCTCACAGCTAGATTCAGTGGGAGAGAGCAGTGCTTTGTGTGCAGCATGAGATGACTGACTGCAGGTGATGTCTACAGCAGTGACAGCCAGCTGGATTAGATGGGGCCAGTGAGCCCATGAATCATCCATCAGAGGTCAATGCAGTCCTCAGAAGAAAGCAGTCGGGGGCCAGATTGTCTTACTGATGCTGCTTTTCATTTTCCCCTGCAGTAGTCAGCAACATCATTTTCTCCTCATCACATTCAGGGCAATGTCTTTTAAAGTAACAAAAGCCCTACACCCTCTCTAATAACCAGGAATTACTGTTGAACTAGAATTACTAACAGGTTGTTGAAGGACAGGACTGCTAGGGCACATGTTTTGACCTGAGGCATTTTTGAATGCTTCACATTTATAAGCACTGGTAAACACATGTCAAGATATTTACTAGAAAAGGTATGGACCTGCTGTTAAATTTACCCTATCTGATGGAATTTTTAAACAGAAGTTTAGATGACACACATGACAACTTTGTAGTCAGGTTCAAAAACCCATAGTCCAGAGAAGTGTCAGTCCCAGTAAGAAGTGAAAGGAGTGCAGTCTTTAGGTTTTGCCCAGGAATTTTGCATTTGTCTTTCACCCAAGCTCCCCCCCTGCCTGTCCCCAGTGCAACTGCATTCCCAGGGGAGCTTTGCCAGGTCAGGGGTGTGTGGGAGAGATGAGGCAGGGGTTTCCCAGCATCTCAGTGTGGGTATTACAGGAGTTATTGTGCTGTTCAGACCTACTGTGTTTGACCTGACCAAGTGGATCTGATCCTTTCAGAATCGATATGTATGTGGAAGGAATGTTCGACCTGAATGAGTTACTCATGATGTATATTATCCAACCAGCAGACAAGAAGGAGCAGTATTTTGCAAATATGATTGACAAGGCCGAAAACAGATACTTCCCAGTCTTTGAGAAGGTATGTGTCAGAGGATGTTGCTCCATTGATACTGTTATCTTGAACCTCCATCCTACATGCACACAAGTTTTATGGTGGAAAACAGAATCAAAACCACCACTGGAATATAAATGCTCTGGATTTGGAGGTGCTGGGAGGGAGGTGCAGACAGGACACTACAGAGGGCACAGAAGACACTTCAAATCTGAGAGACATGTAAAGCTGCAAACCCCAGCACACACTGAACTCCCCAAACATCCATCTTTCAATCTGTGTGTTGTTTCAGACCAGAGACACTACAGCATCAGCTTTGACATCAAGTTTCCTCCTGAAGTGCAGATGCTCCTCTACCATACATGCTGTGTAACAGTGTTACAGTTCCTTCTCTATCTCACACAGCTTAGCCTTCAATGCAGCTACAGAGCCAAGGCAAGATGAGCACAACTGAGCTGCCAGACAGAAATGTAGAAGAAAAGGAGCTGATAGACTATGCCTAGGATGGCAGTGCCATCAGATCATTGTTTGTACTACAGGTGTTTGAACTGCAGTTCCTTCTTTCACAGACAACTCCATGCCATGACCCTGCTTTGGACGTATCTTATTAAGCACCACAGAGAAAAGACCTCATCTCCTTCTGGTTCTGTGTTTTTAGGTTTTGAAAGACCATGGAAAAGACTTTCTGGTTGGGAACCAGCTGAGCAGGGCAGATGTTCAATTACTCGAAATCATTTTAATGGCAGAAGAGTACAAACCTGATATACTTGCCAAATTTCCTCTCTTGCAGGTAAATGAATGGGCAGTTTGAATGGATAATGAAGTGAAAAGGAACACTGATTTAAACTGGCTGAGAATATGGGAGAGTGAGAGGGTCAGAAGTGATATGGAAATAATCAGGCACCCTATGAACTTTTAGCTGGCCTCACATATTCATTTTTTGCCACTTACTGTCACTACAACCCCAAAAGCATAAGAAGGGGAAGCATATAGTTTCTTCTGCAGCATCAAGCCATAATGCGATTTTCCAATCATAGATAAAATTTAAGTGTATGACAGTTGCATTGATTCCTAAGCTCTGTGCTGTTTTGGGTTTTTTTGTAGAGCTTCAAAGCAAGAATAAGCAATATTCCCACAATAAAGAAATTCCTGCAGCCTGGCAGCCAGAGGAAACCACAAGCAACAGAGGAAGATGTAGCCAAAGCAATGAAAATATTCCACTCCTGAGCAGCAGTCTAAAGCCATACAATCTGTATTTCATTGTTTTCTGATAGTTACAAAGTGAAATTAATAAGAAGATGAAAAAAGTTTTCTGATCTCTCTTTCCTTAGCTACAGGACTGGTTTTAGCCTACTGCTGACACTTCAAAAGTAAAGCTACTTGAACCTACAAGCAAAGGGAATAATTCACTGATTAAGGAGTGTACTGGACAACGCATGATGCCTTAAATAACTAAAGAAAATACCTGAAATAAAGTCTTCCTATTGATACTCAAAACCTGGATGTTCATTGATTTCTTGCTGCTACTTCTATGCCTTATGTCTGTCTTGTTCTTTTTTACTGGCATTCCCAGGATTTGTTGGGATAATTAGGAGAGATTATCCCAAACAGTAGGTTATGTACTTTTTTCCTGGGAAATTCCTGGAAAAGCCTGCATTTTCTGGTTAGCCGAGGATGAAAGGTTTGGATTTATCTTCCCTCTGAACTTAACATGGAATATGCTTGGACCAGAGGTCCTGCAGCACCTTTGTTTTGTCACTAGATTTTCACTAAACTTGTGAAAAACAAAGTTCACTTTCTTTGTAAATTTTAAGAAATCAGTTTAATAAAAAATAAGACAATCAGGAGACAGAAAATTAAGCAAGGGATTAACAGCCAAATGACTTGGCATTTAGCCAAGAGCACAGCCTGCCATTTCAAAGACATTTTTTAAATACGTTTTTGCAAACTAGGTCCTATATTCTATGAACTGTTTAGCATGGCCTCTCTTAGGGTCTGTCTTTTTAGAGCATGTATGTTTCTTGGCTGTGTCTTGATTATCACCTTGATCTTGGACCTTGATCCCTACTTTCCACAGACTGTTGGTGTTGGTAGTTGGCATGTCAGCAGCAGGGTCCCCATCATATATTCACTGGATGTTATTCCAACCAAACAGGCCACTCAATTACAAGCATAACTATGTATCAGCTATCTCACTACTATGTCTAAGTTTTGCTATTAGAAGAAATAAAAACTATATCCTTGCCGCAAAGTATTATACATATAGCATTCATCTTAATATCTGCAAAAACCAACTTTATAATATGCATTTATATCAAACTCAGATACTGCAGCTTCACCATTGTTTCTTTTGTCGAAGGTCTATTGGAGCAGCTAAATGCACTTTGCAGACTCTGAGAAACAAATGCTTGTCACCAGTTTTACTGAGAAAGGAAGAGTCCGGATGGTGTCAGGTGTTAGTGAGACCTTGGAATGTATTGACTTCGTATTGACTTACATCACTTTATATTAAACCAGGTTTAATACAAGTTGTACTGGAGCTGTTCATTCTCATCACTTAAATCAAGCTCCACTACTGAGGTCAGCAAGACTGTTGAACTTGGATAAATATGCACATTTATGTAGTGAAAGGTGTTCCTGCCCAGGGCAGGAGGGTTGGAACTAAATGATCCTTAAGGTCTCTTCTAACCCAAACCATTCTATGTTCCAGTGATATTATTTAAACACCAAATAAACCAAGTTTGTGAAAGAATGAGCCAGTGCCCTAATGTGCAGGCCCCTGAGCCTGTCAGGGAAACTTCCAGGCTGATGCCTTGGAACAATCTGCCATAGGCTCCGGGAAGCCTCATAGCTTAGGGTGAGCAAAAAGGCTTGCCCCCCAGGGTGCTCGGCAGCACTATCTTAATCTATCTCAGTTTTGCTTTTCCCATTGGCCCGAGGGCCTTGCCCACCTCTATTGTTCATATACCAAGAAAGTTTCTCCGTTCCCTGTTTGCCCATTGGTTGTGGTATCCCTGATGGTCTGCCCCTGTATCCTTCTATGTCATTGCCCTTTGCCCTTCCCTTATACCACCAATATGTTCTGTGATAAATGTGACATTGGGGTAAAAATTAGTGATAAAAGAATATAGAAATATATGTTAGATTGGTGTTAATATAAAAATGTGAAAAGGTATAGTCTGTAGAAAGTTCTCTCCAAGCCAGGCTGCTGCGGTCTCCCAGCCCCGGGACAAAGAACAGGACAGGGGCCATCAGGATGAACAAAGACACTAGCCAACCCAGATAAGAATCGGCATCATACCCGGACAGAGAAATTCCTCCCCGAATGAAAAGAGAATTCTCCGCCGAGGAATACACATTGAAATAACCATGGACCGGCGAGCCCCATCCGCATGTGAAAGAACCCTTCCCGGAAAACAATTTACAAAGTTCGACAAATCCGGGAAACCCATCCGAAAATTATTTTGAGTATTTGCCGGACTATTCCATGCACCTGTTTCGCCTCGGGACACGAAAAACCCTATAAAACCCCGGGCTGTGATCCGCTCCGTGTGGATTTGAGAAATCTGTACCTTAGAGTACGGACCCCTTGTCCACCCAGCGCTGCGCTGCCCGTCCTATTTGTGGTTTCTCTCTTTGTTGGTGATTGGGATTGGTTTTTTTTAATAAATTGTTTCTTTATTAATCTGATTTTTGCCGTTGCATTTATAACAGTTCAGACCACTGGCTCCTGACCCCTATACCTAAACCTGGACATTCCTCTGATCTAGATCTGTCTGTCCCTGAAAGCTTCAGTGTACGTCTGCAAAATAAACCTCACTGGAACATATACAGGAGACTCTTCCCATGTTTGTTCACTGTGTTAGGCATGGAATGTGTAGGGGTGAACTTTAGTGCCCTGCCCGTGTGCTCACCCAAGCTACTTCTCCAGACAAGATGTTTATCGGTGTTATAAATGCAAAGGCAAATTTCAGGTTAATAAATGACAATTTATTAATAACAGAATATCGAGCACCTGAAAAAGAGAAAAACCACAATAATAGGAAATTGTCAGCGCGCGCTGGGTGGATAGAGGTCCGCACCGATGTACCAGACGCCCTAGTCCACGCCAGTGCAGCTCTCAGTCCACCGTTTTATAGGAATTTTCTGCCCTTAGGCAGTCCAGGTGTCCAAGGTGGGTTGAATAGTCCGGATTTCTTTTCGATGGCCCTCCCGGACCTCATTAAGTCTAGTTGTCTCATTCCGGGAAGGCTCCTTTCTTATGTCAATTCCAAAAGTCCGTCTTATGTTGATTTCATTCCGCTTGTGGCACCAGAAGGTTGGTGAAATTGGCATCGTCGTCAGGAAGGAATTTCTCCTTGCCTTGGCGAGGAAGTGATTCTTATCAGGGTTGGCCAGTGTCTTTTGTCTAAGTTGATGACCTTCGTCCTGTCCTTGCAACTGAGATTAGCAGGCTGAGAGAGAACGGTTACCCTTCTATTGGATTTTACAATTTTACTTTAGCTTTGTTTCATTATACATCGAATTATTATTTTATACACGAATTTTTACCCTATTTTTATCACATCGGGGAGAGACAGCAGAAACCATCATCCATCTCCATGCTGCTACACCCTAAATCCAGCGACAACTAGAGCACTGGCAGCTTTCAGCTGGGAAAACTCAGGGCACTGTAGCTCTTGCTAAGGCCAACAGTTACCTCATAAGAAATATCATGCAGCTGGAACCAGTTTTCATCATTGTTGGGGATTAGGTTTGCTCCTTTTTTACTTTAAAGTATTTTTTCCCCATGAGTTACCAAGGAGACTGAATACTGGATATTTAAGGGTACTTGACCAAAACAAAGAGCTAGCCGAAGGTTTTGTTTTTCTCAGCTGTTGTAACTCCAGAAGGGAGGGAGTTACTGCCTTCCCTGATAACAAGCCAGCTGTTAAAAACCAGATGGGGTATTATCTCTTATCTCTGCTCAGTCTTTTACTATCCCCATGGAAATATCTTTTGTTAACACACCATCAAAGACCACCAATGGCGTGACACATTTCATCACCCTATTGGGAGATGCTCTAGTAGAAAGCAAAAGAACAACCATTTCCACCTAGATAAAAAGGAGCCACAGGTATCAAGGAAGACCGGATCCATTTTGGTACCCCTGGCTCCACAGGACCATCATCTCTGCTTCCAACAGGACCACATCTGCCACTCAGGGAGGGCTGACTTTAAACTGTTTCCAACGCCCTGACTAACAGGGCGTCAGGTTGTATTTTTCTGACTCTGTCAGAGGTTTTGTTTGGTTTTTTTGTTCTGGTGTTACAAACGCAACGGCAAAAATCGGATTAACAAAGGAACAATTTATTAATAAAACGATCCCAATCACTGATAAAAAGAGAAAACCACAAAAGGATTCACAGCGCAGCGCCGGGTGGAAGAGAAGACCTCACTCTCAGGCACGGTTTTCCCAAATCCACACGGAGCAGGTCGCAGCTTGGGGTTTTATAGGGGTTTTCATGTCCCGAGGCGGAACAGGTGCCCAGAATAGTCAGCAAATAGTCCAAATAATTTTCGAATGGGCTTCCCGGATTTGCCGGACTCTGCAGACCGTATTCCGGGAAGATCCTTTTCACATGTGGATGGGGCTCGCCCGGCCCATGTTTATTTCAATGTGTATTCCTCGGTGGAGAATTCTCTTTTTCATTAGGAGAGGAATTTCTCTGTCTGGGTGCGATGCCGATTCTTATCTGGGTTGGCTCGTGTCTTTGTTTCTCGTAATGGTCCTTGTCCTGTTCTCGCCTCAGGACTGAGGACCGTGGAAACCTGGCGGGGGAATCGTTTCTACGGACCATACCTTTTTATATTAACACCAATCTAACATATCATGCTATATTCTTTTATCACGAATTTTTACCCAATGTCACATTTATCACACTGGGATTCCTTGATTGTTTGTTTGCTTACCATTTTGTACTATAACATTTGTATTTTTAATATCTCTAGTAAAGAACTGCTATACCTATTCCCAAAATCCTTGCCTGACAGCCTTTTAATTGCAAATTTATAATAATTTGGAAAGAGGCGGAGGGGGGATTTGCATTCCAAGGGAGGCTCCAATCTTCCTTAGAAGATACCTGTCTATTCAAACCAAGACAATCATCAAAACCAGAAATGAACCCATCTGTTTCAGCAGCAAAGCGTGTATTAAAGAGAGTTATTGCAGGAGCTGTTTCACTTCCGCCTCACTGAAGCGTTCAGACAACACTTGCAGGTAGTGTACAGGAAGGACCTGAAGGAGAAAGCCCCTCCTACTGTAACAACCAATTTTTTCTGGTAGTGTGCCCCACTGCAATTTGTACACCCTCCCTGTGTAACATAAGCAGAATATCCCATCTTGCAATTATGTTAAGGGAATTAATTCAGCAAAATTTTGCATGTCTATATGGACCTTGATTGCAGTTAATGGCTACATCAATATTAACCACATAGATTAGATAGACAGGGTGGTGCATGGGGTTTTTTCTATACTGACTTTTTCAGATCAATACAATTATCAAAATAAAGCAGTCAGGAGTGCAGAGTGCAGTTTGCCTTCTGATGCCACACTTCATTCACTATGTCTTACAGTTGTCTTTGATGTGTATTTTCACTGAGTCATTTCCAGGCAAAACGTTTTTGATGGAAATAAAATCCAAAACCCACCCCGATGTCCAGAGATGATTCAGCAGAAGTGTCCAGCAGGAATATACCCTAAGCAAGGCATAGAAGCTTGTGTAAGATTTGAGCTGAATTAGTTGAAGGGGCTTATGTAAAGCAGCAATGTGTTCAAAGTTTAAAAAAAGACACCATAAAATATTCAAATAAAAGTGTGATTGGCATAGCAGAATTCTTTTAAACTGTGTGAGCTTTTCAGCCATCTTTTTTTTTTTAACTATCATGGCACCAAGCAATGATAATAGGAGGCATATTACCATTTGGTGATGGCACAGAGGTTCCCAATGATCTTGAACTCTCACCTATCCTACTTTTGTACCTAGTCAGCATTAGTCAGGAATTTATTTTCTGTAGGTGAGAAGTAACTAAACAGAGCTAATTGGTTTTGTTTGCTCAAGAGACAAAAGTTTCCTGTTTGCAGAGGAGTGTTTGCAATTCCTTATGGGAGGAGCTACAGAGATATAAAATCTCAAGGCGGAACTGCTGAGGGCTCAGCGTGAGTTACACTGTGCACAAGGTAAGTGGGGATATTATTTTGGACATGCAGGGAGTTGCTGTATGGGAAACTCAGTCACTGAAAAGGTTTCATAGATTAGATGTGTATATGTACTTTCTTTACTAACATGGTTATGTGTACCAAATGTTAAATTCTAAATCAGCTCATTTAGAGGTGTATGGAATTAAGAAAAAGAAAAAGAAGTACAGATGTCAGAAGTGGGGAGTGTTTCCCCTCACCTCCTCCTCCTTACTTGTAGGGAAGGTGACATTTTTTTTACAAGGGGAATATGGTGGGGATTTGGGTGTTCTCCTTTTGCTGCTGTTAATGCTTCAGCTTTGTTGCTGGCAGGGTGTCACTAGCTGTGAGGCTGGTACAGGCTGGGCACTGTTTGTGTGTGTTTGTCGCTGCTGTGCACGCGTGGTTCTGAGTGGGGTGGATGACAGTCTGCCCAGAAACTCTTGTTGCTTTAAGTTCCTGCCTTCAAACTGTTGTTGCTTGAAATTCCATCTGAGTTGGAACTGGACGAGGCAAGCATAGCCCCCTGGCTGTGCCTGTGGTAAAGGCAAATCTGATGTTACCAGACCCAAAATTAATTTCTGAGGCTTTGGAGGCTTGTCTAAAGATAAGTTACAGAAGCAGGGAATGTTTTAAAAGAGGTTGACTAAGGGCAAGAAATCCTTCCTGTCCTGTTAGAAATGAGCATAATTGCTGCAGGAGAAAGCACAGCAGTTACGAGTTTGTAGCATGCATTCTGATTAAACAATAAACTGTATTCTGAGTTAATGCCAAAGTACACAGCACCATCTGCTTTTTGGTCAGAACAGAACACTTTGGATGCAAATGGTTTTCATTCACTGGTTCTCTGGCAGGCCGGATTCCTCTAAGTAGGGAATTCTGCTTAACTATCCGGCATGTGTAGGAAACATTCAAAGGCAGAATCATACAAGGCAGTGTCTCAATATAACCTTTTCCCTCCTCTGTTAATTAATTTACGCCTTGAAGCATAAATGATGGTTTCCAACAAGACAACTTTGAGAGACGCTTAGAGAGACAAATCCAGGATTGTGAATATTCTGCAAAACTGATTTCTTCATTGCAGAGACTAGGAAATCAGGCAAGTGGAAACATGTCTGGAAAACCCAGGCTGCACTACTTCAATGGACGAGGCCGAATGGAACCAATCCGGTGGCTACTGGCAGCAGCTGGAGTTGAGGTTTGCCTCTGGTCTTTTATACTAAAATCCTGTGACAATTATGTGCCTTTACTGTTCCTTAGGAAAAGGGTGACTGAGCAGTAGTTTCATACTCTGTTTTTAGTGCATTGCTGAGCAGCCAACAGTGACTACAAACTTTTCCTAAGCCGGGGCCAAGGTCCTTCTCACTTCCACGCATCGTGTGCAAAGCCCACTGGTAGCACCACAAAGGCTTCTCCCCTGTAGCTAGGGAAAGAAGAAATTTAGAACCAGAGCAGCAGAACCTGGCTTCTTATCTTCTGATCACAGAGGTCAAGCACCTGCAATTCTGAGTACCTTCAGTTAAATTCCAGTGTGCAAAAGAGCAAGAGATTATTATTGCTGCCACAATGTAGTTTACCCTTGAAGGTACTCTATATTGTAAACCCCAGAGTAATTTTTTTTTAACCTCTGACAGATTCTTATACTAAACCAGACTATGGAGTATCGAGTGTGTTTCAAGAACCATAGGTTTCTGGCACAGTGATGGCCAATGTGCCTGACAGCGTTCAAATATGATTGATGTCTTAAAAAATAGAATTGCCCAAAACACATCACTTTTGGCCTTCTTTACCTAAATGATGAAGAAGCTCAATCACAGAATGACAACAGAACTTCTCTTTTTCCTGCAGTTTGAAGAATCTTTTGTGGAAAAAAAGGAGGATCTGACAAAGTTACAGAAGGGTAAGTTTCCTTCCCTTTGAAATAATAACAGCAACAATAGTAATAATAACAACAACCAGAATTAGAATTAGAAATAGAATTGGCATTACTTGTCTGAGAACATCGATGAATTCCTAGGTCTTAGTGTCTTAAAAAGAAAATGTTTTACCTGGATAGTACATGATGTCTCAGAGTTGCACACTACACTGGGTTAGGTGGTATCATCCACCCAGTGGTTTCAAACTTCACTGAATCACAGAAAAGCTGCGATCAGAAGGGACTTTCCATAGTTGTCTACTCTACATCCCCTCTTCAAGCAAGGCCACCTCCAGCCAGTCACCCAGGACCATGTCCAGCTGGGTTTTGAGTATCTGCAAGGATGGAGAATTTACAGCTTCTCTGGACAACCCACACAGTCCGAGAGCCTTTCTTTAAGGTCAGATAATTGACTCTGCTTTGCTTCAGCTTGTGTCCACTGCCCTCCATCCTATGGCAACAGAGGCTTTTGTCATCACATCACCTTGAAATTCATTAGCATTTCAGCTTGCCTACCAAGTTGTTGTCATATAATCCATATGAAAACAGACTTCCAGAGTTTACCGAATACCTCTGCTGTATTCCTGCCTCCCAAGGCAACTACTCACCATGCCAGCTTCAGCTTCCATCTTCCTGAACATGATAATCATGTTTCCTCCAAACCAAATGACATGTCTGTGCTCTTCATATGGCCTGTCAAAAGAAATCTGAGCTAGGAGTAACATTTCCAGTCTTGCTGTTCTTTAGGAATAATGTCTTGGTCCCCTTGCTACAGGCTGCCTTTCAAAAAGTGTTTTGGCACACAAGCATAAAGGTAAATGCTCCCTTCCAAAGAGGGACAGAGCTGATCTGTTATCTGAGTCAAGAAATACGATTCCCTAGAAGCAAAAACACTTCCTCACTTCTCTGATCTGATACCTCTCTTTCTGGAGGTAGTTTCACTTCTTTCATGCCAGGACAAGGCTTCTGCATGCTTGCAAAAGAGTTGCATGGCTCCAGACTCACTCCAAGTGATATTTGGTTCTTGCAGGAATCTTGTGGAACTCACTCATTGTTTCCACTTCATATCTGTACAGATGTGATGGTATTTGACAATAAAGTAGTCACAGGGACATTTTATGCTTTTTTTTAGCCACTATTATTTATTTTAAGTATTATTCACATTGCGTGTTTGTTGCTTCTTAGAAAGTTCAGATATATTTAACAAAACATGACAGAAACTGGCTGGACCAGATCCTTCAGTCCTTCCCATCTGTTTTAAATTCCATGAAAATTGCCTGTGTTAAGGCCATGCCATGCATGTACTCTCAGTGTCTGATAGCTAAAAGTTCTGCATTTGGCTGTTTCCTCAAATCTGAAATTTCCACAAGTTCATTGATATTGTATGAAGTCATTAAGGTGTCACTGGTAACAGGTTGTCCCATAGTGAGCATTTTCCTCGTCTTCTAGTAAGAATGAGGAAGGTTGCCACTAAAAAGGGTTGTCAATCATTGGAACAGGTTGGCAAAAGAAGTGGTTCAGTCACTGTGTGTAGGTGTCCATTTGGGGACATGGTTTAGTGGTGAAATTAAGGAATTGTTGGGTTTACAGCTGGATTTGACGAGCTTGGTATTTTTTTTATCCAGCCTAAATGATTCAGATTGTAAATAAAAAGTAATACATGTGGTTACTTTGCCTAACACACACTCGTGGTTCTCATGCAAGGACTGAAAGTCTCCTTGTGTTATTCCCTTTCCCCTAGATGGATCCCTGCTCTTTCAGCAAGTGCCAATGGTAGAGATGGATGGGATGAAGCTGGTGCAGACCAGAGCCATTGCCAACTACATCTCAACGAAGTACAACCTCTACGGGAAGGACCTGAAGGAGAGAGCCCTGTACTGCAACAGTACCACCTTTGCTTGTTAGACCCCAGCTCACCCTGTAGCTCAGTGTAACACCAGGTTCTGCCAGCTCACAGCTAGATTCAGTGGGAGAGAGCAGTGCTTTGTGTGCAGCATGAGATGACTGACTGCAGGTGATGTCTACAGCAGTGACAGCCAGCTGGGTTAGATGGGGCCAGTGAGCCCATGAATCATCCATCAGAGGTCAATGCAGTCCTCAGAAGAAAGCAGTCAGGGGGCCAGATTGTCTTACTGATGCTGCTTTTCATTTTCCCCTGCAGTAGTCAGCAGCATCATTTTCTCCTCATCACATTCAGGGCAATGTCCTTTAAAGTAACACAAACCCTACCCTCTCTAATAACCAGGAGTTAGTGTAGAATTGTAATTACTAACAGGTTGTTGAAGGACAGGACTGCTAGGGCACATGTTTTGACCCGAGGTATTTTTGAATGCTTCACATTTATAAGCACTGGTAAACACATGTCAAGATATTTACTAGAAAAGGTATGGACCTGCTGTTAAACTTACCCTATCTGATGGAATTTTTAAAGAGAAGTTTGAATGGCACACATGACAACTTTGTAGTCTGGTTCAAAAACCCATAGTCCAGAGAAGTGTCAGTCCCAGTAAGAAGTGAAATGAGTGCAGTCTTTAGGTTTTGCCCAGGAATTTTGCATTTGTCTTTCACCCAAGCTCCCCCCCTGCCTGTCCCCAGTGCAACTGCATTCCCAGGGGAGCTTTGGCAGGTCAGGGGTGTGTGGGAGAGAAGAGGCAGGGGTTTCCCAGCATCTCAGTGTGGGTATTACAGGAGTTATTGTGCTGTTCAGACCTACTGTGTTTGACCTGACCAAGTGGATCTGATCCTTTCAGAATCGATATGTACGTGGAAGGAATGTTCGATCTGAATGAGTTACTCATGATGTATATTATCCAACCAGCAGACAAGAAGGAGCAATATTTTGCAAATATGATTGACAAGGCCGAAAACAGATACTTCCCAGTCTTTGAGAAGGTATGTGTCAGAGGATGTTGCTCCATTGATACTGTTATCTTGAACCTCCATCCTACATGCACACAAGTTTTATGGTGGAAAACAGAACCAAAACCACCACTGGAATATAAACGCTCTGGATTTGGAGGTGCTGGGAGGGAGGTGCAGACAGGACACTACAGAGGGCACAGAAGACACTTCAAATCTGAGAGACATGTAAAGCTGCAAACCCCAGCACACACTGAACTCCCCAAACATCCATCTTTCAATCTGTGTGTTGTTTCAGACCAGAGACACTACAGCATCAGCTTTGACATCAGGTTTCCTCCTGAAGTGCAGATGCCCCTCTATCATACATTCTGTGTAACAGTGTTACAGTTCCTTCTCTATCTCACACAGCTTAGCCTTCAATGCAGCTACAGAGCCAAGGCAAGATGAGCACAACTGAGCTGCCAGACAGAATGCAGAAGAGAAGGAGGTGATAGACTATGCCTAGGATGGCAGTGCCATCAGATCATTGTTTGTACTACAGGTGTTTGAACTACAGTTCCTTCTTTCACAGACAACTCCATGCCATGTGTGACCCTGCTTTGGACGTATCTTATTAAGCACCACAGAGAAAAGACCTCATCTCCTTCTGGTTTTGTGTTTTTAGGTTTTGAAAGACCATGGAAAAGACTTTCTGGTTGGGAACCAGCTGAGCAGGGCAGATGTTCAATTACTCGAAATCATTTTAATGGCAGAAGAGTACAAACCTGATATACTTGCCAAATTTCCTCTCTTGCAGGTAAATGAATGGGCAGTTTGAATGGATAATGAAGTGAAAAGGAGTACTGATTTTAACTGGGTGGGTTATATGGGAGAGTGTGAGCCTTAGAAGTGACATGGCAAATAATCAAATATCCTATGTACTTTAGCTGGGCTCAGCTACTGTTTTTCTTATGCTGTCTTCTGTCACTACAACCCCAAAAGCATAAGAGGGGGAAGCATATAATTTCTTCTGCAGCATCAAGCCATAATGCGATTTTGCAATCATAGATAAAATTTAAGTGTCTGACAGTTGCATTGATTCTTAAGCACTGTGCTGTTTTGGTTTTGTTTTGTAGAGCTTCAAAGCAAGAATAAGCAATATTCCCACAATAAAGAAATTCCTGCAGCCTGGCAGCCAGAGGAAGCCACAAACAACAGAGGAAGATGTAGCCAAAGCAATGAAAATATTCCACTCCTGAGCAGCAGTCTAAAGCCATACAATCTGTATTTCATTGTTTTCTGATGGTTACGAAGTGAAATTAATGGAAAAATGAAAAAAAGGTTTCTGATCTCTTTTTGCTTATCTACAGGACTAGTTTTAGCCTACTGCTGACACTTCAAGGTAAAGCTACTGGAGCCTTACAGCAAAGGGAATAGTTCACAGATTAGGAAGTGTATTGGATAGCACAGGATGCCTTAAATAAGTAAAGAGAATACCTGAAATAAAATCTTCCTACTGATACTCAAAACCTGGATGTTCATTGATTTCTTGCTGCTACTTCTATGCCTAAGGTTTGTCTGTGTTTTACTGGCATTCCCAGGATTTGTTGGGATAATTAGGAGAGATTATCCCAAACAGTAGGTTATGTACTTTTTTCCTGGGAAATTCCTGGAAAAGCCTGCATTTTCTGGTTAGCCGAGGATGAAAGGTTTGGATTTATCTTCCCTCTGAACTTAACATGGAATATGCTTGGACCAGAGGTCCTGCAGCACCTTTGTTTTGTCACTAGATTTTCACTAAACTTGTGAAAAACAAAGTTCACTTTCTTTGTAAATTTTAAGAAATCAGTTTAATAAAAAATAAGACAATCAGGAGACAGAAAATTAAGCAAGGGATTAACAGCCAAATGACTTGGCATTTAGCCAAGAGCACAGCCTGCCATTTCAAAGACATTTTTTAAATACGTTTTTGCAAACTAGGTCCTATATTCTATGAACTGTTTAGCATGGCCTCTCTTAGGGTCTGTCTTTTTAGAGCATGTATGTTTCTTGGCTGTGTCTTGATTATCACCTTGATCTTGGACCTTGATCCCTACTTTCCACAGACTGTTGGTGTTGGTAGTTGGCATGTCAGCAGCAGGGTCCCCATCATATATTCACTGGATGTTATTCCAACCAAACAGGCCACTCAATTACAAGCATAACTATATATCCGCTATCTCACTACTATGTCTAAGTTTTGCCAATAGCAGAAATAAAAACTATATCCTTGCCGCAAAGTATTATACATATAGCATTCATCTTAATATCTGCGAAAAACAACTTTATAATACACATTTATATCAAACTCTTGTACTGCAGCTTCACCAATGTTTCCTTTGTCAGAAGGTCTATTGGAGCAGCTAAATGCACTTTGCAGACTCTGAGAAAAATAATGCTTGTCACCAGTTTTACTGAGAAAGGAAGAGTCAGGATGGTGTCAGGTGTTAGTGAGACCTTGGAATGTAGCAATCCATATTTACTTACATCACTGAATATTAAATCAGGTTTAATACAAGTTGTACTGGAGTTGTTCATTCTCATCACTTAAATCAAGCTCCACTACTGAGGTCAGCAAGACTGTTGAACTTGGATAAATATGCACATTTATGTAGCGAAAGGTGTTCCTGCCCAGGACAGGAGGGTTGGACCTAAATGATCCTTAAGGTTTCTTTTAACCCAAACCATTCTATGATCCTGTGATATTATTTAAACACCAAATAAACCAAGTTTGTTAAAAAAGGAGCCCATGCTGTAAATCCAGCTACAACTAGAGCACTGCCAGCTTTCAGCTGGGAAAACTCGGGGCACTGTAGCTCTTGCTAAGGCCAACAGCTTCTTCATATAATAGATATAGAATATAAACTCGCATATAAAATTGTTGTATTAGAAGTATGGACTATTAAAAAAACTACCAGGAACATCTCCGAGGTTCCTGGACCTGTTTTGCAGCTGTGGATTACCTCATTTGCAACAGAAACAGCAAGGCCTGGCTGGACATGGCCCATACATCTAGGAGAAATGTCTACTTTACAGCCACTAAAGAGCCTGATATCAATCATGAAGGACAAACTGCACCTGCACCCTGGGAAAGAATTCAGGAAGATCCTCTGGACTCACAGGAAACCAAATCTCAGGATCACATGAATAATTCTGATTTTCATCTGCACCCCGAAGAAGGGGTCCCGGAAGACTTTTGGGACTTACAGGAAATCCTTTCAAACCAAGCCCTGGAATACAAGAAATACATGCCTATTTGGACTTTCTCAATAATCGTAGCCTCCGGACAAAAAAAAACCGTATAAAACTGTACACCAAAACCCCAGCATTTGTGGGCACGGTCGGAAAGCACCGTTGTTGCTGTCAGCCTGTCCACCCGACATTCGATCAATGTTGTTTTACTGTGTCTTTACAATTCAATCTTAGTAAATTGTTAAATAATTTCTTTTATTTTGAATTGGTTCTTAATCATTTATAACATTCATAAGAAATGTCATGCAGCTGGAACCAGTTTTCATCATCAAAAATGTAAATGAAGCGGATCTGTTTCAGCACCAAAGCATGTATTAAAGAGCGTTGTTGCACAAGCTGCTTCCCTTCCACCCCACTGCAGCGTTCAGACAGCACTTGCAGCTGCCGTGTGCTGTCAGAAACTCAAGCCAGAAACTTGGGCTATGGATATTGACTTCCTGCCAGGATGAACTCCGAGCATGGCCATGTGGTTTCAGGATCTCCCAAACACATCCTGGCTTTCAGCCACACAGAGCCCGAGCCCTTGGCACAAGGAGTGCTCCGCTCGCCTTGCACGGGGGCTGCAGCCCCAGCCTCCCCCAGTCACTGCAGCACTGCTGCCCTTGGGGGCCTCCCAGCCTGTCCCCTGCTCACTGTACCCCGGCCATGTCCCTTTGGTGCAGCTGCCTCGGAGCCAGCCCAGTGGAAATGTTGTTCGGAAAACGTGGGTTTGTTACCCAGCGCGCAACAAACCAATATTTACACACTTAAGAGAGACGCTGACTATTATTTTCAGAGTTGTGCAAGCCTGGTTGCTCGGTGATATTCCAAAAATTAAGGCCAACTTTTAAGTATTTATTCATTTTAGCAAGCAAAGGCATTAATGTTATTTGACTACAAGTCGCCTAGTTCTTCTAATAATTAGTATTCTATCTTCTACTGGTTAATGATTCTCCCTCTTCTCATGTAATTAGTCTGCGTGCTCTGGTGGGCTGTGAGTCAGTGGTGCCGGAGTCTCTCCCTGCCGGAATTACCTTTTTCCCGGTCACAGCTGTGCTTAGCACAGTTGCTGAGTAGGCTTTATTAGTTTCTTCCTTATCTTGGGAGTTCTGCCAAATGCCCTTGTGGCCCATGAATTTCGTATTTTATGTATCCGTTATCAGAGGTATATCCTTCTTTCCAAGCCTTGTTAAACTCCCCCTAGGTTTGTGATCATTAAAACACGTTCAACCCTTAACAAGGCAATTCTCCTGACAAGTAATTTTTTTTTCTTTCCCACAGATGGATGTCACTTAGACCTTGTTTGGTAGCTGCTCTGTTTCATGGGTTCTTCTTTCTCGTTTATTATGCTTGAAAGTATACAAAGATCAAACATCAAAGCACATCCTTTCTCAAGAAAATGTTCACATATTTCACATTCTGCAACAGAAACTCCGCAAGATTGCAGGGACAAGGCCGAGGTTTCCCTGGGCTGCGGTGGGAGGGTTTGGGGATGGGGTTTGGCGGAAGGCGAGGGGAGGAGCGGGGGGGGCTGCGCCGGGGGCCGGGCGCTGTGTCGGCTCCTGTCGGTGCGGTGTCGGCTCCTGTCGGCTCCTGTCGGTGCTGTGTCGGCTCCTGTCGGTGCTGTGTCGGCTCCTGTCGGCTCTGTCGGTGCTGTGTCGGCTCCCGGAGCGGCCCGGGCAGACGGTACCGCGGCGGCGGGCGGGGGTCGCGGCGGGGCGGGCGGTGCCGGCCCGCTGGAGCGTGTGGGGTTTGCGGGATCGGGGCTCCTGCCCGGAGGGCAAGAGCCGAGGCGCCTCACAGACCGTCTGACCTTCGAGGAACGTCCTGCCGTGCTGCTCCAGGGAGTTTGTGCGGGAGTTATTTATTCCCCAGCCTCTCTCCTGCAGCAGGGGCCAAGATGGGCCGATGGTGGGCACAGAGGGAGTTTGTGTTTAGCTCTGGGTGGGATCAGCGCGGAACTGAAGAGGAACTGCTCTTTGGAGTGCAAGTTTTGCAATCTCTGGGAGTATTTTGCCTTTCCCCTCGTCCAGACACTCCTCCTAGCTCGGGGGTGGAAGGAGGCTTTTGGAACCCGGAGTTGGCCCGAGCCCCAGTGGAAACCTCCCGCTGGGAGCAGTTGCGCTCTTGAGAAGCTCCGGAGGTCGATGCAGGGCTGTGCTGTGAGGTCGTCCTGTGGAACAGCTCCGGGCGGGACGGGTTCGAGCAGCAAAGCGTTGCTGAGAACTGCTCTGGGGCCCATATCCAATTAGGAAGAACGTTGAAGATCTTGGATCGGGTTATGAGCTTGCTGCTAAATTCATTTACTTGTTTCTCACTGAAAGGCAGCTGCCTGAATTGTTTTGGATGAAACAACGTGGGGGGAGGTTTAATACAGCCATCACAGCAGTAGCTGCCTCTCTGGCACCTGGGTGGCTCTGGTGCAAGGAAGGTCTGATGCTCTAAAACACCAAGAAAGTTTGTGATTAATTTTCAGGTCCATTATTTCTGTTCAAGAAAGACATTATACCAGTTTTACAACTCTTTTATCATTACTCACTATTTTGCAAAGGGATAATTATTACAGAGCCATAACAGGGTCACCAAAATAGTTTGCAGCCCTATATAAGTGTTCAGCCTAACCCCCAAATTCAGACCTTTAGCAGTGCATTTGCAGGAAGATATTCACGGTTCTTTTGAGTGGAACACTGAATTGAGACTGGCAGTCAGGCCTCTGGGTGGGCTGAATTTTATGAGCTCCGGCTCTGAGAGGAGAGCTGATAAAATTTGTGGAGAGGTCAAGGATGTTTGTCCTTTCTGCTTATGCTAGCCTGTCCTTATAGTATGTTTCTCAGCCTCGATCCCATGTGCTGGAGGTTAGTGTGTTTGTCCAGTCTGTGGGGGTTTAAGTGCAGTTCTCCTCTCTGATGAAGTTGAGACCACCACCTACTTTCTGAGCATCAGGAAATCAAGTATTTTTGAAGAACAGAAGGTCAAGAGCTCTCTTACCTATTACAGTGTAAGTCATACACATGAAATAGAAATGAAATGTATATCATGGTCTTATGTGTATAGAGCCTGGTAAGGGAGCTGTGCCAAGTCACCTCTCTGAGTGCCTTGTTGCTGTTCAGGCATCAGGAATCTAGGTAGGCATCCAGCAGTGCTAGATTAGATGCCAGCTCCACTCAAGACATAATCTATTGAGAAGCACGTTTTTGTATCAGGACAACTTTGCTACAAGAGACTGAGGTGTCTGGGGACACAGACACTGCCAGGGCTAGGTGGAAGCTGAGCAGTGCTTTTGAAGACCTGCATGAAACTCCCTGGAGTCTGAGCCCAGACTATCAGACTCCCTTTGAGTTTCCTCAGGACTCTGGCCTGATGGCAGCTTAAATGGAGAGAGACAGCTTTGATCTGTTGTCTGAAAAGTAAATTTAATAATACAAAAAATAACAAACAGTAAGGCGTCCAGTGTATTGGACTGAACCAGGTCAAGGCAGTACAAGGGGCAAAAGGCACGAGGCCAAAGGCATGGTCTTGGGTCAGACAGGGAACTTTTGCACCCCAATGTGGGAGGACAGTTAAGGTGTGGTCTGAGGGAAGGGTCCAATGAGAACAGCAATTAAGAATATTAAAATTCTTGCACCAAAAATCAACCTATGATAACACAGAGAACTACGAACTTTCTAGTAACAATTAGCATAGAGAGCATGTCAATCAGCCTTTTACTTATGACACTGAGAACAGGGTTTCCAAGGCATTTTTCCAGAGTTCTGTTCTTCCCCGGGGAAACTGTCCTCTACACCTGCATTTTGGATGGGGGCACCTCTTTCTTTTGTGAGTCCAGTTCCTAACAGAGCGATGACTGTGTGCTGTAGAGCCTGTGGAAGATAGCATCCAACACAAAGGACTTCAGTGGAGAGGGCCAAGGATGCAGTCTCCCCTGTCACTGTTGTGCTGTTTGTGCCTCTTTATTGATGCCTTGGGATTATGGCCAGAATTTTTACTTTGTGGCTCAGCTATGTATTGTGAAATCTATGCAAGCATAAATAAGCCTCTGCCTGTGAACAGATAAACCCTTGGCTTAACAATGAAGCATTCTGTTAGTCTGTGCCTCTATCTTCCTATGAAATTTGTTTCATTCTTCTGTGACCCATTAGTGATAAGAGTACAGTCTTAGCTTTGTTTCCAGCATGAGGCAAGCTCTCATCAGCTGCCAGTGTCATACCAATGGCATGTGACTGCACATGGTAGGGAAATTTGAAAGGACAAAGTGTTTCATCCCAGTGCCATCATCTGATGGGCTGACGTGAGCCCCCTGCTGCTGGGGGCATTGCCTAGGCCTTATCTGCCCAACAGAGGTCAGTCCCATCCATTTGGGTTTTGATTTTAAAGTTAAGTTTTCGAGGCAGATAGAATATACAGTTTGACTGTAGCAGAACTGTCTAAATAGGGAATGCAGTAGGCCTGGTGAAATATGTTGCTTTTAAAAGCATACTTGTAAAGGCTTAGGAGCACAGAGCTCTGAATTGTCATATGACAGAGGTGAAAATGGTGCTGGTGACACTAGTTTGGTGTTCTTTGGAAGCCATTCTCTTGATAGAGTACATTTTTCAAGTATGGTGTAACGTGACAAAACCCAACACCTACTGAAGAGGTTGCATCATTGCAAGGTTAAAAATGTGTTAATGCAGGAATACCCTACAATACCCTTCAGTTCTGCTCTGGTTGTAAAACTCCAGTAATCTGTTAAAACTACAATAATATATTATTTAGGAGATGCTTATTGACATGATGCGGTTGAATGGTTGCATGTTCTGGTAGTGTGCACTTTTTCTTTTATTCCATTATTCCACAGGAAACTTGGTTGCATCAAGCACAAGCGTGTAGGACTTGATTGTTCTTCTACTTTCATGTTCACACAACTGTATTCAGTAGTTTGGAGTGGGACATTCAAAATGCTAATTTAAAGCATACTTCCTCTAAGATCATCATCTTCATTTTATCAGGAAACAAGAACTCTGAAATCATGGCAGGGAAACCCAAGCTGCACTACACCAAGGGAAGGGGGAAGATGGAGTCAATCCGATGGCTGTTAGCAGCAGCTGGGGTCGAGGTTTGTACCCTTTTTTTATAAAGCAATTTGTGATTAAAATAGGTATGCTCTGGAAGGGTTTCCCAATTGCATCTGTGCCTAGGAATATGCACATCATCACATATTGTGATGCAGAATGTGTAGATTGAGTGATACACTCTTGTGTTGTATTTCATGCATTCCTTGAGCAATAGTTGCACAGTAGAGAGATTTTAACATACAAAGAGAACTGATGGGTGTCATTTTTGAAACATACTTTAAGCTGAGATTGTAACTTGTTGCTACAGACAAGACTGTGACTTTTTCTCAATGCTTTTTCTCAAGAACTTCCATGTATGTCATGAGCCTCCTCCACGGAAAGACCATGTGTACCACATGAAAAATTTTGAACATTCTCTCCATACAGTGCCTTTTGTTCTTTGAGTCAGGACCTGAATAGGATAAATCAGCAGATCTGCCCCAAAGGCAGTGTTAGGAGATCTGTCTGGATTCACATCAGATGAAGGCCATCCTAAGACATCTTAATTTCTACAATAAGTTTTTGTTTGAATACTTTTTTTTTTAACTATTTGTACTCTTTTGGAAATAAAAGGCTTTTTTAAATGGTGCTTACTTGAGAATGTTGCTGACAGAGAATTTGCAGAGCATGAGTGCTGAGAAAACTGGGATCTTGTCCTCATTCAAAAAAAACCCCAAAAAACCAAAACAAAACAAAGCAAAAAAAACCCCAAACCAAACCAAACCAAAACAAACAACAGCAACAAAAAAACCCCCCAACAACCCAAAAAAACCAACAAAACCAACCTAAAAAACCCCCAGTGGACTAAAGAGAGAGATAAATGCTGTGTAAGAGAGGCATAATTTACAAGAAGTTTCTCAGTATTTCATGTGGCATCAACTGCTTTTTAAGTGAATGATTTGGTATCCATTTATGGTTCATGCAGGTGAGTCTGGTCTTTAAAATGAGGAAGTTCTGGAGCATAATGCTCTGTACAGTCCTGTACAGGGGGTTGGAGACACCAAAGTCTTAGGTTATTTGCTGGAGCAGAGATGAAGTAGGGGGTCTGTTAAGGAAACTTTCCTGTCTGACCATCAGGAGCCTCTCCATCAGTCCTTAAAATAATTCAATTGTGGTACAACAACAGAGTAACAGGTCAAGCTTGTTCCTCCAGGGAGACACCTGGAACAAAGGAAACCCTGGGTCTTTTATACCCTCACAATCTAAGTGAAGGTTTGGGTCATGGGCTCCTGCTGTGTCTCACCTGGCCAGTACCACAGGCCCTCGTGCCCTTTGTTGTGCAAATGGAGGCAGTTCCCAGCTCTTGCCTTGGGCTCCCAGGGCTCCATGAGCAGCTGGAACTGCAGCTGCTCACCCAGCTACTGGCAATGAATGGATTCCTCAACAGGGTCAACACAATGAGAAAAGTATGGAGAACAGTGTGAAGAGGTGGACTCTAACTGCCAGACCTCCTTCCACTTCTCCACTGCCTTTGGAGTGACAGTGTTGTTTTCTATTGTTGCTTTTCAGTTTGAGGAACAATTCATAGAAAAGAAAGAAGACTTAGAAAAATTGCGCAATGGTGAGTCCGTAAACTGTACCCTGAACGTAAATTCACACAAGTATAACAAAAAAACAACAGGAGGTATTTTTTTAAGAGCTGCAGTATGATGTGACCTGTAAAGAAGAGCTGCTTCCTTGTGGATGCTTTAATCCCTGAGAATTAGAAATGTCTCTTACCAGGTCTCTTCCTTATTTTCAGTGTAGTAGTTCAGCAGTCTGAGTAGCTTGCTCCTTTTTCTTCCCTAGATGGAGTCCTGCTGTTCCAGCAGGTGCCCATGGTGGAAATCGATGGGATGAGGATGGTGCAGACCAGAGCCATCCTCAGCTACATTGCAGCAAAGTACAACCTCTATGGGAAGGACCTGAAGGAGAGAGCCTGGTATGGTAACAGTGTACCACTTACTACCACTCATTCATGATTCTTGATATTTACAGAAAGAATGTTGCAGAGAAGTATCTGCATGTAAAAGTGTGTATAACTAACAGACTGTCACTGACTGTAGAGGGTTTATTTTGTGAAAATGGAAGAGCAACTCCAGAGATTGTGGAGATTATTATGGACTGGCAATTGGTAGCCAGTGTCCTCTCATGATTAGACCTCAAAACTAATTTTTTTTCCTAAAGTGGTTTGCATATGTAGTCTTTTCTCCCACAGAATAAATGAATACATAATCAGTGGAAAACAGCATGAATTCCACTTTAAATAAATTAATTGCAGCCTTTTATCTTGCTTATTGCATGCACTGTTTTACAATTTGTGCTTTGAAAAAACTGGAAGTTTTCTCAAAGTGAAAGAACCAAGAAAATAAACCAGTGTCTTACTTTACATTCATTAATAAACATTTTACTCAGTGATTACTTCAGTGTTGTATTTCAGGAAAATAACCAAAATGGAAAGTTTGAATGATACATGTTGAACAAAAATATTTGTTTCAGGATTGATATGTATGTGGAGGGAACTACAGACCTAATGGGAATGATCATGTATCTGCCTTTTCAACCAGCTGATACAAAAGAAAAGAATCTTGCCTTAATCATTGAACGAGCCACAACCAGGTACTTTCCTGTTTATGAAAAGGTAAGTGATAAATCACCAGTAGGTCACAAAGACAGTGAGTTCCAGGCTCCTCTTCCTACCCCACTCCCCTGTCCCCACACATGTACTTTGCAGAAGGCAAGTGAGAGTACAACTCTATAAATGTAGGATGGAGCCAGTATCCAGAACGTGAAAAGAGGGCCACAAAATAATTTTTGGCTGGTTTTGTTACTGGGTCTCTGTCTTTCTTTTCCAACCTAGCTTAGTGGCTGAGGGCTCCCAGCATTTTGCCTAAATGCACCATTTCAATACTTGCCAGCCTTCAGTACTTACTGTCTGAAAGTGTGATGTGTTACAGAATTGTTAAGACTGGAAAAGACCTTCTAAAGATCATTAATTCCAACTGTCAGCCCAGCACCACCACCACCGTATTCACCATTAAACTGTGTCCTCCTGTGACATATCCATGTTTCCTGAACCCTTTCAGAGATGGCAAGTCCACCAGTTCCTTTGACCGTCTCTTCCAGTGCTTTACAACCTTTTACTTGAATAAAAATTTCCTAAGATCTAATCTAAACCTCCCCTGGTGCAACTTGAGTCTGTTTTCTCCTGTACTGTCACTGGTTACCTGGGAGAAGAGGCTGACCCCCACCCTACAACCTCCTGTCAGGGTGTTGTAGAGAGCAATAAGGTCTCCCTCTCAGCCTCCTTTATTCTTCTATACTCAAAATTGAATATATTTATGCTTTACAGCTAAGGATCCAATTCCATTTTCTTCCTTAAATCCATTGCTTAAATGTATTATACATAGAGACTATGATTTTCATTCTCTGAATTGTTGCTTGGGCATCCTTACGTGTGCACAGAGAGGTTCTGCAAGCAAGACACATGTGGCATAGAAAGCGTAAGGCAATTATTTACTGGCTTGCATGCATCTAAGACAGCCTGAGCTGTGAGGGAAGGCATTGGTATGCTTGCCGTCCCCTTAGAGCACATGAAGAGGGTTTCTTGGCTAGGGAGGAGTTGGTCAGGAGGGGGTGGATTGTTCTTTCTTCTCCCTGGAACATTGCCTGGATGTTACAGAACTGCCATTTTCTACCAACTTGCTGTTTGTTCTGTTGTTTTATTTCTCCTGCAAGGGTATTTTAATATTTTTTTTTTGGTGTTAAATTTTCCTGTTTGAGCCACCTGTGATCCTCATCTCACAAGTTTGTTTCTGTTTGTAACTTTTCCTCTTGTGCCACATGTGGTAGTGCTGTACAGACTTTCTCACATGGTTTTTCAGGGCATAGTGGTCTGCTCAGAAATCTGCCAAGGGTACAAAGCTGTGTTGTCTCAGAGCTGAACTGGGCTTCCAGCTTGAAGCCTTGTTTACTAGGCAGCTGAAGTCTGTTAAAAAAAATACAGGACTTGATGCAATTTCATGTCCCACTTTATTAGAGCCTTAAATTGCACAAACAAAACCCACAGAGGCTGCACTGTAAAATAATGATGTAAGTGACATAATCCAGCACCTCTGTAGTCAGAGTTCATATACATCCACTGCCATACCAATGGAAGGCTGTGCTGAGAGATATTGATTACATGCACTAATCTTTCAAAGATTAGAAGTCTGATACGAATTTTAAGTTATTAAACAGTTAAAAAATGCACCAAAATTCTCTAAGCCTGTGCCTAGGTGGCATAAACTACTGTTGTGATATGTTTTAGCATGTATGCTCCATATAAGAGAGTCTTTAAAGTAATCCTTGTTTGCTTATGGTAAAGACACAGCTGAAATTTTCCATTATTTTCACCTAGCTAATTTTGTTAAAATGGTTAATAATTTTCTTTCTGTAGCAGCTGTTTAAGATGTCTGTTGATTCAGCTTATCAGGGTTCGCAATCTGTGTGTTATTCATTCAGCAAGTTGACAGGAAACATACCTAGCTGTGAGTGTTCACTTTAAACACTCAGCAGCCATATGGAGCAGCAAAAGGCAATATAAAGCCCTGCAGGCAATCAGACTCGGATGCTATGGTTGGGAGTTTCCATCCAGTCTGATAAATAAGCTGTAGTGGATCTTGTTAGAGCGGTGTAGGAAGTAACTGCATGAAGGTATCAGCTCTGACTGCCTGTGATTGCTGCCTCTGTGGTAGAACTGGTACATGGGCCTGGAGAAGCAGTTGGCTTCCAGGGTCACAGGCTGATGTCTTACTGCACACTTGTTACTTAAGAGTAGCCTTGGTGTGACTTAGGCACAGACACACCCTTCTCTTGCTCCTGATAAGGAGGTTGATAGTCTTCAGGACAAAGGAAGGCTGGAGAGCTGGTAACTGCTGTGAAGCTGTGCTGCAACATTCATCTCAGCTTGCCTACTACAGTTCTTAGTAGCTTTGGCAGGCTGTGATTCTTGGATCAGCAATTTGCCAGAAAGGAGTCCTTCCTTATGGGATAAAGGGTGGAAAGGTTGTATTCCTTCATTCTGGACATATTTCAAACTGTAATCAGCAGTCTCAAATTTTGCTGAAACATCTGGAAATTCACTTAACTTTTTTCTTAAGAATTCGAGGGGTGCTTACATGTAAACTGGCCTGACTACTTCTTCCAATTACTTTAGTCCTGTTTCTTTTGTGTGATTAAGTCTTTCTTGTGGACTTGGTATACAGCTACCTGGTGCAGTAGGTTAGAGCGAGAGATGGGATCTCACACACACTGAAACATGAATTCTGATGTAATTTTTTTCTTTAAAGAATATTTATCACTTTCTAACTTCATAGGTTCTTGCATGGCTTTGCTCTGCTATGGTTTTTTAGAAATCTGTCTGCAATGAAATACCTAGATAAAACTGTTACATCCTGTGTGATTTTTTTTTTAAATTTGTTCATACTTTATAGGCCTTAAAAGATCATGGCCAGGATTATCTTGTTGGCAACAAATTAAGCTGGGCAGATGTTCATCTGCTGGAAGCCATTTTAATGGCAGAAGAATGTAAGGCTGATGTACTGTCTGCATTCCCTCAGCTACAGGTTAGTAATCATCTGGTGTCAATATGGAAGGTAACAAACAAATTTCACTGACCGCTGTTAAAAGTTAATAGATGTTTACATCTTTGGAACCATTGTACTGACACTTCTCTGGTCTGTTTGACTACAAAAACCTGCACTCAGGGCACTGCCTTGCCCCAGACCTGCTAGGAACTCAACTTTCTCCAGTACTGCTTTTCCCAGCTGTTCTCAGCTGGCAGGAATTCACTCAGTTTGGTCCTTTAACTGCTACTTCCATGTCTTCAAAAACAGCAACATCCAGAAGGAAAGTTTGTGGCCTGGTGTGTCTGCAGTTCCTGTCCTTTTCTTTTTGCCAGCAATATTAATTTTTTAAGAAATAATACACAAAGAGCAGTTAAGTTTCATATGTCTTGACTTCTGTAGTCCTTTGCACTGGGGTATTCCTCTCCTTGCCTTTTTTTTTTTTTTCCCCTCAAATATATCTGCAGGATTAGGATTCAGGATGTGTGTTTTTTTCTTCCACTTTTTATCAGATGAATCTTAACTCTTTAATATTAATTTCTCCCATTCCCATCTGGTAAACTAAGGTATAGCACCAGCATTACAGATCAGAAAAAGCTAGTACCTTTTTCTGTTTAATAAGTATGTCTGACAAGTAAAAATCCAAGTCACCTGATCTTTAAGCTATAAAGGATGGAATTGTAATTTCCTTAATCTCACTGGCTTTACTGTTGCTTCTTACAGGCTTTTAAAGGAAGAATCAGCAACATTCCAACAATCAAAAAATTCTTACAGCCTGGCAGCCAGAGGAAGCCACCAACAGATGAGAAGTTTGTTGCTTTTGTGAGGACAATATTCAATGTCTAATCTGATGAAGATAACCCAACTGTAGTATATTACCAGAGCTTCTCTTGTAAGTGTAACCTGCATAGCTGTACTCTGTAACTTGCATCATATGGCCAGTGTTGAAATAATACACTGTGAATACACTTTTAAACTAGAGTAAAAAGCTTATTTGGACCTGTTGAGTCCAGAAAGAATTTAATGAAGCAGTTATATGAAATAAAATAATGCTGACACTTTGTGCGTGTTCAATTACCGTGCATGCCTGGTAGGGTAAAATGTTCAACTGTAGCTTCCAGAGTACTGTAGAAAAACCACATGATCCCCAACCAGGAGAGAGGAGCCACACTGTGAAAATTGAGAAGTCATTTAAATTCAGGCCTAAAATCTTTTGGGTTGATTTTTCTAGGTGGTCTCCTAGAAAGTTCACTGTCTCCCTGTTGTATTTCACAGCCTAAAAATTAGGTAAATAAACCTTTAAAAGTAAAATTAAAATCCATGATCCTTTTAAGTTTATGGGCAGAAGTAAGAAACTTTTCTAATCCCTACATGAATCTCTTAGGAGTGATTTTTTTCACTGAAAGATCAAAGTCCTTGTGCTTAATTGGCCTGCTGTCGTTTTCATCGGCTGAAAGCATCTATTCCTCTGCTCTTCTTTTTGCTGCTCAGCTGGCTGGTCAGTGAGGCAAATGCCCCTTGAATTGTTTTTTTTGTAAGGTTTTACCTTTGCAGTCATTTCCCACAGTTATAAAGCCAAGTGCACTGGCTGCTTACCTTTTCAGTAAGTGTGTGTTTTACCTCAACAGTGCTTAAAGCATGCACTACTATGTCAGATTCTTTACCCTAATTTAATGGGAACCATCACTGTTCCCTTTAAGAACATTGTCATAAACCATCCTTCTTTGCACTTAGTTGTTTTTCCTCAGTAGGACTCCAACTGATTAGGCAAACAGTCAGCCAGTGTACATGAAGAACTGCTGTCCAGCAAAGTTAACTCCTTTCCTGATTTGTACCTAAGAAGAGCCAAGTGCATCTCAGAGGTACAAACTACAAGTGCCCCAGTCACCTGGGCACTGCTGAATTCCAAACAGGTTTACATTAAAATTACCTCAAAAGCTGGAAGAAGTGCTTTGCCATGTCCAGCCAGAGTACTCATTTCACTGGGCTATTCCTCTCTTCCAAGCAAGTGCTATGACTTAGGAACTATCACAAAGGTGTGTAGCAGTGTGCTTTTTGCATGATGGAGCTGCTACCTCTACCCCAAGAAGCATCTCCTGTGGAAAAGCCACTTGGGGAGGATTCAGGCAGAGCAGTCAAGCTCACACATCACACATGCCACAGCTAGGCTCAGCAGAGAGGCAAGAAGGGCCTTTGTATGAATTAGTTCTTCCAACAAGGTTTATTCCTGGCACCAAAGGGAGATCAGAGACAAAGACCTGTCCATGTGCTGTGCACAGGCCTAAACAGGGGTCAGGGACCAATGACCTGAGGGCACAGGGGCAGTACAAGGGGCAGGGCAAAGGTCAGTGACCCATAGGGAAAACAGGGCTGGCCATCCGGGATGCCACAACCAATGGGGAAGTGAGGAAAGGAGAAACCACGAGAAGCAGGGGCAGGGGGAGAGGAGAGACCAGATCAGATCACACAGTGTGCAAAGTACTATGGGGGAGGGCTTTCTTTCAGCCTAGGCAGGGAAGACTCTATGGTCCATCCTTCCAAGGCAGGACCCTGGGAATTCCCCCAAGAGGATAGAGGCATTCCACAAAGGTCATATCATGATACAAGATAGCCTACATAAGCAAACTTTGTATGAAAAAGATGAAAAGCAGCAAAATTTCCATTTGTCTTGAAGAGTGCACCCACCCATACTGCTTCCTAATGCTTTTGCTTATATTCCCTGTACACCAGAAGACAGTCTTAGACAAGCTTTGAGGCCCCAGGAATATTTATTTTGTGCACAAATCAAAGCAACTTAAATCCCTGAATAGTTTATGACTGAACAGTATCGTCTGTTTACGAGGGGGACTTCAGCAAGATAAATCTGTGTGAGGCTAGAATGGCAAACCTGTTCCAGAGTACTGAGAGCTTGCAACCTCTCTGTGCATCATGACAAACCTCAGCCATGATTCATGTCTCTGGCAATTCACAGCATGGTACATGTTTTAAACCACTAAGTAGAAAGCAGAGCACCAGACTCTTTCATTGACAAAATGGCTCACTCGTCTGCTTAAAAAACTGGTAAGTTTTGAACATTTTACATTTTATCTCAACACTGATTTTTTATATTTAGAACCAGGGTGTGAAAAAGAACACACTTTAGTAAAAGTGTGTTGGAAAGGAAGGTGGTTTTCTACTGCAACACAGGCCCAAGACTTTTTTGATTTGGAACTGATTATTTAATCTCAGAAACTACAAAATTATACTTCAATATAAGATACCTTTTTAGCATAAACATGTATTTATAGATATTCTTTCAGAGACACAGTGCAAGAGTAATTCAATTCCCTGGGGTGCTCTGCACCCCTAAAAGAGATCAAACTTACAAAGAGAGATCCCATGAGTTAGTAGATTGCCTAAATGAAAGTAGATCAAAATATACCAACAAAACACTAGCTTTAGGGTTTTTTTTAAAAGCTTTTAAAGTATCAGCACATGTCAATAATCAAATAACAGCAACAGATCTTTTACAGAAAATATAAATGCAGTATAAGACTTGTGTTCAAACTTGTCTTTCAAGTATGGAGGGTATTTCTGTTTGGTGGGCATGGCAGTCATATTCGATTCTAAATTCTCCTACAGCAGCATAAAAACAAGCCTCAAAATCATCAAAAGGCTGGAAAAAAAAAACCAAAACAAGAAAACATAAATATGGGTGTCATTAATAAAATCAGTGAAAGTCATCATTAAATAACAGTGCATTCATAAATAACTGTCATTAGAGTCTCTATTAAGCCATCTTTTCAGGTGTCTAAATCTAAGGTCTCAGTGTCTTGAGAAACAAAGCCTACCTAGGCTGGAAAAAAAAATCCACAATGGATAATAACATTTCCCAGTGTAAGTTCTGATTCTTAAATTTTGCATCTTGATAATTTGCTTCTGATTTTTTCCTCCCTGTATGTAACTGAAGTAAAACAGAATGGTGTTATATTAAATCTGGTAACAACAAAGCAACAGTTACTATTCCTTCAGAAGATGGGGATTCTGATTTACACTTGAAAAATGTTTTGTATTACAGACTCATTGGGGAAAAAAGTTTTGAACTTACTCCATAATTTAATTCCAAATTAAAAGTTCAGAAAACTGTATTTTCCAGAATGCCGAACAGCAGCAATAATGCAGTTGGAACAGCCAGATTTTTTTTTTTTTAATTTGCATTAATAGTGACCAAAGTTCTTAGGTCAAAAATGTCTTGGTTTTCAACAGTACTGTGCTTCCAGTAGTTTTGAATGCAGCACTTCTAAACCAAAGTGTTGGCCTTTTTTTTTTTAAGATAACTGTGTTATATGAAATTAGACTAATTTTATGTGTTTGAAAACACTAAAGCTTACCTATGTTCTTCCAAAAGTCTTATCAATATGCATTAATATTTAACTTTTGACCTCTCCTTTCTGTGCTGAGAAAGTCACTTCTTATCAGCTGCATCTACCTAGTAACATGAAAAAACTGTTCACTGGGAACAGGTCTGTGATCTCCAAACTAATTTCACTTAAGCTGTATAGCTGCTAAATGACAGTGACTTCCACCAATACGGCCTTGAATCGGGTGTGAAATGGTAACTATTTGAAAACCAGTAAAATCTTTACATTAAGATCCTCGATATGTATTTACCTCAGGCACGCCAGTAGTCCAGCTGGCATTAATTTCTTGGACCTCTTGAATCTCATTCCCATTATAATGGTCAAAAGAAAAGATGAAACTGTGAAAGACAATCAAATATATTTATGTTCTCACTTTTCTCAGTGGACCACTCGGTAACACACAGAGTTATCAATGCTGTTTTCCTATGAACTGCAATTTAGTGAAACAGATCAGAAATAGAGTCTGTAAAAACATTTTTGTTTTTCCAAAATACATCATTATGATTTCTTTTAACTACAAATAAAGTTTCCATGTGCAGCAAAATGCTAAAACCTATTCCATGAAGACTAGGTAAGTTTTCAGTCAGTCAATTCTACTCACTCATATCTAAATTCATGGGGATACCAACAAAGTAGAAATAATCTTGGCCACAGCAGTAACATGTATACTGAATTACAGGAATAGTGCCTCATAAATCCCACCACCCTAGATCATTTGCAGCAGTTTTCTAATGATTCAAGGTGCTAGAGCATTCAACTTCTTTTCTCTTTTATTTTTAGAACATTAGCTCTTTATTTGCTGAGCCTTAAAAACGATATTGGAAGGTTTGCCACCTATTTTTGCTACAGAATATGGCTATCAGCATCTTCTTCATGACTGCAATTCCTTTGGAGCCTTTTGCTATGAGGGAACCATCCTTGCCTGTGACAAGAGATGGGCAGCCCAAGAGGGCAATAAATGCAGCACAAGCAGCAGAGAACAAAAATCATGAAAGAAACTGCATCTTCTTCCTGGAGTAGTCTTACCTAAAAATGGAGGCAGCAATGAACTCATCAGGCATACGGATTTCACCTTGAACTATGGCCACAAAAATAAGAAGATTGAGGGGAACACATGAAACTGCAAAGGCAGCTACCTTCATTAAAGAACTGTCACTTAAAATGCTTCCTAGAAGTGGGCAGAGAGGGAGGACTTCTCATAAGCAGCTGGGCTTTGTCACTCTCACAGCCGAAAGTAATGGCAGTTACACAGATCTCTCCCTTGTTTACAAAGCAGTTAAACCACCTGGCTAATTCTCAATTCCATTGTCTAGTTCTGGGGCCAGTCCTGTGTTCATAGGTGTCAAAAATTAGTTTTAAACTCACTTCAGCATTATAAAACAAGCCCTTACAGTTACAAGTATCTTAGAGAACTCTACCAACTATCTGCACTCATTAAAGGTACCTTGCAAAAAAAAATATTATGCTCCATTATCCCTTGCTCTTATTTTCTAGTCACGTAGCCTTGATCCTCTCAGGAATGTCTCAAGAGTGAACTATTCCACAGCATGTGTCTTGCCAGAGTCCTGAGTACATTTACAGTTTATTACAAGCTACAAAGCATATTCACTCTGTAATGTTCTTTTTTTTTTTCCCATTTGCTAGTATCTGGCTTTTTCACAGGTTCCAGAGACTTTTTAACACATTCCAGAGACTTTTTAACATTCAACTTTTAGACCAGATTTTAGAAAGTGCTATACATTCACTGTTTCACCTTAAATCAGTCAAAGAAATTCAATAACTCAAGAAAAATTCAATCCAGTGAATCATATTCAGATCAGAATCAACCTGCATTGTGAATGCTACTAACTCTTGCATACTGAGATTTGAATTTCTACATCTACTTCAAACACATAAAGATGCATTAAAGTATCCAAGAAACCATAGAGCTTATTTCAGGTGAAATAGGAAAATACCTGAAATAATAATTTATAAAACAACTAAGAGAATTTGCCTGGGGTGCCCAAAGGCTACATACTCTTTGTATGTAGGACAAGTTACAACAACCTTACTATCAAGGTCTTGTACTAAAATATTACCTAAATTACTGTAGGAGAGTCTTGCATAGGTGAAAAATACTGTCAATAATTATGGTTTGGATCGATGGGTTGTTTTTAGATTTTCTAACCTTTTAAAGGTTTGGGTGCTTGCTTTATTTTACACTGTAATTTACTGCAGTGGTTTCTAAGTTCAGAGTGGTCACTTATTTCCATGCACTTAATTTCCATCTTTCATTTGTGCTCTAGCTGCTTTTCACATTTTGGCATGTTAGGCACAAGTGAAAACATTCTAGTTTTCCACAAAAGCAATACACATTTATAATAAAAAGCAATTAAAACATTTCTTTGTAAACATCCTAAACTAAGAATGCTTTAAAAAGTCTTTGTTCCTTTTGCTTTATGTAAGAAGAACTTTCTAAGGCAGGTGCAGTGAACTCTATCTCATCTCATCTCATCTCATCTCATTGCTCTAACTTCTAAATAAGTAATATACATTTCTCACATGTATGTGAGGAGAAAGTCCTCACATACCTACAACTACAGGAAATGCAAAACATTGATTATTTTAGACATCAGAGATTCAAAAGCACATGAATGGAAAATTTTGTATTAGTCCCTACAAAACCTGGGAATTGGGAAACAGGCAGCATATATTAAGTTTTAATGAGTCTTCTTTTCCATAAATTCTGTATCTAACTTATTGACTTAGTTGACCCATAGAAGTATAATACCATATGCTACTTAAAAGGATCTCACACTAATGATTATAAATCTACATATATTTATGGCTATGTCTTCATTCCAAAAAAAGCATTGGGTTTTTTTTAAACAGTGGGATAACTTAATCCGAGCAAGGTCATGGTGGCAAAACTGGAAATCCAATTTAAGGCCATCTAAGCGCAGATCAGGTCCACAATTACCACCTTTACTAAAGAACTTGCTGGGAACACTTTGCTGTCAATGCTACTCAACATTTTTTTAAAGTGGAAATTTTTATAACTGTGATTGGTGCAAAGCACAAAGCCAGAATGAACAATATACCACAAATTCTAAGCTGAGAAAAAACAATTGTGTACTCACACAATCTGGATTAAATGTATTTTAAATGCATTTCTGCATGCGAAACCACAGTCTAAACCACCTTTGCTAAAAGCATGAGTGAGACAAGCTCCCAAAAGCTCTTACTGCAAATCACTTGTGTGAGGTTTATGTTCCCCTTAGGGATTGTCCAACACTAAGTCCAAGTTCCATTCACTGGGAGCTGAGGATATGTTACATTGTGCAACACTGGATCCCGCACTTGCTGCTCAAATTGTGAAATTCTAATCTGTAATGCTGATGATTTTATTGCAGTACTACCTCCTGCCTCCCAACTGGATTTCACAATATGTGCAATGTTAGGCAATCATCTCATAAAAGCAGGTGCTGCCAGGTGGTAACACACACGTGCTGGCTTTGTGTCAATGATCTGCATTACCTTGCAAATGGCTCCTGAATTTTGCAAGCTAAGCTGAAGTGTTGAACTCTATTTAAAATCCAACATTTAAACCAAAGCAATACCCAAAATTTACTAAAAAGAGAATTTTACATGCAGTTCAGGATGCTGCTTGTTTGTTTGTTCGTTTGTTTACTGTAGTGAAACACTTACACAATGATATCTTCACATTTCTTGGATCACACGTTACACAGTAAGCTCCATAGCCAGCCACAGAGCCAAAGGTGAGTCCAGCAGCTAAAGAGATTTTACTACCTGCAAGAAATCATTCAAATGTTATTTCTCAATACAATGTCTTTAAGCTCAATCTTTATGTGGCAGTTGTCTCTCTACACAGTATTACCCAAATATATTAAAAATAGAACTGATTTTGCCACATTCCAGCTTCACCCACTGTGAATAGAGGGGTATTATTTCTGTAACTGGGTCATTCTAGTGTGTGGCATTACAAGCAAAGTCAACTAAGTTAGAGGGAGATGATCAGGATCCAGTAATACTTGCAACTTGGGAAAAATACAACCCTAAATTTGGCTATTTCCTCAATCATACTTCACAAGGATTTTTGTAATTTCTCTGAACTGTCTGTTCATTTTAATTGTATCTTACAGCATTGTGAGTCTCCAAAAATGGTAGACATGTGTCAATATATATAAAGAGTAAATTGGAAAACATGTGTGGTCATAATGTCAGGCCTTTCAGTCTGACATCAGTCCTGGACAAAGAAATGTTATCACTAACATAACATTTAATGAATAAAGAATGAAAAAACAAATAAATGGCAATGAGGATGAAACAAGGCTTCTAAAAGTAACTTGGCATCTTCTTGCAGTGCTATTGAAAACCTGGTTCATAAATCCCAGATATATCCCTAATATATTTAGATTTCTGAACAGACATTTGTCTTGGTACCATATGATAAAAGTGTAAAATCTGCACAGCAGACATTATTTGAATTAAGCTGATCCCCAGATGTCTATAAATAAAGAATCCAGACCCCTGCTGTCATTTAGCTCCTAACCCTTTCATTTTGAGTGTTTTTAATCAAGACTTTGCAAGAAAACGTAAATCATAACCAATAAAAAATAATCTAGTTTTGCCACGAGGATTGACCAAGTATTAAAAGGAGTGAAGAGAACAGGTGAATGGGATAGTCAGTGCAGCTGGCTGCAAACACAAACCGACTGCGTTTTCAGAAATTCAGATGTGAAGCCGTGTCTCGGAGAGCAAAGAGACGGTGACCCCAGAGCAGCAGAGCCGTGCGGGGCAATGGGACCGGGCGATGCGCTGCGGGCTCTGCGGGGAGCGGGCGGGACCCGCCTGAGCTCCCGCCGGCCCGGGCTCGGTACCGCTGCGACCCCTGCCGGGTGCCGGGCCCGGCACGGCGCTGCCACCCGCGGGACTGCAAAAACCCCGGGAGCACCCAGCACCACCGCCTCAAACCTGACTCCTTATCCTACTGTGAAAAGGTGCAATTTTAACAGTAGCAGAGAATTAACCACCAACTCAGAGCGCACAAATAAATGGCTTTTTCCCACCGTGCATCTGGAAATGTCAGAATCAAGCCTGGATTTCTCTGCAGAAAATAAGCTTTAATCAAGGATATACTGTGCTCAATATAGGAATGATTAAAAGGAGATGAGAAACCCAAAATGCATTTAAGGTCAAAAATAACACGACAACCCCCACTTTTTGCCCTGAAAATAAACTCACTTAAATGCTTAAGCTGGTCCAAGAACATCTTATGAGACTCAGTGCATTTACAGCAGCACATAATGCATATAAAATGCAGCTGTGTTGATTACAGCAAAGTTTTCATGTCTCACACTGCATAGAAGAAATCAAATGCTTTATTTCCAAACCCTTCTATCCCAGTACTAACCTTTACGAGTGTATCCTACAACACCTCCAACCACCAGCAGTGAAGCATATGCAAAACCAATCCAGTCAACAGCCATGGTCCCAACTCTGGAAAGAAAACAGACATATTGCAACCGAAGGCAAACAAATTCCTTCCTCCTGGTAAAAAAAAAAAAAAAAAAAAAAAAAAAAAAAAAAAAAAAAAATCATTACTTACAGGGTTCTAAATAATACTATGCTCTCCTAAGTTGTGTTTGACTACTGTGTCAAACTATTCAGCCGGTGGAGGTGTGCCTGTTGGCTATTGCACCATCCTTTCACTAACTGCTGCCCTTCATTACACCCCAGTATCTGGGTATACCGTATTTCCATTAGGGGATTTTTTGGATATATGTGGCATACATTTTTCCCAGTCACAAATGTATGTATGTAGGCAAAAAGCTTGACACCATCCAAAGCATGTTTTGTTGCACTTGTGCGATATGGCTGAGCTGAGTGCACACTATGGACACACACAGGTCTTCTGGGTGCTCAGTCAGTGCTTTAATCTCCTTTCAACCACACTGTACCTGGAGCATTTCGAGTGGCATGTACCAGGCCCTGTATACCAGGCAAAAATATGACTTTTCATAGTCTATTCAAAGCTTCCAGAGAGAAACTTAGGCTGTTTTGGGAAGCTATACATACAGGTACTTTCTCCTGTATATATGCCCCTTTTATTTCACCTTTACATATTTATGCATTGTTGGAAGTGACTTCTGATCCACAGAACAGACAGCATCTAAGGCTCTGCTGTGACGCTGGTCCTGGCGTCCCCGGCAGGGCAGTGGAAAGGCAGGAATGGCAGTGCCCGGCAGGAATGGCAGTGCCCGGCAGGAATGGCAGTGCTCTGCAGGAATGGCAGTGCCCGGCAGGAATGGCAGTGCCCGGCAGGAATGGCAGTGCTCTGCAGGAATGGCAGTGCCCGGCAGGAATGGCAGTGCCCGGCAGGAATGGCAGTGCTCTGCAGGAATGGCAGTGCCCGGCAGGAATGGCAGTGCCCGGCAGGAATGGCAGTGCTCGGCAGGAATGGCAGTGCTCTGCAGGAATGGCAGTGCTCTGCAGGAATGGCAGTGCCCGGCAGGAATGGCAGTGCCCGGCAGGAATGGCAGTGCTCTGCAGGAATGGCAGTGCCCGGCAGGAATGGCAGTGCCAGGCAGGAATGGCAGTGCCCGGCAGGAATGGCAGTGCTCTGCAGGAATGGCAGTGCCCGGCAGGAATGGCAGTGCCCGGCAGGAATGGCAGTGCCCGGCAGGAATGGCAGTGCTCTGCAGGAATGGCAGTGCTCTGCAGGAATGGCAGTGCCCGGCAGGAATGGCAGTGCTCTGCAGGAATGGCAGTGCCCGGCAGGAATGGCAGTGCTCTGCAGGAATGGCAGTGCCCGGCAGGAATGGCAGTGCCCGGCAGGAATGGCAGTGCCCGGCAGGAATGGCAGTGCTCTGCAGGAATGGCAGTGCCCGGCAGCACGGGAGCCCCGGCAGCGCCACCGCCTCTCCATCAGCCGTGGGACAGGATTCTCCCCTCCCCAAACTAAGCGTACACTTGATTAAGCACATCCTTCTTTATACCTCAGCCTGTGTTTTCTTGACCACAGTGTTAAAGGGCGGTAGCAAGGAGTGCTCACTCAGCATTTCATGTCAAGTCTTCAGTATTAACAATAAAGCAACTCGCAGCGAGCCCGCTCCTCTCCAAGTTGTCACACCTGAGGACAAAAGCTGGGCTTTAGGGGACACGGCACCCCGGACAACGAGGTTTGCAGGGGCGGGGCCGGGGATGCGGGGCCGGGGATGCGGGTCCGGGGATGCGGGGCCGGGGATCCCCAGCCCTCCGATGTGCCTGGCCTTGGTGTCGCCTCCCGCGGGCCCGCAGCCCGCACGTCCCTTCCCCGGCCGAAGGCGGAATCCTGCGGGGGCGGCCCCGCCCGGCGCCCCCCGCCACAGCCCGGCCCCGCCACGGCCCGGCCCCGCCGTACCTCGTCCCGCCGCGCCGCCTCCGCCCTGCCCCGGCCCCGGCCCCGGCCCCGCCTCCCGCGGGGCTCCGTGGGGCGGCGGCCCGGCCGAGCCCCGGCCCAGCCCCAGCCCCGGGCGGAAGGAGCGCGCCCGTCACGGCCCGGCCCGGCCCGGCCTGGCCCACAGCGCCCCCGGCGGAGCGGCGGATGGCGGCGCCTGGCGGGGCCGGGCCCCGGGGGACAGGGGGGGACAGAGAGCCCGCGGTGCCCTCCGGCCGGGAGGGCCGTGGTGTCCTGGGGGCATCGGGAAGAGCGTGGCCGGCGGGAGGTGACCCTGCCTCTCCCTCCTCCTGGCCCCCGTGAGGCCGCACCTGCAGCGCCGTGTCCGGTTCTGGGCTCCGCAGTGAAAGAGAGAGGTGGAACTGCTGGAGAGAGTCAGCGGAGGCCACAAAGATGACCAGGAGTCTGAAGGGTCTCTTTTATAAGGAGAGACTGCAGGATCGGGTGTGTTGTGTCAGGAGAGGAGTGAGAGAGGGTTCATGCACATAAATCAAAGCTGGTGTTGGGAGGGTGGTGCCAGACCTTCTGGTGGTGCACAGCAACAGGACAAGGAGCAATGGCCATGAACTAAACCACACGAAGTTTCAGCTCATTTGGACAGAGAATGGTGCTAATAATGAATAAGATGATCTGCATGGGTCCCTTCCACTCCCATCAGTTCTGTGATTCTGTGAGTGGTGGCTGTTCTGGTGCAGGGCAGCACTCTGTTTGTTGGGGCTCCTCTGTGACTGTGCCCCACTCCAGGGTGGGCATCTCCTGCTTGAGACTCCTTATCCAGCCCTCCAGGCTCTGGAAGGGTCCATGGATATTTTACTCTTTTAAGGCCAACCCCCTTTCCTTGCCGTGTTTGGGATGGAAGAACTCTTGAATGAAGGAGTCCCATCTGCAGATCCACTTGTCCCCAAAGCACAGCCATCCCATGGAGACCTGGGCAGGGTGAGGATCTGCTGCCTGCAGCCCCCACAGTCCCCCTGTGACCCAGCAATGGGCACTCATTGCTGTGCCAGGCTCCCTTCTCCCCCTGCCCCTCTCATAAGCAGGTTCCTCTCTCTCCTTGCATGTGTTTTTTGAGTATCTGAGGGCTGCTGCAAGAAGTCAGGTGAGCAGGCACGTAGGCTGAATGCTCGGATGTGTTTGTCAGGGAAAACATCAGGCACAAGCCCCAACACTCTGATACTAAACACGTAGCTAATTTATGAAACTGCTTGATGTGGTTATTTTAACACCCTGACTTCTTGTCTGCTAGCCCTGTTTGCTGGACCTATTCCACCACAAGCTATTTTTGTCTGTATTTTGTCCCCCTCCACACTGTTTCTTTAGCTTTTTCTCAAGTGAATGATTCTTGACCAGCACAGGACGTGTCCTTCAGGGGTGATACAGGGGTGCCTGTGTGCGACATTCCTCACACTTCCCTTGTTCTCACAAACAGGCTGAGCATAAACATGGCCACAACAGGGAGAGACTCACAATGCCATGTGATAGGACTTGGATACCTGCCTTCTTCAGGGGTAATTTGAAAATCTCTGCCAAAATCCTGTGTTTCCTTTAGATTTCTTTGCTTAAAGGTGTGGGAGTTTTCCGCTCTAAAGAGCAAACTGGAAAGCAAATCAGCATTCTCATTAGGGTTAACGTATCTAATTTCCACTCCTAACATTCCATTTGTTTTTTTTTCTGCTGCAATACAAACCCACTTCATGTGAGTTGTCCAAGTCTGTCTGCTCAGTGGAAAACAGAACTGCTGTCCTTATCTCACCACAGTGTCTGTGGGAAGGAAGACTGAAGGTACAGCAGCTTTGGAAAACAAGCATAAGACACTTGAGGGCAGGATGGCTCCAAAATGCAAATAAAAAGTGGATTCATAAGCTGAAATCCAGAAATCTTGGATTTCTTGATGAAACATTATAAGACTGGCAGCTCTTGAAGAGCACAGTAATATAATCAGGGAATTAAATGGAGCAGAACCAGGGAAGTCTATTTGAGGGGATTCCAAAGTGTAACAAATACAGTATCTTTTGGCACCTCTAGGATAATGACCAGTTGTGCTTGCTGATTCAATGATACTCATCACTTAAGCAGACTGGGTAACCCTGAAGTCTGGGTAAAATTTGAATTCATGTACTTATATGCTGCTTGTTATGTTGCCTTCAATTTTCAATTACAAAAAGTATTTGGTACTGTTTTCCCTAAGGTTGTACTTAACTATTGTCTGATGTGAAATGGTTGCTGTACTTTACAGCACAGATGGGAAGAGAATTAATTGAATTAGGTTTTTGGTAGCATGACAAATCAAACACCTCAGTCCTTACAGTGAGCTTAACAGAGCTAGCAGCATAGCCTGTGTTACTGTTGCTGTGTGCTTTCTAGTATAGTTTTTTCCCTTGCTTGTTACTGCCAGTCTGAGTTGAAATTTCCCCTGTTGGGTGTCTGCTTCCAGCTGTTTTGTTTTAGTTTGTTTTGGTTATTTTGTATTATGATTTGTTTGCTTGGTTTTGTAAAGTTACATTTACAACAATCGAGCCAACTACAAGGATGATTTTAGGCAAAAATACATGGTTTTGTCCATTATAAACATAACCATTTCACTGAACAGCCCCTAGCATCTCATTGCTTGGAAAAACAAACTTTTAAATCTGGCAAGCAAATTGCCTTAGTTTCAGGGATATATTTTTCCATCTTCAGGAAAATGTGACCTGAAGAGAAAAAGAGTTAAAAGGGTTGAGTGGAGGCTTCCTAAAATTGTACAGCCCTTCCCTAAAAAGTTTTGCCTGTATTGATTATGTGTGACCCCCTACATTCTCACCTGAATGTAGGCATTCTTCCCTGAGAGTGTCTGGGCTTGTGCCTTGCTTTGCTTATGTCGTGTCTGAAACAAGAAGCCGCTAAGGGGCTTGTGTAACACAGCCCATCTCCCTCCCCAGGAACATTTTTGCTAAGGCTACCTGTTATTAGAGAAAGGTGTTGGCAGGATGCTAAGCTCATAAAGACCCCTCTCTGTGATAAGCTGCTTGTGCTTTTTGTTGATCGTCCTTTATTAACACTAAGGGCTACTCACAGTCATAAGCTTCAAGTAAGATTTAATGTTAATTGCAATCTCAGAACATAATGTGATACCAGAACAGAGCTGTGGAATATGAGTGCCTCTGAAATCCCATAGACAGAAGAAAAGGTGCTGAGATGGGGAAAAGAGAGCAGCTAAGCACCCTGAGAAAGGTGTAGTTTTGGAATATTTTTGTGCAAAGCTTGTTCTCCTCATTGGGTGGAATTATGGAAAAGGAAGAGAAGACAAAATACTGTTTCTGAAATGCAGGTTCAGAGGCTTCAGGTTTAATAATCTGCATTTAAGAATGGAAGAAGTCAGTTGGTATGTTCCAGTACAAAAAAGTGATTGTTACAGATAAATTCTGTAAGCTTCTATATACACATACATATGTAGATAAACAGTGAGAAGGACAGTGGTGTCACAGTAATAGAAGGTTGTTTTAAAAACCTGAGGAGGTTGATGTACAGACTGAAGTACAGCCCTCTGAGCTGACTTTGTGGGTTATTACACTGTACTTCTGAGGTGTCACTTCTTTTAAAATTTAGTATGAAAGCTTAGATCTGGAATCATCAAGCAATAAAAGGCAGAGATACCGCTTTTAATGATAACTATGAAGTAATCTGACAGGCAGTCACACAAATTTAAGGCATTTTCTATAAACTAAACATATATGGACATGGACTAAAGCCTGCAAAGGAGAAAGAGATAGGTTCTTGGGTAGTGATTTCACAGGAGATGGTGCTCAAGTTTAACAGGTCACTGCTGCCAAAAGGGTCTCTTAATTTCCAGTTTTGTGTTCCAGTCTGTTATTTTTACAGTCTGTTATATTTTGTTATAATTACTGTGAAGTAATTGGTGAGTTTTGCTCTGTCTCTCCCAGTCCTCAATGACTGAGTTAACTCAGTAGCCCAGCAGAGACATAACCAGGCAGAAATATGGAACGCTTTTTGCTGAATTCATTCAATCAGTCATTTGTTTAAATTAGTTAAGTCAGGAGTGTTCACAAAGCATCAGAACATAAAGGAAGATATGGTATTACATGACTGGGTGGGAGGCTGGGGGAAGTCTCTATAGGCATCAGCAAAAAATGAGATAACCTGAAGCTGTGCATTTTCTTTGACTTGTCAGGAAACTTTGCCTGCATGAAACCATTAGGTATGACACCAACTGAAGTTCTTGGTAAATTTTGGGAAATGCAGCTTGTAATTATGGTTGGTCAGTGGTATCTCAGGAATCTTCCCAGGGGTTGAGTCCAGCAAACACTGAAATAAGTACATGCCCACAGAAACCTTCCACTGGGCCTTGTGAGCTGACAATATCCACAATATTAGTGTGAGAAATTAGGTTTTAGCTACATGAAAAGGTGGAGAGGTCAATAGAAACAAAGTGCAAGAATGGGGTTGTGATATACAGTGATTTGAGAGAGCATATGTTAGATTTTTTTCTGCTCACCAGGCATAATCAAAGGGCTGTAGGTGGTGTTAAGAGTGAGTGATTAAACTGCCTTGGGTTCTGCTCAGTGTAGTGGTTTGGTTTTCCCAGCTGAGTTCTCAAAAGCTGATAAATTTCACCTGAAGAAATGGAGGCTTTTCTCTTCAGTATCTCAGGAATCCTTGGTCTAAAATCCACATTAGTACCACTATCTGTGCTCTGCTTCTGATATATCTCAAATTTTCCATCTTTATAAAGAGCATGTGGATTTTAAAGTAGCTCACAAAGTCAGAGTGAAACTCTAAGGGATTTCAAAGTTATTTGAAGTGGCTTATTAGTCATATTTTGGTGTTTTCAACTGATTGAAAGTAACTCATGAGAATGAAAATTTCTTGGGTCAAAGGAGGGATTTTTTGTCTGTATATATTTTCAGATCCTTTCCCTAATATTTGTCATCCTATGATAGACAGCAGATCTCTGATACCTCTCACCACTCTTGCGTGTACAGAGGGGTCTGTTTTCACCTGCACATACTGAGACAAGTTTTTCAGACAACAGCTCACTGAAGGACAGAGGCATAGGATCCCTTGCCCTCTCCAAATTTACTAGATACACCGAGGATTACCTAAAACTTGTATGTGCCTCAAAGCTTCCTGGTCTGAAAAACAGTTTGAAGCTAGGGAAGCTTTAGGATGGAAGTTCATATATACATGCCCTGTCCTTATTCTTTCCTAGGCATCAGTTCATGCCCACTGTTCTAACTCTTTCTCTCTTGCCCAGGGCCATAGACCAAGACAGGAGCATGAGCTGGCTGGACCTTGTTCAGGTCCAGTATGGGCAAGCTTGTGGACAGGAGTATTCACATCATAGGCATCCTTCAGATCACTCTCACACTAAAAAGAAGGGAAAGTAAGATACAACATGCCTCCCAGGAGAGTGTCTCTAAGATCCTAGCTTTTATGGGTGCACAGAGAGTGACTCAGGCTGTGATTTTGCAATAAGTTATTTCAGTTGCTAAATTCCCCATTCTCAGTCACTTCCTCGAACCACACCTGGCATTCAGTGAACTCTGTGCTGAGCCATGATGATAAATCATCAGAAAATTTAGCTCACTGCTGACATTTTTGTTCTGAAGCTGCAGTCTTAGAACTGATCCTTGCCTATGTATTGAAGAAGGGAGTGAGAGGTGGAGTGACAGTCCCATTGAAACCCATATCCCATAATCTCAGGGATCAAATACAAGGAAGTGAAGCTACCCACAGCATGAGCCTCAATTTGGAGTCAACAGATGTAATCAGGATTTATAAAATCAAGATATAATAATCTTTAATCTTTATAAAATAAAGATTGATGTTTTCGAAATCCTGCAGAACTAGAAGTAAGGGCAGTCATTGAAACCAGTAGGAAATTGGTTTAGAAAAGATAAAAGGGATTGTACTTTTTTTATGTAGCAGATATAGTGAACTTGTGAAATTTACTGCTGGCAGAGGTTTTGGAAGCAAATGGGTCAGCACGCTGGAAAGGAGACTAAACAGTTAAATGGACGGCATATTCATAGAGAGATGCACAAAGAGTTTAGTAGGGACATGCTCCCTAGCATCCCTAAAACAGTGGTTTTGGGTGCTGGAGAAGAATAAAGGAAATGTATATGCCTAGCTTGTTCTCTTTAAATGGTATCTTTTGTTATTAAAGAAAGGATACTGGGGATAGTTGGATGTTGGTCTAACCTACCAGGGCATCCTTTATGTTCTTTTCAGGGCTCTGATTTTGTGTTCACAGGTATGTGAGGATAAATGCAATGTTGGCAGGAGTTTGCATTTTAATTTTTGAGGATGATACCTATGGATTCTCTTACTTCTGTGAGATCTGAACCATAGGTCACTAACACTGCTTTATACCCTATTAAGGAAACATACATTTTTAGGACAGTCCACATAATATCAGTGCTTAGATAGGGACTCTTAGACTGAGCTATAGCCCTCCTGATGTTGCACTTTCCTTTGAGATCCTTCTGCTTTGTCTGCATAGAACTTGATGAATGCTCATGTTTCAGGAAAGATTTTGTAAGCTGTGATAGAATTTCCCCCAGGATATCAGTGTATTTTAGAAATATTATTTGAGAGTCATCTGCTGGAAAACATCTAGTGCAGCTGAAGAAGAGAGAGTGCCAGATTAGACAGATTACTAGGCATGAATCCCAGCCCTTATTTGTATGAGTATTCCTTCTGCCTTTAGGTAATCACATTAACATAAGGACTACTGCTTACACAAGTACTACTGATAAAAAAATGGTGAACAGGCTTGGGCCCTCAAAGAAATGTTCTTGTTCCAGCACTTCCCTATCAAGATTCTGACCTTTCCTCATCAGAGCTCCTTAGAGTTGGTACATCCACTGAGGAGGACCACCCACTACTCAGCAACCTCCGGTAACAATTACCAACCCATCTTTTACATCTATCAGAAGTAACATTTTTAACAAATCAGATATTGTTTTCCTTCCCTTTCCTAAGCTCTTCCCACACTTAGAGATACAAAAAGTACTGTATTTAATGCTTGGTTCACTATGAAGCCAGATCTTTTGTCTCCTCTGAGGGTTTTTTTGCTGCTTCTCCAGTGCAGATGAGCCAGGAACCTTCCACAAACATGTACTAGAGGAGCCCCCAGTGGGTGGTGATACTGGTATCTCATGGTGGCTGTCATCAGGCAGCATGGGTTAGGATATGTCTTGCCAAGCCTGCCTGGAGAAGTACAGCTCAGTGAGACCTTAGGGATCTTGCCTAAAACCAGCAATAACCTAATTTGAAAAAAGAGAAAAAAGCTGTCTCCATTTTCCTTGTGGCTGATGATACCCAAAGGAGTATCAATGTGAGTGCAAAGGGAAGATTATAAACATCAAATGATAGAAAATGTTTACATGCCTACTGTTGGGTGCAATTACTCAAGCTTGGAAAAGATGAAGTAACTTTTATTTGTACACCTAAAAAAGAAGCCAAGTTAAAGTACTTATGTAGATCACCCTCAAACATGAAAGTGTGAGATAATGTCAGCAACGCTGCAACATAAAATCCAGATTTCAAGCCAAACATCCATGAAGGAAGAAGTATTCCATGGAAAATATAATATTCTTGCAGTCTTTCTGGTTACAGAGTTACACTCATTATGGTAAAACTGTAATTGCAGCTTTGTGAATGCAGTGCCGCAGACAATGGCTGGTCAGTGTTTTTCCACTACAAACTCTCCTGTGAGGTTTGCAGTTTTGTGAAATGCAATTATCTTTGGCTGGGATATTCAGCTACATTCTCATCCCAGAAACTGACCTTTTTTTGTGTGCATGTTTGTTTCCTTTACCTAGTTGTTCAAAGTTCATTGTTTGGTAAGTGTTTGAGCTTTTCTGATTGCTTGGCTGCTTGTGCCTTATCTGTACTGTGAGGATGTGAGGAGGGTTTGCTGTCACTGCATTCATCAATGCTTTGTAATATTTAGGGCTGCCAGGCTGTCAGATAGTCCACACTTTGGACCAAACTGCCTACATTTGTAGCAATGTGGTTTGGGAAAGTCAGGGCAGCAGGATTATAGCAGATTAGCACTGACTAGCATACCCAGACATGCACAGCAGAATGTACTTTAGGGAATACTAGAGTATATTATTACAGCTATGGAAGGAAGAAGAATTGGCCAGGCCAGTTAAATGGGTAAAATTGTAAAGATTTGTCTGGCTTAAAGAAAAAGGAAATTTTGAATTGATGTTTCAAAAAAACCTCCTAAAACCTGTAGGATTAGTGAAGCCCTGCAACATGCAAAAACCACTTGTACAGTTCTGGTTTTGATTCTTTGTTTGGCTTACTAAGGGTCTTCTCTGTGAGATATAGATATCTCTGTGGTAATAGAGCTCTAAATCAGCCCAGCCCAGTTTTTTTTTTCACAGATAACTCAAGGGGAAGATACAGTGTCAACACTGAATGCTGATCCTCAGATTGAAGTATGTTTAGTTACAAATCCTAACCATGTAACACCTATGTATGAACTCCTATATGAAACAGGACATCTGAAATAATCCTACGTGTAATGCCTTACTTAAAAATAATTATTTTGAGGCAAATATTACATGCACTTAAGGGATCTCACCTGTAGTTAGATACAGTTCACTAAACACAAATTTATTCAGTGTCAATCAATGCTCTGGGAGAAAACATGAAATCCTTGTGCTACTGAGATCTCTGGTTGCTTCAGCAACTTGTTACGTGTTGCAGGTAAAAACCTGCTGAGTTCACATAGCTTAAAATAAATACACATCAAAGCAGTTTATTGCTTTATTGGCAGAGTGTAATTATCCAGCAATCAGTGAACTATGGAAACGAGATCAGTAGTACAAATAGGCAAATCATGCTAGAGATTTCTGTAACTAATCCCAGAAACACAGGCACACATATGCAGAGTTGTACTTACCCCTTCAACTCATGGGCAGTATGGGTTACAGAAACACCCCCCTTCTCAAAGATTGCAGATTTCCCTGTTTACATGTCTCCTGGGGGAAGTGTGGATCCTCTATAATTTTACAGATCCTTGCAGTTCCCTACAAGTCATGGGCTGTACCTCACACCGCCGAGACAGTTGTTTCCCTTCCAAGGTCTGTCCTGTTATGAGTTTTCACACTTTTTTAATATTTTTTTTCCAGTCTGGCTCCTGCTTTGTGTCAAGTCTCTTTGTAATTCCCCAGTAACTGTTTAATCTGGCAGATGATCATCTTCTGTAACATGATCAGTTTGGGCAAATGCTAACCGGGCAGTTGGGCGTATTTCATCTGCAGGCACACACAGATATTCAATTCTCACACATCTTTATCTTCAGGGATGACATTACCAATGCCATTTGTCAAGGCCGTGCTGTGCATCCCTGCCAGGTCCACAGTGAGGGAGAGCTGGGCAACTCACTCCCACTCCTGAGAGCTGTGTGGGCCACAGGAGCAGGGAGAGCAAGGGGCATGGCCGAGCAGCTGCCTGCAGCCATGTGGCTGACACTGTTCAAACCAGAGTGACTTGTGTTCTGGATGCATGCCATGCAGTTGAAGGTAATGGTAAGTGGGCAAGCAAACCTATTTCCAGACTCCCTTCATGCCCCAACATCCAAAAATAAAAATAACAGTTGCTTTACTAAATGTGTTTTGAACACCTATTATGATTCTCAATAAAGGCATCACAAATGGGATGGAAACAGCAAATTGGATCATTGGAAAAACTGCAGAGAGACCATCTGGGCCTGGAGCTTTAATGGACGGTGAAGAATTTACATTTCACACTCCCACAGTTTACATTTTTCAAGGTGATAAAGACATTTGGATAATTTTAATTTTTGGATGTTTTATATAAACTGAAGAACCATGATTGAAAGTGGAACTGGAATCAGGAAATAACCAGATTGCGTACAATGTGGTAAAGTGCTAACAAATACCCACATGCTCCATGATTAATTTAGTATAAATGCCACTTGTGGATTTACCTTGTCAGCAGTTGGCTTGGGTTTTGTGATTACTGGCCAATAATTTAACTGATGATTTGATCTATAACAGAATTTTCAACTTTTGGGAATGAAAGAGAGTTGCAGTGAAATACAGATAGTGAAATACATTAGCTACACACAGAGCTGTTAACTGCTAGAATGGATACTGATACGTTTTGGGGTCTTCATGTAACTGATGAATAGCCTTGTCTCACTACAGTATGATTTATGGTGGTAAATCAGGACAGGGCATGGAACCAAGTGACTGCTATTGTTTCAATATGTTTTCATGCAGTGTTTTTGAATTGCAGATACAGAGGCAAAGAACACTCTGGGTCTGACTATAAATACAGCTGTAAACTATGGCATCGCTCTTGCCTCTGAGTCAATGTCTAATCTCTGTTCTTGGCATATCAGCACTGGGCCATAGGGAAGGGCCAGCTGTAGAGGCAATTGAAAATGGAGGCACTGACCATCTGTAGGTATTTAAAGTCTCCTGACATTTTTTGCGAGCTAGATGATAATTCAGTGTTATAATTTATTGTGTGTCTACCTATTATCCTCTACATGTTTCAAGGAAATACATTATCTTGGTCTGTTGTCTTTAATTTCTGTCACCTATCTCTTTATGTCACAAACATATTTTTCACCCCTCTCTACAGTTCACTCTTGATAGAAGTGATCCCTGTAAATCTTTGTCAGTTTGAGAATTTTTCAGAAGATGTGCCATGTAAATTACAGGTCACTGTTACTGTTGAACCCTTAAAGAAGGGTCCCTTAAAATTTGACTAGGCTAAAATGGAATTCAGATCTGGTTTCTACTTTGCAGAAGTCAGTCAGTGCTTTACATTGCTTTCCTATTTTCCATATGGTGTAAATGATTTAGCAAGTGAAAAGGCCAGCTCTTTTCCAAACAAAAGATGTATAAATGTATAAAGGAGCCTGCAGACTCCCTGTATGTGCACAGCTATAGCTGTTAACAGTAAATAATAATGTACACTGCTTGTGGGATCAAACTCTTGGTTACATTGAGAAATTAATAAAGATTTGTAATGCTTATTTCACATGTTGAATAATTTAATTTTATTTAAGCATTTCTTTGATGTGTCAGTGTGAAGAAAACCAGCTCTGTCAGATACACACACACACAAAGACTAAGTTTTCTTTCTTCCAGAAAAAAAAAAAAAGTTGTTGGAGGGTTTTTGTTAGTTATCCTTCTAATTCAGGCATTCAAATACTGTACATATGCTGAGCTCACTTGAAGAGAAAGGAAAGATACAGAGAATTTTTAATAAAAATGTACTTCCAGCAGGATTTGAAGTACACTACTTTGAAATACAAAGCCAGAACTTTATTATCAAAGCTAAACAAATTTTCTGAATATATTCAAGGTACTGTTATGGTAAGTGGAGGAAGTCTGTGAAGTCACTTGGAGTTCTATAGAAGAAAAAGTAAAACACATTTACGTTTCAGCAGATGGGTGGCAGAAATCAGAATGGAGCCCATTTTTCTGAGCAGGATCTACATGCACACAGACTACAGAGAGGGGAGACTAAAAGCCTCATTTTCTGCACAGCTTTGTGCTCTTTCTAGGCAAACACTCCATCAGTGTTAAGCAGTGGGGTGCTGAGTATGTGATGCAATATAGAGCATGGAGCAGCTGAGTATGAAAGGTGTGTATTTGTGTCCCAGAGAGGCCAGTCAGGGAATCTGCAAGGATATTCCATCCTTTCCCATAGCATCCTCCTCTCCCATTTGATCTTAATACTACGGTGGGAGGGGAAGAGTGTAGGATATAGGAGTTGGAGAGTAGGAAATGCAGAGACTGCCTATGGCATGCTCATCCCTGACACCTTAGAGTAGTAGTGATGTTGGCAGTCCTGACCTCCACAGCTTGCTGAGGCTGCAGTGCTCTGCACACCTGCATGAAGCAGTATAATTTGGACCTGGAGAGCTGTGACCGTCTGCCTGTTTATTTTCAGAGTTGGAAGCTGGCAGCTGCTTGTAGAGCTGGAGGAAGGTGACTTTGTCACCTCCCTGTTCTTGCCACCTCCAGAGCCTGCCTCTAAAGGCCTGAAATGAGTTGCCAAGAAATATCTCTGGAAGATTGACTCTTTCTTAGGGTAGAAGTGTTCTTCTTGACCACCAGAGACTATAGACCAACTGGCTTTGTTTTCCAATAGGAAAAAGAAAAGTCTATTTGGATTCTAATAATACTTTTTTCCCTCAGAAGCCTTTTGAGGTGGAAATGACTGTGTGAATCCTGTATTAGAATAATTAGTCTGACACAAACTAGCTATCAAATTCATCACTGGAGTCAGCATCTGAGCTCTTCTTGGGTGCCATATTGCCTCACAGAAGCTACAACTGTCTGTTGCATTCCTGCTGCTGTTTGCTGTCTCCAAGGAAAGAAGGAATTTCCACTTTTTTAGGATTGGTTTGGAGGCTTTATAGAGGGAGGAAGTAAAATTGGTTCAGAGCCTTCAACCACAGACTCTACAAAATGCTTGTATTTCCATCATGGACATGGTGCTCCTGGTCAGATTCACACTTCTAATGCTACCGTGAAGGAATGTGCTTCTGCAACTTCTCATGCTTTACCATTGTTCTCTCCAAGTCACCATCATCTTCTGGGACTAGAAGTGTCTAACCTCGGCCCAGTCTGTTAAAACCTCTGGTGATCTGAATTCCCTTTTTATGCCTTTGCATAGAGAAACATCTCAGCTGCATTTGATGACAATGGTTTTGAAAAATAAGGAAGCAAATTCTCAATCTTGTTTATGATTTCAGACTCTTCTTGAGAAAAGGTTCAGCACACCCTCATTTAAATGTAACTTAGTGTTCCTCTTATTTTTGAAACTTACTGTGCATGTATATTATGGAAGACAAATATTACTAGCACAAAACAGTGTGCTTGTTATCTATTATACCATGATATATTTACTGAGAAAATTTTAATAAATAAACCACAGGCTTGAACCTCTGAACCCTTCTAAACCAGCTGATTCCCATGGGGGATTAAGGAGTTTTTGTGGATGGATACTGTGTTCTCATGAGAATTTTATTGAAGCTCATAGACCCAAGACTGACTAGCAAGAGAATTTATGAGGTTACATGGGAACGATCACATCTTTCATTCCAACACCCTATGGGTTTATAAAATGAACCCTTCCTTAAACTGTTGTAGAAGAGTGTTAATGCAACTTTAATAAAATATCTAATGTTATCAATGATTTCTCATCAGTCAGAACAGCTGGTTAATTTTACCATCTTTTCAGTATTCAGTTATCTTAGATTAGAGAGTTGGGTAAAGGTTTTTTGCTAAAAATTGTGGGGAAAAAAAAGAAGGGGGGAAGGTCATAAGTACTAAAGACATCAAAGAACCCTTATCAAGATGGATAATAGAAAGGGTGAATACTGTCCACTATGCATTTGCTTGGCCTCTATTCTGTTTACCCTCTTGAATACTTTCTAAAATTCCTCTTGTGATTTTGTTTGAATTTAGAACAATGTTGAAGTACTGTAGCTGCTCATTATCCCACTTGAAATTTAACTTAAAATGTTATTTTGCATCGTATAGTTGAGCTGGAAAGTTGCCTAAGCCAGGAATTGAGGTCTGTGCTAGTGAACTGCAGAGGAAGTGGTCTAAGCAAGACTCTGTTCTGGGGACATTCCAACATTTTATTACATTGTGTGTACTAATGAGTAGAGAAAAAGTCTGAGCCAGGAAGAGCAGAGTTTTAATCAAATGACTCATGATATGGCCTTCAGCAAAATACATGACCTTGTAATTCAGTCATCTTAGCTGTAACAGTGGGTAAAAACAGGGGTTCAGTGTAGTGTTCAGGCAGAGACAGAGATGTGCCTGCTTCAGCTGCATTCAAATCTGCAGTTTTTTCCTCATATGGAATAGATGGAAAGACAGAAGATCTCCTTTCAGCTGCTCCAGAGAAGCTCAAATTCAACCCGACATATATTTTTCCTTGAATAAGATCTTTTTAAACTGTCAGATGGAGGTCAGTCCTTTTCTCAGTCGGATTCACCCGTGAGTGATCAAATTTGTTGGTCTTGGTGGTGATCAGGTGCCAGGGAGACCAGGCACAAGGACGATGAAGATGCACATTTTGAATGGTCGGTTCAAATTGGGTACATTGCTGGTGCAGTTTGCCCAACCAGACAGAGCTAGGAGACTGTCTGGACTGCACAGTTTGGGACACTGATGCCCAAAGGTTGTTCTTCAATGGCCATGAATTGCATTAGATTTCCAAGTGGCACTGGAAATGCCAGCTTGGCCATCATCCCAACAAACTGTGGGATGTCACAGACCTTGTTTTAAATCAAGGGTGGATCTTTGGTCCTTGGCTAGCACTGCTCTAGTTAAGAGCAGTCTGTTTCTTCTGCTTCTTCCTTCAGCTGGGTGTGTTAGCTCTTATGGCTGTCTTGGATCATGGCCCCAGAAGTGCACCTGGGAAGCTTCAGGCTCTCAGCAGTGTATGAAAGCACACACCTGTCCCCAAGATCCTGTTGGATAGAAGGTGCCATACAAAAACATCAAGGAAACCTCATGTATGTCTAAATATTTCAGGGCCTAACAAAAGAAAAGGACTGGCTCATTTTGCCAGATTTGGAACCATCCATTTTATTTCAGTGTCACATTATAGGTTGCATTCTCACTATCTTTCAGAAACATGGGGAAGAAAACCTGGGGAGAATTTACTGCTTACCTGATCTGCTCTCATACTGTAAAGACGTGTTGTGATGGCAAAACACAAGGAGTTGAAGTATCCTTGGTTCTTTGTCCTACAGACTTAGCAGAACTGCATTTTCATGTGATTGTTCAAGCATAGGGAAAACACAACAAATATGTCCCATGTCTCTAATCTTTGCTATCTCAGGACAGGAAGGAATGGGCAAGGTAAATACTGTACTGCCTTTTGTAAATCAATTGATCTGTGTATTTTCACGTGTTTATGCAGAACAGGTTGACTAAGCCTCTTGTGCTTCAGAGAGAAAGTATCCCTGAGCTAACATTTTACTGATCCTGTGAAGATTAAAATAGGAGGAAACTGCATACAAACAGGACTACAAATCATTGAAGTTATTTAATAAGAGAAAGGCACTAAGTTGGCTCAAAACCAATCTGGAAAGGCTCTTTGTTGAAGTTATCAAGGTGACCACATCTGGCCTATTTTTTTTTTAAATATCTAATGTACTTTTATGAATTTGTTTATCTTCTCTTTGACATTTCATGTTCACTAGGTTTCTTGGTTTTCTGTTTTGGTTCATGCGAGCGCAGCAGTTTGGAGTTGGATCGTTATTCCTCAAGTTCTGCAGCAGTTAAGGAGAGAATGCAGAAACATTGTTTTATTCTTTAATAAGATCCTTACATTTTTCTCATGTTTATCAGCCCACAGCATAAGATGAACTAACAGAGAGGCTCATTTTGTGTCTCTGAATGACCATCAAGTTCTCATGGGACTACATTGCAAGTAACACAGCTGTTAGGAATGGGCCAACAACAGTTTTGGTATTTGCTGCCTCTGGCAAATAAAAAATTGTTCCCCTCATAATTGTTCCCCTCAGTCATATTGCTGGTTATCTGTATCCTTTTCCTACCACCCACTGCCCAGCAGAGGAGGTCGCCACTGAGCTTATATCTCTACTAGAACTGCCCTACTTTGCTCTCTGAACAATTATTTCAGGCTCTAGCAAATGTGTATTTGCACAAACAGCTGGTCTGGTGCAGTGCCGGCTGACACCAGCGTGCTTTTATTGCCTTGTTCAGGTCAGCATCCTGTCCTGCTGCCTGTTTGCCAGCTCTGGCTCTGCCAGCTCCTTACACTTCTTCAGCCAGTGCTGCAAAACACAAAACTTATTATTTAGTGCTTTAGAGTTAGTTTTAAATGTAGGAAAACTGATTTGATTGCTGTGACCTGGCCAGGAATTATGGTTTTGACTTGTGCTTCCAAGTGTGCTTCATATTTTAGGTATCTTCTGGTAAGATATTATTTGACCTTTGTACTATCTGTCAGTGATGAATCTCTGGCCTAATCTAGGATTGTGGTGCCCTACTCTTCCATCCTGTTTATCTGCTAGCAAGAAAAGCACTGGCTGTTCCCTTCCCATCCACAAAGAAGAAAAAATGCCAAGGGCCTTCTCATTAGCAGAGTTCAGGCTGAGAGAAGGGATGATCTGAGCAGCATTTCAATTTGGAGAACTTCAAATTAAAAAAAAAAAAAAAAAAAAAAAAAAAAAAAAAAAAAAAAAAAAAAAAGGAATGTGTAAATGAATGTTTTCTAATTATGTGGATTTTAGCTCAAATTTGGATTAAAAGAGTGGGAGAAAGAACCTCCTTTTGTTGAGCTATTGGTGTTGTGGAATAGCACAGAAATGTTTTGGAAATGCTACTCAGCCATTTTCCTTCACAGCCAAAGAAAGAAAACCCAAGGGAACCGTTGCCTTACTAATTGTGGAAAAGTACAGGTCTGCAACTCAAACACGCTTTTCCCATCTTCATTGAAATTGTGCATTATAGTTTAAACTTATTTCCATAGTGTGGAAAACAGTGGATAAATTTGAACTCTAGGTCATGAAAGAAATACATATGAATATTTGCAGAAAATGTCCTCCTTGGGTGCTGCTTCAGAGTATCATTTCCATTTTAAAATTCCACATCCTTAGGACAATTATGCCAAAGAAAGTTAATTTCATCAAATATAATTAAAGCATATAAAATGTTCTTTAGAAATGCCTAAAAATATAGTCTGAGAAAATATCTTTCTAATGGCACTACCATTTTATTCATCTGTCTTTTCAGACATGTTTTTGTTGGCATTTTCACCTATGTTTGGCCTCATTTTTAATGAACTTTTAACTGCTTAATAGTGATTATCTGGGACACAAGAATCAAAGGTAGTTAAAGTTCGTCAGACCTAAGAAGAATAGACAGAAGTACTGCTCAGCATTTTATACAGTAAGCTGTGGAACAATGAGCTATAATTATCTCCTGTTAAAACAGCAAAATAAGAAATATGCCAGTTTAGATTTGAAGTTGGCAGCAGTTCAGAAGGTTGAGACAATGAGAAATTGTGGAAATTCACTGCCTTATTTTCCCCTTCATGTCTCTTTTATGTCAGTTTTTTAGGTTGTGTATGGATGCTCAAAACTTAGTTGCTCTAGAAGCTCTGTATTCCATCCTCTCATTAATAGTGGTAGCCTGAAGACAATAAAGCTCAAAAAGGTGTCAGTTGTCATTTTTCTAGACATCAGGCAAAACACCATTCAGCCGAACATAGTAGTTACATACACTTCAAATAGATGGGAGAAAAAAAAGCATCCTCATTTTACAGACAGAGAATTAAAAGAAATTAAAAAGATGACAAGTGTATAGCTTATCTTACTCACACAAGCTGCATGCAAGTTAGATTTTTTTATACTGAACTAGCTGCTTAAGCTCCTTCCCTGGTAGAGACAGATAGCCCTCACTGATTTATCCCATCTCTCTTAAAAATCTGTATTAGAATGGATAGAATGGGTGATACTGTGCTAAGGCTCTTGCTCTATCTCTCCCCTGACTATAAGGGAAGCCAAAATTGAAAGGCTTTGTCCCCAGTCCTCCCAGTGCAACTGGAGGGACTTCAAGCAGGATTCGGCACTTGGACTTATTAAACATCAACCTATGGGACTCTACCCATCCATCCAACCATTCCAAGTCTCTCTGCAGAACCCTCCTACCTTCCAACAGATCAACACAAGCTCCCAGCTTAGTGTCATCTGCAAATTTACTCATGACAAGCTCAATACCTTCACCCATGTCATCAATAAAAAATATTGAACAAAACTGGTCCCAGCACAGACCCCTGAGGGACACCACTGGTGACTGTCCTCAGCTGGATGCAGCACCATTCACCACCACTCTCTGGGCCCGGCCATCCAGCCAATTCCTAACCCAGCAAAGAGTGCTCCTGTCCAAGCCCCGGGCTGCCAGCTTTTCCAGGAGTGTGCTGTGGGAGACAGTGTCAAAAGCCTTGCTGAAGTCCAAATAAACAACATCCACAGCCCTTCCTGCATCCATCAGGTGGGTCACCTGGTCATAAAAGGAGATCGGGTTGTCAAACATGACTGACCCCTCCTAAACCTGTTCTGGCTGGGCCTGAGACCCTGGCCATCCTGCTCTTTGGCCACAATAACCCCCTGCAGCATTACAGGCTGGGGATGGTGACTGGACAGTGCCCAGGCAGAAAGGGACCTGGGAGTGCTGGTGACAGCAGCTGAACATGAGCCAGCAGTGTGCCCAGGTGGCCAAGAAGGCCAATGGCATTCTGGCCTGGATCAGGAATAGTGTGGCCAGCAGGAGCAGGGAGGTCATTCTTCCCTGTACCCAGCACTGGTGAGGCCATGCTTTGAGTGCTGTGTCCAGTTCTGGCCCCTCATAATAGGAAGGACATTGAGATGCTTGAGCACATGCAGAGGAGGCCCCTGGTGAGGGGCTTGGACCACAAGCCCTGTGAGGAATGACTGAGGGAGGTGGAGTTGTTTATCCTGGAGAAAAGGAGACTCAGAGGTGACTTTATCACTCTTTACAACTCCCTGAAATGTGGCTGTAGTCAGGTGGGGGTTGGTCTCTTTCTCCAGGCAGCAACTGACAGAATGAGAGGACACAGCCTTAAGCTGTGCCAAGGGAAATATAAGTTGGATATTAGGAAAAAGAGTTTTTTGGAAAGAGTGATAAAGTACTGGGATTGTCGTCCTGGGGAGGTGGTGAAGTGGCCATCCCTGGATGTGTTTAAAAAAAGACTGGATGTAGCAGTCGGTGCCATTGTTTATTTGAGATGTTAAGGGCTGGGTTGGACTCGATGATCTTGAAGGTCTCTTCCAACCAAATGATTCTGTGATTCTGTAAATATGAACACACAGGAGGTGCCATTGGAATACAAGGAAACACTTTTTTTCTGGGAAAGTAATTAAACACTGTCACAGATTACCCAGAGAGGCTGGGGAGTCTTCATCCTTGGAGATATTCAACAGCCAACTGAACATGTTCCTGGGCAGCCAGTTCAAGGTCACTCTGCTTGAGCAAGCAGGTTGAACTGTATCATCTCCAGAGGTCCTTTTGAACCTCAAAAACTCTGTGAATCTGTTAAACAGCTATATTAGTAAGTATAAAATATCATTAAAATTGTAAGACTATTCATAATAAACTACTGAACCTGCCAGGAAGTTCAGCAATGTTTCTGAGAAAGGAGGGCTGCTCTCTGTTCAAAGGGAGTTGTCAGCCACGTTTTTTGACATGACCAATACTGCAGTGCTCTATGTAAACTATTCTTTTATGAGGATTGTCTTCCACTGGAATTGGTCTCTTCTTGAGGTACAGATGGGTGAGATCATAGTTGCCATCCACCAACATTTTCTTTAAACTGTCTCAGCATGGCAGAATACCTCAGAGTAAATGTGTTAGATGACTAGGCACCTACCTCATGTTCAAAAACAATTGTTCAGCCTTGATGCATTTATCTGGGCAGATACTCCTAGTTGAGCTCACAAACACAGCTGTATCCAGACAACATGAATTTTATCCCAAGGAGAAGACAGTAGTTTTTGGTGTGTCCATAACAGCTGTGGACATCTCAGTTTACACATCTCCCTGACCGCTGCTCTGTGCTTGTGCAGAGCAGGTCTGCATTACAAACACCTCAATGAGCCACTGCCACAGTACTCAAGCCATCAGTGCAGCATTGCTAATTTGTCTTTCTTTTTACATGAGCTTTGTAACCTCAGTACATGGAGTTATCACACCTGGTTGCATTTAAACCCAGGTCTACATGGATGCCTCTTTATTACACTGCAACCCATACAGCAGATTTCCCCAGGTGTGCATACAGCATGCCCTTGCTGGTGGCCAGGGTTATAGTTCTGCAGGGAGTCTGCTTTGCCATTGAAATAATATAAGACAATGCTGGCTTCTCCAAAATAACTAGATAGAAGACAAAAGATACTATTTATTGCTACTCATTAACAAAATGAGCCCCAAAACCCTACATTTTTCCATTGTCCAATGTGTAAGATTTTCCATTGCCAGTTAACCTTGTAATTTTATTCTTACCTAAACAGAAAGGATCAGGACAATGAGGGAAAAAATTCACTTTTATCTTGGGCTTTACCCCAAGGCAGTGTTATTACTAAATAAAATAAATACCTTGTATACAAAGATATTGAGATTTGGGTCCAGACAAGAAGAAGACATAGACAAGATTTACATGGGTCTGCATGAAGATGCAATTCTAAAAATTATTCTTTTTCTGCCTCCAAATTTGGAAGATTCAACAGGATTAAGCTGTAATTATTTCAAGACATTACCTATATACAGATATATGTACCTAGAAACAGACATATATATAAAGAGGTATATATACAGACTTTACAAACTTGAGCAGCATCACATTTGACTCAAAGAGTGAGAACAGAAAGTGAGGGTCCTCTTCCCTTCCAGTGTGGATTCTCATGGCCTTCCTTGGCATGGAGTTGGCAGCCAGCACCAAACACCAAAGAGAAGTTTCCTTGAGAAACTCCTTCTATATTTGACACAAACACATTAAGGTGATTTGGAATTTGCGTATCCTATATAAAATATATCCTTATTTAAAAGTGAAATTTTGTCCTTCTGCATTTTCAATTTTTAAGATATAAAATGTACCAGGCGTTTGTGAGATAGAAAGCTGATAACGGTCTAATAAGACAATGTACAGACAGAGAGGGGAGAGGAGATATAAAGATATAATGCTGAATTTCTGTGTGTTTGACTCCATGCTGTGTTCTAATATTTTGTTTCATGCTTTAATCTTTGCTTGATATCTCACTTGTTATTGTAACTTCAGCTAATTTTTCTCTCTCTTTTCTTTATGCTATTTCTTCATATAAATACAAAAAGCACAGCAGTAAGCATTAAAACCAGAGAGATCAGAATGACTTTGGTTGGCTTACAGCAGGGATGAATTTTCTCCCTTCCCTTAAGCAGAGCAAAGGAGAGAAAAGATGTGAGGAATGGATTTCTTTAATCAGATACAGACTTCTCACATTCATGAAGTTTTAAAATTATCAAGGCCACACTATTTATCTGTCCACTCTTCTTTACTGTCCTTTGCACTCACCCTCAATGCTTTGGCTTTCTTGAGGCATACTTTATGTCACATTGAAATGACTGAGAATTGGTTTTCTTAGTGCAATTCATTGACTAAGAAATGAATGTTAGTGGCACAGCTCTCTATGGATTTACATGCTACTTTGGAAAGCAGCCATGAAACTTTACAAAGATGGCACAGTAGCATTACAAACCTACCTGGCAGCAGTAGTTTCCCAGCTTGAAATGAACAAGAATAGTGAACAAGGCCCTCAAGTTTAATGACCCGAGTAGGCAAGAGAGAGTGAGTGCATGCAAGCCAGGAACTGGTTGCCTTGACAGTCAGTGAAAGTCAGATCAAAAGACTGTTTGAAAACCATGGCTTTTAGAAGCAAAGATGGGAAACAACATCTTTCTTTTCTAGCTCTGGAGCTGGGAGATAGCTATTATACAGATAGAGAGTAATTTGAATTCTCCCTACTACCTCTGTGCACCTGATCAAACAGGCGGCAGTTGAAAGGCTGATGTACCATCAGGCTTCCTGTGTGATACAAACCTGATAAACATTGTTCCAGCTGAAACATCTGAAAACACAAAGCTTAGAAGAAAACAGATTCCAGGAAGGAGAAGTGAGTCAACACAGAAAGAGTCCTAAACCAGGGACCCTGTCATTCTGGCATGCATGGACTTCAGAGTCCAAGGACAAGGGGAAGAGAGAAATTGTCTTTTCTCCAAATATACCTTGGATAGGCTGCACAAAAACACTAAAGAAGACACACTTCCAACCTCACCTTTTCTTTAATATAATCTTATCCCACTGCATTAGTACATAAACCCCACGTATCCCTGTCTTATTAGAAACCCCCTCTCCATCCAGGATGATAGTCTCCTACCTGCTACTCTGGAATTCCTAACATACCCCAACCTGCCTCCCTTGCTTCAGCAGCTGGAATTCCATACCTTATCTCTTTCCACAGTAGCAGAGTAGAGAGAAAAAAGGTCTGTCAGTGCTGGCCTGCATACAGGGGGTCAGCAAGCACACAAAGTGATACAATAAACCCTAGCACCCCATGAACCAGCCTTGGAGATTTTAAAAACCCAACTGGACAGGGTGCTGGGAAACCTGCTGTAAGTGACCCTGTTAGATGATCCTGGACTAGGAGTGGACAATTTTCTGGGTCCCATCTCAACCTTACTGTGATTATGTAGCCCTGAGTTCCATGAGAGGCAAGAGGAATTATGAAACTTAACTGCCCTGATACCTTAAGTTTTAGCTTTCATGTTTTTCAGATTCTGTGCTGCCTAGGGATGTGGTTCTGAGTCTCATATTAAGTGTTAGTAAGCTCTCTTCTCAGAGTAGGTAGACAAAATAAATTCTTTTCCTGCTGAAGACCAATGACAACAGGTACAAGTTTTCAGGCCCAAAAGCATAAACAGAGGACTGAAGAAAGTAAACAAGAAGGATGGGAATTCATAACCTGAAGCTGTAACTGGGCAATTAAATCCCAGTATGCAAATGGACCCAAACTTATAAAAGTGTAAGACCTCGTGACCAGGCATCCATTTTATGACCATTTTAAATCCATCTCGGGTGTAGCCCTGGCCAGGCTCTTGTAGTGACCAAGGTGTATCCTTTAAGGCCTTTTAATAAATATCTACTTTATTTTCTAGCTCTGTCCAGTCTCTGTTCCAGGTCAGCCTTCCCAAGGCATCACCCTGTTGAGAGTCATGGAGGTAGAATTTTGAAAGGTGTCACCAAGTACCAAACCTGGTTTTTAAACACTTGAGCATATTTGGTGCCTAAATGAAGCCTCTCTGCAAACCTTGGTCAATTTTTCCTTTGAGAAAAGGCAGACAAGAGAAAACATTACCTTCCCTGATGCACTTAGCCAGGGACAGCCCGCAGTGACCATCTTGCTCCTGAGCAGCAGGAGGAAGATGCAGGGATCTATGGGCTGTGGCATGAGGAATTATGTAAACTGATGGAACAATGGGAAATTATGGGGGCATGCATGGGGACAGGTGAAAAGCTGGAAACAAAATTCCAGGTTTGTCAGCACATACAATCCTGATAATTTTAGAATGCAAAAGGTAAGTCACTACTGCATCTCCAGCATGGAGAGCAGCATGGGAAAGGCAGGCTGCTGTCTGTGTTCATTAGGAAAATTAAGTCTTAAACATGCCTGCTATGAAAAGTATATCTATTGTAAAGTGAAAAGAAGAAATTTGTTTTAGTAAAGAAGCTGGCAATTCTGTTTAAGGGATGGTCTATTCATACCCCCATGATAATCTGCTCTAGGTAAAAGGAACAAAAGTGCTGCATTTTCACCGAGAATGTTGTCAAGACAACTTTTAGTGCAGCTATTTTGAGACATCTGTAATACCATGCAATTAAAAAAACCATGATTTAATATACTTCTACATTGTATCCACTTCCACAGCTTTGTCCACTTTTCAGCTTTACAGCAATTTCGGTGTTGACAGCTGTTGTGATTTTGTGTTAGCAGCAATGTGAAGTATAGAGTGTGATCCCTGATCGTTTCTGTCACCACTGGGGAGGGCCGTGCTGTTTATTTGCAGTGATCAGAGGCTGATGGAAACCCATGGGATGGCCAGCATCCACTGGGCTGGGCTGGACCACCACAGGCTATTCAGCAGGTCAGCTTTGCAAAGTTAGTCTTACAGGGCCTTCCTCCTAATTTATATTGTCCTTTTGATTTTATTTTGATTTTTAAACCATTATGTTGGAGAGAGTACTTGAACACTAGAAAATCGTTCTTTGACTGGAGCCACAGAATAGTTAGGGGATATGCTTATCCTGACATTCTGGGGACTTTGAAGGGGCTTGGAATAACATCTATGTCATTCAGGGGGCTATGAATGCATCTAACAAGACTTATATAGGATAAGCATGTTTGAGATAGTAAAATATCATGGCTGTATTAGCCTGAATTAAACACAACCTTTTAAGAATGCATACCAATAGACTGGAATAGAAGCATCACCCAGCTTGCTTTCACACTGCTGGCAGCATTACCAGCTCTGCAAACTCTGTCATCAGGAAGGTGACTGACATAACATGACAGCCTGGCTCAGAGACTCATTGCTGTTAATTTAATTTTGGTCTCACATTTTTTTCTTGCACAGTCTAGCAATTAAGCCACTGTGCTGCTGAGTCAAGTACAAGCCAAGGAATAAACTATGGCAATGGGAAGTGCTGCTGAGCTGTGAAACTGTCTCACACTGGAGACTGGGCTGATGGCCCTGTTTTCATAAATAAAAGTAGTCTCCTAATCCCATTACTTCTCTGTCCTTAACAAATTATATCAGATTATTTTAACAAAGGGAGAGATGTTCTTTGTGTTTCATAGCCCAGAGACAAATATAGAAGAAAAGAGCTCTCCATCACTGACAGAGAAAAAGGGAAATCAAGTTACAAGGGAAAAAGGTGATCAAATGCAAGTTGTATAATGTGAGTTTCTCCAGACAGCTGTAGGCCAAAATTCACCTGTAACGTGGGACTGTGTCTAGTGTACAAATACATTGCTCTTCCATAAGAATGCTGGGAAGTGGTGCATGTGACCTGACCCCGTCTTGTCTCTGGAAAGCTCAAGTGAGTTTATGACATGCCCAGCTGCACACTGCAGTCATGCCAGCATGGCTGCTCCTGGGTCTAGCAGATCCAGGCAGAGTTTTCCCTTTGCAAGCCAGGAACATCTACCTTAAAGATTATTATAAGCTTTCTCTTCCTCATTTTACTACTTTGTACTATCTGTTTTTTTGATCTCTTCCAAACTGGATTATCCTCTTAGCCATTCCAGTTTGCCTGAAATCAGTGGAGTCAATGTAGTATAAGTGCTGGTGAGATTGTAGTAGAGATTAAAGAAATGCAACACATTTTGCATGCAAAAATAAAAATCCAGTCCAAGAAACAGCCTGTAAACCAGGATACTAAAATAAAAACAACAACAACAACAAAAGGCAAAAAATGGTGGGAGAAAAGAGTACCTCAAAGTGAAGCGCAGTAAAAGACAGAAGGAAGGGCCAGGATAAAGTAACAGAAGCAGCAAGCATACAGAAAAACAACACACAAAAAGATACACCATGTGTCAGGCTAAAAGAGCAGTGTTCTGCAAGCACAAGGAAGGGAAAAAAAGAGGGAAGACAGCATGAAATAAGGATGATAAAAACAGTTAGGACAACTGAACAGAGAAATAAAGTTGAAAGCTGAGAATGTGGAGTGCTTTTCCATAAAAAAACCCACAAGCACAGAAAAATGTAATGAAATTGTGTGCTGAATTCATCCTGTTCAGGCTCATTTTCCCAGCAGCAGTGATTACTGCAGCAACCAGAAATGGGAGAGCTCTCAAGGTCATCTCATCTGACTGCCTGCAGAGCAGAGCTTCTCAGAGCCAATAGTGTCTTTTATTTGATTCCCCCAGCTTTTAATAACAACTAAATATAAACCAAGCTGTTGGCAATATGAGTTATGTTCTCTGTGAGCAGTAAAAGCATGTGCTTGATGGTACATAGTGTAGGTGAGGGAAGTTGTAAGTTGCAGTGGGTATGTTAGCAAGGACAAAAGTTAGAATGATGGCCTGTTTTGAGAGAGGCGATGCTGGTTTGTCTGTCCTTCCACAGTTCACTCAAAAAGGCAGGCCCCAGGCAGCTCTGCAAAGCTCTGCTCTTGCAGAGCCCAGTCCTCTAATGTGAGACTAGACCAATTCCTCCATTTTTTGTTCTTTGGTGCTCATTGACTGTGGGCTGCACAGACAGAAAAACTCTCAGCTGCATATGGTGTATTGTTGAATACACACCAGGATGCCTGGGACATTCTGGCTCTGCTGTAAGTATTTCATTACAGGAATTTGAGAAACACTAATGTAATAAATACAGCCCTGCTTTCATCATACATCACTCCGCATGGAGAGTTAAACAAGAGGAACGCTTAAGAGATCATTAGCACCACAGAGCAAGTGATCTTGCCTGAGAGGAGAAATAAAACTTGTAACAGTCCAGTGACTTTAATGCAAGTTTGTTGAAAACCAGATAGGAGCAATTTACTCTGAACCCAATGGGGATGTGTCACAGCTGAACCCTGTGCAGAGCCCACAGCCCCAGCCATCTCACTGTGCCAACTTTCAGTGTGAATAATGGTGGTAAGCTTCAAGGTTTGTTTCTTGATCATCCTCTAAGTGCACACTGACTACCTTGAAATGTATTTTAGAAGTAAGTTAGAAATAGATCTACCCATGGCTTAGATTTTTCTAAGGAACATAATTGCATTTTCTGGGCTTCCTGTTTGTTTGAGCAATAGAAATTTCTGGATCAGAGTATGGCACTTAGCCATGTAGTTCACTAGATGCAGTACATCCAACATTGCCTAACAAGACTGATCTTTTGTATGGGAACATTGCTAAATATAACTCTGCTTCTGTTGGTGTCCACAGGATAAAACAAGTAGCTCCATTTCAGCTGGATATCAAGAAAACAAGGAGGCAGAGAAAGCAGACCTGAGAAGAGGGCAGATGTCTCCTGAGGCCCACCCCCAAAAGGAAGGGGATGGGATACCCTGTGAGAGGATCTCAAGACACACAAGCCAAACTATACACATTGCTTTGGCAGCTCAGTTTTTAACAATCCCTGAGAGGCTGGCACCCCACGTCAACTTCTGTGCCCCAGGCCGGGGGCAGAGGAGGGTAGGAGGTGATCCCTCTGCCCAGGGGTGGCTACACTGCCTGCAGCTCTTCCCCCTGGGCTGCAGGTACTGGGGCATCCACCTGGCTCAAGGCAGTCAACCTCCAGCACGGGTGTGTCTGTGCCTGAGCTGGTCAGGCTGGGCTCTCCTTACAGCCTGCAGACATATAGTCAATATAATGAACCAGGCTGGGCTCTCCTTACAGCCTGCAGACATAAAGTCAATATAATGAATCAGGCAAGGCTCTGTTTCATCTTGTCCTGGAATCAATGTCTAAAATTGTTCAGGTAAAGGAAACTCTGGACATGCATTTGTTTCCCAAGTGATAGTATAGAGAAGTAAAAGGGTCTGGACTCCTCTGTCTGCTATAAGGGAGTTCAGATCTGCTCTAGTTGAGTATATCATGGATGTCTCAAGTTATTTGAGACAAGTGTGATGCCAAATGCCTTGTCTGCACAGCTATAGCTTGGGGACCTTCTATCACCACCCACAGATTTAAATCAGACACCCTTTTTCTAGCTGGGACAGCCAAGAATTGAGCAAAGGAATGCAGAGGGCTTGGCATGGGATCCAAAGGCAGAACAGTCCACAGTAGGGATTCCTCAAAAATGAGACAAGAGCACCCTTTTTTTTTCTGGAGGAGATGGAAGTCAAATCACAGGGATCTCTCCTCTCTCTGGTTTTTGCAGAAAAGTAGGAGGGGGGGAAGTATTTTGTTCTGTGAGATTGGCTCATTTGATCAGAGTATGGTGGTAATAATGACAAGGTTGTGGGTTCAGTTCCTGTGTGGGCCATTCTCTTAAGAGCTGGATTGAATGATTTTTGTGAATCCTTTCCAGCTTCCTTTCCAACTCAGAATGTTCTGGTTAGTCAGTACATTGAACCTGAGGCCCAGCTAACCAGACTGCGCAGGGGTAAAGCACATGTGAAACACCCAGTGTTTGCTTGGATACTTTGTTTTCTGAGGGGACTCACTGGGCTTTGCTGGGTTTGCCTTGCCTTAGTCCTCAGCCTCCTTCGATCTGGCTTAGATTGCAGCTTGCTGACCCCACACCACACCCCTCCTGAGACCTCTTCTGATTCATTATCAGGCCAGAGAGAATCTCAAATGTAGAAATTAGTCCATGGTGCATTAAGTGAGTTTCCTACATAAAGCGTGGTGCATTAAGGCTTGTTACTGGCACTGGTTTCTAAAAGCAGCTAAACTGAAGCTCCAAACTGCTTCACATATTTTCAGTAGGAAATCATAAATCTTTTCCATCATTTTGGCAGTCCTCTTCCTTTTCTGCCCTCCCATGAAATTCTGTTTTCTAAGCTAATTTTCTCGGTTTCTTCTGTGAACCTGTTTTGCTACTGTCACCGGTTTTGTTTATTTGACCATCCCACAGAAAAGGAGCAGGCACGATCTTTTCTTCCTCCCTTCAAATAGTATTTATGTTAGTGTTGGAGGAGAAGTATCATGTCCTCTGACAGCGCCCCTCAGGACTCAGGGCTCCTTGGGGGGCAGGTCTCTCACTCAGGTTCCGTGGGTCTGGTGAGTGCAGACGAGCTCAGGTCTGTCTGACAGACCTTTTCCGGCCTGTCCTGGTCTGGGCATGTATTGCACATCACCTGGGAATGATCTGTCCCGGGCATCTCGCCTGGGAATGAACCCGCTGCCGCTTTCCTTCCCCCTTGGTCTGTCCCGTTCAGGAGCTCCGGCCTCTCCTCTGCGCCGGGGCTCACGGGGGCAGCGGGGATCAGCTCTCTGCCCCTTCCCTTTGCTGTCGATGCTGAGAACGGCCCGGCGCTGGGATCTGCTGATTCGCCACGAGATGGTGGTAAATGCAAGCGCTGAGCTGGACCTGCCTTCGAGCTGCCCTTTCCTCCCGGGCTGGCCGTGCTCCTTCCCTTCCCTTCCCTTCCCTTCCCTTCCCTTCCCTTCCCTTCCCTTCCCTTCCCTTCCCTTCCCTTCCCTTCCCTTCCCTTCCCTTCCCTTCCCTTCCCTTCCCTTCCCTTCCCTTCCCTTCCCTTCCCTTCCCTTCCCTTCCCGCCGTGCCCGAGCCGTTCCCCCATCTCCACGGGCACCCGCAAATACCGGCAGCACACTCTGTTCTCATTAGTGCTTAATTGTCTCCCTTCCTGCCTTCTTTACCTTTTGGTGTTACAGTTACCTACACCTTCGGATTTGCCCTCCCTATTGCCCCCTATTCCCTGCGCTGCCAAGTCTCCCTGCCGCGGGAGCCGGGGCCCCGCTCCAGGGGCCGCTTCCAGCCGGGTTTCCCACACCGCACAGGGAAGGAAGGAGGGACGGCGGCTCCCAGCGCTGGCTGCGCCTGGGGCTTGTTTGGGCAAAGCGGGATTATCTGCAAAGGGCAGGTGGAAAGAGTCCGTCACAGCCCGGGCTCCCCAGCGCTCTGGCACAGGACTCCTGAGGGAACATGTCCTACACAAAGTGCCTTCTTAACATGCCTTGGCTGTCTTGGAGTAGCCGCTGTCACAAAAGCCGTGCGTGCCGGGCAGCTCGGGTTTGAAGCTTTATTCTAAACCACACAGAAAGATCTGGGATTGACTTCTCTGCAATGAAAACCAGCACGTGCCCTCTCTGCATTTATGGCTTGATGTGGGAAAACACTAGATAAAGGAAAGAAAAGGTACCAGTCCTTATGCCCGAACACCCACCCATTCCCTGTGTGCTGGTGCGCTTGCTGTGGGCACGAGAGGCGTGTGCTGCCCAGAGCGCCCGGGCAGGTGCCAGGAGGGGCACGGCCAGTCCCGGAGCGCGCTTGGCATCAGCACGTGGGTGCTGCTGGATAATAACTACCCCTTACAGCTCTGGCCCCTGGCTGACACACTGTCACAGCTCTCTGCTCCTCCTCTGTAGCTCAATGTGAGAACTTCTCCCAGGACAGGAACTAGGTGTGAAATGTTTCAAAATGCTGAGCTAGCCCATGTCACTGCAGGACTACTGGGCATGGAAAGTAGGCTAAGACGGGGCATTCAGCCCCAGGCTCCTGCCTCCAACAGAGACTGAACTTGCAGGGATGGAGTGTCACCCATTGGTGACTGTGGCTTGCTGAGAGGACAGGTGAGTTTGAGTTCATTTTCAGGGAAAAAAGTAGCTGGTACCCCAGCGCTGAGGACTGAAGTTTAGTCAGTGATGACAGCAGAAATGAAAAAGGCAAAATCCACAGAGGACAGAGCCTCACAGGACTGTGGTAGCAGAGTGCCTTGGGAGTGGATATGAACAAGGGGAGGCTCGTGTCAGACGATGTGTAAGACAGCATCCACACTGCATGTGTCAGCTGGGCCCAAATTCTGGGGTTTAATCCAAGATGCTGGCTGAGCTGTTGCTGTTGTGAACAAATTACATCTTAACAAACACAAGCCTCTTGGCTCATACTTGCCTCTTGACCAAGATCTCTGCTGTTTGTCCGAAGCTGCTCCTTTGGCTCTGTTCCTGTGCAAACTCAACAGAGTCACTGAGGAGGCAGGTGGTGTAAGAGGAACTCTTGGATCCAGAACAGAAAAGGATATGAGCCTTGGCAGAGTCCTGGGGTCTTACAGCTCTGCCTCTCACAACCAACTTGCACAGCACGAAGATGCAAACTCCAGCTGCCCTGGCAGGCCAGCTTGTCTGCAGGGCTAATGAGGATGCTGAAACTCCCAAAAGTGAATCCCACGAGCCTGGACATCCAAGGTATGTGGCTATTGCTAATATGTAGTTCTGGCATAGTGTATGACTGAAGAGCTGTGTGCTGTAGGGTCCTCTTCATGACAGGAATTGCTTCTCTTTTCAATTAAAGCCTGCATTCTTTCTTTCAGCCTTAAAGTCTCACGTTTCTAATGCATTTTATAATCAAATTGTCACAATTCTTTCAGGCAGAAGTTAGAAATATCGGCCAGCCAGTTTGGTTATAGCAACACTGACCCCACCTGGGTGGCAGGACTGATTCCAAGCACTTGAGACACATTGGTGCTGGACGATGAAGGTACACTCAGGAACAGTGTTAGAAACTGATACTCAGTGAACAAAGCACAGTATTTGCTTACACAAGGAAACAATACACTTGGATATTCTGCATAACTTAGCCACTCTCTGCTCCAGTCCTTTGGTTTAGTTAAACCTTCATTACCTCTTTTGTACAGCCAAACTTCCTAGGCATATTACTGGGTTTGGCTCAAGTAGCCAAACTTCATTACATGGAAAGCAAATCTGAGATATGTGCAGCCATAAAATGGATTCACTCAAGACATCCAGTTAAAAACAAAGATTGATCCAAACCACAACCAATCCCACATCAATCCTTGAGTCCAAATTTTCTCAGAGTTGGAGGCTGAGGGAGGGAAAGATGCAAGCTTACATACATGGCTGATAGTGCAACCTAAGTTTTGGACTGCCCAATGCGTCTTGCCTTCTCAATCCTGCCTTTATTTATAATTTGTATTTATTTATTATTATTACTTTTGCCCAGTTAGCAAATATTTAAGCCACACTTTGCTTGCCAGGTGTGTGTTGAAGGCTGGGTTTTCTTCAAAGTTTCAGCCAAAACAATTCATGTTTCTGAGAGCACCTTTTTTTCTTGATCTAATCATGGTCAGATTGGAGACAAAAACCCACTTTCTGCACTCAATACTCTGGAAATCCTTGAAAAGCAGTGGTGCTTTTTTTTCTTATTGCAAGAGGGACTTGGAACTGGACAAAATTTAACCTTACTGTTGAGATGGGCTTTTTATACTCTCAGTGAAAATTTGGCCAATTCATAGAGCTTTGGATAAAAATCAAGCCAGCTGCAGTTCACATGTGCTTGCCAGAGGCCAGCTAGAGATTGCAGGCTTTGTTCTCTGGTGAGTTCATGAGCATGGGACATGCTCCAGGGGCTGGAGTGAGACTTCCCTAGAACTTGCAATTCCTAAGTGCTTCAGGCCAAAGCAGCTTTAAATCCAGACACTTGAAAGTACAGAAACCTGTTTGTTTCCAGTCTACAAGAAGGACATCAGTCGAACTGCATTCACAAGAAGTGAAACATGCAAGAGAAGGAGATAATTTGGAAAAGTAGACTTGGAACAGACAAAAAGAATCCTGGCAGTGAGCTGGGGGAACCTGAAGTGTATGAACACTGAGGTGGAAATCAGGGGATGAAGAGGAGACTGAAGCACAGCAAAGCATGGAGGCAACTGGGAAGTGGTGTGTGGGAAAAGGATGCGAAGGATCTCATTTTGGCACCTCTGCATGTTATTCTGAGCTCATTTAAGAACACTTGACTCAGATGGTCTTCTCATCCATTACTGACTCCTTGGTAAATAAACCTAGTTATGAAGATGGAATCACACATTTCTTTCTGATACTGTCATCGTAAATATTATAAAAAAAGCACCAAAACTTCACAAAATAAACTGTTGAACAGCTCCAAAACACAAGGAAGAGCACTGCCATCATATTACAAACAGAAAACCAGGGCCTGGAAGTATTTCTTGATTATTCAATCCAAGAAGTACATTGTACCAGACTTAGTGATGTGTGCATTCTCTTTATGTGTTGCCTTCTCCAACATCTGCAAGTCCTAAATTCTTCTGCAAACTAGGCTTAATTTAGGACAGGCAACTAAGGAATAAGGGAAACTTATAACTGCATGTGGAAAGATTTGACCTGAGCTGAGAAAGAAGAGAGGGATGAGAACCTGCAGCCTGGCAGACCCTTATTCAATTATTTTATGGCATAATTTGATCCCAAAATTACTCCAAACTTGTAGGGTTCAGGAGGACTCATTCCTTTCTGGGATGTCATTTAATTTGGAGAGGATCTTTATTAATAAAACTTCAAATTCATTCTACTATTAAAAAAGGAATATGAAGTCTCTGTTTACTTCAGCTGAGCTCATTGTGGCCCCTGGAGACACTGCCTCTGTCATGCACATGGTGCCTCTGCCATGCATGTGGTGTAACCCCTGTGGTGCTGCCAGTGCCCACCCTTGTGCTGAGACCCGCTCTGCAAACAGGCATGTGGTTGTGTCACCATGACTGCAGCTCTGTGTTGGCCTAGTTCCCATTCCTGGCTTTTGCAGGGCTAATGGATGAGCTGCCCAGGCTTTATCACAGTGCCCAGCATCCTCAGTGATGGCACACATCCCTGTTCACACCTCTGCTTTCATAGATGTTTGTGCTGCCAAGAATAATTGTTAGTTTTAAACTGGCTCTGAAAGCAGCAGCCAGCATTCCAAAGGGATACACAGGATGAGCCAGCGACAGCAGGCACTTGGCACTTCCAGCCCTGTGGAGCAAAAGGGGATGTGTTCTAAGCACTGAGACTTCTTGAATCTCTTGTGATTTTGTCAGGAATACAATTGACAGTATCAGGATACGTACGCACAATCTCTTATTACTGTTTAAACTTAGAAAACAATACTGTATCCTGTGCCAACAGTAGTACTATGGGTTATGAAGAGTTATTTTTCAGCTCTTTGGAATACCTTTCCTCTTCTGGACAGTAAAAACACCATTTCTCCAGCAACTTCTATTTCTCTGTCTTTAAACAGCTGTGTGAACCAGGTTATTCACCTATGACTACAACCAAGTCCTAGCTACAAGTGTGGGATTCTGGGAAGAAGTATTTCTGCATTTTGATTTATCTCCCCTGGCTATAAAAACTGTGTGTTTTTCAAGCCTTTTTAACAGTCCTCATTATGTGACCATACTATTGCAATCCTTTGTGATAAATAGGAATTTATTAAAGCATCCCGATGTCAAAACAACTTATTTTATACCTTGTGTGACAAAAAGTGAAGATTTTGTAGTTTATAGAAGCCAAAAAATACTCATAGATTATACAGATTAGAGGCAAAGTTTTATAGCCTGTTTACCATGCAAGGCTTTAAAAGGCTTGGGTGCAAACTTGCATAAAGGCAATGCCATTTTCTGGACCTATAGTGTTTCTGCCAGAAGTGCAATAGGACACTACAGGGGATGCAAATGCCTGCTAAAAACCGTGACAGCCTTAACCAGTGACTGTAATGCATACACCATGAGAAGTAATTTAACTTAATACCTCCAGTTCAGGTTTCAGCCTCGAGAAATCTGCATATTCTGTTTGTGCTTGATGTTGTACAGCATTTGATACTTTTTGGGATCATTACAGTGTCAACTCTCCCATCTTGGCCAACTTGAAATTAAATTCTGTTTCCCTTGTGGTCCCAATGGGATGAAGTAGTTGCAGAGCTAAATAAGGCCAGGGTCTGGTTATATCCAGAAATTCAAAACTGTTTTGGCAATTTCAGCCTTTGTGAGTGTCCCTGAAGAAGATGGGGAAGGAGGGTCTTGGTTCAGAGCGTGGGACACAACAACGGTAGTGGTGACAAGATCTGCTGGTGCCCATGGTGTGCTGGACTCACTCCTAACATGAAAAGGCACTTCAAAAATATGGCACTTCAAGGTGGAACCCTTCCCCTATTCCTCTCTCTGTAACCTGTGCCTGCAGACTGGTGTGAGCTGTGGCCATCTCTGGTTCCACCTTGCTCCTAGGGCAGTTTAGAAATGCCCCAGGACCAAAGCTGAATTGCAGACATCCACGTACCCAACCAATGCCTTTGGCATCAGATTGTCATGCTGGCACTATAGATCTTCAAATCTTTTCCAACCTAGCCTGGTGAAAAGCAGAAGTAGTGACTTCCTAAGGGCATGGAATGGTGGGAAAGTATCTCTTGTCTTTCTCAGGCCAGGAGTTGTTGAGACTGTATCTCCTACTTCTCCTCCCAGTGACTGGGCTTTGATGCCCTAAAGTAGGCATAACTCTGCAACTCATAGCTCATCCATGCTTCAAAGCACCGATGAAGCCCAGCCTACCCTATGGAGAGAACACCACACCCTGGATGCTTTGCAAACAAGCCAAGTGGGTTTGAGGACCTACCACTCTGAAACCGTCTGTACTGGCAGCCTATGGTGATGTCTCTCAGAGGCTGTGATGGTGGGACTGGGATTTGAGGGGCCTGTTTTCTGCAGAGGTTTTGTGGGGAGCCCAGCAGTTCTGACCAGCAGCTCTGTCACTGCACAGCCAGAAAACTGGCAGCAACTTCTGCCCCTGAACATCTGCATCCTCTGTAGGTTCTCTGGGCCTGTCAGGCAAACAGGTTGAAATGGTTCTGGTTCGAATTAGTCACACAGGGAATACAAACAAAGGCATCAAAATGTCCTTCAAAAACTGAGTTCCCACAGAAGATAAAAGGCTGTGGAATAGTTTGTACAAGCCTAACTAATGGAGCTTTCACATCACAAATATGACCCAGGAACAAGTCACTGTTTTTCAGGGGAGTGTTCTGGCATTTGCCTTTACTCAAAGCCATGCCAAGTGCCAGTCAGTGAAGGTGCAGGCTCTGGCACAGGCATGAGGGAGAGAGATCCATCTTGGATGTCCAATACAGACAATTCACAGAGTAGTTTGGTTGGAAGGGATCCTCAAGACTATCTAGTTCCAAGCCACTTGCTATGGGCAGGGACACGTTTCACTAGAGCAAGTAGCTCAGAGCTCAACATTCCCTCTTTCAACAGCAACACCTTCCAGCCCACCAGCAACAGATCCCTGCCTTTCCTCTGGCATCTGCCCACCAAATGCCAGTCCTGTAAAGAAGAACATATTAGAAGGAGGTGGGTGGCAGTGGTCTGTCAGCAGTTTATCAGGCTGAAAACAAATAGGGAAATTCTTCAGTTCCAGAAGAATGAAGTAAACCCAAGATCTGTATCAGTCTGAAAAGTGTTGAAGGATTCATTAGAAAAACAAGACTGCAGTAAGCTTAGGGTAAGGCTGCAAATCCGGGACTGAAACTGGGCAGGTGTCATTCACCATGCTGACAGGGCAACTGGTCATCACACAGAAAAGAAATTTACCCTGGAATCAGTCAGATGTGGTCATGTCTGACTGGAGCTGATGTTTCTAATTTTTGTTTTGGATTATTGTTGCTTTTCCTTCTCTGGACATACTGTGTTTTACTTGTGTGACTTTTGCCATCATACAAACAAAAGTAACAATTTCTTCTTTTGTCTTATGCTCAGCAAATTGCACAGCACACTTCACTGGGAGCACAGAGTTCCAAACTAATGAGACAGGCAAGAACATGAAAATGAGGACAAGAGAAACCTCATTGTGTTTGCTCCAAGCCCTGCCACCAGAGCCACTCTGCTAAAAAGTGACCTAGAATTGCAGGTTAGGACCAAACTCTGGTTTCCATATTTAGATCAGAAAAGCATTTATAAAGCAGGTGCCAAGACCTTGAACCTGGTAGCTGGTTTTCTACCACAGTTGAATTTTCTGTCATTAAATGCTTTTTATTTGGAGGTGGTGACAGGAAAAGTATCTTTTTTCACTTTTAACATTAAGCTGAAAATCCCAAACCTGCTCATGGTCCTCTGCATCATGCCCAACACAAAATAGCTACCTCTCCCTTGAAGTAAGAATATATGTTCTCTGCATGCTAAAATACCAAAACAATCAGAGGCCAACTTTTAAGTACTAAAAGAAGTTTTATAGGTATGCTACATTTGATTGAAAGGAGAAAAAACCCAAGTATTACAGTGAAATGCTTCAGAAGAGTTAGCAAAGGACTGCATCTGGTGGAGCCTCTTGTGTCCCCCTCAGTCATTTCTTTGCTCCAGTATCATGCAATGTTTTGTCACTTCACTTTTTGTGTTCTCCATCAAGGAAGTTAATGTTTGCTTAGCTGAATTCCTTCCCCAAAAGTAAACACAAGGATATCACTGTAGAACTAGCATTTAGTGGTGGTCTTGCAAGTTTTACACACAGCTTGTGCCTAGAGTGGTACTTGTGGGAGGGAAATAGCTCTTATCAGAGGCACTGATACAGCTGGCAAAGACAGTTTTTGAACATAAAGGTCCTTCTGAGATTTAACAAATCACTACAACTTTGATGGCATTGTCACCAAGATATGCTTCAGATATTTGTTTGCAGTACCTCTACCCTGCCCCTGGGTCTGTCCACACTCTGCCAGTGCTGTCAGAGGCCGATTCCTGGACAGAAGCTGGTCCTACACACTAATGAACATCATTAACAAGCAGCAAATTGTGTAGGTGCTCAAGGGTGAAAAGCTGTTGCAGTTTGACTGACCTGGTGCTGTGCTGCATCGGAACAAGGATAGATCAATTCCAACATATTTCTGGCTGCGTGGGAAAAAAAGACAAAGTTGTTTTCTTTCGGTTGACTGCTTCTCACACAAGTCCTTCCATTGGGGACATAAAACCACACTTGTAGCCTTTGTTTAAACAGTTCCAAATTACAAACATGAAAGTGCAGAAAAAAATTGAACAAGCACACAGGACAGAAAAGTTGAATGAGCATTGGCTCTTCTTATTTTAATGAAGAAATATTTCAAGTTAATATCAGTGCATATTTAGAAATAGCATGTGATACTCCCAATGCCAAATACATCAGCAAATTACAGTTTCAAAACTTTATAAATTAATGGCAAGGAAAAAAAAAGATTAACATAGAGAATAAGGTTCAAAATAAACATCCTGTTTGTTTGCTGCACTGTGTCAATTATATTCCTGGTACTTAAACAGCAAGAGAGATCCAATATTTCTCCAAAATAGCAGTTATTTTCCTACAAATGAATTAAGCAGTTTGCATTTATTTTTGATGTATAATTAAACGTTATTCTTAGCTGTTACAAAGAAATTTAGTCATGTCAGAGTGAAATTTCATTCTATGACTGAAAAAACTCACACTAACATAGGAACGTTGCCTTCTGGTTATACTCACTGGTAACAGTCAGCTGAGAATAGGAAGAACTACTTGTAAGCACATTTGGCTGTTACATAAAATGGCTTTTTTTTTTTTTTTTCACAGCCTCATAACAATACTGTTTTTCAACATTGTTCCCAGTCATTGTTTTTAAAATGGTTCATCAACATATCCTGAATCAATCACCGATATAAATAACTCCAGTGACAAAATCCATTATGGAAGGACACAGAACTGCAAACTGAAAGTTGTACTGAATGATTTTAAGGTGGAACTGGAATTCCTCTGTAACACTCTGTTAAAAAAAAAAAAAAAAAACAACCCACAAAAACAACCCCACACGGTAAAACCTTTAATTAACTGGCAATGGTGGAATCTGAAAAACTGAGATATAATTTCAAGAGATGTTTAACTCACAATGGACTCTAAAACAAGACAAATGGTACTGAAGCTAGAAAGAGATGCACGTTTAAAGCTTGCAAGTGTGATATAAAAATATTCTCTAGTTTTTTAATTTTGATATAGGGAGTCCAGTTCTCTAATGAAAGAAAATGAAATACATCTTCTTTCCTACCTCATTGCTATACATATAGACTGTTCCCTTGAATCAGGAAATGGCTTTCCCCAGCAAATATACCAGCCTTGGGAATTGCAGACTTTCAGAGGGTTTGTTGATTTTGCTTTTTAAAGTGTATTTTCAAGCAGGTGAAATACTGATAGAGTATGGACTTCAGTGACTATTATCTACTGTGCAAATCATGTACATCAAACCCACAACTTCAACCTAAGTGCAGTCTGCATGGCCTAGAATGACTCATAATCTAGTGGGATACTACAGCACAGAGATGATGGCCAGCCTATGAAACACCAGGCTAAATCAGGTTAGTGGGAAAGGCACATGCTCCAGATTTAGCAGGAACATTTGAAGGTTCCTCATTACCACTCCTGAAGCTACAATGATTCTGTGCACTTCCCAAACAACAAGGTTTGCTTCCAGAAAATCGTGAGGTAACAGGAAACTTCTGCTTATGGCACATACACATGGAAGAGTGTGAGCTCAGCTGAGCACTCATGATGCGAGGGGTAATGCAGACAACAAGGGAGGCTACGAGGGCTCTGGCCAGAAACGAAAACTCTACATTTCCTTACACTGAACACATTCCTTTTTTGCACAAATACCAGATGCGCAAAATAAGCTGTTTGTTCTGTACAATTTAATGTTTTGCATATGTAAAATAATCACCTAATACTGCAATATAATCAAAAATCATGCACTAGATAAACAGAGCTTCTTCCCCATGAACAGTAGTTCTCAGGAACATTTTATTCTGCTTCTGGTAACATCTCATGATTTGCCAGCTTACACAGTCCCTTTTAAAGAGCACAGTACTTAGTGAAAACTGAAGAGCTAAATTAAAAAACAAAAAAAAAAGGAGTTTTGATTTTAGTTGTGATACAGCTGGGATAGATGCAACTGAGCTGCTGTAATGCACCAAAGAGTAACAAAAATTCAACATGAATATCAGAAGAATAAATATATACCCTAAATTAATCTCTGTAAATACATTCACAGGTCCACATAAGACACCCTTATGCATAACTCATAGTTCTTCAAATCTTCAGAGAGATAGATGTTAGTTCATGGGGAAAGCAATTTATCATGTAACTTGGTTTATCTGTCATTATTCCAGCAAAAATCAGTAGCAAATTGAAAATCTACATTTATTTTCCCCAGACCAACCACACAGAGGCTTAAGTCACAAAATCTATTATTTCCAATATTCGATCAATAAGGCTTTATTTACACTTTTTTTCTATAAAGTCAGGAAAAAATTTGATGCAATGTGCAAGAAAAGACTGCACATTTCACTGATTGGAGACTAACATCTGCTTATGGTTTAATGCTAACCCACAGGCAGCCAATTAAAGTTCCATATATCCATGTTTTTACATAGAGTTTTCTTCCAGATTCTGTCAGAAGCATACTAGCAGTCAGGCCACCTAAAAAGAGCAATGATGGCAAAGTTTTCTTGAGGCTTAGTTTGGAATGAACACTTTTCCCAGGGAACTTATTTCTTCTTTTAGAATCCTTTGCATCATAAAATTCTATTAGTAACCTATAAGCAGAGAAAAAGAAGATAGTCAAAGTCAGACAGTAGCTTAAGACATTTTAAGCAACCTTACTTTCATCTAGTAACTGCTTCTAACCAAACATTTTTAACAAATGATCTCATAATACATAGCGACTCCTCTGTAACAAGTTCAAACAATGAGTCCACCTTACAAATATGATGGACATCAAAATACTCGACCTGAACCCTTGTAAGCATTAAGGCCATATTTTCCTTGTGGACCAACTGCAAAAGTGAATATAAAAGTTGACAAGAATTGTTTTTATTCAGCATTTAGCAGAAAAGTCCAAAGCACTGGACAATATTGTAGGACAAAACAATACACTGAGCACCAAAGGAGGTCCTCTAAAGAAGAAGTATCTTTATAGAATAAACTAATAAATAACAAAGGCTCACGAGACACTGAATATATTGGAAGCTAAACATGCAAGAGTAAGACGCTACATCACTGGCTTAGTAGTAACTTTTTTCCTCCTAGTTTTAAAAAAATGGGTCTGGAAATTCTAAGGTTTTAACTATCTCTAAATTTGCCTGACAGACTGCTTTACTCCTAGGAAAGATGTTCCAGTGAACAGGAGCTTACGATGACACATGGATGATTCAGCTTTGTTCATCTTTACTAGATAACAAAAGGAACAGACACTGGATAGCCTTTTATTTTATGTATCAGCTCTTTATCTATTTAAATTAAATTCAGACTTTCTATCTTTCAAAAGGAAAGAAAAGAAAAACTTTTTAGTGGTCCTAAGTGTCTTAGACACTTTAGTAACAGTGCCATGTTTACAGATAGTCATGTTCACTTCTATATGAATTCAAAGTTCTCAGGAGAAATGAATACATTTTTTACTTCCATGGAGTGTGAGACTGGCAGAACAATATTAAAGCAGAACAGAACTGAAGAACCAGGGAAATTTCTGTCTCACTCAAAGTATTCCAGGATTTAGAAAGTAAACTAATTCAGCTCCCTTAAGTAGGACTTCAGATCTGGCAAATTAAACCATTATCTCTCAAACAATACTTCAATCCTACATTGAGGCACAAAGTCTTTCTGGAGAACAAGGTCCCCCAGGATCTACTGCATATACTCACTAGGGACTTTATCTGGAGATGCTGGAGGAAGCCAGGCACTTTACTTCTGCCACAATTCAAAAATGAGCTAATGAAACTTCTACTTCACCTTGTTTCCCCAGTGAAGGTAGGAATTTTGGGGTTAACTGTGTTTTTATCCAGTTGCTGTCTGGATGAAAGATTCGTAAACAATTTTGGCAGAAGAGATTAGAACAAGACCTACTCCTCTATCACTCCAACTTAACACTGATTACAAGGGCAGAATCACACTGCTTTTTCTTGCTTGCCTACCACAGGCATCTTGCATTCCTGCCCAGGACTTAACTATGAGAAGATGAATGGAGAGTAATATGAGTCTTGCCTGGAACACAGACTCACACTTCTTCAATCTAAAGAAGGTCAAAACCTGAGGAATCCCAACCTCCTGAGCAAAAGGTTTAACCACAAGGTTATATTATACTGTAGTATATATTATATTATATTATATTATATTATATTATATTATATTATATTATATTAATAGGAGTACCAACATCACCCCTCTTCAGAGAGCCCTACAGCTGGCACTGCTGGTAACACAGAAATCATAGGTATATTTGTTAATATAAAATAAATAAGACAGACTCTTGAAACAGAAAGTTTCACATGTTTCTACTCACTTATCCTTTATTTCAAAGCGTTCATGAAGCCACCTTCTCATATACATCTGCTCTTCAGGAATGTCCTTCAGTTCAATCCGGTCAATGAAAATATGAACTCTTGGGCATTCCTTACAAAGAAACTCTAAGAAGAGAGCAAGACAACATGACTGAGTTAGAAAAACACTGTGTTACGAATACACACAAAAAAATCTGATTGTAAGTGTCTTAGAAACCTAACTTCAGTGCTCAAAAACCTTCCCTCCTTATGGTCAGATCCTGAGCACTTCACTGAACTTAGAAACCATGAAATAATTTACACATTTGAAATAGTGAACCTCTATTATTTACAACATGGAAGAACTGTCCTAAAATGCAGTAACTGTAAAAGCCTGCGCTTGAAAACATTACCCTCTACCTCAGCAGCAGTCTACTCATTCAAAGTGTTGGATACAGTAACTTCGATGTCATAAAGTTATCCATCCTGCAATTTTGTTTAAAGTTAGTAATCGTCTTTGCTTGCCCTTTTTAAAATCTAAATTTTGTTTGCTGCTGGATGACAAAATTGGAATTACAGTGATTTCCCAAAGCATCTCCAGGAGACAGGATGCTTAGTTTAAGCAATAACATATAATTAAAAAGTGTAATAGGGCGGAAGACTCAGAACAAAATGCTGCTTTCCATTTTGTATCCCTTCATTTTTCTTCTGTCTCACAGACCTAGAGAAAACCCTGTTGCAAACTGCCTTCCCCGTGTTCCCCCCACCAGCCCCCATTTCCTCAATTTGTCTCTACACAAACTTACCAAGCAAGCATTAATGACAAACAAAACTCCATTACTCAAATGGCCTTGTGGGATTTCTTACAACTGACAAGTGGTAAAAATATTGGGCATGATTATTGTAATATACTGCATGTTGTAAATGTGAAATCCTGTGCAGTGTGTATTGGTGACCATTTGCATTTATCAGTAGCAAGGGGTACTGCAATAACCACAGTATCCTTGGACAGAGATTTGCATGATGTGAGGACAGAAGTCCTCAGAAATTTGGATAGTTATCCTATTTTGAAAAGGGACCAGAAGTGCCTTCCTACAATACATACAGGCAACAAATGTAACACAGGCTGGGTGGTCCCTTTAGGTTGTTGACATTTTTTGGACAGCAGTGCAGATGCACGGAAGACTTTGACCCGTAACTGTAAGGGGTATCTGGAGGAATGAATGTGCAAATAAATTGTTACAGCATGTACATCTTTATTGTTTTCTGCCAAAGCAGATATCCCCCTATTGGTTTTTCATCTTTGCAGGATTATTGATTTGTAAGGACTCTGTTGTAAAAACAGTCCTTATCACATAATAGAAATTGCCTTAAGGAATTTTAAAAGCCTGTTCATGCAAATATGTGCGTGTGCTTACAGAGGGGGAGGGAAGGAGAAGAGATAAAGAGATCTCTAAGGCCTTGAGGTGCTTGGATGCAGAAATCTGTAAGGTGCTGTGTGTGGTTCTGTCTGGATGTTGTGCACAGAGCCCTTCACCAAAGCGCAGTAAAAGGAGCAACATGGCCACACACCATCAGCTGGAGAGCTGGATGAGGGCTCCATCCAGGCACAAGTCCATCTCCTGTCCATGAAGCAGCAAACATAGCTGTTGCTAAGAGGTTTTTGGTAAAACCTTCTTCTATCTACAGCTATTAGATGGCAGTTAAGTATATAAGATGGCAAGTTAAGGGCTCAGAGTCTGGAATGATGGTACATGTAGACATTTTCTTCAGGTTTATGTGCGATGCTTTTACCAACCACAAAGAAATCAGTGTAATCTAAAAGATTTTTTTTCTCTTGCCTTTAATGTGAAGAAAGGATTTTGCAGGGTTGCTTCTCTAAGGATACTATCCAGGCCACTGCATGAAGGTTACTGACTATATGAGCACCTAAAAGTGTACTATTAATATCTTTAAATGACAGATGTAATATCCAGTCTTAAATGCTTATAATGTTCATAATGTACAAATCCTCTTTTGAGTGGCATTACCTATTAAGTGAACATTCTAACAATATACAATATAGAAAACAAATGCCTGGAAGCCAGATGAACTGGTCTTTTTCTGTACTAGACTCCTATAAAAAGCACCTATGGTATGTGTATTCAGTTAGAGCTGAAGATCCAGCTTTAAGAGATACTTAAAACATTCTGTGCATTGTACAGTGTATGTTTCTTTTTCTTCATAGTACATGGGCTGTTCTGCATAGGAAAAAACAAGTCTTTACTGATGTTACTTATAAGTCAGTTATAAATTATTAAGCAAAACTATAGACCAATTAAAACTCAAGACAAGTATTTCAAAAGAAACATCTCCCCCCACCAAAGCTGAAGTGCAGCAATTCTACAATTCTACTTAGACAACAAAATTCCCTCCTCAAATGTCAGTGTTGCTGCTGGCTTTCCACCTTAAGCTCAAGTTCCAATGTAAGCTGATTCTTACCACTTCCCACTCTGGTCTTCTTCAAACACTCTAAATTGAATCCCCATATGTGAAAGTCCTAAACTTAGTCATTATTTCCCACCTTTGTGAATCCCAGTGCTTTCCCCACCAACCTCACCCTCCCTTTTGAGTTTGACTTAATTCAGCCTCACTCGGGGCTGTGTGATCTGCTACTTTAGGTGCTGTCCTGGGGAAGATCATGATTCCCACACATCAATTCAAAGTCCATTTATACAAAGCCTGGGTATTCAGGACATCTGCAGATGACACTGTAATGCATACAGTCAACCAAGTCAGGTAATCTTACTTGTATTTAATTATCCGATTCATGTCAGTGTTTAATGCAACTAACCCAACTTTTCTTTCCCTAATCCACAGTGTCACAACAATCACATAAGAACACCATTGGATAAGGACAAGATACTGGAGGTTGATTGTGAGAAGAAACAGCTGCATTTTATCACCATAACCTCCAAAGGTTTGTGGTGGTCCCATGACCCTTAATTTCACATTAGCTTAACTCCCCAAAGACTTATGTAATTAAGCTAAGAAACAAAATCTTATTGAAGCAATTTATTATGCACAAATTACATCCAACTTCAGGGACACTAGCCCTTAAGGCCAACATCTGACAGGCTTTTCAGATTCCTAAACTTGCCAGAATTTGTTATAATTAACAGCAGGGACAAGCAAGCTTGAACTTTCCTTCAAGAGACAAAACAGAAATGCGAATCACGCATTACAAGCAAACATTATGTTGGGGACAGCATCAGTCAAGAACCCTGTACAATTTGGGTTAAATGAACACTAACAACTTGTGTGGGAGCCAAATGGACTGACTTTCGTGTGGGAGATAATTTCCTAATAAAACTTTCTATCTAGCTAAATAACAGATACAAGCACAGAATGTTTATAATGCTTCCAGTGACCAACCATAGCAGAAGGAAGGAATTGAAAATAATAAAATGGATTGAGCATTTTTTTGTTCTTGAGCTGTGACACTGTACTCCTCCTTTGGTGGGACAGGATTCCCATTAACACAGGGCTTCAGAGGGGAAATAACTGCAGCACTGCAATTAACAAATGAGGTGCAACAGCCTCCAGGAAAGAAACTGAATCCATGGAGTTTTTAATTGCAAACCAATATTTAGGGCTCCTGCAAAATTCTACCAGTTCTCAAAACCTCACCTTCAAAAGCCAATTAATTCTCTTTGGAATTACCAGCATTACCAGAGAAATGGAGGGAGGAGAGAAGCTCTGAAACTCCAACATATCTGTAACTGAGAAGGGACAAACAATTGTCCTCTGACCACCTTCCCCTTCTGAACCATGTAAATTCATTCCACCACTCCCAATTATTTGCCTTGTCCCTTACCTTAAGAAAGTTGTGACAGCAGTGTTAAACAGATATTCCAGTTTTCAATTACTAATGAAGTCTATTTTTATATGCACTTTAAATATGACAGCAATAAAGTAGCTCAGATTTCAAGCTCCTACACTGGCTCTTCTACTGCAATGTAACTATTGCCAAAGTCCTTCAAAATTAAGAACGGACAAACTGAGACCTGACAGTTGTGTCCACTTAAAGAGGCCCCAAACCTCTCCTGTTTTAACAGATTACAGTAATGTTTGTGATAAATTAATAGTGACATCACAGGAAAATGAAATTGGAATAATGTGTATTTATTCTAAGTAACTAGCATTTCAAATGTGTAAAAATACTTCTCTTCAGTAAGAGAACATTGTGTGTTGTTGTTCGTGTAGTTTTACAGGCAAAACCATGACAGCAGAGACATTCCTCTGAACTGTAGATTCTTTCTTCACTTCTTAAACTTGCATTAGTCTAGACTTCAGTGTTCAACTACCAAAGTAGTTTGTAAACTATCTTCTCTTCAAAGAAAGAAATCCTGTCTCTCCACTTCCATTTACTTTGTACACCAACTTAACAATCAAACAGCAAAACAAACATAAATTTAAGTGCTGTGTTGTTTCTCAACTTCATGCTTTCCATCATCCCAAGCTGAGCTGACAGGAAACTATTTCACGACTTACTCTAACAAAATAAAGCAGCACTAGACAGGAAAGCAAACATCCTGGGCCAGTGGAGGTTGATGGCAGGAGTTGCCCCGGGCAGCAGTGGAGAAGCAGCACCAGTACCTGCAAGTACTGGGGATGTAAGGAAATGTGGAGGGGATGCTGTGCAATCCAGACTGGAGTTCGCAGCCAGGAAACAAGCTTGCGCTTCAGGAATAGAGCTCTTAGGAATACTGCCAATCCCTTGTGCAAGGACTTACATGCACACAGAGATCAGTGCTCCCATGCACGCACAAAGGGCACAGCACAAAGGGCACAGCGTAAATGAGGATACGGCTCAGGAGATGGGGGATGTTTTGAAGTGAGAAATGGGATGCACCTGGATCATTATTAGGCCAGGGTGCTAGCCACCAAAACTAAAACTGTTTCAACTGGCAGTTGGGCAAGACTGAAAGCCAGAAAAAGCAACTTGTTCAGATGGATGTAACATGAGGTGGATGTAGCTAAAATTCATTGAGGACAAAGATTCAGAAGTGCCTCTGTACCAATATGAGGAGCCTAAATAGGAAGACATTACAAGAATTACTGGCACCAAGAAATCACTCCTTCCTGTAACACAGGCATCCTTGTGGACTTGCATGAGTGGGCAATGTTACCAGACTACCAGAAATGAGAGAAGAAGATGTACAAGTGAGGGTAGGGTACTGTGCCGGAAAGATTATATAAAGTGTAATAGCTTTATATAATCAGACAAAAGCACAATAAAGTCCTTGTGGATGGAAAATCCAGACTCTGCTAGAATATATATATAAGATAAATAATTAAATTACTTCCAAGTAAGCTTAATAATAGTGAGCAGGAACTGTGAAGCCAGACTGAGACCTGCAAGTTCAAGACTGACGGCAGGAATATGAGATTCCAGCTACCTTTACTGAAGTGCATTGAGACTTCAGCAGGATGACCAGGGGAAAAAAAATTCTAAATAAACCCAAATCAAGATGACCCAACCAATTGGACAAAAACATCAGAGGGGAAAAAAAAATATTTTCTGGAAGAACTAGTAAGTAAGAAAACCCACAAGAAAATATGCTGTTCCTGGTGTGGTCTTGGTCTGCAACCACAATACAATTAATTCCAGTGTTGCAGAGAAAGAATCCAGTACAGAAATGCAGAATTCTTTGGAGTTGGCCTCTTCTCCGAGGCAACTAGTTACAAGGGAAATGGCCTCAAGTTACATCACAGGAAGTTCAGGCCGGATGGATATTAGGAGAAATTTCTTCACTGAATGAGTGGTCATGCTTTGGAACAGGCTTGCCCAGGGAAGTGGTGAAGTTGTAATCCCTGGAAGTGTTCAAAAAATAAGCAGAAGTGGCACTTTGTGATAAGGTTTAGTGGGTGTGGGTGGTGTTTGGTTAAGGTTGGACTTCATGATCTTAGAAGTCTTTTCCAACTTTAATGATTCTATGAATTCAAGGAAGTACACAATGGGAGGGAAGGCAAAGTGTCAAAACACCCTAAAATATACAGTCCAAAAGAAGGCAATCTAGAGGCTATTTAAAAACTCACCAAATATCAAACTCCAGAAAAACTTGTAATAGAAGCTTGCATAACACGTGTGGCACTGCAAAAGGAAAAATCTGTGTGGATCTGAAAAACATCTGTATGACTTTAATAGGAAAATCAAGGAAGCTACCAGGATACTCGTATCTTCTTCTCATCTTTGAAAAATGGAAAGCTTGTCCAAGTAAGGAAAAGCCACAAAACTGCTCATGCCAAATGTAAACGTAAACTTAAGAGGACTAAAAATGAACTGGAAAAATGGAAAGGGTGCTCTATTTTTAACTTTTTTCACTATATTAAAAGCAGTAAACTTGGTAAACCACTGGTAGGATTGCTGGATGACAAAAGTGTGAGGAGCAGTGTTCATGGTCAAATATAAACCCTTGTAAGAGAAGCTCATATATCTGCTTGCATCATTTCTTCTTGTTGAAAATGTTTGATTCCTACACCCACTGTGTTCTTTGTACCAGATCATTCTAAGGAACTAGATCAATAAGTAAACACACAGAAATTATTAGACTAAATATAAATAAACAAACCAGATGTCAGGAAGTCACCAAGACCAGACAGCATTCACCCAGAAGCCCTCAAATGTGGAATTTAAAAACAAGTATGCGTAACCTATCATCGCAAACAGCCATTGTGCCAGAAAAATGGGGAGTTTCCCTTCTACAAAGGAGGACTTCAGAAACGATGCAGAGAAATACAGAAATACAGACCAGAGTCTTACATCACTGGGTAAGACAACAGGCCTGTAATAAAATCACCGAGCACACAGATAATCACAGTCTGTTGAAAAAGATTTGGTGTGGATTCTGTAAAGGGAAATCCTGTCCCATCAACTTGCTGGATTTCTACAACAGTGTCAAGGACCAGGCGGATAAAGGGGATTCACTGAACATGATATTTTTGAATTTTCATAAAACCTCTGACAGGATTCCATGCTGAAGGCTATTAAAGAAATTAAGCTGCCACAGGATTAGAGGAAATGATGTTTTATAGACCAAAAGCTGCTTAAAGGACAGGAAGCAAATGGAAGGACTTAGGGATGGAAAAGACTTGGAGACTGGGGTGCTCTGAGGATTGATGCCAGGACTGCTTTTACTCTGTCTCATGATTGATGAGTTGAAGAAGGGAGCAAACTGAATGCTCCAGTTTTTCACATCTCTTACTGAAGACCCTGAGCTCTTTTGGGTAGTCAAACATTGGCTGAATTTCAAAAAGCCGTCAAAGCTGAACAAATGGCAAAAATGTGGCAGCCAAGCCTCAGTGTAAACAAACATGGGGGAAAAAAAAAACCAAACCAAAACAAAAAAAAACAATCACTAAACCCCTGATTACATGATGCTTAACTTGGTGGTTACAATCCAGGAGTTGCTGACCCTTCCCTAAAATCACCGTCTCAGCAGCAGCCCCAAATCCCTCAAATACTGGCCAGCTTGAGGAAGAACATCAAGAACAAGGCAAAGAGAGTCACTCTACAGATAAAGGTTATGAATCCACATTTTAAATACCATGTACACTTCTGGTCTCTGCATCTGAAGGAGGATATAGTGGAAGGCCACAGAAAAGACCAACTAAAATATTTAAGGACGATAAGTACCTCCATTACAAACAAGGAGACATTAAAAAGGCCAAATTTTCAGTTTGGAGAAAGGAAGAAGAAGGAAGGATATGAGAGCTTAAAAAAAAAAAAAATATCTATATCTATATCTAAATATAAAAAAGTCCTGAAGATGGCAGATAAGAACTACAGTGCCACAAATCCTGCAAATCCAAGGGTAAATAATCACTTGCCTGTATCTTCCTGAAGATGCTGAGATCTAAAGAATCTTTAAAAATTATTATTATTAGAAAATGGTACCTATAGTTCGCTATACTGACACTAGCAATGGAGAGCAGCATAGTGTCATTGTAAGTTGTTGTGCTGTTCCAAGATGGCCTCCGATGAAGACCCACAGTACTTGCACATTATAGCTCACTGAAACAATCTTTGAGTGGCTTTAATCTGTTAGAATAATAGATGCACTCTGATCTTTGTACTACTTCGTAACAATACATGAATATTGTACATTGGCTGAGTTAGCAGGAGGTTTCCTGCAAAGGTGCAACAGTTTTGATCAATAGGCTGCTAGGAACAGAACCTGGATGAGTTTAGGTCTGTGGATTACATCTAAAGGGTATCCCACCACTGGTAACTGAAAATGAGCAAATTCAGGAGATACCTGTGTCTTTCCTGGAACATTTTTAATGTTTCAGAAGTGAAAAAAAAAAAAAAATTCAAACTATTCAATTAAGAAAAAAAGGCAACAAAAGATACAAGGAATGCACCAGTTCAAAACTATGTTCTCTATAGCAAAAAACCAAGAACTGTTAGGAACTATGCCAGTACTGCTAGTATTGATGTTTTTGCCTTTCAGTCAGTCTGTTTTCATAAACAGAGAACAGCACCACAGAGTAGAAGAAAAGGATTGTGATGTACAAGAATGCCAAAAATAAACACAGACTCTCAAAGCAGCAACATATTTTTGGCCAAACCTGACACTGAGAAGAAGTTGAAGTTGTTTTTGCTATCCTCAGGGTTTAGATACACTTTTGCATAAAGATCAGGAGTTCCTTGAGCCTTTATAAATAAATGGCTGCTTGGGGAGTGGAATGCTTCTTCTCACATATGCATGAGGTCCAGGGTGTAGGGTAATTTTATGAATCTCCAGTGTACTTTCAAGACCCCCTTGTGTGCAGAGGTTTCCTGATGACCATGTGTTTTCAGATCACAAACTCCCAAAGGGAAGCTACAGATGCACTACAGATGCTTACCTTCAGTAAGAGCTGCTTGGGAATTACTAAGATACACAATAATCTGGTTTACAATCAGAGGAACACATGCCTGGGGCTCGCAAGGAGGTGTAGAGGGTCAGCACCCCCACCAAGGGGGTGTGAGCACACAGATACAGTGCCCACAGGTGTCTGTGATTTGCAAAATGTTAGACACATTTAGGGTTGCTTGAATCTTGCATTCTTCCTTAGGCATCCAAGATAGGCTGATGGTGGAGACAAGAAACTGAGCTACAGGAATTCCAAACACAGTTGACATCTTTGTGTCCTTGTTTTCAGATGGATGAAGAAGCAGAGGTGCTACTCATGCTCAGACTAACCTTCATTTTCTCTGATGAACTACATCAAGGCTCTCATACACTCTCATAAACTGATGCTGCTCTTCGGTGACATGCAGTTTTTGGCCAGATGTACAACGTTTAATTCTTGTGGTATGAATATACTTTGCGTTTACCCAGACTGTCCTTATCTGCAGAATATTGATACATATGCCCACATCTGTGTTAAAAGTACACGTAAGTCATCCCCAATTTAACAGACAGGTTTTCATGTTACTCAGACTACTTCTAATAGGGAATTACAGGAGGTCTAAAATGACAGCTCTAGTCCTATGGAGGACAAGTGAAAATACATTCAGTTAAAAGTGAATGATAGTTTATTTTTTGGTACCTGGTGAAATCCTGTCATTAAAAAAGTTTTATTTTAACATTTTGCATGAAATAAAACTAGGGTTTTCCTTGAAAAGAAAAATATCTTATAGAATATCACAGAATCACAGAATTCTTAGGGTTTGAAGGGTCCTCTGGCGATCATCTAGTCCAATACCCACAGAACTGTTGCTAGCTAGTGTTGTCATAAAAATTCCTCCAAACATCTCAATGTAAATTGTACATATTGAAAAACAAAAGGTAATTATTACTTAAACTCTGCTTGAACAGATGCACAATGACAAGTTTTTGATGTGAGGCTTACTGTACATGCTAAAAAGCCATCCTACACATGACAATAAATTTCACCAGTGCTAATGTCCAGCCCGGTCTAATCTACATCCTTTCTTTAGTTACTCTAAAATAAATGACATTTACTCTTCAATATTCTTTCATGCAATAGAAGATGACAGTTAGCAGAGATCTAAAGATATTATTAGTCATTTTCTAACTATAAAACTTACTTTGGACTGTTTTATATTTCTGTTAATGTTTATCAGCTTAATAATATAGCTTTTTAATTCTTTCAACACATCTGTAACCATGTGCTTGTTATCATTCTTTGGACCTTGAGAGATAATGAATGTGAACAAATTCGGGCCATAGTCCAGACAAAGACTGTTTTCTATTGCTCCAGTTTCTTTTCTATAGTCTTGTACTTCCCTGTCTAACTGCATCCTAACAAAAGTGCAAGCTTTTGGAAAAGTGTATTTTCCCTGAGGGAAGTTAGGCCAGTCTGACCTCCTCAAATTATACTGATCAAAGTGATGTACAGATTTTCAGAAATGCACACATACACAGGCTTTCAAAGTGTTTGTTCTGGAACTGATATACAGCAGAGTCAATAACTCTCAAGAATTCCTCTGACTTCTTTAAGACAGAGTCTATATGTACTTGCTATTTTTATTCAGTGTTTATCATTGTCACATGCTGCTATTTCACACACTCTTTCATCTACAATGGCCAGATAAATACCATCTGGTTATGCTAAAGCCTTCAGGCAGAATAATAAAGATGTAGATGTGTACATAATACTCTTTCAGGTGCAAGAATGATAACAGTTCCCACGTCCCACGAGACCTGCCCCTTAACACTAGACAAAACTGGATGTGAATGCTTAGCACATTTATTCAGATGAGGGAAAACTATATTCTCATCCTTTCTTCCCCAACTTATTTCTGCTTTTCACTTGATGACAGTGTAGTAGCAAAACAGTATGAACAAATTCAGCACAAGTTTCTCCTCCTTTTCCCTTCTAAATAGTTCTTCCAGACTTCAGTACCTGAGATGTTCTTCAGCTGTTCTGCAGTGCCCATATGATTATTTGCATCTTATTCTAATGACCACGAATAAATACTGCCTAGCAGCCTGGTCCTTCCCAAGCAGGATCGCGATGTTCTGTCATTAATGCTCTGGACAAGCCATCTTCAGGAATAGAGGGAGGGGAGAAACCTGTGGGCAATTGCTATTCTTTAGAAAGGCTGCCATGTGCCAGATAAATTTCCACTGGAAACATACCAAGATCCAAACTTGTAATAAAGGGAATGAAAAAATGGTAGAAAAAAATTTCCATCCATTGGTTACAAGTGAATGTGATGCAATAGCAGAAAGCAACATCCCTGTGTAAACCTAATCTAATTTTAGTCACTGTTGAAGACTCATCAAATCTGATGTCTTCTAAAACAAACTTACCACAGAAAAGTGCCAAAAAATATTAACATGCATAAGTAGTGACAAAAAGCTCAACACATTTGAAAGTATACACTACAATAATTTGTGTGCTCTAAAATAGCACCATGCTATATCAGGTATGTAAGGCATTCAATGCTCTTATGATGAAATGTCTATTTTCCAGCTGCTAGTATACTATGCTTTAATCCTGTGTTTTAATCCTATTGAGCAAGTCAACAGTATATTTAAGATCGCTGGACTTTAAAAAAATTCTAAAAAAAAAAGAGTTTTGCTAAGAAAGACTATTTAGACTAAAAGTTGCATACTACAAAATTTAATAACAATTCACTTTTTCTTCAGATTTTTTTTCCCATTTGCATTTTGCTAACACAAATGTTTCTCAGACAAAGTGTGCTAGTACTCCTCCCAGTCACTAAAATGTTCTTTTTAACCTGCTTTGTTTACTACTGAAGACAATAGCCAAGAGCTGATGATATCTCAGGTAAGTATGGGTTTTTCCTGAAATGGCACAGGCTCTTATGAGGAATTGAGATTTATAGAACTGAAAGCAAAATGCATTTCAAGAAACACTATATCTGTGTGCAATTCACATTTCATTCACACGGGAAATGTTTCCCATAGTATGGGAAATAAAGTCCTCAAGTAAAGTTGTGTTTATCAGAAGTTTGTTTTTCATGCAATAAATTTCAATCAGTGTTGCTAGATTGAAAAACACATGTCAACCTTATCTTTTAAAAATTACCAGGATTGCACTGCCATTTTATTCCGATGAGAATGAAAAACAAAATTCTCAACCAGCACTGACACAAATATGAAATGTTCATATGAAATAAGATGTCCTTTTCATGTGTGCATAACTCATTTTAGAACTGTGAAAGAGAAATAATGCTGAAAATTCTCAAATGCATAAGTACGCCTAATTCAATTCTTGTTATATTCCTGACAGATCAATTGCTAGACTTCCGCAAAACAAATGGTGAAATGATCTTGATCTATTAGAACAGAAATTGTTTGTCTGTCACTTTGTGTGTGGAGAGCCTAGAATGACAACTATGTTCCACACTGTAATTCAGAAAGTGTTCTTAATCTACATAATTTATATTATATGGAATACATGTGACTGCCACAATAGCATGGAATGCAATGTTGATCTATCATGTATATATCATTTATCTGCTTTGTAAGGGGTAACAGCTGGTTGGCTGCACTTCGTTCTGGATTACTGCCTCATTTTTACCCCAAGGCTTAGCCAGTAATTACCCCAGCCCTAACAGTAAGCCTGGCTGAAAGATATGCCTGGACTGCTGCCATGGAGGCTCCAAAAGGCTGGATGTGGAGCGGCCACCCCAAAGCCTCTGATTCCTGCTTGACACCAACACAAAAAACAGCCAACAGGGAAATTCAGCTTGTTTGTTCCCCTTCCATAATTATATCAAGCTTCACACAAACCATAAGGTTCAATAGGTGAGGAGGTCTTGTAAGGAATTTGAGCATTTGCCATCTTATCATTAAGTAATGACATTTTAATAGTTTAATTAACCATTAGGCAGTGAGAAGTTCAGCATGAGAATGGCTGAAACTGCCTAGTAATTAAGTCATGAAACAAGATATGCTGCAGGGAAGGAGAAAGAATACTATTTGTTTTGAAGGGGTTCTTAGAAAGGTTTGGGTGATGGGACAAGAAGGAGGCTGCCAGTTTCTGAAGGTACTGTAAAAGGGTCAGAAGGCACTTAAAAAAATAAAATAACTTTAAATTTAAAAAACAACTTTTGACATTAAAAATGCTCATTAAGAACAAAATGTACATAAAATAAAACCATCCTAAGATGTTACAGTACAATACAAGTGTTGAGTTAATATATACATTGTTGACAGTTTTGTTTCTCACCTATTCAAAAGAATTTTCAACAGAGTGAAAATGTAAAAATAGACAATTCTAGAACTTCTAATCAACTAGCACCTGGGAAGCAGTGCATGTGACTCAAGGAGTTACACCTGCTAATGAAGTGACATGGAAACCGCTGCACTATAAACTATTTTTAGCAGCAGAACGAACAAGTTCCAATGACACTGGGTGAGCTGAGGAGCAGAGAGTTAGATAAGTTCTCTGCAGGTCCCTCAGTCGACATTGATCCCTTGCCCAAAATTTTGGAGAGCTCTGTGGAACTACTGTAGCTGTTTTTTCCCACTTGGTATTGACAGTGCAAAAGCCTCAAAAGTGCCGCTTTGAGCCAACCAGCAACAGACAGGCACAGACATCTGAGTAATACAGCAACTACAAATGGAAAGAAAGATGATATCTGGCACTCCAGTAACAGAGCAGGCAAATTATTTACTTAAGAATAAATTATCAGTCCACCACCAAGCATAATAAACACCAAATCCTGCAGCTCTCTGTCCCTGAGTTTTCCCCAGCAGAAACTCCAGAACATATTTTCTGGTTAGATTACGAATCTATCTGATTTTCTTAAGGTCCTGTAGGATACTAAAGCAAGTGAAGCCCACTTGCATAAAATGCTGTTGTGTTTGTAAGATTACTGGCTGTGTGCAGCAATTTGAAAAATTGTTAGTAAAATACTACTGCTATGCATTTTCCTTTTAAAATACATGCACTTCAGCAATTAGATGTACATGTGTACATGTATACATATGTAGCACAGCAGAAGAAGAGAGAGAGAATTTAAGATGATGCAAAATACCAGCGCTAGAAGAAACATGAAGGTAAATGGAATCTGCTGCCTATGGCTCCAAGTTCCCTTTGACTGCAAAGGGCACTTGTATTTAGAATTGGAATAGGGAAGCAGGGGGCAGGAGTGTCACAGGTAACTCCTGTAAAGCCCAGTGATTAGAACAATGTCCTACCAGGGAGCTGTAGGATGGCTGAAGTTCTGTGGAGATTATCTTCAGAGCATTTCAAAGCACCTGAAGTTGGTTCTGTGTACAAACAAGCATATGGCTACAGAATGTCTCATAGGCCTCAACTCACCTGTCATAGATGGTGCCAGTTTTCTTTGCCCTTTGTGGTCCACAGTACCTTCATAAGCCACAGTCACATCGTACACTGCATCCAGATAGTTTTTCATTGTGTCAATGGCTACATGAGTTGCCTTCACCCGTGGAGTCAGCACATGCTTTAATATAGCAAGTCCTAGAGGGGAAAAAATCAAAAAGAATTACAGTGTTTGAAAGTAAACTGGACTACACTCACAAAAGGAACATCACGCCAAGGAATGTCAGCATCTCCATTCAAAATCACAAGAGGTTTATTTCCAATCTCAGTTCTCAGTTGAGAGAGGGTGCATGTGTACTCACTGCTTATGCTCTACTGAACACATGTAGAAGATGAAATAGAAATCCTAAAGGACATTAACAATAGGAAGACTGTTCAGTAAGAGGGCCTTTTTTACAATTCCTCGCTACAAGCAGTGATGGTTTTAACATGGCTCATGAGTGATGAAACAGTACTTCTTTTACTGTTTATGTGTGTCCAACTGAGGTTAAAAAAAAGAGCAAATTATCTGAGAAATACTAAACACGCATAGCACCACCTCCTGAAATTCTGTTTCAGAAACAGATTTGACAGATAATCACAGAGAATTTTAAGCTCACCTAATGCTCATCCAGCATTTTACTTCCCAAAGACAAACCAATTTAGTGAGCATACTGAACCCTAACCTACTCACTATCCCAGCAGAAAACTGAGCAGCAATGGGGGAAAATACAGCACTGAGAACCAAAACCAAGGAGGAAATCTTCTGTGCTTCCCTCCAAACAACCTGTTACAATTGACTTGGCTACTGACAAACTCACAGTGACAGAAATCAACTTTTGTCTTTAACATTTCCAGGCCAAGCCACAGAGACTGGTATGTCATGGACACAAGAACATCAGGTTTGACATCACTCCACACATTCTAACAACAGTATTTCATATCCATGTTTACTTCACTTGACCACTTCTACTTAGAGCATACTTAAGAACATAAAAACACACTGGTCTCAGAAGAATAAACCTGGTTCTCTTTCTAGAATTTTAATATACAGTGACTTTCAGAATTAAAATAAGCAAACAAGTAAGCCCAAAACTTTTTCTTGACCTGAACACAGCTCTTCCACATTTGCTTGAAAGGGCTTCTGGGGAGAAAAAAAAAAAAAAAAAAAAAAAAAAAAAAAAAAAAGCATGCTATGTTAAATTTTTCATTATTTTTCTATATGTATCTTTCTCACAGAGAAGTATCAGAATAAAATTGTGGTTTTTCATTTCTAGCCTATTTTTCATTGGCTTACTCTTCAATCCATTTTTAAAGAACCATCCCTTAGTGAATCCACTGGTTCCTGGTGGGTGAACAGGAAATTTTTCTAAACAAAGTATTGTGGTATTGCTTTTGATACCTTTCTGCTTGTAAAATCAATTCAAAAGATTATATGTTATGTCCTGATGTCCCTTGCTGGGTAAAACATACTTTGATCTAAAATTATGAAAATACCGAGTGAACACTGTAAGATAACACTAGCTTCTACACCACTCTAGCATTCTTACGAGTTGAAAATTTCAATATAAATCACTATCTTGATTTCTTAATATTTGCTACAAATCTCCTTGTCTGAATGCAAAGATGAAAGGCTGTTTATCAGCACTCCTTCTGAAGCAATTGTTCCATGCCTTACTGGCAATAGTGATAACTGTCTATGCAAAATGTTATATGGATCATGTAAATATTTTGAAGCATAACATAGTGGTAGTGTTTTCTTAGCTTGTGAACTGTTACATCAAACAGCTAATTATGTTATGTTTCAAAATGTTTACTTTGTAAATGAAGCACTGAATATTCTTGTGCTGTGTCAGCAATGATATTAGTGTGGACATGACACTCAACACAGCTCTTGCTGAGCCAAATTCCCAAATATATTCTAAAAACACTGTCAATTCCTTTCCTGCCCAACTCATCTTCCCCTTCACTAGACTATTACTGTCAGGAAGAAAAAGGGAAAATTGAGTGAGAATAGAATCATCCGGACAAATTATTATGATTTTTTTTTTAATCCATGGCCAGTTCTGGTGATGACAATGGTCAGTGACAATCTGCAAAGTGCAAATGTAGAATAAACCAGTCCTATTTCACATTCTGTCAGTGAACTCTTAAGAGTTTAGGTACAATATGAGTATGTATCTAAATCAATAAAGTCCATAATCCATTATTCAGAAACACTACAGTGCATGATAAACATGCACCAACACCAGTTCAGCACATCCTTTTAAAGAATGTGTTTTATAAAAACATTACCACATATTCTTGCAATTACTTATGATCTTTGCTAAAATCAACATAACGGAATTTAAATCCAAGTAGTTACAGTATAGTTACCTTGGCAAGCTGCCTGCATCCAATTCACAAAACACACTGTGCTTAAACTGTTTTTAATGTTGTGCAATACAGTTAGGACCCTCTGTCAAAGTATTTAAGGTCATGAGATTTTATTTTCAATGCCAAAGAAAATGAACTAGATACTACTAATATTGTAATGTTCTACCTTAAAAAGCTACAGCTTTGCTCTTCTATCTTTTGAATGATAGATATAAAAAGAAAGAAAATCTGAAGAAATATGATGAGCAATGATACTTCAAATATCATCCATTTACTACATTATTGTAAGATGTAGAATTACTTCAGAAAGTCTGCAAGAAAACTGAATGAAATAAAATAAGTATTTTGGCCAGTACAAAGGTCCAAATCATTAACATCTATAGAACTGAATTTTTCATCTAAACACAAAATAACAAAAAGACACTAAACAAAACATCATTTATCTAACTTCATCAGGGTGAAGTAACATATAAGAGCAGCTAAGTACAACTGTGTAGAAGATTTCCATCCTCCTCTCTTCATCCAGACCAAAAACTCAAAGACCTGTTCAGTACAGGCACGCCATCCACATTTTCAGAGTTGGACTTTGTTAGTTGTATTTCTACCCCTGATGTGTACACACAACATTTTAAAAAGAAAATAGTAAAAATTCTCAGCTCTAATTTAAGAATACTCTATGTGTATTACATTAGCATTACCACACTTCATCAACAAAAGTTAATTGCTCACTGAAAGTGGATGCCAGAATTAGTTTGAGGTCTCCACCTCTCTCTTCCCCATGAAACCATGTACTTGAAACTCAACTTTCAAGTACACAAAAACTGAAACCAGGGTGAAAACCAATGAATTGATTTCAAGACGAATTTGATCTTTCCTTTTTCATGTGAATGTGTGTGAATATATCAGAAAGCTCTGCAGTTACGTGCAGTGTCCTGAGTACTCACCCAACTCTTGAGTTCCCACCAGCTTTCTGGAATGCCTCCAGTGATTCAAAGCTTATATATTGAAACCAGAGTCCATAGCTAGACTTAAAAAATAACAAATGATGGGAGAGCTCATTCATTTGTATGCTAGTATTCCACCGACTTACAAAAAAAGGACTCAGCTGCATGCACTAATAAAAAGTGTTTTTCTGTTATCATGGACTAAAGTATACAGGAAATGCAACTAATCTCCTCAAGAGTATGACCAGCTCACAGCAAGACATGGGGGACACCACACATTGGTACACTTTCTTCCATCATGGGTATTTACAGAAATACAGCATAGCTTTTTGTTTTCCTAACTAAATTTCCTAAGGATAACTTTTAATATCACAGACCCTTACTTCACTCTAATGATTGGTCTCAAATGCTACTCAAGGTCCATAACCTACTCTTTTTTAAAAACTATATTCTTTGTCCACATCTCACCGAGCACTGTTAGACCAAGCCTGCTTTCATGAAAGTGTAGAATAAATACCACCAAAAGCTATTTTCTTTAGAGACAATTCAAAATTACTTTTATGGATATTGAATACTTTAAATTGCTTTAGAATACAATCGAAAACTGATGCCAAGATCTAGAAGGGAAACATTTTCAATTAGCTCCATTGAAACACCTTTTTTTTTACATGACCTGTAAAACAATTTTGAGATAAGCATATCCTGCATACACAAACATCTTAGCAGAAAGCATATTTGTCAAGATAAACTTAGCATTAAAAAATATTTACATTAGCAACTTTTCTGTATAAAATCAAAGAAGATAATAAATGCATACCTTAAATGTTTGCTTGATGAAATGACCTTTGTTAGAAATCAAACATTAATACCAAATTCCAAAAACTCCTTTCACCAGGGAAGATTGTTTTGTCTTCATTCAGCAAAAACAAGCCAAGTTAAATTTAAGAAGTTTCTCATCCCTTCAACTTTTACTTTTTAGAGTTAGTAATAGTAGGAGGGCTTTGGATTATTTCTATTTATTTTCAAATTCTTAAAATGCCATTTGTTAACATTTTGATAAAATTCATATTCTAGCAAACAAAAAAAAAATTGTGGTGTTTGGGGTATCCTGCACAGGGCCACAATTCAGCCCCAGTGATCCTGATGGGTCTGTTCCAACACAGCCTATTCTATGATTCTATGAGTGACTACTACAAAATTATAAGAAATCTACACATAGATATTTTGGCTACATACAAATGAAATAAATTTTATACCAGAAGCTGGCACAAAAAATAACCATCATGTATTTTGCAGGGTTTATAGACATTTTTCTCTATAGTCCAATACCACTAAAAAGACCCAGACTTACAAGATTTACAGTCCAAATTAAACAGATCCAATAAAAATTACCACTTCTATTATTATGACAAGCTTAATTAAATCCCTACGAAAATATGAGTGCCACCTACATACTAAGACTGGACTCAGCAACTAGAGCTCACTGACTAGTGGGGAAAAAATCCTGCACTTTTAAGCTGCCTAAACCCATGGAACAAAGCCTGAAAGGTATCACTGAATGACTGCATCAGACTTTGAAGACAGGAACCATGTTTCCACACAATGGAAAACAAAAGCAAACTTGACTAGTGACTATATACTTAAATACTGGAATTTTGGAATGCAAAAGTTCACAAGACAAGGGGCAAACCCATGCCATCATATTCTTAGTTCTTTGAGAGAGCAGAGGAAGAAATTTTGATCATGGAAATGGTGCAAGATGTACCATTAGAAACATGGGAGTCACTAACCATACTGAAACATGGAGGGAGAGCCCATCCTAGTAACAATTGCTGGAGTCATCTCATCCAGGCACCTACTTTGTGCCAGGAGAGGACACCGAGGTGTATCAGGCTCAAATCCAGGTACATGGCACACAGGCCCCTTAGCTTGGAAGCCTCCACCAGAAATGAAAAAACCTAACACACATCTACATCTGATATTATGGCAACACGTGGCTTATGTAATTTGTTGTAGCTGTAAAATTCCAGCAAATATTGTTATTTTGGCCAAAAAATATAAATACTGCAATAATTTTCTTAACTCCACAAAATTTCACTTGTTCTATGATTAACTCGTGCATTAATCCTACTACAAATAACCAAACAGCTTAGTTTTAGAGACATCATTTTTGCTTTCATTTTTAAATGTCAACAAGTTTCTTTCCCAATACAATCAATCAAACATATTTTGAGTTTACCTTCTATCCCAGGTAAGAAGTTGATCTGAGGGGAATCTTCTGGCACTCATAAAAGGTGAGAGTAATCCTTCAGTTTTTGGAGGTACTAGCATTGCCCTTAGATGACAACATTCTCAGTTCATCACCACAAAATCAGCATTCCTGGGAGTAACCAACTTTCTGTTGCTAATTCTCACTGAATACAATTCAGTGGACAGAACTTACAACACATCCACCCTATGCGTTTGACTTGCTTGTTTCATAAAGATGAAAATCATCTGTTCTTGCTAGAAATCAAGATTTTGTCTAGAACCCAAGCCCTATGGCAAAACAAATTGTAGCGTGAATTATTATTGGTATTTTTAAATTTCCTCTCCTTCAAGGGCTACCTCAAGCTTAAATTTTTTGCTGCTTGATATCTTTCCATCCTATTCATAGAAAGTTAAGATTTATTTAAATATGCATATCAGTGAGTGAAGACATAATAGTTGAAATCAGCAATGTCACAGTACTTCTTTGTATATCAATATCAATTTTTTAAAATTTCATTTTAAATTTCTTTTTGTTGAACTGGTCCTAGGACCAACTGTAAAGAGCCAGTAACTATGCAAACTTGGAAAGAACATAAAGATATGAGATGCAGCTCATCAACTGGTCCCACTAAGAGCAGGTAATTAAGTTCAGCCCAAGATTTCTGCCTAAACCAATTAATCTTGTCTAGAAGAGCATGCAGCTCACAAAGAGTAAAAGTAAAATCCCACAAAAATCCCTTTTTTTACTTCCTCTCTGCAAAACTACTAAAACATATACACACACTAATGTCAAAACCAGTATTTCAGATAGCATAATGAACATTGACTTATACCTGTGCTCTGTTATCTTTGGGAGTAACAGCTCTGGTTCTAACATGGGTTTCTAGTTTTGTTCTTCCTAATTAAACCACTTTTCCCAATATTACACTTGTAGCATTTTCTCAACATAAAATTGAGCAAAAATGTAGGGAAAAAATTAATTTCAAGGTAAAAAACAAATTCCCCTACATGTTGGTAAGGCCCATGCTGAAGCGCCGTGCTCTGTAACAAATATTCTAATATGACAAATCTAAATTATTAGACTTCATTATATCCCCAAAAAAGAATGAAGTGCAGTTTTGTTTAAATCCTAAGTAACAGTATGTCCTCCTCATTCTTATGGCTAGCAGAACTACTGTGTATTACTAGCCTTCCTAAAACGGTAGGAAGTAAGAAGTCTCCCAGATTTTCTGGACAAGCATAGCAAGGTGTGTTTTTGCTGGAGCTCAGCAGTGTCCCGCAGCAGCGCTCCCACGCTGCAGCCCCAGCACCCAGCGGCACCGCGGGGACACGGGGTTACCAAGGGCAAGCCACAAAACAGGGCCAGCAACACTGCACAGCAGCAGGGTGGGACCCTGGGGAGCTGTAATCACATCCTGCCAGCAGCCATGTGGAACTCCCCATCGCCAGAGCTCCTGGCGTACCGGGATGTGTCCTGGACTGGTACGTGCTCGAGGCTCAGCCTTTAGAGCAGAATGGCTCTGCTCTCAGTGTTGGCCCCTGTCTCTCAACACACTTGCATGAGGGATGCTCCAGTTCCCATGAGTATTTGTTTCTGTGTGGACATGCAGGGGAACAGGACCCCAGGGGAGCACAGACTGCTTCCCATTTGCCCCACATAAAAAGTGGGGCAGAGGCCAACAACAAAAGAATTTAGCAGTGGGGAGAAGGAGATCAAGAGGATTCTGTCACAGAATTGGAGATGCTTCTTGTTTAATAATTATTTGTCGTGAGAGTTTTTAAAAGGAGTAATTGTTGCAAAATAAAAACAGAGCAGGACTGGAGAAAAAAACAGTTTCAGAACAGGCGCCTTGAAAGCACAAAAGCAATGTTTTGCTGTTTTACAGGCTGCAGAGATATAACTAAAAGGTGAAATTAAACAATAGTAAAACAATGAGAGCCTTTTCCCTGAAAAAGAAGGTGAGGACAAAAAATCCTATTAAACAGCTCCCTCCCTCTGAACTCTCAAAGAACCACCAACCTAAATGAAACATTTGACTTTCATTTCCGACAGGAAACTGAAGCGATGAGCAAATACATTATGACTGCAGCTCTCCTGCTCATACACGCAAACAAATTCCATTCTTCCCAAGGAGAAGAAAAGCATATATCCTTTTGGACAAGAGTTAACAATACTTAATAGCTTGATTATATCAACAGGCTGATCCACAGACTTGTGAATTCATTTCAGTGTGTCACAGAGATGGATTTACCAGACCTATTTGTTATTCTTTTTTTATGTTTAGAGTGAATTATTTCACTTTTGGTCAACAGGAAAAAACAAAATCAGGAAATATATTCACTGAACTGTTGGATTTAAAAGGTTACGTGCATACAATGTGAGAATATACAAAAAAATCTTGGGACTCTTGGATTTTTTGCAGGCCTTTCCAAAGATGAAGTAATTCCATCTGTGGTTAAAGAAACAATCCCACAGTGCCAACAATCAAAACAGCTCTAGAATGAAGGTCAACCAAGGAACAGTGAGACTGGAAGGTGAGAGAGGAACAAAACCAAAATGCCATAGGAGTACTAACACTAGAAGTGAAATGATTGAAGACTTTAAGGCACAACAAGCTCTATACAAAACACTCTTTATATTGACTAACAACTGTAATTGGAGCTGCAATATCAACTCAGATGGACTGGTGCCCTGATTCAGTGTAGGCAACTCTTACAATTTTAAGAAGCAAGAAAATAAGTAATACACATCTTAATACACAAGGTAGAAACTACAGCGAGCCTTCTGGAGGACTGTTATTATTGTACATTGTGAAATGCATGAAATGTCTGTATATGAACTACTATAATCTACTCTGTAAGAGAAACAGTAGTTTATACTATTCTAAACCTTTAAACACCAATCATGCAGGTTTAAAAGTCCACTTAAGGTGAGATGATTTTCACATTATATAAAAATTTTATATAATATATGTTAGCACCATAACAAAAGAATTTTTTAATTTATTTTTTTTACCTACCTTCCTTTTCAGCAAATGATTGACTATCCGCTATGACTTTCGGTATTTCTGGATTGTAACGAGTCCCCTCTGGAAAAATCACTAAATACATCTGTGGAATCAAAAAAGAAACAAAACAGACAAATTATTATAATGAATGTAAACTGACTGCTTTTACACTAGATAGGCCCATATTGTATTTAGCTCACACCATTGACTATTGTAAGAATCAAATAAAATCAGAATACGTCAGCTAAAATTTCTTAGCTTTAAGAAACTTACTGTTCGAGGTTCAAAATAATTTCCTTTGAAAATACACCTTAGAAAATACTCCATGTGATTTAGGAACAGAGATAGCATGTGCCAACAAAAGTCAGCAAGTCAAGAGCAGCTGATAACAAAAAGAGTATCAGTTTTAAGAGATTTTGAAAAGACAGACAAATACATCACAAAGTGACCATTTTTTTTTTTTTAATAGTGATCTTGACTCTAGTCTTTCCTTATACTGAAATATACAGTAATTCATTATTCTTAGAAATACTATTAATTGAAATTATGATAAATCTTAAAATGCCTTTATGTCTCTCACTGAATTGGATATTAAATATATTAGGAATTCAAACTCACAGTTTAGTGTAATTTGAACTTTAAAGTCAGATTCCTTTAAGCATGTGTGTCTGCAAGGTTAGATTTCAAAAGTAAATTCATTTGCTTACCTGTTCATCATCAAATTATCTATGGGTTCTCAAATCGCTACACAGGTAAAGGTTGTCTAAGTATCTGCATATCTGACTGTAAAACTGTGTACCCAAATAGAAGCAGTCAAATTTTACAATTTTCCATTTTCTTTTGAAACAGGACAGAGGGGTTTCAGGGTTTTTTTTTTGTGTGTGTGCATCTTGCATAATCTCCTACACACAAAGCTGATCAAAGCTACAAAACATCACTTTAACAGTGAAAATGTCATACTGGGGGCTCATCTGCAGAAGCAACTATGGCCACAAATGATAACTGCTATGGAGTTGAACATGACACATTCATAGTAAAATGCCTACTGTAAATACTTAATTTATTAACTTCGCAGAAAGCAGTCTCAAGAAACATTTGAAAGAAAATGAGTTAATGGATTTACAAAACAGTCCAAGGAATATTATCAGTGATTAGATAGAGACTCTGATAACTGGGAGTGCATATCACATAAAGATGCAAAATTAAAAAATTAAAAATCAAAAAGAGACACACAGGAATGCAACTTTGTGCTTCTGGCCCACAAAACATCAGAGTGTGCTGGTATTTGCTCTTAATGATTGCAGAACAGCTACAGAAAGGCCTGAATGCCAAAAGACAGACCCCAGCAAACGACCTTTCCAGAATCACCCCACAGTGAGGAAGGTTGAAAGATGCACTAAAATGCAGAGGTAGACAGAAATCTAGGAAAGGTGCCAACCAGAGAAGCCAGCTGGACATCAAGAAAAAGGAGAACTGAGTACATAGCCTCGAACCTGACAGGGGGAAAAAACATAAAATAAACATTAAAAATAGGAAAACCAGTGTCAGTAGAGTAAAGAGAGCTAGGAGAAAGACTGTGCTTGTCACAGTATGTTTGGGGGAATCTTGCTGACTGCAGAGGCAGGTGAAGTCCAAGAATGTTCAAGGACTAACAGATATCCAAGATGCATATAGGTTTGGTGGTGAGGGAACAAAAGAAAATGAGTTTAAGAGTCGAGGTGCATACTTTTTTATATATAACAGTAGCAAAAGTACAGGGACAAGTACAGGAATTCTTAGACCCAGATGTAGTCCACAGTTCCCCCAGTCATCTATACATTTCATCTATGAAGTATAATGTTGAGATACCTAAGTGACTAAGTAAAACTTTTGGTAGCTGGAAAGAACATAATATTCAAATCCAGACGCTTTTTTTTTTTTTTTTTTTTTCTTTTCATAAATGTGCTTAGGTTCAAATCTTGTAATTTGGATGCTTAAAATGGCACTTCAAGATGAGGTACTTCAGTTCCACCCATGCTCCAGTTCCACCTCTCCATCACCATTAAAGACTGCATTGCTCAGCTCCAAAGGACAATACAGTGACTGTAACAGGACTTAGAGCAAAGGAAGTGAAGCACACAGGACAGAAACACCATTCTGGGTACATAGCTCAGCACTTACAAGCCGACAATGTTGTTACTGGTCTTCAAAGCAGATAATCACCTCGAAAAGCTGATTACACAACAGGGAACAGTATCTACTTACTCCAGTCCTATGTATGTAATAAAAACCAGGGACTAAAGTTATATTTTACACATTCTAGTAAACCTCTAAAACAAAAGCAGCCAAACATGTTCTGTTTGTTTGTTTTCTCTGAGTTGAAAGCATAAGACAGAGAAGTGGTCTTTGTTTTAAATTCAGAATGTAATAACCTACTATATAGCTCATTAGGACTGTTTTAACAGTAAGATTCATGAATGTAAATAGATGATCTACTTATACTCACATACAGTCCTGCACAAAACAAAGATATCCTGCCAGCACACTTCAGCCTACCCACCCCACCTGTATGACTGGCTTTCTCCCACCACAGGCACTATTAAATCCTTAAGCACTATTTCCAAAGACTGTAAGAAGTACAAATCTCTAAGATTTTAATAACTAAATAAGCTCCCCTGAACTTGGAATAAGAACTTGTAGAAATATTTTAATTGCCTAGAAACACCAGCTGCAGTTTAGGCCATTTTTTATACAGATTTTTCAATTAGGGTAGTTAGCTACATAAAAGTTACACACTTTATTGCTCCAAATTACAGTGCTCATGTTCAAAATGGCAGAGCCAGTTTTGGATTACCACAGTCCCTGATTCATTGAGACACCAGTTTTAACCCAAGCAATAGGTCCCTATGCTCAGGTATGTGGTACTTTCATTCCTTCTGTGGAATGGGTGGGTGTCAATAAACTTGGTGTCTCTCATCAATTTGAAAGCTTCAAGGAGTGGATCAGGATTCATTTAGTAGAACCCTACTGATTCTTGTTGGAGCCAGAAAATCAAAAAAGATGCAAATCTTTCTCATTTTGCCAATCAGAGGCTACCTGAAGAGTCCCTAGTGCAATGTTAATGCACTTGCCACAACCTACAAATGAAATGAATGGAAGATGGTAATTGCATTCTCCCAAACAGCAATGCTTCATTTTCCCAGCACTATCAAAGTTTTACAGGCAAAAAGAAACAGCAATGGCACCAACAAGGGGCCACGCTTCCAGAGAGAGGATAGAGCAGCTGAAGAAGTCCCTGAGATAGATCAGAGTGCCACAAATTGAGTATGGGTAGAGTAGAGGAACAGAAAAGTGACACATGAATCCCTGGAATACAGAACAACCATAAACATAGAGCAAGAAAAAAGGTGGCCAAGGGCTTTGGAGAACACCCCGGAGTGAGTAGATGCTACTCTGTAGAAGAACATAGTGCATCAAGAAGTGGTAACTACTGACTAAAGGTATCTTGCATTTACTGTGCTCTTCTTATGTGAAGAGAAAAAAAATTAATTTATGAAATTCAAAATTGTCTTAAACAATGCACTTGACTAATTTTATTATTATTATTACTACTATTGTATCCTGACAGCTAGACAGATAAATATCTGCATCCACTTAGACCACTGCCTAGAAAGCATGCTTCTAGTGAACTGGATGAGAAACATTATCACTCAGATCAATAACTGAAAAGGATATGGTATGAGAAAGCTTATCTAGTATAACTGGAACAAAATACAAAAGGTGATGTGGGAACAGCAGGCAAGGACATCTGTGACTTACAATTTTCAGGGATTTGCAAATTAGTAACTATATCACAAAATTATTACATTAAACCTCATAGCAGTTGTATCGATGTATCTGTACCCTCTATGTCTTTATTGTTTGATTGGCATTTCTTCATTCAGTCACAGAATAAATCATTGTCATGTGAATAACAAAACCAAAACACACAGTAATCAGCTAAATATTGGCTGTACAGGGTTAAATCCCACATCTCAGAATGCAGATTTTCTACTCTTGATGCATGATAAAAAAATTAGAAGTGACATTTTCAGTTTTCAGATTGAATAGTTTGCTGTTCAGAAGAGTTAACTTTCTTTATAAGTCAAGTAGATTAAGCACATCAAGTAACAGCTGGATACACATTCATTGGGCTTACATTCATCTATGGCTTATATTGAAACAACATTAACACAAAAGTGTCCTTTAAACACTGTGACAATTTCTGCTCTCACAACAAGACATAAGATTGCAATTTGCTAGCAATCAGTCAAATTTTATGGAATTTTCAACCAAATCACATCATCTCGAGTGAATTTTATCAACAAAAGTCTCAACATTGCACCATTTAAGTGTATAATTCAATGAGAGTTTGAAAAGCAAAGTGACTTCCAGAAATAAGTAAGAAAATATATTCAAGATCCCCACTAAGAAAACACAGGTGCAACAGTGTTTCAGTCTGCTATCAGTTTTGTGCCTGTCTGACAGTGCTGTGCTACATCTGGGAACAAGTGTGGACCAGCTGCGGACTCTGAGGGCAGGAAAAGGGGCTGTTTATAGCAGACAGGTGGGGGAAGTCGTAAGACAAGGTGAGCAAGGAGAATCACACAGTCCACTGTTGTCCATACAAAAGGAGACATACCAGAGCACTAATCAAGTTATACTGTGCATGTAAGAGGCCAAGAGGCAGTCTTACTTTGCCTGTCAGTTTTAACTCCAATTTACTTGTCATAATTTAGGGGGAAAAAAAGAAAAAAAGTCCACAGTGAAGCAGTAAAGAGCTTGCTATGCTAAAGAGAACAAAAGACTGATTCTGTCTTCCTACACATCTTCAATTTCTTAATGAGAAAAGGGATGGCTCCAGACAGACTGAACATTCATCATCTGGATTCTTTTGTTTAACTTGTATGTGGAGAGAAACTGTAAATAACAACGTGACCCTTAACACAGATTGCCGTCCATCTCTTCTTTATTGGTACATTAATCTTTCCTGAGCAGCTGAAAGGCCAGCTCATCTCTTGCACCACATTAAAGAAAGAACTCTACCACGTACACACAGAATGACTAAGCTACACCAGCTGCACTGAGGGAAGTCCATCCTGAGCTGTAGCATGCAGTGCATGAAAATTCCAGAGTCATAGATTAGTTATTTCTGCATGAAGCTGATGAGTTCAGGGCATACTTGATCCAACTGTCTTAATTTTAAAAGCAATATGGTTACTTGTAAATGTCATGCAAAGTTGCAGAACTGCATGAATAATGCAATAAGGACACAGGTTATCATGTTCTTCTCACAGTAGTAACTGCAGGTTAAAGGCCACTTAATAGCATCTACATTTAAATTCTCAGATAAAGTGGGCTATAAGAAGTTTAGTCTGCCCTCAAATGACAGCTCAATGGTCTGTGTCTTTTATCGCTGCAGATGCAAACATTTGCCTCAGTAAATAGGCTTTTGATGACTTTGGTTTGGTACATTTAAGTGTCACTCCCTATATGGTTTGACTGAGAGATTTTTAAACAATTAATTTCTGCAGCAGTTACACTTATTTTTCTTCTAAACTGCAACACCTCATAATATGAGGCAAATGGCAACAACTGCCTGGTATGCATGTCCAGGTTCTGTGCTCATTTCCAACACCACCAAACTCCCACAGAGCTAAGCTACAGCAAAAAACAAGTGGTCCTATATTTATTAGGCATAAGCTTTGATTAGGTAGAGGCTTTCAATCTACACACAACTCAAGAGAGAGAAGAAAGATGATTCCACAAAGAAAGACTTCTGGATTTATTTCACTTACTAACCATATGGAAAGCAGAACCTACATCAGTTGTACCTTTACAGAATAGCTTTATGTTTAAACCTCTCCTCAGATTCCAACTGTGCTAAAATGACACACTGCAGCAAGGCTGAACACCATTTGCAGGTTTCCAAGGACATAATCAGATGAGTTTCTAAGCACGTCTTTCTTCCCACGATTGTATTAAAAGAAAGATACACATTTTTAATAAAAGAGATTAATTTAACACAGGTGTCAAATTAAGACTCTTATCACAATGAAAACTTCATAATAACAACAAACCCCTTCTTTTTATGGGGTGCAGAGGGAAGACAGAAAGCCACATTCAAGCAGAACCTGTCTCTTTAGCCAGCAAGAAATCCATGGTCCCCTGCAAGAAAACACCTTGTTGGCTTATTTCATCCAGACTAACTAAAATGACCTTAACCAACACTCTGCAGGGGGAAGAATTGCTTAGGGGAATGACTACAAGTATGTTTAATACATCCTGCAAGCAGCCTTTGCTTAATTCATTACAAGTTTTACAGCAATTAGAATCTTTACCACTGACATATGGCAAATAATGAGGCAACACAACCTCTTTATATCCCAGGACCCTCTCTGGAAATGAGGATACAGGTTGCCATCACTGAACGTGTCTCCAAAGAGGGACACTTTACCCATTTAAGCCTCTCAGTAAGCACAAGGTCAAAACTCACTATCTCCAAATAAGAAAAAAAAAAATACTATTATGAATGTCAAAACAACACATGAACTCTTTTTACCCAACACTCAGTTTATAAAAGTTTTGACAATATGGGGAATCTAAGTCCTAATAACACAATTTTAAATAAAATAGAAGTTTAACTGTTCTATATCAAGGCTTGCTTAGTTGTTTTTTTTTTAGCTTGGCCAAAAAGGAAGAAAAAAATATAATGCACAGCAAGTGATGGAAGCATAGCATAGTGATTCTAACCACTGAGCCACAAACCATACAGGGAGTCATGAGAAAAGTCACTTGGCAGTAACAGTCATTCTTCAAATAGAAAATTATCAAGAGTTTGTTTTGGGTTTTTTTCCCTCCTCCAGGCACAGCAGACAAAGTTATTCAGTTCTAAGATGTCATTGCCATTAAAAATGATTGATCATTGTGATGACTAATTAACATTTGGTAGGAAAGGTTCTTGACTTTTAGAAGCCCAGCATATCAGTCTCTGACAAGCACCCAGTAGTCAAAATGTTGCCTTTTGAAACAGAGGGTTTCTCTTTTGAAATAGTGGTTTCCCAAGGAAGATACTATAGTTCATGTTCTATGTCTGGATTCCCCTTGTCCTCTACACAGAGGATCACAAAGTTCCTGTCAGTCATAAAGAACAAGTTAAATGTTCCTCAGTTTAATCAGAAGTATCACCGTAATCACAGAAAGTAATTGTAAAAACACAGAAAGAAAACAAATCCATGATTACCATCTTAGTAGTTTGTGGATATCGGGCATGGCTCTTTTCTCCAACAAGCCTTTGCCATTAAAAAAGTCAAAGAAATGAGAAGGAAGGTATAAGCTTACTGGAGTCTCAGCTTTCATCTGGGCCCGGAACTTCTCTCTCATTTCTTTCTCATTGAATTTGGCACTTCTTTTTACATAGACTCCTCCATGCTATGAGAGAGAAAAAATGGGGAAAGCATTAAATATTTAAGTAGTTTAATGCTGAATAGCTGATAGAAGAACAAACAAGAGACAATGACAAGTCACCTTTATGACTCATGCTGCAAATTGCCTACAAGACATTTCCTCCTATCACAAAAACACGTGAAACTAATTTTACATTTGCACATACTTTAGTTCACAAAATTTGTTTAAATAAAAATCAGATATAAAAAACCTCCAATGCATAAGACATTTGAAGTGTTTTGTTTAAAGGTGTTAAATAATTAATAGAAGATGGCCTTAGAAGTGACCCCCGGGTATTTATTCCCGACAACGTTGACATTCAGCTTCCTTTTTTTATGAAGGGAAAATCACAGAACTGAAGTTATTCACATACAAGTACTTACAGGTTAGTGCTTTCAATTCTATGTGCCCGCTCTCAAATAGTAACTAATGCAAATACTGGGAATGCAAGTATCAGACTTCTACATACAAAATTTATGAACAGCACAAAAGTAACTAGTGTAGGTCTTGAAACCCTCCTGCAGTCCACTACAGAACCAAACTTTTAATAAAGAAGTTATATACCAAGATAATAATTGAATAAGTAAACCAAAATCTTCACAAGGCAAAGAATTCTATAGAAGTATTTTTACTGAAAAATATTATTAAAAGTTAAACTATGTCCTGGAAGAGATTAATTTTATAACTTGTTGACAGAATTTATCACAAAACTTCAGTAAAAGTACACACAAAGAGAAATTTGCCCTACCATTTCCCTCTTCCACCATGTTGTTTTATCTCAGAGAAAGAAAATGTAAACAAACATGCACCAACTATGAACTACTGATACAATGAAGTCTGAAAAAAACAAAATTAGCTTCCAAATAACAGAATTTCAGGTTTAAGGTACATTGTTTTCATGGATTTTCTAACTGACTCCGTAACTTGGTACTAGTCTTTTCTGTTCACTGTGACAACTGGCATTAGGATTTGTCAGACAACTTCCATCCATTTATGGTTTTACATGTTCTTAACATAAAGGTGACAGTAAGATTAAAACTACTAAGAGCTGAAATTCATTCAAATATCTGATCTCATTAAAAGATACAGTACATTGTAGAAACAGAGGTGGCGACTGTGTGCAGAGCTGTGTCCATGGCATGGACAGAAAAATTTGAGGGGATAGGAGGAGATGGGTAGAAGAGGTGGTCATGCTAAGTGCTTTCAGCCTTTGCTTTTCATGGTGTGGAGAGATGGCTGCTTAGCTAATGATGTTTAATGTGATTTTTGAGTTGTTCTTCAAAAGCTGTAGTGAAAGGGAACAGAAAGCCAATGATGCATTAACTGCATACTAAATATTCTGTCTTAACTTTATCGTCTGTGGTTCCCTCCCAAGGTGAAGTAGCCAGCTCTAACACTCAGCTCTGCTGCTGTGACTGGCAGGGGACCAAAACTATGAACAGAATTCCCCAGCTCACTGAGCTTGGCTGTGGCATGGTATTGGGACCATCTCACAAGCAGTTTAACAGTTCCAGACAGAAAGCAGCATTAACAGAAAAAAATTTCTTCATCTATGTAGTAAACAGAAAGCCTCATGTTATCTCCACACTCCACATGTAAGACCGTTTTCAAGATCTGGCACTACTAAAGGGAAACAGAAGCCTTAAGCAGACTTAAGTACAGTTATATTCTGACACTCAACACAACCAGCCCTTCCAGGAAGGGCAAACTCAGTTTGGTATGAGAAAAAATTAATCTACTATACAAGACTTCCATTTAATGGGTAAGTCATCATTGTCTGTGAGCCCAGCTAGGTCAAGCTTTGATAAATGAGAGAAACCTGGAATTGAGGTATTCCCTTATCATAAAATTACTAATCAGATGCAGTAAAATGGAAAAATACTGAACCAGCTTTTCCTTGTTTGATTTGTCGGCTTGGACAAATGAAGTTACTATTGGACTGTTTGGTCAGGGACACATGCCATGACACCAAAGATAGATCTGGTGTTGCACGTCAGACATTTTAATTCTCAGAAATAGATCTGCACTTCCCAAGCAAGTGAGCACAGAGTCACGTAACATAAGAACAGACAAAGTATCACAAGATCAGCATTTGCCACATTCACCCCAACTGCACCACTACGGCAGGTCCCTGTAGCTCAGGGGTACAAAGCTAAAGAGAGGCAGGATATGTGGCTAAAACTCAGGAACAACCAAAAGGGTGCACAAGCTGATGCTGGATAACAGAGAAGATAAAGACATACTTCCTCTGTTAAAAAGTCAAGCAAACTGTGGGGTTTAAAAAACACTTTTCAAAATTACATCCCAGCCACATCAGGGGTATAAGATAAATAGGAGCGAATTGGATGGTATAAGTGAATAGAAATGGGATGAATTGGTAGCAAATGATAGGGGCAAAAAAAATTCAGATCCACCCGAAAATAATACAGTTTTATGAAAAGAAATCTGTTCTACCTAATAAATCAGACTTGGAACATAATAGGTTAATTTAAGTGTTTATTTTCTTTCCTTGCTATTAGACAGCTGCCTCAAAGAAGAATGCTAGTTATGTGATTGTATATAGCTTGAATTCCCCAATTTGTATTGCATTTCCTTTTCAGTAAGAGATCAAATATATGAACGCTCTTCAAAACAGATTTCTGGAAGTACTGTTTTTGAGGTTATAATTTTTTTTCCGCTGTACTTTAAAAGCCCCTCTCTCAGTCAACAATGGATTGTGTTTACAAATATACTTCCTTTGTGCCTGAATTTTGCTCTCCTGGACATCCAGACCACGTTTATTTCCAAACAGGATGTTTACCTGAGGAAGGGAATATGAATTCCGTAAGCATGGCGTAACTGTGTGGCTCTGGAAACTTTTAGTGGAGTGTAAGTGACATCACTAATAGAACATCAACAGGAAGGGCAGGAAGTGGTTTATGTTTTTGCACTGTTTGGTGTGATAAAAACAATAAAAATACCTATTAGCTTGCACTGCAGGCCTTCTGCATCCCGTCTCAGTCATTTAAGCATATATGCATCACCGCTGCCTGTCACTTGTGTCACTGATTTAAATACATATATATAAATATATATAATCCCGCCCCACTAAATCTTGCAGAAGTTTTATTTTTTGAGGAGTTCAAATCTGAATAGATTTTATTTAATATATACATGTTTTGATTAAAAGCAGGTGACATTCAGATTAATTTCCACAGGAACCTCTTTTTAACAGTCAATATACTGCTCAGGAAACTGAGCACCGGATATTCCACATAGCAAAAGTAATTTTCCAAAATCTTGAAAAAAAAAAATTCTGGACACTTAGTGGGTGGAATATATATCCTGTTTGTATTTTAATTAAAGCAGACTTAAATCACCACCATTGTAATGACTAAAGGCAAGGACAAAGAGCAAAATATTTCCATGCAGCAGATCAGTCACTTTGGTGGACAAAAAAATGTAGAGAAGCATTAAGGGAAAGCATTAGACAACTGAGAATTCCATTTTCTTCTAATGCATACCCTTAGTGAGGTATGACAGGGTCTGACAGGTTGTAGTTATTTAGGGGACTGGAATAACAGACAATAAAAGAAATTGTGAAACAGTTTTCTCATTCTCTCTGCAGCATACACTGCTCTAAACATACCAATTTTAGCAGAATCGATGGCAACCACCTATGCTCCAGCCTAGATCTATAGCCTACCCACTAAGGTACTCATCCAGAAGACAACAAAGATTTTCAACCATCAAGCTGAAGACACTGGATGTGCTGCAAAGATGAAGGAAAGAGTAAATCCTCCTATTTGGACATACACCTGCAGTTGCCCACTCTTCATACACTTCTTTACAAATTAATATATAGTTTCAATCATACCCAGCATAATGTTGTTGCTTTTTTTTTTTTTTTTTTTTTTCTTCTTTTTTTTTTTTTTTCTTTTTTTTTTTTTTTTTTTTTTTTTTTTTTTTTCTTTTCTTTTCTTTTCTTTTCTTTTCTTTTCTTTGCCTGGGCAAGGGTGGTGAGGGACAGCAAGCAGATTAATACTCAGAGAACACATTAAGATCAAACAGAGAAGATAAAGGAGAGAAGTCTTATTGAATAAGCACTTTGGAACCACTACCCAAAACCCTATCCATTTCTACTCTAATAACTAAGCACCCATCTAAACCCTGAGATAAGTACCATGAAGCTTTTTCTGCTCACCTAGCAAAAGGCCAGAACTTCCAAAACCATCCATCTCTACATTCTATTTTGTTTCATCTAGAAATAGTTCTGCTTTCAGAAAAAGCAAAGAATAGACATGACAAATTCACAGAGGAGAGAAGTAAGAGAAGTAAGCCACCATGCTCTCCACCATTTTACACTGAAGATCATACCCACTCAGTATATTGGCTGTTCAGTGAGCATGGCCCACTGTTTCTCGGTAATTATATAAATTTGAGTCACATCAGGTTTAGCTCTCAGACTAAAAGGAACAAAAGGAATATTATGCAGAATGAGGAGAAATAAAAAGGTGGGAATACTGTTAGACTCAGGTTTTTGCTTAACTGAAGTCCAAAATAACCATCAACATTTTCATGGAGGTGGGATTTGCCTTTCCTCCACAATATAAGATGCAGTTTTTCTCTTTTATATTGTGCTAAAACCAAAACAACTGAAAAACAAAGAAGTTCATCAAACAGTAATGCCAATTTACTCCCAATTTGTAGTGTGATACACAGGAAAACAAGTCTGTTTACACCTTCTGCTAACCTTCTGAGAGCATGACGACAAACTGGAGTTTTGGATTGTAAAAAGAACAAAGTTTTAGAATATTCTGACAGACTCTACAGTTTTAATTCTATCCATAATAAGTATTCATTTAGAAAAGTAAACTGAATCTTTAGTAACTGTCTCTCAACTAAGATACACATCTAACTACAGCAAGTGAAACCAGTTGTTGTCATGTTCAAATAATTGCACGCCAGCTCAGAACTACATCTTCACAGCATGCATGGAAAACAGGGGGAAAGTACATCTTACATATTTGGCTCACAAACAGCAAGGACCGAGTGAAGTGGCTCACCTGTGAAAAGTACCACCCGTACAGTGGAAGCCATTTTAGGCCATCCTTCAAGACATAGCGGACGTGCCCGAGCGCGTTCTGCCTGATTGCCAGCATGTCCGCGATAATCCAATCAACTGCAACGACAAAAGCCCACAGGAACCAGTTAAATTACCTCTTAATTGCCACTGATGAAACAAAAAGTACAGGTTGTATGAATAAATGTCATTAAAGGTTTTTGAACTAGAAGTTCTTGCTTGTTAGGGCAAGCCTGGAAAGAGACACAGTAAACAGACAAGCAGATTTTTTAAATCTATAGAAGTGTTAAGACAGGCAAAAAAAATACAAACCTGTACACTGATGATTTGATAAATATATTACATTTTCTTTATTTTTTGGCAAATCCCCGTAGATAATTACCTAAAAAAAAATTAAAAAATATGCAGTATTACTTTATAATTTATTTTCATTGCATTAGGCAGTGATGATCTAATGCAGTAATTGGCTTTTTACTAGGAAAACTGTCAGCAAGTTAATATCATTAACAGACAAACACCCTATCACTACATCAGTATCCACCACACAGACAACTGACTTATCAACAAATGTGTAAATATTCATTAATGAAGGCTTAAGAAACTTATTCTGTTCTTGTGCCATAGTCCTAGAACTGGATCCATGGAAGGTAACCTTCAGCAACAAGCTCCATACATTAATATAATTGAAGTTAATGTACAAAATGACCACTTAATTTATACATCTAATGAATAAGACATGCTTTAGCCAGAACACTTGCTATCATTCAATCTAAAATGGTAAATTTTCCTGGATTAGATCAAGAACAAAATCTCAACCATTTGCCATGATATTAACCATCAAGAGTGAACAAAAAATGTATGAGGTGAAGGAGTGTCTTTAAATTTGCCTGTGGCTTCCAAACAGCAGATTTTTAATTTTTTTTTTCTCTGTTACATTAAAGACACACTTTAACCTTGTAGTTTCTCACCCCTGAAAGGTACTGGTCCACTAGTGAAACAACCTTCTGAGAGCATGACTACAAAACAAGATGCTGATGCTAGAATCTTGGTCACCTTTTTAAAATGGATTCATTCAATTATTTCCAAATAAAAAATGAGAAATGAATTAATTTTAATTCTGAACCAAAGAACCAGTGCAGTTGTTCAATTACCTTTAATAAACATTTTCATCACTTAATGAACCCTAGTTTTTCTAACCAGTACACTCTAGGTAGGCTTTCACCATTGTTCTGCCAATGGACATACCCCTTGTTTCTAGAAGATGGCTGTATCAGACATACACACTACTTTGAAACTATTCAATTTACTGAAAAAGCAAAGTGCTATATGGAAAGTTTACTCACTTATTACCAGCACTTCCCTAGTCTGAGCAATACTGGAATTCCATCAGGAAGAATTAATATTCATATTTAATTGGTATCATTTACTATGCCAAGTCTCATATTGATCCTTATAGAAGGTCTCTACCAGCATCTCTGAAAACTCTGTCCATCTCTCAGGTAACCTGTGATACTGGATGGCTAATGCCTCATATTAACTCTAGACAAAAACTCCATAAAAACACTGTCTGTTTTACATTCATGCTGTTTCTTCTTTGAAAATACAGCCACACTGTTGATCAAGTTTTGTTTTCAAGACTAAAACCAGATACTGGCAAATGGAGACAGTCATATGTGAACAAGAGACCACTCAGCATAGAATAAAAGAGGATATAACTTATTTTTTTCAAAAAACAAAAAAAGAAAAGGCATGCAGAATAAATTCTAACTGAACAATATTTGTAACAAGTCAGTTGACAAGTATATTCTCAACAGTATATGAGAAACTTGAACAAGATTCTGCTATAGGAATAGTCTTCTCATTGAAGTACCAGGATTTACAACCTTACTGCTGACGCTAGGTACTACACACAGTTTAGAGCAAGGTAGCAGTCTGAGGTTTGACCTTACAGTTCAGGTGCACAAATTCCTCTGAAATAAATCCTCCTACTCTCACTTATAGATTTAAAACTTAATTTTAAAAAAGTAGACTTTCCCAGCACCGTTACACACAATGTCCATAAATACTGTTTTCTTTAATTTCAAGTTAAGACTCCATTATGCGGTTTGGCAAAAAGAATTTTAGAGTAAGAGAGAAGGCCCAATACAACAAATCATTAAACCAGAAGGTCCTGAATGTTATTTGAGCTTTTCTAAAATACAGAAAAAAAATAAGAACAAGAGGAAAACAAAACCTGCCCTTGACCCAAGAGCCGCCCCATACAAGAAACAGAGTTTGAAATATAAAATTTATAACTTCAACTTGTAAATATTTTCACTTTAATGCACCAAGTAGAAATCTCAGTGCAGTCAGACCCACAATTTAAAGCACTCACTTTGGATTATTGCATGGGTAAAACAAATATAAAGGATCATTGCCATTAAAAATGTATGCTGATGTCTGCCAAATGTAACAGTTCATCTGTGTAAATTTTATTTCAGTAAGATTGGATCTAGTTCACTTTTTAACCCCAGAGGAACACCCACTCACTGTTCCTGTAAACAACTTCTATGCACAACATCATGGCTCACCCTAAGGGTTAGATGTGTTTATATGTAATGGACCAAAATCTTCTACTCATGATAAAACACACAGCCAAACTGTTGTACAGAACTAAAAAAAGAAAAAAAAAAATCTTATTTATATTAGTTCTCATTAAACATACAAAACCTGGATGTTTTATTTCAAACCAAAGGTAAGAACAAGAAAATCTGGAAGCTCTATTTTGTTTGCTCAGATGGCTCAGCCTAAGAGGATGCATGAGCTTTATCTGCATCATCATCCACTTCAGCACTGCCTATTTCACTGATCTCAAGATAGGCTTATACAGTTCATCAAAGGCCAGCAAATAGCTATTCACCTTAGACACTCTCAGTTAAAGAACTGAGCTACAAACTTTAAACTGTTACTACAAGTACCTAAGAATGGCAACTTCCAGCCTGAAGTGCCAGGAGACACCTACTCTGTGGGCACCCACGCAGCTCTCCTTCTGAGACCAAAGCATTCTTGCTTTATTTGGCTTCTGAAAATACTCACCATACACAACAGAGGGGTAACAGTTAAGAGCTTTGAATCCTGCAGAAATGTCCTTTTCCCTTTGAGATGGTGCCTGAAGAATTAACCTGCTTGTGGATAAGCAGGAGAAGAGTCTGGTCAGGACAAGGCTCCAATTTCTGGCCATCTGATGTGTTTAGGCAAACCAGAGTACCTAACATATATTGTAGCTCCAGAAGGAAATAATACAGTACTCTTCTTCATGGACTCCAGAAAACCTCTGGCTCCTTACTGTTTTTCTCAGCTAACTTTACAGAATTCCTTGCTGCAGCGGCTGTGACTCCTCATTTTGCTGGGGCAGATGTTTAGGGGCCACAGTGAATTACAGAATCACAGGATATTCTGAGTTAGAAGGGACATACATGGATCCTCAAGTCCACCTCTTAAGTGAATGCCTATATGGGGATCAAACCCATGAGCTTGGTGCTTCTAGCACTGTGCTGTAAGGCAGCACTGGAGTGACTCATCGGGGACAGCAGTGCAGAAACAAGAGTCCACAGCACCTACCTGTATTCAAGCCCCTTTGGAAGCAATCTGAAGACACCAGAGTGGCTTAAAGACTCTCAGGCCTCCTCAAAGGAGCAGAGCTGCTCCCAGCGTGTACAGAGCATAGGCAAGGGTGGTCTTGCCCTGTGCAGCCAGTGCTGGGGAAGCAGCACAGGACATGCAGGACATGCCTTAGAGGCAATTTGAATTTCAGCATTGTGTTTCACATATTTCATGTATGGCTCTCCAGACTTTACAGTATACATATATTCTACCTATCTATCAGCTTAATGAACTGGTAAGTGCCTTGTCAGCCACAATGAAGCAAGTGAGGAACATGTTCATTTGGAATAGAATCTGCCCTTAAAAGAAAAAAAAAAGGCACAATGAAGTCAAGCAAAGAAAACAAGTTAAAAGGAAGAGCAACACAGCAAGCCAAAGTAAGCAGAGATTTGCAGGAAAATATTTAAAATGCAGATTTATAGTCTAACACTGCAAACATTACTTGTGCGCACAACACTGTAAGTGTGCTTTTAGCCATGTTTTGGTTGCTTTACAGCCCAGTTCACAGTAATGCATAATACAGTTAGTGTTAATGTGGGTCTTCCACATCTGTTTATATAGCAGCACTGTCAAACTCAATACAGTGATGTCTCAAATAAAGGAAACTGGCTGCTATCAGATCCCTTCCGTGCAGAGGCTGGTACCCAGCTTCCATGGATGCCATACACCAAGCTGTTCACAGGCCCAGCAGCCACAAGTCACACCGCAGAGCGTCCTGTCCAGGTGAAGCTCTGATGAATTAGCAGGAAGTTGAAAGTAGTTCTGCTGTGAGAACGTACTAATTCAGTGACAGGCTGATGTAGGCATGCAAATGGAAGCTAGTGGGTGATGTGGTGACACCAGTGTCAGCTTCCCCATCAGACTGCTTTTTCCAGTGCAACATATTCAGCTGTGGCTGTGCTAATGTGGTAGGTCACGTAGCAATGCAGAACAATCCTGCACGGCAGCCACACCCAAATAACCCATAATTTGCACAGGTTTTCACTGAAACAAGGCAGACACTCCTAAGTTAGAGTTAAGAATTTTATTTCTTGCTTACAAAATCTTTACACTCCAAAGAAAATTAAATAAAACATTTAATCATGTCCTAGCAATATCAGCTTAGTAAACACTGCCATGGCAAAAATAACTGTAGGTAAAAGTAATCATACCGTCAGAAGATCTGCTTGTAGGTCAACTGGTGATCACATCAAACTCCTAGCAAAGAGATTACCTTAATGTTGTAATTGGATGTGATAATGGGAGCAGTTAGAAGCTGATCTGCAAGCAGATCTGATACTGTGATTTCTGCTTCAGCACCATTAAAGCAACTGGTTATTGCTGGTACAAACTTGGCCATCTCATCTGAGGTCTATCAGTCTACCAGCACACTCGGTCTTCTTGGTTCCTCAGACTTCTTAACCCTCTTGCCTTCTCTGTTCAAAGAAACCAGGTGTGAATTGAAGAATGATGTTCCCACCTTTGCTGTTACTTCAACAAAACTTATGTTCACTGGAGTACTTTGTGAAAGCAGAGTGTTGTGTTCAGGAAAAACATCAGCTTCAAGCACAGGCAATAGCAACTGGAAAGAGGGATAAAAGCAGGATAACCGGGGGAGAACATTCCTTCCCTCTTCTGAAGAAGGAGTCAAGACATCAACACTTAAGGACCACACAGATTTCCTACTCAGCTGTACTATCCTCACAAAATGCACCTTTCTCCACTATTTCTCCACGATTAATAATTGGGACTGTGTGCTCTTTGGGACAAGAGCATCTCTGTTGGCTGAGCACTACTACAACAGGTCTACTAAAATAAATAGTATCCTAGGACCTATTTCTCATCTGCTTGTTACAAACTCTGGATACAATTTTCTGGTGAAAGGGTGGAGCTTGCATGAACAAACCACCTAAACAACTACCACGTAGCAGCTTCTGAAGTCAACATGTACCCTGTGCAAGCTGATCTCTGCAGCACTGCTGCAGGCATCTTCAGTGAAGTTATTTAAATTCTCTAAGACTAAAAACCTGCCTCATGTCACAAGTCCCTTGAGCTTCCAGAGAAAGTACCTCAGACCATAGAATATATTTACCCTGTTTGACTACAAGCAGGCTCAAGACAGGATACAGATAGGGAATCTGTACTTGGAGCTGACAGATTTCTCAGGTTTTCAGATATCTTACTATAGGAATTTTAAATGTTTATTTTTTATTCACAGAAAACAAAAAAGCACTTTTATTCACATTTAACAGATACAGGTTTCGCTTGCCTACAGTGGAAGGAATATGAATAGAACAGAAGAGGAAGGACTTCGATGTTATTAGTTGCATTTTCTCTAGATCTGAAAAAAAGTTTATAAATTCTTTAAAAATACCTTTAGGAGACACAGCTTTAAGGTAACAATCATACTACTGCTACACGTCGTTACCTCTTTAGGGACTATCGGCTCAACACAGAATTGCACAAGTCTGAAGTCTGCTGCTCAGACAGCTCTAGCAAGCTCAGCAGCAAACCAAAAGATCCCATACAAAAAAACCATACAAAGCAATCCATTTTATTGAAGCAGAGTTCAAACATTTTGCAGTTATGTATTTTACTGGGGTTCAGTGAAAAAAAAAAACATTGCTAAGAGATTAAGCTCTGGAGAATATTGGAAAGATTCCTGTATGTAATGTAACTTAGGTTGTTTTTTCAATATATTTTTTACTTGATTCAACCAGAGAGCACAGAACTTATGAAAATACTTACTGGCATTTAGTTTCCTTTTTGTAAGAAAACTATAGTAGCAACCTATTTAGATTAAGTAGGACTAAATCATACCATCAGATGTTAAATATGAAACCTGTACATTCTTACTTTCATACTAGCTTTTAGCCTTATGGTCTAAATTGCCAAACTTTTACAAGTGGTTATACTTTGTTCCATGTACTAGATACATGTATAGAAGTAATTTTGTTCTGATGCTGACTGTAAAGGCTTCACAGTTTCTGAATTGAATTAAAGATAATTGTCCCCTGTACACCTTAGCTCTCTGATGAATCCTTAACAAAATTTAAAAAAAGGCATCTGTATATCTTAAATGTTCCAGTCTTGATAACACGAAAAACTCTCAAGATTTATCACAATTTTAAGTTTCTGATACCTAAAGTCTGAAAAAAAATCTTATTTTCCTAATTTACAGATCTTTCTCCAAATTACGCGCTTTTGATTACAGTGCAGTTCAATGGCACAAACCCACCATTACAATCAGTGACCACCTGGGAAAAATCAAAATGAGAGCACCTAACTTTCATCATAAATCACCAGTAATGAAATTTTTTTAATAATAACTGCACATACCTCAGACATATATGAAAGCTCATTATTTGTATGATGAGATTTTAACAGGAGTGTTTTTCTGAACATTTGGCATCTTGGTATTACATAAAACCTGAACATGTCTTCTAGTACAAGAGTGGAAGTAAGTATTCCACCTGTTTCAATAGGGGAAAGTCTCCTTTATAAGCCTTTTGCATGTCTGGTGACTTCTTTATGCGCATTTTTGTAATTTCCTTAAAAGAAGGGCAAAAGCAACCCACACTTAATGTAGCCATTGTTTACTTTATTACCCTTCTGTACTGGAAAATATGTAATGTCCATTTAAGCTCACTCTGGAAATACCTTTGCCCACCACACATGAGCAGGAGAGTTGTGGCAGTTTGCAGCGCTTCCTCCAGCCAGAACTCTGTAACAGGAACTTTGCTTTTAAATGCCTCGGGCTCCACAGAGAAGCTGCCTGCATCTTTATTTGTAATATTGTTACAAGTGTTTGTATCAAGTACAGACTGAAAGCTGCTCTGAAGCTATCAGTGGGTTGACCTGAATGAGGATGATCATGAAACATCTCTAGTCTCTGCATCTGATTGTGGAATAGGATTTTTGAAAACTTCTCCACACATTGTCAATAAGTATTTGGACTTTAAGCACTCTACGTTTTCACAGTGAGACAAAGGAAACACTGCACAGCATAAGAGCACGTAGGGAGGTATTTGCCACAATTCTGGCTCCAGAATTGAACACAGTAAACTGATTGACCTCAAAAATTGCCACATTAAAACCACTCTCATCTGGTCACCAGCGCAGCATGTGAATGAGCCAGTTCACCTGCAGCTTGCTCAGAACTATGCACTATGTTTGCTTACTCAAAAAGAAACATGCATGCCCTCAGCTTCCCAAATAGCTTTAGGAAATGGAACAAAGTAAGTCTTCAAATCAACCCATAAGTTCGCCAGGTAAAATTATTTCAACTACCACAATACAGTTCAAGGCAATCCAAACTAATATTTTTTTTATATCTAGTCATGAGGTAAAATACAAATCTGACCAAGTTGTGTAGTTTATTTTACATTTAAAAATCAAACTAGCATAAATGCTATTTCCTGCTTCCATAGAGGATCTAGTTGTAACAGAGAAGATGACAAGTAGTATATGACAGAAATGAAATGAACAAAAGAAAATAATTTCCCTGGCTTTTTATACCAAATCCCTTCGTAGGATAAATTCAATCTGACAGAAGATAGATTAAAGAGTATTTTTCCCCTGAGAAGATATGCTTCTTCATAATTGTAATGTCAAAATCCCTGACATCTGAGCCTACTTTATCTAACACAACTAAAACTGAGAAAAAAAGGATACCCCGCCTGCAAGTCTAAGGCAAAAAGTTTGAAATTACTGCACTCAAATGTTTAACTATGAACAGAATCATGTCTTAGCAAGAACAGTGTCTGATGGTAGAGTACCAGGAGAAAAAAACATCTAAATTAACAATCATCCTTACATAAAGTATCCGTACATATTATGTAAGCAGAAGAAAGGGCATGGAAGAGCACTGTAAAACTCCATGGCCCAGCATCTACCAGAACACAGCTAAACACATAAAGAGTAAAGGGTATAAAACTGGTGCAGGTTAAAAAAAAAAGTGATAAATAAAACTTTTGTGATCAAATGTAACAAATTACGCTAAGTCAGGACAAATTCTATTGAAAAATCCATATACCAAAAATCTTAAGATATTAAAATAAAGTATATTTAAATAGAAATTTTTAAAATCAAACTATGAGATTGCCAAACTTACTGGTCAAATGCTTGGAATCAGAATTTTTAAGTGCATTCAAAATTGCCCTTTGACTCCTCAGCTTTTCCTACCTGACACATACTTTCTAATACTTTCCCAAGTACATACAGCTAACTTAAAAATGTCAACTGCAACAGATAAGGCTGATAAAAAATTCAGGTTCAGTTGTGACTTGCCATTTAGGAAACATATGCTAGGCAAATCTCCACACAAAACTGGTAATTTATGAACCCAATCAGCAGTTTTGGTTCAGGTAGCGGATACTTGATTTCTAAAAATGCCAACAAGACCTCAGTTTTTACTTATTTATTTTATTTTTCATATGTCTGGCAGTAAGTGGTGGATGATCAGGATCAGCACCGAATGCAGAATCTCTCCATTCTTTCCAGATTGCCCTAAAGCCAGGCCTGCAGTAGATGGAACTCTAGATGGTATACTGTTGAACAAGTCATGAAGGGCATCACTTTCACCTTCAAATCTACAATCAAAGGCACAGCATAAAAAATAAGATATATGCAAATATCTGGTTTGCAATATCTAAAACAGAAAGAAAACAAATGTATGTAATCTGTTTTTGCTGCTTCATATCACAGTTGAATGTAAGTTTAAAATCAGGCATACATCTCAACTTGAAAGCTACATCCCTCAGGCTTAGTAGGCATCACGTAATTTCTGTTCTAATAACACAAAGAACTTAGTTCTAGACTACAAAAGACATATATGCCTGGAGACAGCTGTACACTGAAATCTCAAATGAAATGAAGCAGGGTAAACTCCTTTAAATGGAGCAAAAAAAATTTCATCACACCAGAAAAATTCCACTGGGCTTCTTTCAAAAGTTTACCACACAAACGTGATACACTTCACTATCTTCTCCTAGTTTCTTTTCAGTCTTTGCATTGCATCAGTCCTCAAATTTCTATCACTCTCCCAAGACCTTTACTTCATTATTTCTACCATCTCAATTAAATTACAATTATTTTAACCTCAACACACCTCACAACAGCTAAGCCTTTTTCAAAAAGCAGCAACATAAGCAGGTACTAACTGGGATTACTGCCACAAGCTACATGAATGAGGAAAGCTCAAGCCCTCAGAAGTCTCTTGAGCTTTGAGGTTTGCCTTGATGGCAGCTCTGCACCCTCCTGCTCAGCTCCCACACCATTCCAGGATCCTCCCACTCCTGAGCTGCCACACAAGGAGGAGAGCTCAGGAAACCTAAGCTCAAGGTGAATGAAAGTGCAGGTTCGTACACCAACGCTCATTCCAAAATGCAATTGCACTTTCCCCAAACACAACTGAAGAAGGGTGAAAAGTTATTCTGGTTACATCATTTGCCTGGGAAATGGGTCCTCATCTAAAGAGAAGCCAAACCCTGTCATTTACATCTAATGACAGGAAGCAGTCAGAAGCCAAACCTTCACCCTGCCATAATGGTTATGTTGCCTCTCTCAATACTGAGAGGGAAGAACCAAGTTCCTAAGAGACCACAAACCACCCCACCAGCAGCAACCAGAAGCACCTCCTTGTATGCTGCAACTTGGCTGTCAAACCTGTGCTGCCTCTTGCCTTCCACCTTGGGCCCTCAAGAATTACCTGTTGGACAGCTCAACAGCTTCAAAAGGAAAAGCAAGAAGTAAGTAAAGATAATCTTGTCTGGGAAGGTTGCTGTCCTGGGAACAGAGATGGGCACAGACACTCATTTTCATTGCAAATTGGCCAACAGTTCCAAGACTAATATCCATCCTGAACTCAGACACCAGGCTCTCCTCACACATTTCCTAAAAAGCCAAGATATGAAAAAATCCCAGGCTCTACTCCACTGGAAAGTATTGTCAAGAGCCCAGGAGCACATTTGCTGCTGAAAAAGTTTTAGTTTGCTGTAAACCCAAGTAGTTTTCAACCCTATTGAGACACAGTAACTCCATCTTCAATATCAATCCAGGAAGCACACTGCACTGCTTAACAAGCATCTCTTGTATTTTATAAAATAATTGCTTAGCTCTACTAAACAACTCTGAGGTATTATCTGATTCTTACAGCCTTTCCAGAGTCCTGTAAAGATAACAAAAACCAGAATTTTGTAATGTCTTTAATAAAAACACCGCTTCCAAAAAAATCTATTCATCAGGAAGTGGGGGTAGGGAACACAACTGACACGAGTACTGAACAAAATCCATGTGCATTAATTCAATTATGGATTTCATTCAATTGTCAAAACCCTTCAGATGAAAATCATCCTTTGGAAGCAGCCTGAGTGATGATTTCTTTATTATTTCTTCACCAGCATTCAGTACATAATATCAAACAGAATTACAACAAAAAAGGTGAAGAACATTTAGTCCTCATATGATCTGAGACATATGCACAAACACCCTGACAGCAACTGGGATAAGATGCTCAGGGTCAGAGAGAGATGAGAGCATTCATCATATTGAATTACTAGTCCTTTCAGCCCTTCAACCATTCTAATCACACACATATTTGCAGCCATCCTGGTTTTCACATCCTCTGGTAAGATTCAACTTTTTATAGTCTGTTAGAAATGCAAGAGACCAGACTTCCCTAATGCAGTAAAGAGAAAAGCAGAACCACAGTTCATAAGCTACTTGATGATTCAGAAACCTGGGGCCAAACCAACTATTAGAACCCACAAATGCAAGTCCTCTAAAGCACATGAATTGCACCTGTTTGTACCAGGGACTGATTTAGCTCATCACTGATAAAATTAACATCCTTTACTCTCCGAGACTCTCTTTACACAGAATTCTTCTGACTTCATACAATGTTCCAGTACCATGTATATTTTCCTCCTAGAAAAGAGTACTGTTGAGTACCTGCATCTTACAGCAGGACAGGTGCGAAGCAACACAGGGCCAAAGCAGGGACGTTCTCTCTGTGCCACTTTCCAATACCACATCTACACATTTTCATTACTCTGCGTATATAATCCTAGAGATTATTGAGGAGCACTGTCACAATGCCACAAATTAATTAATTTCATACATTTATAGCTCCTTAATAGAATCCATGGATGCCTGCTAAACTGTAATTGCACTGACAAATTCACGCAGCATTACAGGATTTCACTTTATAGTCATACTGGCTTTGTCAAGTTTACCTCACAGCACTGGGATGTTGTCGTTGCTTTCTGTACTCTCAACACTGGTTCTTCATTGTTCTATTGCCAACTCTTGCATGACAGTCAGCAAAAGAACTATTTTTGGCAATTCATTAATGAATTCTAATATTATTGGAAAACCTAAACTGATGCCAAGTGAGCTTGATTTCTCTTAGGCTTTGTAAAACAAAATCGTTTCAGTGGAAAAAAACTAAGTCTCATCCAAAATTTAAAAAAAGGAAGTATTTACAAGTAAATACTTTTTTACTTACCAAGTAAAAAACTTCTACAGTTACTTCATGAGCCACTCTCTAGGACCTAAATATCCAGAGCTCACAGCAATTATAGCTCTGCAATTATTTTATCTCTCAAGTCAAATACTTAGGAGAAAGGGAAAGACTAGTATTTCTAGATTTTCTATCATGCAGATCAGGTTACTTAGTTACATTTCAAAACAGAAGAGTTTGCTACAATGATACAAAGCCTTCCTAGCATGAGCTACAGTTTTTGTTTTTAAAGAATTGGCTAAGAACATCCAAGTCAAGAAGAACAAAAAAAGGAAGAAAAATACAATTGTGCATGCAATTGCGAGGGGGAGACAGATTGAGATACTTAATGGATTAACAGCAAATGATAGAGAGAAACATCTATTTCTATTATTGACAGATAAATACATAGAAAACAAATACCACAATACACTAGTATCTGAGTCAAAAAGATGGCCATCCATGTTTATGATTGTAAAGAACTCCACCTTATTAATACCCACTCACATTACCAGCAATTTTGGCAAATTATTTTAAAATCAGACACCTCAGATATCCACAACTGGTTCAGAGTGTTCTTGTATTGAAAAGCCACAAATATCTTAAGTGTAAAACCAAAGAATGCTAAACAGTACATAACATTAAAGATTTCTTAAATACAGTAAGACAGCCACTGTCATAGTAAAAAGTCACTGGAGCATCTGTAGAATCCTAATAGCTTGAGTGAGACTACAAGTTCCAGTATTCTGATGGATGAAGTGGTTGTCTCCTATTTACCCAGTTACAAAAATAAATACCCACACACACTTTAATCAATTGAATAAATTAATAGACTTGAAATAGCCCTGCAAAATCCCTCCCTCCCATGGCTCTTATGGTGACTTAATGCTTGTAGAGTCCTACAGCTGCCTTTATGAAACTAATATTTTGCTGGTTTATTGGAATTAAGTTTAATGATGCTACACTTCTGCATCTAATTACATGCCTTAAGACAGCCCATCGATAGTAGCTCTCATGTTACCATCCCAATCTCACACACTCAGGCACATGGTTAACTTTCCACTGTGAGTTTCAAGTTAAAACACGTGCACCATTCACAAGAGTAGGTCTAAAAGGACATCCTGTTTCTCTCCCTGACACAAATGGGGACTATTTTCCAGCTAAATGACACATGGATTTTAAGGGTTATAGCTCTTATCTCTCTATACGCCTTGTATGTCTTGCATTTTCCCAGCTTTTATTAACTTCCCAGTCACTATTTTATTTATCCTATGACATATGCCTCCTCTTCCACCATTTCATATCATTATTTGTTGCTTACTGTGACAAAGCACCTCTATTTTAACATTATCCTAATCAATCCCCTGTTAGTGGCCTGTCACTGAGCATCACCAGTTTTGTGTTTGTATGAAGTTTATCAATGCAATGAAACAGAGGTCAACAGATGATGGCTGCCTTGTTGTTTCTCTTGATTAGCATTTTCCTTTCTTTAATGTCACAGGCATTTTTCGGTTAAAAGTTCTTTATAAAAATTCTAAGTGTTTGCTACTGTCTGCACACCAGTCATAGGCAGCTTGAGTAGCTTTTCCATTACAATTAATACATTCATTTTTGGCTCTCATTCTCAGAATAGGTTAAGTTAAACTTTTATGCTGCTACTTTAAGCAATTAATGACCAAGATGGGTTACTACACATCAAGGTATCTGCACTAGAGACACTACATAAAACAAAAGGCAGTCAAAACTAAAGGTACCTGTGAACTACTGCTCCTTCTTCCTTTATTTTTTAAAAAAAATATATCAAGCACAGCACAAGTTACCTTATTTGGACAAGACCTAAAGCAAGGTTACATAAATTACAAGCTGAATAAAAAACTGCCCCTAAAAGAAGATCTTGTTTCAGTTTTGTATCTGCTCTATTTTACTCTGATGGCAAACTGTGCAACTCCTGTACCTTTAGTTGACCCAAGAGTCAATCTGAAAGCAAGGCCTACAAACGCACTCAAGAGTGGAAACCAGGGGAGATCCAGCCTGATTCTGAAATAAATGCTTCATTAGAGAGGGGAAAAAGGCCATAGCTGTAAGAGACCTTATTTGTGTGAGCTCTGTCATCTGTCAATGACAATTGGTATTCTTTGCTCTCAAGCACCTAAAGCTGACACTGACTTCAAACAGCCTTCTGTATATTCAAAAATTTTTGAAGGTCATGTTGAGGCACAGGAAGCACCTGTCATTTATTATTTTTTACATGCAAAATTAAAAGTCTCCTTGCCTACTTTCCAAATTACAGACAAATACAAAACCTCTCAAGCACTGTCAGGTATTATCTGTCACCTGAATGCAAATACCCCTCTGATCATACAGGAGAGGCCTCCAATTCCAACTTATTAGCCTGAGAAACTGAGATCCTAAATAATCACAACCCATGGCTGATCCGAAATTTAAGGGCCAAAGAGTGACATGAGGCAGACTGCTCGAAAACTGTAAATCTGTAACGATTGAGAGATTAAGTCATCTATTTATTACAAACTTGTACATATGTTCTGTACAACTGCAGCTGATGACAGCACAGACCACAGGGTTCAGAGCGTGCCCAGGCGGCTCCATTGGGCTGCTGACAGAGCCCGGCCGCTGTCGCATCCCTTCCCTTTCCCCGCCTGCGAAAGGCACCCGGCACCGGCACTGCCGGCCGCATCCCCCGAGGGGCAGCCCGGGCCCCGCCGGTGCCGGGCACAGGCCAGGCCGCCCCGCCCGCCGCTCACCTGCACGCCCGTGTAGTTCTCGAAGAAGAAGAGCACCATGCTCTGGTAGATGGTGTACAGCCGGTCGTCCACCTCGCGGTAGAAGCGGGTGGGCAGCAGGGCGGAGAGCAGGCGCCAGGCGCCCCAGGCCAGCACGTAGGTGGGCGCCGTGCCCATCATGACGGCGGCGGGCAGCACGTAGCGCATGGAGTAGGTGTGCAGCACCAGCGACAGCAGCATCTTCCCGCTGCCTCCGGCCTCACCGGGACACCCACATGGGCGGCGCGCTCACTCCCGGCCCCGCGGCCCCGCCGCCCGCATCGCCCGCCGCGCCGGGCACTCCCTCAGGCGGCAGCAGCGGCCCCGACCGCGGCCGGAGGGACGGGAGAGCGGCGGGATCGGGATCGGGATCGGGCTCACGGCTGCCCCGGCGCCGCCACCATCTTGCCCGCGGAGGCGGAGCCGCGCCGCAGGAAGGCGGCCCCGGGCCCGCGGCGCTTCCGGGGGGCGGGAGGGGCCGCGCCGGCTCCGGGCCCGGCCCGGCCCGGGGTGGGCACCCGCCCTGGCCCCGGCCCCGTCCCCGTCCCCGTCCCCATCCCCGGCCTCATCCCCGGCCCCGGCCCCGGCCCCATCCCCATCCCCGGCCTCATCCCCATCCCCGGCCCCATCCCCATCCCCATCACTCCTCAGCCAGGAGCGGCTGCAGCGGGGCCGGGCTGTTCGGCTCAGTGCAAAACGAGGCACACGCATTTATTACTGATGAGTTTAGTTCGCATTATATCCTAGCGTAGGTTAGAAGGAAATTGGCTCCTTTTTCCCGGCCCTCGCCCGCCCCCCCCCAGCCCCGCACTGTGGGCCCATGAGCCCGAAGCGGAGCACTGAACCCGCAGCTCCCCACGCCAGCCGCAGGCCCGGCGCTGCCCGGGGTTTGGGGGCATTTCCCGTGCCCGGCCCGGCCCGTTCCCGCTCCAGCGGTGTCCCTTCTCTCCTCTGACCCCGGGCCTGCCCACAGTGACCCGGCGGCGGCAGAGGGCAGGGGCACCGTCTGCTTTTCAAGAAAATGCAAGAGGTCTTGCAGAAAACAGTCTAATAACCCTCCCAGAAGAGAATCGTTATTAAGCTCTAGGCTGGAGTGAAGTATTTATTCCTTGTCTTAAAAAAATAAGTTCTATCCTGAAGCTTGTGGAGATCTCATTGTTTTGAAAGAAGTGGGTACCTTCTGTAAGATTTGTTTCCTTTGCCAGGTTTTAACTGGAACAAGCTTTGGGCTTTGCTCTTGTTGACCTCATGCTAGCTGGTTTTTAGTGTGTGTTCAACATGGCATCCTTCAGTTCATTAGTCTTAGGTATAAAAAGATGTGTCTTTACCAGTTTTAGAATGTTGCATTTTTATTCCTTTAAATGTTTTCCCCCCATATTACAAAGACTGCCTGCATTTTATTTGCTGTATTTTACATTACATGTTTTCCTTTTTTGTAACTGTTTGAATTTTATTTTTTTCCTTCCAGTTTATGCTTTTTCAGCATTCTTTATCTTTTACCATCCCATACCACACACATATGCCCATGCTCACACACTTTGTTTCTGCTTTTTGTAATTGAATATTTTGTACAGGTTCTTTTAATGTATTTCCTCTCTTTGTGAAGTATGTTATCCAACATATAGATATCATTTTAGTTACATAAAGTACAGAGTCCATGTACTTGGGGCTTAGTTTACTAGTATATCAGTATGATGTCGTAATGTGGGGTTGTAATATCTGCAACTCAATGAAACTCAGACTTTTCCATTCAAGAAACAAATATACCAAAGTGATGAGATCTGGGATGCTGCCACCAAGTCCTTGCCTTTCTAGATTCATAGATGCTTTTTATTGTAGATCCCTCTGAACTGTGCCACAGGAATTTGAATACTGGTCTTCCACATTATAGATGACAGGGACAAAATAAGACAAATGTTCTGATATTTGCTACAATTTGTCATTTCTAGTCTTATGAAAGCATAGGCCCCAATTACATCCCCTTTAGCCAAATTGCTTCCTGGGTATTTTACTTTCAGCTGAAAGAAGAAAAATCACCCAATTTAGGATGATTAGTACTCCAATTCTAATATTAAGTCTTCAAACCTGGTTTTATTTTCTTCTGTAGACCAACCTTGATATTTAAAAGAATAATCAAACCTGAAATTTTAGGGGAAAAGCATTGGTGAGCCATTTGTAAGGTGCTCAGTCTGTTTTGTGTGAACAGACTTTTGTGTGAACAGACTGTAATTATTTGGTATGAACCTGATTATTCTAGTGTTAGTTCATTTTGCTGGTGGTTGCCACACCTAAAGTGGCCAAGCTCACCAAGGTCTGGAAAAAAATCAGATGTTAATCTGATAATGGAAAATACCTGTAATTGCCTCTAGAAAGAACCACAAACTGTGTTGCTAAGTGCCAACTCTGAACATTAAGGGAGTTTCCCATTCTGCTACTCACAAAATCGTGTTTCACAATTCCATCACCTACTCACTGCATTGTCAATTGACTAAGCAAAGCCAGATAACATAACAAATCAATCTCCCTTGAGCTTTAAAATTTAAAATTCTACAGATGGTCTTATCTTCAACAATATCCTGGAAGATGATTGATTGGTGTCAGTTTGATTATTAAATGTTGAGAAATGAGACACAGATATAAAGGCCAAAGATATAGATCTAAATAAGGATTTAAGTACCTGAATTCCTAGAGTCAAGGACTTTGATTTGGAGCTTAGGCTTGCTCTGAAGTGCATGTCATGTGAAGACCTAAGCAGTGCATCATAGGATCCATGGCCATCAGCAGTTTGTGCAGGAAGTTGATTACAGTTAACAGACTCAATATGCACTTGTGTAGGGTCTGATAGGCTGAAACATTGAGGACAGCGTTGTGGCCTAAGTATGGTCTTACAGGTTTTCTTTCTGTATTTCAGAAGCATGTGGCCACTTGAGACCCACAACCCACAGATCTCTCTTGAAGTTTGGTAACACAGTTTTTAAAATGTGGCTAGAGAACATACCAACAGACTTCAGAGGACTGGATTAGACATGGATTCTGTTTGTTGAGGTTTGCTGATAAAACTCATACCTTCCATCACTGAGGTAGGTGACCTGCAGGGTAAGAGTAATGAACATCTCTCATGTTGAAGGTGCATTTTTGTACTAATTGTTTAATATAACATAAAAAAAGAATTAACCTAGATTACAGTTAGACTAGTTTAGACAAATAGATTTCTTTAGATTACAGGTCCTCTAGATGTGTGCCTTTTTCCCAACAATGGCTATATATCTTCTGTATCTGTCTGCATTTGCTCAAGGAAATGAAGGCATCCTTGAATCCTGCAATCCTCTCTAACCTCAGGTGATAAACGTAGTAGTTCCTCTCCATCCCTGACTCTGTCCTTGCAGGGCTCCTTCTTCCTCTGCCCCACTGGACTTCTTGGCCACCCTCATAGAGAACATAAGGCTGCACAACATCTGACTGATCCATGTGTCTACATGCCTGTGCTCCGCTCGTTCCATTTCTTACCTTCAGAACCTGCCCAGAAAGGATGTCTCTTACCACCAGAAAAGGAGGAATCACATTGAGCCAGTTTGTATTCTGAGCTAGTTCTTGAGGATTTTTTCTGGGTGGCAATGGGCATAGTTGTGTTTGTGGTGTGATTTACACAATGTTCTACATCATGCCCTTGCAGAGATAAGGAAACTCAGGTTAAGCTGTACACTAATTGAGGCTGGTTTCAGTTCTTTGCCTCTCAGGAGATTCCTTCTTATGGATTTGGTTATACTTTTTCCCTCTACAAATCAGTAAGAATGGCAGATGCAGAAGAAGTGAGGATGGGGCAAACTTCTCCCAAGCTCTCGCAGTCTTCTCCAAACCACCCTTTGTGATTCAAGGTCTGGAGCCAGGTCTTATTCACCAACAGATTTATTCTACATATGTCTAACCATTTTTCCCTTTACCTGTATTTGTTTATAGCCCAACAGGAGTCTGTGGCAAGCAGTAGAATCTCCTTTTGTTTTGAACCTGCTTCAATGTAATTTTACTTTATGTATCTTAGAGCTTGTATTGAAAGACACAGAAACCCCCTTTCCACTATGTTTTTAAAGAGATGTTTCCATCATGATTTTTAAAGATCTCCATAGCATCCCCTTTATGTGATCTATTTTCATACTGAATTTTACTTAGTTTTGCCCCATATGAAAGCTGTTGTTGCAAGCCTCTCTCTTGTAAGCATAGGCAGGATAAGTAATGGCATTTGCTAACTTTTAAAGTTTCATTTTGCAAGTCATTCTTCTTTTACAAAAATAAATCTCCAAACTTCATGTGAGGTATTATGTTCACTCATAAGATTTATCCATAAAAATATCTTGCAGAATCTCTGAAACATGTCTACTATAGTATGTCATCATTTAATAAACCAAGCTAGTAAATGAGAAGAAGCACATTTTTTCCAATGGTTCTAAAACATATCTGCTGACACCAGAGATATGGTGATTCTCAAGACTCTGCAGGTTGTGGAGGAAACAGTTTTAAAGAACACTGGCTCTTTTGCATTAAGCTGGATCACTATCATCTTTCATCTCCATCCAAGTTTTCTCTTTCCTCTGTTTCCAGTCTTCACCCATCAAACTCTCAGTCTCCCTTCCAAAATACATCCTTTGGTTCTCAGCTCTGTCTCTACTACATATTTTTTTTCCAATCTCCTTCCCAGGCAAGCCCAGCTAATTCTACTCCCATGACTCTGTGCATCCCATTCACATTTCTCACACAATGTCCATCTCTTTTTTTTTTTTTTTTTTCCTAGTGAATCCTGGTTTGCTCTTAATTTCCCCTGAGAGCTCCTAATCCTGTTATCCACTCTTCTTTATGTCAAATTCTCTTTGCCAGAGCAATTCTAATTTTTACTTCCTGCCTACTTGGTCACAGTCCAGTCTTTCCTCAACAATTCTCAGCCACAGCTTCACCCTGGATCAGCAGTTCTGGCTTGGCCTTTTCCCCCTCATTTGGTCAAGCTCTCAGTCCCTTTGTATGTAACTTGGGTGGCCTCTGCCTCTGTGGCACTTGAGTGCAGGCAGGGACAGCACTGAGAGAATGGCAGAAATAAGGTACTGTGGCCTCCATCTGGTCCTTGGATGGCCTGAAGGTGTCAAAGCATGCTGTCTCTCAGGAAGGACAGCATCTGTACAGCCTGTTCAGTGAGCCAGGATTTGTGCATTTTAGCTGGTAAACTTGGGTTGTGTGTCACGCGGTTACAAACAGATTTATCAGAGGTTTGTGGCTTTGCCAATTTTGAACCAATTTTCACAGTAGGAGGAGAAGTCATGTCCATAGCTCAAATGCTACTCATGACCTTATCAAACAAATCCATGCTCTAAGGCCAAACGTAGTAAAAATTAAAAGGATTATGAGCAGCATAGCAGAATAGCAGATTTTCTATAGCTATATTCCCTAAAAAAAATGCAGTTTAGGAAATTTCAACCCTAAGTTTTAAAATAAGCAGGGGCAAAACAACAAAGACAAGCTCTTTGAAATTTGAAATGAAAATCTACTAATAAAAATGGACTTTGATACCAGATAATGCTACAGTTCTTTCCTGCAATTAGGGCTGTATTCACAGTGGAAACCCAGCGGAAGGACGAGTTAATAATTATATAGAAAAACCTGAGAAACTTGGGATCGTGAAAGGCCTGGGAAGAGAATTAATGTGGTGTGCCTAGACACAGATATAGCTGCTTGTGTTTAGCTTGTATTGAAAGACACAGAAACCCCCTTTCCACTATGTTTTTAAAGAGATGTTTCCACTCATGATTTAAAAAGATCTCCATAACATCCCCTTTACGTGATCTATTTTCATACTGAATTTTACTTAGTTTTGCCCCATATGAAAGCTGTTGTTGCAAGCCTCTCTCTTGCAAACATAGGCAGGATTCCCTAAGTACTCATATATACAGTTCAACTGAGGAAACCAGTTGAACTGTATATATGAGTACTTAGGGAAGAATTAGTTGCCTCCTTCTGTCTAAAGTTTTAGTTCCGTACTACCTACAGCCACCTACGAGGGTTTTAGTAATAGTAAACCAACATTTTTGCATGGACAGTATGGCTTCAGTATAAGAAGACTGTGGCATGGGACTATTTTGCTGTAGGAATTTATACCATTGTTGCAAGGTTGTTGGAGTCTGACTGTATCTTATCTGTGTACCTTGTCCACAGAAACAGGTAGGCTTGCTACTCAAGTTCTGCAGCTTTAGGAACACTGGGAGGCTTCCCATCTGCTGTTGAACAAGTTATTTTCATTTCCCATTTATAAAGTTAAAGTAATACTTATCTCACAAGGTCATTGTAATTGCAAATTAAGTTCAGACTAAAGAGACTCTTGTGATCAAGGGATGACATGAAATCTAAGTTTGCCTCTGGACTGCAGACCTGACATTATATCTCTGTGCCTCAGTCCTCTTGATGTAAAATAAGGATAACATTTCCTCTCCACACCCTTTATTTGTTTAGATTGTCAGTAGAGCTGGTTAGAAAAATTCTGACATGTTTTTAATTGAACATTTGCTGACTCATCAAAATCTAGCGTTTCAATGAGAACCCTACTCAGCTTCCTGACAGCTTGCTGACCTGGTTCCTTGGCAGAGATCTGGGAAGTGCTGGGAGCTGTGGCTCTCAGGGCTTCCAGGCTCATTCTTCCTTGATAGCTGGAGCTCTCAGTGTCCACAGCTGTGGGACAGCCTGCTGCTCAGGGGCTCCCATTGCTCACAGCTCTGGGGCAGTCCACCTCCAGTTCCCTGGAGCTGCACTTTCACACCTTTTTTTTCTAAATAGGGTATTGTTCCCAATAGAAGGGCATTATATTATGAAGTAACATATTTTTTTTGCAAAATAAAGTTATCCTTCTCTATTGAATCAGAGCAGGATTGTTTAGTTTTAATGCTGGTACATTGCACAAGACAAAGAGAAGTACAGCCCTCTGCTTAAAAGGCAATAAACTATATAGAAAGAAGAATGACACAGCAATTAGCTAGTCCTTTTGCTGCCTCCCACAATAATTTTGTCACAGTTTCCAGTCTCAGAACAATGGAGGCAGAGCTCAAACCCCTTGCCTACGGATGAGACACTGGTGTAAGGTCACAGCTAGAAGTAGTTTGCTGATCTTCACTCTACCTACTCCTTCTTCCTGCAAAGAGTAGGTGATGTCCTTACCTGACATTGTAACACCAAGGAAAAAGGGTAATAATGTTTGAATAATATATCCAGCATCAGCAAAAGTAGTCCCTGTTCACCTCCAAAGGAATAATCTGAGACATAAAGCAGTCAGTGGCTTTGCAGAAGATACACACATGCAAAGTCACAATTCTATGTATGTTCATCTGTAATTTGTGGATGAATGGATGTAACACGATAGAGGGTTGCCCACTCCTTGGCTATAAGCTGTTTCTGTCCCTGTATCCTGCAAAGAGCTACTAGGGGAAATAAAATTAAAATATGTAGCTATATTAATGAAACAATCATCTCAATGTCCGAAGACACTGATGGTGAAATTGCCAGGCCTAAAATTCCTGTTGGTGATTTTGGCAATGACTTTTTGTCTAGAGACAGAACCACAGAAATGCAAAATGACATGTCTCAAGAAATTATCAACTTCAGGCCCCTTGAATTAAGAAAAGTTCGGATATCTGGTGTGCATCAGGAATCAAGTTGAGGGAGGTGATTGTCCCACTCTGCACTGGTGTGGCCTCGCCTCTGAGTCCTGTGTACAGTTTTAGGCATCACAATATAAGAAGGGTGTTAAGCTGTTTGAAAGCATCCAAAGAAGGGTAACAAAGATGGGGAAGGCCTTGAAGGGAAGCTGTATGAGGAGCAGCTGAGGACACTTGGTCTGTTCAGCCTGGAGGAGACTGAGAGGAGACCTCACTGCAGTTACAGCTTCTTGTGAGGGGAAGAGGAGGGGCAGACTCTGATCTCTCCTCTGTGGTGACCAGTGACAGGACTTGATGGAATGGCCTGAAGTTGTGCCAGGGGAGGTTTAAGTTGGATATCAGAAAAAGGTTCTTCACCCAGAGGGTAGTTGTGCACTGGAACAGGCTCCCCAGGGAAGTGGTCACAGCACCAGCCTGACAGAGTTCAAAAAGCATTTGGACAATGCTCTGAGGCACATGGTGTATCTCTTGGGGATGGTCCCATGCAGGGACAGGAGTTGGACTTTGAGGAACCTTTAGAACTCAAGATATTCTATGACTCATACCTAGCTGGGCTTCTACATCTTTCACAAAGTTTATTATGATACTCCTACTCCTCTTTTCAGTCTTCTTTATCCAGGAGCAAGTAAACCTAAAATTTCTTCAATCTCTTATTTCTATGCCACAATTTCTAAATCTCTTCTCATATTACTTGTTTTTTTGACTCTCCCTGTTCTCTAAGCTTCTTGTAAAGCTCAAGTTTTAAAAGCTTCCCTAAGCAGAACTGAACAGAATAATTATTTCATGTTTTACAAATGTTTTTGCTTAGAGAGATAAGAACCAAGTAGCCATAAAGGGAGAAAGAAAATGATAAACCAGGTGTGAACACCCCAAAACCACTGGATCAAAGCAATAAACTCAGCACCACTAGTCTTCTACCTGATTAGACTTTTTGAAAGGAATATTACGTAAAAAAAAAGAAAAGAAAGAGCAAGATTGTTGTCTCAAAGGTGGCTGCAGTATCTTAAGGAAGGACAATCTCCCATATACCCTTTGGACTGTAAAAGTGAGTACATAATATGCTGTAGATTCACTCCTTGTGAGATAGATCTAGCTCCTCCCTGCGAACAGAATAACTCTGTTCAGAGTTCTGGAGAAGTTAGAAACAGAGCTGCAAATCAACATCACAGGCTGCAGAAATGATGTTCTTCCTCCAAAGGGGCCTGCAGGGAGATGTCACACTGGTACAACACGGATTGCTAATATAATCCAGAGTAAATGCAAATTATTCAGCTCTACCTTGGGCAATACAAAATGTATTCATTTCACTTTAACCTACTTGAAATGCCTGAATGGAGGAACTTATTGACTTTTTAAATTATTGCTCATCTACCAGGAGTGCTTTCATGGTCTACTGAGAATAGGCAGAATGTGCTGTGTGCATGAAGAAAACAGATAACATTGATTCTTCAGCTTGCAAGGTTTCAATTATATCAATGCATGCTATATTTAGGAAGAGTATTCTAGACAGTCTTTCAGTCTGACTTCACGCGACTTAAAAATCTATTTTTTTATGGAAAAAATTACCATGAGACTAAAATTGCTGTAAAAGAGGATAAAATGAAATTTGCATTTTCTTTAGTAAGATAACTGAAATATTCCAATAAGAGTTATCATCTTCTCTAGAGGACTCAATACAGTGCCAAATGAAAAATTAGTAATTAAGATGGAGAACCTGAAGATCAGCATTAGAACTGTAGGCAAGGTGAGGAACTGGCCAAAGAGAAATGAGAACTAGTGTGAAATCAGAGTTCTTCAAATACTGGTCTTGAGCCTGATACTCTTAAATGGTTTCTTTAAAGACTTTGCAGAAAAAAAGTAGATGTGTGCTATTGTTCTTTCTCAGTGGCACAAAGCTGGGTAGCTGGTGAGGACAGAGGAGGTAGAAACATCTGATAGTAATGGCCCATCAGACTAGTGCCTGGGGTGTGCTGGTTCATGTGTAGACACAGTGAAATTATTATCAAAGCTCCACGCTTACTTATAGAGAAATGAAGTCATCATTCCTGTTCAGTTGCTTGTCTTGCCCATTTTGACATGGCTGACAGTTAAGCTGGAGGCAGAGTTTCCAGAAACACAGTTGAAATAAGAAAATTAGCCTTACTTATGTTTTTATCTTGTTGTCTGCTTTGCCAGTTCCTTTTCTAAGTATTTCATAACCATACTGATTCTTATATTAATATACTAAGTTATAATTATTTTTAATATAGTGGAATGTTTTTTGGCTACACAATAACATTTGTGAAAATTACCCTCAATATTCCTTTCAACAATCCTGTGGTGATGTATTATATGGATTTAACATTGCACTTCACTTCTAGCAGAAGACATTGGCACTCTCGTTTATGGAATGTGTACATATTTTTTTTTCTTTCTTAGCTAACAATCAAGGTCACTCTAACCTTGCTAGGAAAGTAGAGCATTTTCTGTTTATCGTCAGAACAATAATGCAGTTCTTGTGTATAAAATAAATGCCTTAACATTACATCCTTCCCCATGCAGCTCTGTAAAGGCAAAGCACTGAAGGTTAACAGGGTAGATGAAAACTGGAGAAATGGAAGTGGGATTAAATGTAATTGTGCAAAATGCAAGTCAATGCACTAGAAGGTTAATACTAGGTAATTCTGTCAGCAGAAGCTTATCACTTGGGAATGAGATCTTCCTAACAGGTGCAGGGAGGCAACAAAGCCTAAGTAGTTTTAAGATGGAGCTTGATAACTTTATAAAAGGATTATGACATGGTCCTGAGATAGCAGACAGCTGGGATTTGATGACCCAGATAGTTCTTTCCTAGTCTGTGTTTCCTTTTTGCTGGTGCTGCTGGGAAGAGTCAGTTGTCTCTGGTAGGATGGAGAGGTGCATATAAGGAGCTGTCAATCAGGTTTCACTTGTTTTTTTAAAGGTCTGGGAACTACTCAAAACCCCAAGGTAATAAAGTTTTCAGACATATGTGAAAATAAAGGTTTCTGGTGCCATACAATAAGTCTGTCTCATCCTTGTGATCCATGTTAAGGAGTGGCTTTTGATACCTAGGCCAGACCATCTGGGAAACCAAATTAGGGATACCTGGTAAGAGCACCTGGTGTGGTGTCTGGTGTGGAGCAGGAAAGCTGAGTAAGTAGTGGGAGAAGGGTGTTCTGCATCTGTGCGGGGTGGTGGTGTGTACCCGAAAAGGTTTGGATCAAAATGTCTCAGTCACAGGGATAGGATTTGTATGCAGCACATACTTAAGCTCTTAAAAACCTGAAAACTTGATCTCCCAATTACATGGGGCAAATAAAGGAGACAGAAGTAATGAATAATTTTCAGAGTTAGTGAAAAATCCTTAGATTATACAGACAGAGCAGTAGGATTAAGATTTGTTTCCAAAGTGTAACTACCAATTATCCAAATTTATCCTAGGACATTTGCTAGTGGGTTATAAGTAGCCATTTACAGTATCAACAAAAATATACACATAACATTTCCTGTTTTGTAACATGTTTTTGGTAAAAAAAAAAATTAGGAGCAGTATTACATTAATAGATACTTGAAGCCATGCATTTATTTCCATATAAATTAATTTTATTTTAGTCAAGCAATTATTTAAATAACTTCTCTATCCTTTAAAAGTAAGAATCAAAATATTCTACCCCAAAATGAGGAATACCAGTACTCCCATTACTCTCATATTTGAAAGTGAATAATATTATACCTCTGTTTTACAGACAGAACTTTTAGGAGAATATGTTGCCTAACATTCACAAATGTAAGACATTTAAATGAAGAAAGGAATGAATGGAATTCCTTTCACACAATTATAGCACTATAATTAAAGACAGAATATATATTAATCATTTCCTTTAAAACCAAAAAGGAACTTTGAAATCCCACAGGTCATTAAGTTGGCAACTCATTAAAAACAAGACATTTCCCATGCAGCAGCACAAATGTACTCCTTAGTTTCACAGAATCTCATCCTGTAAAATTAAAGTTAGATTCATAAGAAAAAAAAAAGTCAATGAAAGTCATGAATGCAGTTAAATTTCCATCCTTCTGTTGTAATAAGCATATAGGTGTATGAACAGATAATTTCCAAAATGTCTCGTCAGTAAGTGCCAGCAGAGAAGGTAGATAACCTTAATCTGACTTGGCTTTGAAAATATAAAGAAATGAGTATCAGCAAATCACGTAATATCTCATTTGCAGCTGAAGGGATCCATTTCCAATATTACGTTGTGATTTTTAATTTTCTGTCACTGCAAGAGATATTGTAATCTTATTCTGGCCTGAGAAATTTACCAGAAACCCTACCCAGAAACTCTTTTCTCATGGGAATTTATGTAGGGAATCTCCAAAGTCCTCATTATTTCAATACAGTCAGCCTTTGTGGTTACACTACCTACAAGAAAATTACAAAGGTTTTTTAGTGTATTGTTGGCCAAATCCCAGGTGCAGTCAGGAAGACATTTCTGCTTGTTCATATGATTGCAGGAATTTATGTCAGTGATGGCCTTTTCTCGGATATGTTTGGCATTGGTTACAGACAACAATGGTGAATTGAATTACATGGTAACTGAGTTATTCTGGGGGTTTTTCCTTGCAGGCAATTCTACAGAGGCAATAATTTTAAGTAGGATTTAATTAGAAATACTGTGACATGTTTTGATTGTATTCACACTGGGTGAGGAATGTCCCTTTTCCCCCCGTTGGGTTGAAGCTCTGAGTGCCTGGCTCAGCAGGGAAGGGGCTGTGGGAAGTGATGACATTTGCTGTAGTTGGGTTATTATTAGTACTACCCTGCCAGGGACACTGAGTTGGCTGGCAATGATATAGTGGCCAGAGTAAACCCACTGGAAAAGTGAGGTCACAGCAACCCTTCCAGGGGCTTTGTGGAATCAGAAAGATCTTGTTAGCTGCCTTCTCCCCTCAGGGCTTACCTCATCTCCCTGCCCTGTCTACCCCATCTAGCAGGTTCAAAGGACTTTGCATCTCCAGGGCGGCACACATCCCTCCTCCACAATCTGTCATGGAGACTTTGTCACTGCCAGGGTGAGGATAAATGCACTCTGAAGTAATATAAACCTCAAAAAAATTGTATTGATTTTCCCTGCCTAATTTTCAGTGGCAGGCTTGCCATTTAGGAAAATGGATGCTCATTCATATCATTAATTGCACTGTGTAGAGACTCTCATCTTTGTCCCTCACAGTCTAATGCTAGGGTTTCTGATCATGCTTTTCTTATGGGGCAATTTCACAATATAAGCTGGGTAAGTATAAAGTTATATTTCACAATATAAGCAGGCCTGCTTTCCACAGCCCTGTGCTCACACACTGCTTCCCTGAGCTGGGATTTAGATGTGACCACAAGTCAATCAAGCAGATGATTCCACAGAAGATGAACCCGTTGAAACAAGAAACAAAGGCTAATCATTCTCCCAAATCAGCAAGCTAATCTATCTCCATGTGCCCATACTGGATTGGGTCCCCTGCAGAGGGGGTGGTGGGGCCAACCGTTTTTGGCAACAATCAGCCATCACACCGACTTAGTGTGATCTCGCTTCTCTGGCTAATGGTTTCCTTTGAAGAGGCAAAAAGTTCAGGTTCCTTCCCCCTTGCTGAGGATTTTCCAGGGAGGCTGGTGTCCACGTTCCCATTTTACTGAAATTATCATCAAGAGCTCCGTTGCTGCGAGCAGGAGACCATCTGAGTTCTCAGACAGCATTCTTGTAACAAAGATGGCTATGGAAGAAGCAACTGACCTTCATCCCTCAGAGTCTGAAATAGAGGAGAGTGAGATCCAGCAGAAGCAACTACAAATTAAACTCAGTTTTAAAAGTAGCCTATGAAATTGCTGGGATTTCACCTTGACTATATTATATGATGAGATTTTTGACAGTCACCCTGCTGAAATTCATGGAGAGTCTCTTTTTATTGAGAGAGGTTTGTATTCTGCCAGTTTGTGATCACCCAGATAAATTTTCTTTGCTCCATTTTGCCAATTTTAGTTTCCTTTTTGCATTCAAACAAAGATTTCTTTCTCTCTAAACATTGCTTTTACTGCCTTAGGAGCATTGCCAAGCTTGTGCCCTTTTTAATTCTTTGCAGCTAGGCTGGAGCTTTTAATTCATGATATTTAAATAACATTTCAGCTTGATCATTTAACTCTTTCCTATCTCAGTTAACTTTCACATTCGGCTATGTAGTAAATCTTACCTAGAATAGTGTTAAGACTTGAACCTTGAACCAAGCCCTTGTAGCATACTGCTTCTATTTAGAAAACATGCATTTGGCTTTTGGGTTCTGTAAGAACTCACTCTATGCCAAATGGGAGCATTGTTTCAAGTTTAATCCATTAGAGTGAATTGCATTATATCCTACAGAGATAGGGACATGCAGAAGAAAAACACTGCACAGAAGGGAGAGGAATGAAATTGCTAGTTCAGAGGCTGTGGCTCATACTGTGACTATTCAAATGAATGCTTACTAGTAAAGGAGCTCCACTTGAAAAACAAGATTGGAAAGAGAAGAAACTGGGCCAAGGAGCACAAGTGCTCACAGAGTACTTTGTGACAATAAGACAGAAGCTGTAAAAATTCTTTTTTTTTTCTTTTGACTTCACAGAAACTCCTGGGATTATCCTGCATAACTTCAAGTGCACATTGTTTGCTGTTTTCTTAGTGCTCTTTCTAAGGAGGAAGGCATATTGTGTGTCAAAGCTGTGGTTATTTCTTTACCTTTGTTTGGGCTTATGTTCCTACTGTCATAACAGCAGAATCATTTTACTGGTCTGCTGGTACAGGCATCTCAAGTCTCATTCAAAAATACCCTGAAAAAGAGCACATGTTGGCCACTACATCGAGAGATTAGGCTTGTCTTTATATAGAGGTAATCTGTGATGTGTGGAGCATTTCTAAGTAACTATAGAGCACTCAGTGATTGCCTGAGTTGGTTTTTTTTGGTGTATCAGCTGTGATACAAAGGTTTGTTATATTCCCACATTCTGTCTGCAATGGGTTTGAGAAAAAGAAATATCCAGTCCCCTCCACAATCTTTGAAGACTTTGGCAACTACCAAAGTCTTCAAAGATGTTGTGAGAGGTAGCTGTGCAGAGAGTTCTCTTTTCCTGTGCACAGTCAGATCTTCTATGTGATGAGGAATTTTCCATTATCTCAACAGCCTCTTTATCTGGACCAACTAAAACTGAGTCAATGTAAAAAGGAGGTATTTTTGAAGTGAGCCATACTTGGTTCAGTGTATAAGCATTTAAGTGGGTGTAGAGTTTGCATACCATGTAACAAATCTGTGAATAGGCTGTGATAGTAATACTTGTGGAAATGTTGCCTTTTTAAAAGAAATCAGCATTTTGGTATTGCATATATCAGAGACAATTTGCATTCATATTGTATACAAATTTGCTGCTGCATAGATACAAATTAAAAGCTATTTTGATTTAAAGTGTCAAAAGAGAGCAAATATGAATTCCTGCAAGCATCTCATCTTGTTTTGATGTGTGCTAAACCATTTCACTGTGCTCTTAGTATTAGGAATCACACACTTTACACCTTATACTGTGGAGGTTCTCTGAGTTGATGGAGTCCTATGGGGTTAGGACTTTCTCTTCTCATGCTCCTTGTTTACAGAAAGTCATTGCCATCTAATATTAGGAACTCAACATCCCTGCCAGTTCCTGGGCCGAATTTAAAAATGTTTGTTTTGAAACTGGTCTTTCATTACTGCTCATCTAATTTTCTGTAGACATGAAGCCATGCATAAAATCATCTCATCAAACTGCTGTGTACTTTTAAAAGATATAATGGCGTAATGTGATTTTCTGTTTTCATGTTTTTCACATGAACATTTTTCTGGGCCATGTAGAATAAATGGCCTGGGTCTGTCAACTGAGCTGTTCTGCTTCCTGTGCTTCCTAAATTCCCTGTAGCTGCATCTTGCAAATGCCTGTTCATTAGGAGGTACATGATCTGGTGTCTCTGAGTAAATAATTTATCATCTTCTGTAGAGAGGCATTCCAGTCTTTTCTGATAATCAGCTTCAAATACATTTACATCACGGGTAAAATAGATATCGGATGTTTTAGAGCTTTTAAAGTGAAAACAGTGTGGTGGCTTAAGGTGAAATCAAAAAGGCAAGATGGAGGAAATGAAGGACATAATTTAGGTCAGTCTTCCCTCCCACTTCTTGTCATCAGCTTTCCGGTACCGAGCTCGTTTCAGAGCGAGCTTTCTCCGGACCAAAGCGGGAATTCCCGTTCGCTGCTGCCGCCGCCTCCTTGCGCTGAGCCGGGCGGCAGGGGGCGCCACTCTCTGCCCGGCCATCCGACCCCCGGCCCCGCCATCCCCGGCCCCCTCCCGCCGGCCCCGGGCCATGGGCGGTTCGGGTCGGGGCCGGTGGGGCCCGTGTGTGACCGCGAGCCTCGGGCCGTGTCGTGCTCCGGTGTTAGAACAACCCCGCCGAGCGCGCACGTCCCGCACGCCAGCGCGGCCGAGCCGGAGCGGAGCGGGAGCGGAGCGGGATCAGCGCTGCAGCGGGAACAGCCGCCCCCCCTTCCCGCTGGGCTGGGCGGGCACGGGCGGACCGGGCACCGCGGCGGCATCGCGGACATCAACTCCTGGCGAAGGACGCCTGACCCTTTCCTGACGCGAAATTAGCCCGAGCTAATTTCCTGACGCGAAATTAGCTGCCGTAGCTCCGTCTTGCTAAACTCTCCTAATATACACATTTTCTGAGCTGTGATCTTGCATTATTCCCAGGGGTTCTCCAAGAAAGGAAGTGGAGAATGTTCTTTTCAAAAGCATGAAGTGGGAAAATGTTTAGAACTATTTATAGCTGCACTCAGGCTGTGGAAATCCCAGACATTATAAACTATTTATAGTTGTTCTCTGGGTTAAAAGGGTAAAGTCAGAAATCTTATTGAAAAAGTTGCATATGCTTCTTATCCATCAGTTAGATTAAATGAGTCTTCTGAGCGCAGGATGGGGCTGGCTGAGATTGATGAAAACTAGGAGGAATCAAAGATGAGGTGGAAACACCAATTCAGAGAAACACCCATCCCACGTTGTGGAAACAGCAGGGGCTCTGTGGCACCTGCGGGCTGAGCCCAGGGCCAAAGGGTGCTAGGGACATGCAGAGTCACTCCTTAGCTGTGGCTGCTGACAGCAAGTTCGAGCCTTCCACTGTCACAGGCTTCTCCATCCTGGCTGTTCGGGGATCCCGTGCTGGCTGCCAGTGTGTTAGAGCTGCTGTCTCTGCCTGCCTTGGTGCGTCAAATCTCTTTATGCTTTAAATCCTTGGGATCTGTGCATGAGCCTTTTCTTCAGTGAGCTCACTCAGACATTGGGAGGCAGCAGGTATCATCAGGGGCATTATTTTGTATGTTCTGGCCGTGCTGCCTCAGCAGCTCCAGCAGCTGGGATCACCTCCATGCAGATGGCGGTGGGCTGGGCTGCCGGGATGGTTCCTGGGGCTGGATGGGGCTTCCCGTCCTCACAGCACCTGGTGACTGACTACATTTCAAAAATAAATCATCTCTAAAGCTTTTTCTGCTTTTGTCAGAATTGTCTGGACCAAGCCTGAACTTGCTGTAAGTAATTAAAGAATTCCGTAGAAATATCTCTACTGACATTTGAACACAACCAGCAGATGCAATCTGACCAAAAATGTCCTGTATAACATGAGAAAAATGCCGAAGTGCAGCTCATTAGAACAGAAATATCTTATCAACCCTGTTATGTAACTAATTTAAGGGGAAGCTTTTCTTACTGTAACCTGCATCATTTCAGACATGAAATCTCAATGATGTTTGCTTCTTACTGCTGTGCTTCTCTGAAGTGTGTGATGAAGTGTGCAAAACCAGCACTCTTTAAAACTCCCAAAACCAAACATAAAGAATTATTATTATTATTATTATTTAAAAAAACCTCCTATCATCCAACATGTTTTGCTCTGCTTGACTAGAGTATCTTTCCATTAGTATCACTGATAAATGGATTATTTCAAGTCTTGAAAGTAGTATCTTAGTATCTTCAGAAAAAACTCACTTTTCTTTGAAAAGTGGATTTAAGTGTTTCATTTCAAAGAAGAGAAATTATTATTTTTGCTCTAAGCCATGCTTCTCTTTGCCACTGCTGAAATTTGTGCCAGTGTCTTTAAAGCTTGTATCGTTTGATGTTTACCATGATTTTAGGGTCAGCAAAGAGCTGCGGTGTGGTGATTACACTAATCAGGTAGGCAGTAACTTCTTACTTAAAATGGATTTTTGTCTGCTAGTGCTTTTGTTGGTCCTTCCAGCCTTTTGGACAAGCATGTGTGGGTGTCTAGATTGCCCTACCTTCTGCCTGCAGTCTCTGTGAATAGAAACATGGGGTGTTCAAACAAACATGTACAAACTACCTGCTTGTTCTTCTGTTATCTTACTCTGCTTTCCCCAGCTTAGCTTGGTTTCTGTAGTGACCCACAATGGATCATACAAAAAGGTTTCTTGGAGTAAAAATAACCTTGGAAGTAAGGTATCCTTTTTTCTCCTCACATCCCTCTTCAGGTATAAGAGGTTTCATAGATGACACTGCACATGCTGATAAGCACAGAATAACTCCCCTAGATCACACCACAGCCTTCACTGTTGAAAGAAGAAAGCCCTAGAGCCCAGCTTTGTGCACTCATACCTTTACTCTCCTTCATGGTATGAAGGGCCGATGACCAAATCTGAGATAAAGTTGGTTTGACAAAGCCAAACTCCAGTTTAGGAATGAGTTGAGTTTAGGATCTAATTTGTCACAACTAGCATTTTGATAACTCCATAAATAATTTTATTAACCCTGCCATGATTCTCTCAATTGTTCAGCAACATCGAACATCAAAAAAGAAAAAAAAAAAAAAAAAAAAAAGAAAAACAAACAAACAAACAAACAAAAAAAACCCAACCAAAAACCAAACAAAAAAACCCACCCACCAAAAAACCCCAACAAATCAAACCTCCAGACTTATAAGGTTGCAGCTAAACTTCTGTTTTAATAGGCAGACTTACCAGATGGCATCTTTTACTGGCAGTAATGCAGCCATTTACAGCCTTGTTAGCAGCCACATGTATGTTACTCAAGAGTTTTCTATGACAATCCTGGATGTTTCTACAGGATATCTTATTGCACTGTGCCTCCCTTCTTCAGAATCACAAATTCATCAAGAGTTCAGGTCATTTTCTTTCCCTAAAAGACAGAAAAATGTTTTACAGCACAGTATTTTAAAAAACCCAAACCAAAACAGGATGTAAAATAAATAGCATCATTTGTCCATAAACCACCAGATTGTTCTGCAGGAGCAGTGGATAGACAGGGCGTGTGCTGATTCAATTCTAAGGTAGCCCTTTCTCCTTATTAAGGAGACCACAGGCCAACAATGAAGAACCTCTGACCCTCTGTGGTGCAGCAGAAATAAAGTATAAAGGAAATAAAGCTTCTCTCTGAATTTTCTAACTTGCAAAATGTAGCTATCAGTTTTCAGGTATTCAGTTAGCTGAATCATGGCCAATAATGGAACAGAAATCACTTGTGAAGAGGCAGATGCTAATACTTTCCTTGCGCAGGTCATGCAAAAGAGCACAGCTCTGCAAGTTAAAAACAAACATTATTTCTAGGTACCCATATTGATATTCTGCAGACAAAATTTATTAAGTCTGTAAATATAGCTGGATTCAGTGGCTCATTGTACAGATTATCTTGATATCAAACCCACAGCAAAGCAGTGTTTTACGTCACTGACTACCAGTAATAGCAATGCAGAAGCAGAGGTGTTGAGTTTAAATGTCAGCCATGACCTGAAGCTCTCAGCATTTTCCCACACTCAATTTGAAACATCCAGTTTTCCTGAGAGACCCCTGTATTTGTACTTTCCTTGTATAACTTGGGATTGGACATTTGTACACCATTTTTTTCTTTGTGTTGGGAGCTGGAAGTCTAGCTTAAGAATAGCCTTACTAGGGACTAAAGTAGCAATTTTCTTAATGAATTGCTGATTATACGCAGGCCAGCTACTGAGAGAAATGAAAAAAAGCAAGACCACTGATATGAGTAAATTGTATTAGTTACAACACAACAGAGCACTTGTTCCTACTTTGAAAAAAGCAAAGATTTTCTTACCTCAGTAACTGAAGTTAGTTCTGTCAAAAACACAAAAGCAAAAAGTTACCAAGTTGAGATCAAGTATGGCTGTGGTTATTTATGGATAAATTCAAACTCTGAAACTGTTCTTTAATTCATAGGAGAGAATTCTGTTATTATTTTAGATATAAACAGTAGTAGAATACAAGACACAGAGAGGGTTGGAAACTGTACTGGGAGTCCTTGTAAGTGAGCAAGCTCTCCCACACACTGCATGCCACAAATAAATGGCATCTGTGCCAGGAAAGTAGGCAGAACTGACCACTTTTCTACTCACTTCCTATGGCTATATACTCATTTCATAGTCTGGTCCATGAAAAGAGACAGGTTTGTACTGTTGCTACTGGAAGCATAGTCTTTCAGCAGTATAGGGAGAACATCAAAAGAAGGTGGAGTAGTGGTGGGGCCACAAAGTTGGATTGCTAAGATTATTTGGATGCAGACTTCTGCCTCCAGGGTTGGAAAAATGATGGTTAATTAGGATGGGTATTCTTAAGATTCAACCTACACTATTTCAGGTTGTGACTATGACAGTCACAACTGAAGCTATAGCAGACTCAGGTGTCATTAGTTTCCTTGAAATGTTGCAGCCATAGATGCAACACACACCTCTGCTGCCCTGACCAGATGTAGTGGGCCATCATCAGGAGGTTGTCTCTCTGCAGTATTGCAAACCACTGTAGATCATCAAACCTATCACTTCCAGGTAGTTTTGGAAGGTGCATAGTGTCTTGTACTATTGCCTGGCAGCAAAAAGGCCAGGAAACTCTGGGAACTGGTGCCATCAAGATTGAGGGACTCACCATGCCATTCAGCAAGATTGTCCAGCTTCCAACAATTCCTACCTCAGTTGTTTTTAAATCCATATAAATTTTTAACATCCACTAAGTTCCACAGCTTGATTCTATGTGGTGTGAAGAGTAACACTGCCCTCTCAGCCATCACTTTTGAAGGCAGGGGATTCCCCAGTTATTGCATTCATTTCTCATAGAGAGGACACTTTTAAAGTTTGACTTTGCTGCCCCTCTCTGAACCCTCTCAAATGTCCTGTATCTGTCTAGACACAAGAGAGAACAGAACTGAATACCTATGTGCTGGGAAATGCAAAGGAAGATGCTCTAGGTGGCAGGAAGTAAAGAACCTTTCTTGAATTTAATGGGCAGTCACCTTTTGGATTACTTAGGCCTTTAGCTCTCTAACTTAGGTATGAGACAAAGCTTCCCAGGATACAAACCTCTCTTCATTAATGATATAATCTCCTGGAAAACTTCAGTTGGATATTCAGACAATCTTTATTAGGAGTCTTTGTGCTTCTGCTGTCTTTGTGCCTACCTACACTTAACTCAGATGCTCTAAATAGCATAGATAGCAAATTTAGTCATATGAGTTACCCTCATAAAGGTATACAGAGAACTGAAGACCTGGATACAAGGCCCTTGTCAGCCTGGGCAGATCCGAGCTCAGATCTCCCATGAGAGCTGTAGCTTAATAGCTTGTGTGTAGCTTAGTGCTGGTGGTCTAGGTATGCAAAAGATTCCAATTGGGAAGGCAGAAGAGGAGATCTGATTCTGTAACAGAGGGACTGCGATACTGTGCAAGAGTACTGCTTAGAGACTATGGGTTTCTGTCTCTCATACAACACTCTTAAAACACAATATATATATGAAATATCCCTACTAACATCAAGGAAAAAGAGAAGACAAGAAAGCACAGAAGGAGAAGAGGCTGGATAAAATCAAGGCAAAGTGAATCTCAAGTTCTATAATTTCAAATTCTTTTATTTGCAGCCCTTTAGTAGCTTCTATATTGGTCATCAAAATATGTTCAACATCCCTGCACTTAAGGACATTCTTCTCTTCATCAAGTGGGAGACTGAGAGTAGCTGGGAATAAAATAACAGTGTTGATTCCCAGACTAGAGAACTCTGCTTTTAGCGTCAATTTTTTATTCAAGCCTGTGTTGCCTGGGCAATGTCAGGGAAAATATAAATTCTCTTCTGTAGGAGGAAATGCTCTTCCTCTAACTTCTAAAATGCTTATCTTTGTGTACAGCTGAAGTATGATGAAGCATATGTCCAAAAAAGTGTATTCCCAAGTCAGCATTTCAAGTGGGTGTGAATTTCAAGTTATTCAGAAATATTCAGTCATTGGTGGGGGTGAGGAGGAGCACCAGATTTCTTTAAGTGTACATTAAAAGTGGCAAAGGGACCAGCCAGGCTCTTCACAGAGGTCAAGTATCTGCAAGCTTATAGCAGGGTTCCCAAGTGTCTTGATTGTCATATGAATTGACACATTGGGCCGTAATCAGAGCAGGTCCATATTTGTTCATTTATTGAACTGAAACTTTTGCCCTTCCCACAAATGTTAAGATCAAAAATCCTGGGTTTGCTCAGTTTAATATTTAAAAAGTATAATGTGGAATTTTGGGTGTTGTTTTAGTTTTTTCCACAATATGTTGCACTGAACGTTTAACGTCATGACAATTTCCATACTGCATGCATAAAAATCATCTTGGATTTAGGCTTATTTCTAGATCCATGGGACTACTTACTTGACAAAACTTCCCCTGAACAAATTTCAGTTTGAGTGAATGAGCTGGAATGTTTCACTCCAGGGGAGAAAATCTGGAAAATGTTTTTTCTTTACCCCATACTTGCATCCCAGTCAACAACTAAAAATGTAATTTAGAGATGAGATCATCTCCCTAACAGTTCTCAATAATGAAGCTATCTCCTCCTGTGATTTTTAAAGTGTATTTCTTTAATTATTAAACGTTTTGAAAAAGTAAGGTCTTAAAAGAGATCTATGTACTGCAAAAAGAAACCACTTGCAGAAGAGTTTCCAAGTTTCAGCTTCAGCTGCCATGACTGTCACATACACATGTCACATCAATAATATTGTGAAACTGTTTCCCTTTGCACACTCCTTCCTAAAGATCTGGTTCTCTCTCTTAAAAGCCCTGAGTGTATAGCTCCATAAAATCTGTGATGAAGAAGGAAAACACAAACTCCAAGCAAACCTTAAACCTGTCTGGACTGGTAGTACCAATCCTTTCACCAACTCACATGTAGCTGCACCTTTTTTTTTTTTTTTTTTTCCTTTTCTTTTAAATATATCTCTAAGACAATGTGAAGGATATTTATGGGCATTGATAAATCCTCTTGGAAAATAAACACTCCATGGCAATTCTGTCTCTAGTGATAGCTCAGGTGCTTTCCAGACAACAGAAGCTACAAGGCAAACAACACGAGCTGGCACGGAAGAGGTCACAGGAAGGTTCAGCCAGTGTGAGCTGGAGATTCCCAGGGGCGAGGAAGGTGAGGACGTGTTGGCAGGCTGGGAGGGCTGTGTCTCCAGCACTGTGCCACAAATCACTCTGTGAAGGATGTTGGCTCTGGCAGTCAGGGGAACGTGCAGTCCTGCATCACACCTGGCTGCTACTTAACACCTCGGTCCTGCACAGGAGCCTGAGCCACCCCCGGGTGATTAGAGGTTGTTTCACATCTGTATCAACAGAAGGAACACCCTGCTTTGCCAGGTCCCAGCAAAAACTTTCAGCAGACACCTGTGCTGATTACAGTGGTTATTTTTTTACCACTGTCAGTTTTCAACCACCCTGTTATCAGCTGCTGCCTGACGCTGTAGTACAGGTGATACTCTTCCAGACCCTGTAGTTTGGTCCTGTCATGCAAAGAGCTAATTGTGAAATACAGCAATAAAAGGAGATCAGAAATAAGACCCTGATTATTGCAATAGGACCACAGCCATTTGGTTTTATTTTATAAGAGCTGTCTTTAAAGATGACTGCTGGCACAGACACAGGCTTGTTAATACTTTTCAGTTTTCAATGAGCAAATATTTTTTTTTTTGTTGTCTGTTTCTTTGGAGGAAAAAAAAAGTTTAATCCATTTTCTAGACATTGTTCCTGGTATACCTCAACTTTAAGGTTTATAAATGTTAGAAACACTGCTCCACACAGCCACAGTTCTTGCTCAGAAAAACTAATTTAGAGCACCTTTGCTTCACAGTCCCTAAGGTTTCACCAAAAAAAAGTGTGTGTGTGCTGGCAGCTTCCTAGCACTGAATGTGCTGATAGCACTTCAGCACATAATGCAGTTGTGCCTAAATTACATTCTACACAGATCAATTAATATAACACAAGTTTTTTTTTAGTGGAACTATGAACTGATGATCAAGTGATGCAATAGTTTTTATTAGTTATTTTTATTTTAAAAGGAACAATCTCCAAAAGGTTGACTATGGTTGAGTCAGGAAAATATCCAGAAATATAAAACCAGCTCAACAAATCTGTAGTTTGTAAGTCAATACCAGATGCTTCATATACTGGGATCACTGTGAATATTTAGAGACTTCTTACTCAATTGATATACATACCACAAATGCAGTTGCAATCTAAAACTGATTACAAAAACAGAAAGGGAGAAAAGAGACCTAAGATCCACCTACCTGACTGGCAATCTTTCTTTCAAACACTTCCTTAGCCAATCTTACATTATTAGTCACTGAAACAAAGAATTATTTTTAGATTCTAAACTATTTTTTATGGATATACGGCTTGAATAGGACACAAATTTTGCTGCCATTCTGACACAGCTTAAGCTTTCAAGGCCATGCCTGTGTTTGTCCTCAGTATTTGTGTATTTGCCAATGTGAGTCCCCACTAAATTATGCAAAATGTGGTAAAAGCTCTTCTTATCTCTGGAAGAGGAAGGATGGGAGGGATGTTGGTGGTGCACCCAATTGGTACCACCTATAGCGCTGATGAAAGTAAAATGAATTAAAATGTGCTGGGAGTTAAATTACATTTACAAATTAGCTCAGCTAATGTGAATCTCACAGAGGAATAATACTTCTTTTGACTTTTCACTATATTTTAATTTAAACAGGTTCCTAATCAACTTAAGCTATCTTAGAAAGACCTTTAATGGTACTAATGAGATTGGGCTAGAGAGCCTTTGGCAGGGGAGCAGAATCTCTCTGAGGAGACACACCAGCTATGCTGAGTAATTTTCACTCATGAATGGCAAAAGTATTCTTGCAGGATGAAAAAGGTAAGGCAGGATGAAAAAGGTAAGGAAGGTTAAGACAACTTCTGGAAAAAAAAAAAAGGCAATAAAGGAAATCAGTAAAAGTTAAGTAGATCTTCCTAGTAAGGAGAGCCCAGTACCTGTTTGCAGAGGAGAGAGAACATAGCTGTGCTGTGGCAGAATGTTTACTGACCACTGCATGTTGCAAGATCTCAGAACTTGAAACTACCCATGAATCACTGATGCTTCTTGGTGCTGGGTGTACTCTTAGAAAGCAAGTCAGTCAGGGTGGACAGCAGTTCTATTGCCCAGAATGTGAGATCAGAATTTGGAATTCAATTTCCTGCTGGCTATATATGCCTGTCTACTACAAATTCTCTAAGAAGAGCCAATAGATAGGGATTTCTATCAACCATATAATTTAAGGTGGAATTATCTACATTGGCAGATTGTTTTATTGGAAACATTTTAGTTTTTTTAAAAAGGATATTAGACTTTTCACTGTCAAATCTGTTACATGTGTGACTAATAAAGACCAACAAGATGATCCAAGAATTTACAATTTAAATAGCTGAGACTAATCTTAAGAAGATTTATGAGAAAGCTGATTTGGAGTGCTATATTCTATAAATTAATAGTGTCAGATTTTTTATAGGTACACTTAAGAAGTTACTACAAAATAAACCCAGGAGGTTGTTATAGTCAAAGTTAAGCAGTATAATTCAATCAAATGATTCTGTTATTTACTGGCATCCATATGTTCACATGCCACAACCTATATAAGTATTTTTATTTTACTATATAATACTTGGCAACTACCTTCTTAATAAGGGGGCTCATAAAGTCAAGGCTGAAGAATGATAACATGTTACCAGTGCTCTGCACTGAATAGGTAAATAGTTTTGATGATAAACTATATAATTTGTAGACAGACATGATTGCCTAATTTTGTATCAAACATACCAGTTTTTATATCAAACATAGATTTCCTAGATAAGACACTGTTAAAAATTTGTATATCAGAAAACTAAGCAAGGAAAATTCCTCAGTAAATTTGACTTTGTAGTTTATATACCAAATCCAGATATGTAACACTTGAAAATGAGGTCTTAACCTTTGGAGTTACAGGTGCTTAGCATTTCAGAAAATAAAATCAGTTTAATTTTCCATAAAAAATCCTAATGTGGAGCTTTTCCATTTTAAGTATATTTAACATTTTTCAGAGCAACGATACAAATGCAATTTGTACCTGAAACTGCCTGTCACCCACAGATACTGCTGAACTTGTTTTGAAGAAAGAGGCTGTATAATCCTTGTTTACAGAACTTTTGTATTCAAATCTCTTTAAAAGCCCAAGAAGTTAGAACAATGCAACAGAATGGCAATGTAAAAATAACATAAAAATGAACCCTTATACTTCAATTTTTCCAAAATATTAACTCAAAATAATAATTTTCTGTACAGAGTTTTGATTTTCTTATGCTATGGGAACTCTAAGAGGAACACTGAGTTTGGAGGGTGTGAGTTATGAGCTGCCTTTAAATTACTTGATAACATTACTCTCTGTAATGATACCTCATTTTGATGGTACTTTATCTATTTTATACATAAATAGGTGCTATGCAACATACTTTACATACAAACCTCACTTTGTACCTGCTAAAAACAGATCTACGGATTAAAGAAGAATTTAATATGTAAGACATTTTTATACATTTTGCAAGCATACCTAAAGGATTTCATAGTATGTTCCCTTTTCAAAAGATTTTAGCATTTGAATGATGTGCTGTCTTAGTGCATTTAACTGAAAGTCAGTAACTGTGGTTTCAGCCTAGGTGTAAGGTAGACACATTTTGAGATTCAATTAAAGACTTTGAAATTAAACAATACCTTAACAACACATCCGAGCATAATTACTGAGTTTCACTTAGTTTTGAAAACTCAGTTTAGAAGTGCAAGTTTACATCAGCAGGTGTGAGTTGAGCACCATGGGCAATCTTATCCTTTCACTAAAGAAATGTATTTAGCAATGATCATGAAGATGTGGCATCATGGCCCTTCTGGTGTGTGAAGAGGCACTTGGACTTGAGGAGCCAACAGGATTCCTGCATCTGCCCTGGCAGCACAGCTCCTGCTGACTGCACCAGCCCCAGCTCAGGCACACCCACCCATGCTGAGTGCACATCTCTCAACTGCACTGCAACAAGTCTTCACTTGAAGACTAGAAATTCCACTCCCTCCCAGTGAATAGTGACTCCTTCAGCTTTTAATTCCAAAAGTCTTCAACAAATAAACAAAAGGAAGATGACTTCTATTAAGGAAATACTTTATTTCAAACCCTAAAGATTTCACAAGATGAACACTTGCACAAATATTAAAAATATAGAAATTGTTCCTCTGTATTTATAAGTATGTAACTTGCATTTTCTTGGGAATTCCCTTCACAGCTTATTTTTTTGTCGAATCCAAGCTGTGCGCGTTTCCTTACAATCATATGGAAGCTCTTGAGTTAGCTCACGTCTGAAAAATGTAGTTTTCCATAGGACATATTGTATATTGAGTGATTGAATCTAAAATACATAAATAAAAAAACCCCCAGGATTATTTAAAATAAAATGCAAAAGAAACAGATGATAAAGCAACAATGTTCTTCAGAGCAGTTTCTGGTATAAAGCAGTTTGGTGGAGCTGAGAACTCAGAGAGAGAAAAGAAATGCCAACAGTCAAATGATAATAGTGCAAGCACTTACCATTTACTTAAGTTTTAAAAAGGTGGTGCATTATTGACCTATGTGCTTTTTGTTCTGGTCAACCTTGAGTTGCCAATTGGCAGCTTGGGTTAATAGCAGAAAGCAGATAGCCACAAACCAACTGGATTGCAACAGTGAAGTGTGAAAGATAAGGAATGCCTTCAGATCTGATTTATTTGATTAAGACAGCAATTTATAGGTGACACTGTTATGTTCATACTATTATGCACACAGTCGCTGAGAAAGGGGCAGAGCTTCAAAGCTCTGTATCATTCCTTTAAAGCATCATATAGGAATACTTTTTTCAGAGATTTGATGATTCATCAAAATGAATTAAAACCCATTTACTGAAATGTGACCTTGCCTTGAAAGCAGGACATAGTAATTAGAAATCAGACTGCAAAAATGAACCGAGGAATCTATAAAAGGCACAAAAAAAATCAGTCTTTGTTTGTTAGCAGCTGGATATGCAATTCCTTCAGTCCACTGATGAGCTGAAGGTGGCCTGTCCAGCTGCAGGGAGCTCATGAGATCCTTGGCCTGGGATAAGGCAGAACTCCATGAGACCAGTAGATGAGTGGGACACACGAATCACACACTGCTTTAGATCATTACATTTGTCCATCTGGTGCACTACTACTGGAAACTTTTGTGTTTAATTTACTCTTATTTTTAGTCCTGCACAAATCTCTGGTTTCATCATCTGCTTACGTTTTTTTTTTTTTTTTGCACACTTGCTCTCTAAGTCTTCTTGGAAGCTGGAGAAAGGTACAAAAAACAATGCCACCTTCTTACACCTCTCTTGTCAGTCTTCACAACTTTATCTTATACTTTAAGTATGAAATAAAATGTACATTTAGATGAGTATTTTTTCCCTTATGGGTCACTTTTCCTTTCTTCTTTAGTGGTGTTTTCATTCAGGTTTTAAGACGTGATCTGACAGCATTAGAGGTCAAAAGATTAGGACTTGCTTGGCTACTCTCATATAACATCAACTCCTGTAGTACATTTATTGCTAGGGTATGAGCGACACACTTTCTGGAGAAGTTTGAGAGAGCATATGACATGAATGAAATCTTATTTTTTCTAAATAAGGTCCCTTTTTGGAAAATACCCTTGCTGAAAATAGTCTGTCCGAATGTGTTGCAAATGAGTTAGAAAAATGATAGACTAAGAACTCAGAAACATAACAGCAGGTGTTAAAAAGAAAGATTTTCCAAGTGAAATGGAGATTGCAAAAATTGTCTTTCAAATGTACAATACGGCATTCAGGAAAATTTCAGAGGGTGCCAGTCACCATACTTCAGTATTACTATGCCAATTTATACCAATTAAAACTACATTTAAAGTTGAGATGTATGCTGCTTTAGAAAACAATTGTCATATAGGCATTTTCCCATAATTTAATTTGCTCTAAATGAAACCATCATACAAAAGATAAAATTGAAAATATTTGGAATATATTTTTTTGAGGAAAAACTTAAATGGTGAATACCAGAGGTCAGGAACATAAACCAGAACCATCATAAAGCCCTCTTAGCTGTAAGAGAAAGATCTCACCATAGAGACAACTTTCCTGAAAATCTAGCTGTAGCAGTTGGTTCCATTTTCTTTCCTTCATTACCTCAGTTTAGTGGAATACTTTTGATATTTTTAATACATATTTTACAATATTTTATAGAAGTTGAAATTTGGTGTCTTACCTAATACCCATTTTTCTGATAAAGATATTATTTCCTGGTACTTCTTTCCTGGTTTTTTTCCTATACAGATTTTTGCTTGACGTAAGGCTTTACATATTTTCCCTCCTGCCAGCTGTATAAGTTCAATTAGCTTTTTGCATGGTGGCTGACTGGTAGGAGATACAAACATGATAGGCTGGTTTGAAAAGAGATTTTGCTGGTATTTTCCTGTTGATAGATGACGCTGAAGCCGGCAGATCTGTATTTGAGGAAACAAAAAAATTAATTAACCAATGAGTTACATTTTTACTCAAAGTAAGGCTAATCCTTGTTTTTCATAATTCAGAAAAAATATATATATATTAGTATGAAGTTATTTTTTCAGGTGTATCAGAAATTCTTGGTTAAATATACAAAGCATTTGCTATACTTGATCAACACAATTCCCAAACCAGAGTTTGAGATTATTTCATTATAGGTGAGATATTTTACCTATAAGACTTCTTGAAGCACTTGACAATATTCTTTTTCACCATAGTCTTACATTCTTACATTTATAACACTGACCATCACACAGAAATCTTAAAGGATGTTATAAATATAGTCCTGCAGCACAAATACAAACTGTGATAGCCTTTATAACATATAATGCTTGCCAGTTTGTATTGGGGAGTTTACAAACATATCTAACTCAGAGTTTAAACTACTTTAGGACCTCTTTTCCCCTCCTGTGCTCCACAGATACAAACTATATTTTTGCTCAGATGTATGAAGTAACATAAATGTATCAGGACTCAGAGCATAACATTTACTGTAAACCATTTTGTGTCCATAAAACCAAAAGAAATTTCTCTATGAATGCTGTGCAGCTTGTAACATTTAATAATTATAAAAAACCCCTGCTTATATATATCTATATAAGGCAAATTTTCTTCTCAGTATGTAACTGGAAGAACAGTGTTCCAGAAGTTAAAGCCATTTTCTTTAGTTATAATATGCATAAAAGCATACACCATGGTATGCAAAATAAAGTTTTCATACCAAAATGAAAAAAAAAAAAGGGTTGTATTTCTTAGTGTGAGGCAGCTATTTACCTGCCAGAGCAATGCAGGTAACAGCTCTGATTTGGTATCGCTTGTCAAAGATTGGAAAATTTATAATGAGACTGGAGGTAATTGCAAGATGAGAACAAAAAGAAATGTTTCATACTATGTAATGCTTGGAATTTTTATAGAGATGACAACATGAGCATGGAGGAAAGGTCACTTTGCATATATCTGGTTTATATGAAACATCTAAATATGAAACTGTAGTATGTGAGAAGGTGTAACTGGAGCAGTGGAAAAAATTAGCTGTTGAGTGGATTCCTTCCACTCAACACATAAACATGCTGTATGAAACTATAGGCACTTAAGAATCTAATGTGATAATGTATGTGCTTGGCAGATGTGCAGCCAAAGTAAGAATCTCCACCTGATTTGCAGGGGTTTATAAAGCCAAATGGTTCCATGGCATGTTCACAGATAAAAGTCCAAATGAATTGCCTTAGCACTTCTAATCAATGAGTAGAGGAAAATCCTGCAAAGTCTGAAACCCATGGTAACATGAGGCTTCAGGTCAGGGGCTCTGTGTCACTGGCCTCTGCTGTTCTGGGACATGTCAATCCATGTCAATCTGAATTTTGAGATCTCCTCCGTTAATAAATAATTCAGCTTTCTCAGATTGTTAATTCCTTGATTGCTCTCCTGAGAATAAAATTAGGTTGATTTTTTGCTTTCTGAATTCAATAAGTTATAAAGACAGTGACTGCTATGGATGCAGCAGACCAAGAAGACTCAATCACAACCAAAGAAATACCCTGTATTTTCTATTCTTTTGTTAAGTTTAGTTTAGGAATGGCATAGCACACCTAATCCTGTCTCATAGCTGCTAAATAATTCTATTGATCACAGTATCATTGCAGAGTTATATTGCAGACTTTGGAGGACCCAAACTTACTGAATATATCTGATGGCTTTTCCTCCACCTGATGCCTTGCATGTGCAGATCTGGATTTGGACTCAGTGGAGTATTGCCTACCTCCATCTGAGCAGAATGCTGTTCTAGGAGTGCCTTTCTGTTAGGCATCTTGGTGTCAACAAAACCAGAAAATTAATAATTTTACTGTTTTAATACATGGTATCAGATTTGAAATTCTCTAGGGGTACCATTTGTAATGGGTTTTGTGAGGCTTAGAGGCCATATCACTATCTTAAAAGGAGACTAGGTCAGGAACATAAAACCATTTGTAACCTGTGATGTACAGAGCAGTGCGAGTTTGGTATTATTAGGATGCAATCATTAATCTTAATTTAAAATCTGTGCAGTTTTAAAACTATGAAAGTGCTTGTTGTAAGCACTTTCAACAAATTAAAGTATCACTATACTGAAAAATAACAATCTCTTTGTATCAACCTCGTAGCACCCTTGTGACAAATGCAATGCCATCTTAGTTCATTTGACACAGCTCTTTCAAATTGTTTATTGGCACAAATCAGATACAACTGACAGAAAAAAAAGGACAATTCCAAAGAGGTGGGAAGTAGCACTATAGTGCTAGTTCCTCTACAATAGATTAGATTTAACTTTAAAAGTCAAAAGTCACACTGGTTTTGTCAACCTGAAACTCTAACATTTTAAAGATAAAAATTATTAGAATTGATAAGTTTTTATCTTAAGAAGGCAGTAGGACTTGTTTTATATAGAAGACATCAAATATAAATTGTTGCAATCTGCTATTTCACATATTTTAGGGAATACTATTTAAAAGGGCTAATTGTATTTTTGCTTCCTACAAAAATTCCCCTGAAAGGATTTATTTGCTGCCATTGTAATGAAAACTCATTTATATGATACATCTTCCTGTAGAAACAGCTGTTGGATGAAATTAATATAAAAGCAAATGTGTATATAGCTAATCATAAAATCAGGAAACCCAAATTTTAAGGACCTAAGAGCACTCAGCTCATGTCCACAATTAGTATGCTTTATTTATCATTCAGTACATAGTAGGAGCACCCAGAGAAGGGAAATGCTGCTGTGCTATAGAGTAGGTTTTCTTAAACTGCGTTTACAATTCCATATGGGTTTCGTACCAGTGCATTTGAGAGGAGGACAGGGCAGGAACACAGCACATCCCGGTGGCAGCAAAGGAAAGGCTCAACGTGGACTGTTATCTGTGCATTTCCTTTGTCTGGATCACCAGCACCACTTTCCCAATCAGCTGTGCCTGGATTTGCTCAAGCACATCGGATCCACTCACAGAAAGGCAAAAATCACAGCGTTTACATTCAGAGCTCAGAGAGGAATCTGGAAGGTTAACTTTGCTTTCTGGCCCACTGGCCTGAGAGTTACACTGCTGGCCAGCTGCTGAAGGGCAGCCGGCTGACCACACAGGATTTGCTGGGGGGATGAGAGGGCACCATTGAGCCCTTACCTCTGAATTGACTCAGCTGCCTTTGCAACATCAAAGCCTTTGCGGCACTCCAGGGGTGCTCCCAGTCCTTTGAAACCATACCCATTTCACACAAACTTTTACAAATAAATCAGTAATTCCTTAGCAGAGACCAAGCCTGGGAAAATATCAGATCCCAAAAGCAACTATTTCCACAAACTGTGGATCTATAACTCAGTAGTTATGGTTACAATTATGTTAGTGCCTATTATTTTCTAGGCACTAACTTTCATTTTCATTTCCAATTATATTCTTTAGCAGATGAACACTAAACCAAAGTGTTACTGACCCATCTATTTAATCTTTTTGGTAAGACTCTAACCATGAACTTCATCCTTTCACTAGCAGGATGAATGGTAGAAAAGACCTTTTACATGCATACACTTCTCATAAATGTACCATTAATGTAGTTTGTTTGAACTTAAGTTTTAAATAGAAAAAAAATTACTGCTGACAGAAGTAAAACTTAAGGAGAAGGTATAACAAATAAATAAAGCCTTTCTAAAAGCTATAAAATAAAAAATTCACCAACTTGTCCCTCCTGTGACTCATTTTCAATCCCCTCGAGCCAAAAAAGCATGCAGTATAAAAACCTCTAAACTTTGTAGTTTTGTCTAGGACTGTATGAAAATACCTCCTGCTGGGCAAGGTGCCAGAACAAACACAAAACCTCATAACCTCCATAGGAGACAGCTATCAAGTGCCACAAAGGTATTATCTCTGCATAATACCTGAATTCTTGTAATACGTAAGAAAATAAATATTTTGGATGTACTTGGAAATTTTTAAGCACTGAAACTGCTAATTTCCTATATACAGCACTCAATTTTCAATGTCCAACTTCCAGAAAATGGCACATGAAGAAATGTACAGTCTAAATTGCTATTAGAATAATGATACTTCACAAAAATGAAATTAAGAGCATGGTTATGATTTATTACAATTAATAGAAATTGTATTTGTAGCCAAGAATTGATAATGTGAAGTACTAGGTTCAATAATATATATAATGTAGCCATCTTTAATGATTACATTTGTCTGAAAATTTGTGCATGCACAATCAATCTATACATTATTAGTCTTCATTCTTAATTTCAAGTATTCACTAGAGATAAATAAATCTACAAACACCCAATTTGATTTATTTTATAATTAATATTTAAGCATTTAATATAGCAATTATGAAAGCATGGAAAGCTGTAATGTCTTATTTAGTATTACTTGCAAAAATAATTAATATATTCTATTAAATGCAAACAGCAGAATATTAAATTGCAGACACAACTTTTAAGAGAAAAGATTGTGTATTTTATGGTTTATATCTATCCAAAGATTGAGTATTATCCCATTTGAAATTGATGAGAAATTGCTCATTTTCAGTAAAAAGAAAACTGACTGTTGAAGTGTTAAGGATTATACTTTGCAAATATTAAATGACAAAATCCCCACAAAACTGATGAACACCAAACCTCACAGGCTTTATGCTTTGATAATAAACAAATTTTACAATAAAAGACATATAAAATAGCATAATAATTTAATATAGTTAGTGGTGTTGCTGGGGAAATATTAAGCTCTAAGATTTTAATATTCAAATTATTTCAGTATGGATCAATATACTGTCTAAGTAATGTTTATATTTTCAGTTGCTATTATTCTTTATGAAGTCCTTGTGAGGAATGAAATCAAAATTATATCTGTTAGGAATCATTACACTTGCACAGTGATATGCATATTTGGACAGTCTGTAATTTAGTAAAAATTTAGAAGAAAAACATATGTGGAGCCCCATTTATATGTAGAGATCAAGGGCTTACATCTACACAAGTGAACCATCAGCCTGCTTCTGATAAAAAGGAGAGTATTGCAGTGTGCAGAGTTCTGAAAGTACAGTTATCCTGCAGTGAGGAATTTGCAGAATCTGCAGGACCCTACAGGGATCAAGGAGGTTTGTTTTAATGATGCAGTATTGCTGCAAGACAAAGAAGAAATGCTTTCCTTTTCATCTTTCTAAATATCAGGTTTAATAGGATAGAAGAAACAATCGAGTAGCAACTTTATTTTTGTAGGAAAGACATGGGCCATATATTTTCAACTTAAATTAAAAGTTCATCATTTTAGGTGTGGTTTTTCTTTTTTTTTTTTTTTTTTTTTTTTTTAGCACTTGACTGAGTTTTTTTTAACATATTGGGAATACTAAAATTGAAATAGTATTCACTAAAAGTTTTAAAAATTATATTGAAATGCTGCACTTGATAAATAAATTGGTGCTCTCTGGCATGAAAAGAGCATATTAAGAGCTGGAAACAACTTTCTTCAGCAAGCAGTTTCACAAAAAAATTGATCCTCAGCTTTGAAGAACGTTGTCATAGTAAATGGAACACCACACTGATGTAGGACACCAACTGGTTCCAGAGGTACTATCCTATTATCCAGATGTGCCATCCTGTTATCTCAGCAACACCCAGAACCTTATTCCACTCCTCAGCACAACATGCATTTGTTATTGCTAGTGACGTTTTTCATTCTCAGAGCAAAACTCAATTTGCATCATTCATGCAACATAAATTAATTACAAATATTGCATCTTTATCTCTGACTATTTATTGAAACAATGCTTTCTCACTGGTTATTGATAGCCTTTGGCTGAAACAGAAGCTCCCTGTCTGTGAAGACTTCAGACAGCCAGAAGTGAGAACATTTTCAATGCTTGATAAAGCTACATCAGCACCCCAGCACAGGCACATACGTGGAGACTGTGTACAGGCAAACAGGCCATAGGTTTCTGCAGTAGAAACCTGGTGCTCTGAGTCAGGAGCCAGAAGTGGAAGAGGATAGAGTAAAAAATTTGGTCCAGAAAAAAAACAAAACAAACTTCAATGTCTGGTTTTGAAAAATAAAAAAGGAAAGCAAAAGGAGAAATGTCATACAGTTAAGACTGTATTATCTGAAAAGTTATTCAAAACAGTTTCTTCCTCTCCTCTGATACTCCTTCATATAAGAGTTTCCTGGCCAAGGCGAGGGCGAAAGCAAGAACACTCCAATCCAGACAATTTAGCTGATATTGTTTCTTTCTACTGCGTTTTGGCAGACAACTGTGCTTCTCTCAAATCCCACAGACTGATAAGAAAAGTTAATTTCACCAATCTATTCTCTGAAAGACTGAGTCCCAATGGGAATACTGTATGAAAATGTTTGGCAAATAAATCTACTGTTTGGCGGATATTCAAAATTGTACTGGAAGATGTCTGAACCATTTTTTTTCCAGCATAGCAAATTTTTGCAGGAAAAAAAACCCAAATTCACTTATTTTTAGTTTAATTTCCTTGTTTTCCAGAGATAGAACTATTTTTAAAAACTACATAATTGAATGTAATCAACTATAGATTAATAAAAACCAAATCAGGGTAAAGCAATGTCTTTTCCCTTTTGAGAATAGCTATAACTTGCACACCAAGGAGCTGTATTTCCAACATATATACAATTTAAAAACACTCTGATAATATTGTAAGATATGGTCACTTTACTATAACTATTCATTTAGAACTTTGAAATTATTCTGTTATAAATATATTTGCCATTGATTTCAACACAAACTAAGTATTTTTGAAATTCAAAAGTCCTTTAATTACAAATAAGCTAACTAAGAAAGGATTTTTCAGGACCAGAAATTAAAACCTTTTTTCCAAAATACCTCAAAACTCAAAACTTCTCTTTCTTTCGTTTTGTCTTATTTCAAGGGAACTCAAGTGATTACCAAGTAGTGATAGAAATGCAAATTTATATCAAAATTCTGCAAATTTAATTGGGAAGGGTTTTCCTCAACAGATTATCATAAAGTAGCCCTGTTCCATGCCTCAGGCCAAAGTGGTGTGTGAGTGTGGCACATGCACCTCTGAGCCCTGCACCACTGGCACACCATGAGAGTTACATGTACTACATGCGACAAGTCCCCAAGAATCCCAGTAAAATTCAAAGACAGAAATCTTCCACCTTCAAACACAATTTGGTCCATTACTTATCTTCTCTCACAGTTAGAAAGCTTTCCTTAATGATATAACCTGAATTGCCTCTGATGCATTTTCAGCCCATTATTTCTTGTCCTAGTGCCAAGGGACATGGAGAACAATTTCTTCTTTTCCTCTTTGCAACAACCTTTAAATATTTGAAGACAGTTATCATGTCTCCACTCAGTTGTCTCTAGACTAAACAAACACAGTTCTTTCACTCTTTGCACTGGGGTCATATTTTGTAGACCTCTGATGATTTTGTTACTCTCCCCTCGATTTTGCCAATGGATCTCACATCTTTCCTGGAGTGTAGTGCCCAAAATTAGACACAGTATTCCAGCTCAGGCCCTACCACTACTCTCTGCACACTGCAAACAATTAATTTGTCTTATGCTTAGCATTCTTGTTAACATATCCTTGTATGCCAGCTTCTTTTGTCGGAGTATGACAGAGGTTACATATATTGGTTCAGATCCTCTAAAATACTGAATTGTTCTTCAGGCAGAAATACTGCATTGTCACTCTGCAGGTGATTATTTCTCTGCCTTTGAACTTTTCTTTACTGAACTCCATCATACTTATTTCTGACCATTCCTTCTATCTCTCAAGGTTATTTTAATTCCAGTTTGTTGTAGGTTAGCCCTGGTGGCAGCTAAGCACCCCAGAGCTGTTTACTTCCCCACTCTCCGAGAGGTTGGGAGGGAGGAAATTCACAAGGGTGAAAGTGAGAAAACTCATGAGGTGAGATGAAGACAGTTTAGTAATTAAAGAACTGATAGAGTGAATCTCCAGTTCTACTACCTTTAGGTCATGATTAATCAGATTTTACAGCCTGCTAGCTTAGCAAAAGCCTAGATAACAAATATGGTGTATGGGTGGAGTAGTTGTACTTTTTATGCCAATGGTTCCTACATGTGCTGGTGTAGTGGCCTCAGTATTTTTATGACAAAGAGTTCATGTGAGCATATATGGATCTTCTGTGCAAGAGTTCTAAGTGAGCAATGTTGAATCTACCATTTGATGTCTGGCATTATCGGTAGGACTCTCCAACTAGCACAGTTTGTAAATGCATGCAAGTTCATATGTCTTAAAAACACAAAGCAAGCAAAATAAGAACAGAAAGTTTCTTCCCTTAATTCAGCTGACAGTTGAACATAGGCATTTGAGACCACATACAAACCAAAAAATTCTCAGCCTCCAAATAATTTGATTTAGACAACCAGCCATGACTTTAAAAGGTATGTAATATATACATGGACTTGTTTTTCCTCACAGCTGACAAAGATCTATCCTTGACGGATCAATCCTCACAGGACCTTTGGCAAAATGATACTTATGTTTCTACTGCTCTAATTTAATGCAATTTTGAAACCATTCTGTTAGTCCTTCCCACTGAGTGTACTTCTAGTTTTCACTGTGGAGCAGCCATTGGGGCACAGACTGTACTCTGTTTGGATGAAATACACTCATAAGGTGGACTCAGTTCAGGGGAGGGGGCTGGATTGAGCCCAGAGCCTGAAGCCTGTGTGGTGCTCTCAGCACTCACTCACACACTCTGCAGATCCCTTCCCAGTTGCCTGGATTACTGACTCCAAGACGCGGGCACCAGGGAGCATGGAGTCACTTCTGAGAGATGTAATGGGGTAGTGATACAGGTATGGGATGCTTCCTTCAAATGGAATTATTAACTGCACAAAAATAATGACCTCAACTGAATGTATGTTATCTTTTAACAGTTGCAACTTGCCCATATTATCTCATAGTTCATTCTCATACAGCAATAACAAGGAGGAAGATTAGTTGCATTTTGGCATTTATTCCCTCATATTGCAACCACTTACCTATATTTCATATAAGGTATCCTCTAGGCCTACCAAACTCTCCCAACCCACATAAGGCTTATTGCTTGCTGGGTTTTTGTTTTAAGCAGACCAGTGCCTATTGCATGAGACCAGTATGTTATTAATTTCAGCAGAGTAGCTTAAGGAATGAAGTATTAATGTTAATGAAGTAAATAGCAATGTTTAATCATATGGGAGTAAACACATCTACATTTTCACAGACTGAAATAATACATTTCCAGATAACTATATTTCAGTGATGAAAGACCACACTGAAACAGAAATTCCATGAGCTAATAACATTCTGCACTTAATGGAAAAACAACTTGATACTCCCCATGGTTAAATACTACAAATAATGAAGACACAAGGCATGGAAGCCTAGTATTTGCAATAAAGAAAAAAATTCAAAATTATAAGCTCATTTCAACTACCTTAGGCTTTTCAGATATTGAATCATTTTGGACAGTCCAACTTTTTTTTTTTTTTTTTTTTTTTTTTTTTTTTTTTTTTTTTTTTTTTTAATCAACACAGGATATTGTGCAGTGATTTTCAAGAATGATATTTTTTTTGCTGGCTTAGGGAAGTGGGGAATCCTTCCATTTGCCTTTAACAGTAAATGATAAATCCAGTGCTGTCAACAGATTTGCTATACCTGGCAATGTGCAGATGAATAATACTTTGATAAATAAAAGAGTTTTCTATTCCAGTAATAACAAAGTGAGTGATCTTGTTGAAAGGAAAAGCCTGGCAAATGTGAAGGGTTACACAGATGCTCCCAAATGGCTCATTCCCCAAACAGTTGTATTAACCCATAATAAATGCAATCTTAACATCAAAAATAATTGCTAGTTTTATCTTTAAAATATGAAAATGTGAGTCCTTTCACTGTGTCTCAGCAGACTTAATTGTTTTACATGAAGGCAGAATACATTCTTCTTTCTACTCTTCAGTTTTAGCTGAATGCCATTGCAATGTCCAGCAGTGACTCAGTGTGTGCCAAACATGAATATTTTTAAGCGTCATTTAAGTTTTAGAGGCTAAAGTAAGTGATGGGAACACAATCGTCTTGGGAATCTACAAATAACTTTTAAAAAGCTCATAAATCTGGCTTTCATGTTTAGGTTTTCAACAGCTTTATGAAATATGTCAAAGCTTGAACACAGTGAGTTCGTTTTCCTTCAAATTTCTGAGGATTGACTTTTCTCAATCTTTTTTGATATGCTGCAGAAAAACAAATAAAAAGGACTTGGCTTTAAAAAATCAGGCATCAGCAAATTAGTTTTTTTAAAAAATTGCTTTCTTATTTTAGTTTTTTTTGGTATCAACAGAGGAAAAACTAAGTAGGGCAGCCTAAAGTATTCCCTCATCAAAACAACCACAAAATGTTTCTGTTTAGCCCACAATATATTACAATATACCAAATCAAATATTAACAAAACTGTGATGTATAATAAAAAGATTTTTTCCTTAAATTGTTTAAAAAAAAGATGCATGGTAATGACTAAGCACAACAGAAACCTGGAGAGCTGCATTCAGAAGTCCCATGCAAACTCTCTACTTAGAGGGAAGCACATACACTACAATGATAATTGGTAGGGAATGCTTCATTTTTAACATATGAACTAAAGGGTCAGTTGAAATTACATCAAAGTTCAACAGCAAAAATCTTTAAAATTGTCTGAGAATCACAAAAATGACCCCACTCAAAGAGATTACCTGGCATCACACACAGTGTCATTGCTGTGGAATGCTGCCCACTGCAAAACTAGACCCGATTTGGGTTGCTTTCAGAAACTCCCAAAAGAACTGCTATTGTGATTACCTCTGGTCTATAACTTCCCTGAGTAGTACTCTTTGGCAGGAATCTTCTTTATGTGTAATAACATCTCCTCTTCACTTAATCTATGTCACAAATTGGAAGATCCCATAGGAAGACTGATAAACAGAGACATTTAATCCTCCAGCACTAAAAGTAGCAAAGGTGCCAGCACACACAGAGCAAAAAAACGCCCTAGGTGTTCAAATATTTGACCAGGTGCTTTTTATCAATTATGTTCTAAAATTACCATTACTCAAGAAAAGTTTTTTGGAGAGAACCACTTTCTTCATAGGTGCTAAACAAAAGACATGACTAATGATTTCTATTTGAAGATTATTTTCATAATCTATACTTTTTAGCATGACAGTAATATAAGAACTTTGACTATACTGTGATAGAAAGCTAGGACTGTCTTTTTTATTGCTTATTTCTGATTTAACTATTTTAGTGACAAAGATAATGAAACAATATTAATTTCACTTATTTGATATTTGCATTTGGTCGTGCAGGAACTGTCTTAATGAAGATAAAATAAAATTATGACTCTAAAGGTGAAGCTATTGAAGTGCTAATCTGAAGTGGCCATCTAAATTAATTCACAAGGAAGTGTACTTCTGTTCACTGAAAATCTAATGGTGATCTTCTAAAAGCCTTAAAAAAAAAATAAAAAAAAAAAATTCCTGTAAATTCTATATGGAATTTGGGTTTGTTTTAAATTTGAACTTGCCAGCTATGACGCAGTTAAATACAGAGAACTAGGCAGACTTACGGTAGTGGACTTTCAGTGACTTCTCATGCTAGCTGGGTAAAGTTTGTAGGGTCAAACTCCTGACCCTGCTCTCCTTTCTGAGTTCCTTTCCTATATTTCTGCTGTTCTTATCTAAGAATGGTGCAGGATTGAATGTCTACTACTTTCTAGTCTATCTGGATTTCACTTGAAGTGCTTTAGCTTTAGTGAAAGCAGAAAGCGTTTTCAAGAAGCTGTCATTGTATGTGTAAGCAGTTCCAAGCTGAAAACCAAAGGATACTCAGCAAGTACTGTACATAAAATATGAGCAACTGGGATTTGAGCTTAAATGCAGGATAAATACTCTGAAGCACAGAAAGTCATAGTCTTCAAGCAAAACTACTAGTTATTTTTTAGTCACACATCTGGACATCTTAGATAAAATACAAATTCTCTATAACTTCTCTCCTGCAAACTAGTTTTCTAGTAAATGTATATAAATAAATATTTATCATATTTGGCTCTGCCCCAATCCAGAATTCCCACAAAAATCCATGGGAATAAGGTAGGTGTATCAGGAATACAGCTTTAGTCTTATAACAATGAAAACTCTCATGATGTAACAGAAAGTACTGTTTCTTTGCACACATACTATATTAAAGTATTTACAGTATTCAGAGAATGAGGAAAAAGAGTATAATCTAGCTAGTCCTGCATAAGGGAAAAAGTTTAAATATGTCCTGCATACTCACTGGCTCATGTATGTATTTTCATTTTAAAATTCTATTAGGTATAAAATTGAGGAGCTAACATGGTAGTTCTAATGCTACCCATGGAACTTTTCCTCAAAATGACATTACTGATTAAAGTGTAACACATTTGTCCTTCTGCTATGGACTGATACTGGGAGAGCTATAAAGCCATCATTGCTCAGACTGTTAATGGAGACAAGAACTCACTGCAAAACACTGGAATACTCCTGGGGTTAAACAGAGAAGCAATAATGATGTGATTTGGAGGGAATTCAATAAATCCTTCTTACTAAAGTGAAGCCAGTGTCATATGGACTTTGAACGAAGGGGAAAGCAAAGTCTTCTCCTAAGAAGAAACGCACATAAACTCCAAAGTGGTTTTTAATGATTTCACAGCTAAACAAAACTACACGGCATTGTCATGCTTTTCTCTGCTATGCAACAGAGCTCTTATTACAAACAAATATGACAGTTAAAAATTAAATAATCCCATACTAAACTTAAACCAGTAGTTTTATCAACTACAACCTTCTCACAGCTGATTACTTCTCCAGTTTGAAGTAAAGCTGAAATAAGGCATGAGATGACTAGAAAAGGAAAAATCCAAACACTTTAACTAGGCAAGTTTTATATTATTTCATAAATAAAAGGAACGCATCAGATTTTTTATGTTCATTAAAGCTGAATATATTCACTGTGACAAACTTTGGTAGCACCAGCATGATACAGTCACAAAGCATGAACATCAGGGTGACAGCTAAAAAGCTTTGCGCATAATCTAAAACTAAATCTGTATGTAATTTCCTTCCCTTTGTTAATTGAAGATTAAAACTAAATCAAGGGGAAGCCTTCTATGAGGCTACTTCCAACAACAGATGACTCAACTAGCACCTGAGAATTTGTTGTGCTTGTGTGTACTGAGGTTCTGAACTTCCTGTTTCAATAAAATACCAAACAAGTTGTGTTTCCTTTACAAATAAGCTATTACATCAAACCCTGTTCCTATAATTTCAATTTTTGTCCTCATTCCAACATTTTCTTTGGCAAATGTAGAAACATTCTAATTAAAGAGAAGAGAAAAACAAGCATAATTCATCATGGTAAGAATGAATGCTCGAGAGAACATCCTTACTGGTTACTTGTTCATTCAGTTTAATTTGGCTTTTTAAGTGCACTTAATTATGGCATGCAGTTCTCTGAAAACATGGGTAGCAGAGTTTCCACTAATAGTGTATTGTGAAAGCTATTAAAAGTAATAATTCCTCTAATGCTATACAAATGTAATACCACCTGTGTAAAGTAATTAAAAGTATTTTTAGAACACCATAATACTTGAAATACACTATTATTTAATATATCATTTGAACTTCTTTTAAGTGGAAATGTTCCTGTGTTTTCCTCAGCATGATCTATAAGAGCAATAAAACGCTTTCCAAGGTCCTCTTTCCTAAATTTTCACTTTTTTTTGTTAATGTTAGATTCCAGATGAAAGACCTCTGCCTACTTCATTTGGAATTAACCATGAGAAAGACAAATTCCCATGAAAAGGTAAATACCAGACCTGCAAACACAGCATAATATAATTGTCTGCTTAAGTACAATACAGCCTATATGTATTACAACATAAGTGGTTTCTTTCCTAAATTTATTTAACCACAGAACTGGAAGTGCTGATTCACCCAAGCAGAAGCTCTAACTTAAAATGACACTATAATAGGTTATACTTAATCAGACAAATGTAATTTTGGATAAATCTGTGTCAACATTGTATCTTTGTGGGGAGCACTGCTTCTTTGTCTTATAAACCATAGGCTTCCAGCAAATGAAGTTTAAAACCCAGTCAGCTGCTCAGGGTTCTGTTCTAGGCAAACCTAGAATGCAGTAGAAAAAACATCCACTGTAAATGGTTAAAGCCAGTAGAGGATACTGAAAACTTCTGATAAAAGAAATAAACACTACGATGTCTGCAACACCCTCCAAAGGCAGCATGAAAATAGAGATAGTGCAGTTAATCCTGGAAAAACCCTAAGTTTGAGAAATGATCTCATCAAAAAGGAGAATGACTTGGCAGTGTTGGTGAGAAGAAGCCAGCAGCCCTAGAGCAGTGGTGAGATGCTCTTTGGAGAGCACACAACGGGAGATTGGATGGCAGTGTGTGCTCACAGCCCAGAGAGCCAAACATATGCTGGGCTGCATCAGAAGCAGCAGGACAACAAAGAGGATTCTGCCCCTCTGCTCTGCCCTCTTGAGACCCAACCTGGACAGCTGCATTCAGCTCTGGAGTTCTCAGCATAAGAAGGGCATGGAACTCTTGGAGCAAGTCCAGAAAAGGTCACAAAGGTGACCAGAGGGCTGGAGCACCTCTCCTATGAAGACAGGCTGAGAGATTGGGATTTTTCAGCCTGGAAGAAGAGAAGGATCCTGGGAGACCTTAGAACAGCCTTCCAGTACTTTAAGAGGGCTATGAGAGAGCTGGAGAGAGTTTTTAAAGGACAAGCAGAATGACAATGCTTAGGATGAAGGAGGGTAATTTTAGATTAGATATTAGGAAGAAATTCTTTACTGTGAGGGTGGTGAGGCATTGGAACAGGTTGCCTGAAGCTGGAGGTGTCCAAGGCCAGACTGGATGGGACTTTGAGCAGCCTGGTCTAGTGGAAGGTTTCCTTCCACTAGGAGCGGGTTGCAGCCTGATGATCTTTAGGGCCTTTTCCAGTGCAAACAATTTTATGATTCTATGAACCCCCAGAAAAAAACCCAAAACTAACCAAACAAATCCCAAACAAAAAACCAAAACCAACGAACAAACCCAAAGCAAGAAACTCAAGAAAAAAACGTTGTCTACTTTTAATATCAGCTGAACCATTATGTTTCCTTCAGAATCTCCAACATGAGTTAGCAGCAACCAGCCCAATCCACATCACACATGGAATAATAATGATGGGATCACACTATGGTATTGCTTCAAGAGGCATCTTCAGTTTCGTAAGTATGAGCTTAGCCAGACCAAAAATCCAATGGGATGGGACAAACGGATCTTTCAATTATTTATGCCATTCCTATTTCATAGTTTTTCTTCTAAGCCACAATTGACTCAACTGTATAGTTCCACATAAAGCTTTGTACAAAATTTTTTAATTTGTGCCATCTACCTCCTTTTTAATCTACCTCCTTCATGTTAGACTAAATCCAGAACCTCAACAGTAGTCCTCGATAAATCTGTAGAGTTTGGCCTTGCTTTCTGTTGAAACTGCCGCTATTTCAAGGCACTTACAATGTACCTTGATTCAGGCAGGAATCTCTGAGGCTAGGCAAAACTTTGGTAGATCAAAGTTTTGAGACACATGATAGTGAGGACCCCTTTAAACTAATTCTTAAATGTGTATTTCCTTTGATTTTAGAAAGTTAGTATTAAACAGAATTTTTATACTTTTCTCCTGGATTGTTCTAATATGCTCAAAACGTATTAGTTTAAAAGATAGATACTAATTATTAGTTACTGTTAAAACAGCCAACAAAATTCCACCCCATTCAGACTACCCATAAAATTCCTGTCCTTCAGGCAAACCTTCTGCTGTTAGACTTCTCTCTCTATAATAGATTTAAAAGTAGGCATGACATGCAGCAAAGACAAAGATGAGCAGAATCAGGCTGCCTCATCTCCACAGGTAAAAGTCTCTCATGTGAACCACTGCCAGAATTTTCTGTTTGAAATGCATTTGATAAAGCCTCAAGGCCACAAATAAATCTGGTAGAATGAAATATGGGCAAAGCATGACCTTTCAGTCAGACTGGGAAAAAAGAAAAGACAGAAATATTCTTCTGAAAATCAAAAGGTCCCTGATGCAGACACTATCCTTTGTTTTGGATTTAAACAATACATTTAGATGCAAAGCCTGCTTTTATGTTCAATGGAAAATAATGAAAAAATACTACCTCTGTAATAGTAATATACTGACTAGCAAAGTGAGGCTCTTTTTTGATTGCAGCCTCTGGGACGAACTTCAGGCAAATATTAAATAATACTTAAAAAATATATTAATTTAGACCATCTTTCAAATATTTCAATAAACAACTTCAATACACAAGACATAAATCATTGTAAGAAAAACATGACAATGGAACTTCTTGTCTTTGAAAAAGCCTCCAAGGTTTACAACAGAACCTCATCAACACATAATAAATCACAAACAGAAAGTACAAGTACAGAAGCATATATAAAAACATATACTCACAAACACAGTAAGTCAAAATCATTGCAAAGTAAATCAACTGAAGATGGAATTTAGTTTGACAACTATCTTAGGAATACATTTTAAAAATTAATTTTTTGGTGTTTGTGTGGTTGGAGCAAAGGTATGGGAGTTAGGAATTACAGGAGCCTATTAAAAGGCTTATATCAGGGAAACTAAGACTGCAGGACAAAATCTGGCACATATTCATAGAGTATTTTCTTCATATTAGCTGTGAATTACTTCAGCCTCAATTATGGTGGACAGAAATCTGAAGTTAAGAATGTACCTTAGACACACTTATAAACGCACCTGAGAAGATGAGCTATATCAGCTAAAATGTATATTCTAAAGCTCTCAGGAGATGTAACTGAGAAATATATTCAGAAAAATATCAGGTCTATAGGCCATGATCCTACACTGTAGAGACATTGTCATGGACTTCAGTATCATATTCTCTTCCAAGAGCATGAACAGAGATGCAGTACATTGCTTATGACTAAATGAAGAAACAGCAAGGAATTTATTAAAAACAAGGGAATTTTCATTAAATAAATAAGATTCATTTTTGCTGGAACTATTGCATGACACTGTGTTGTTTTGAGGGAGTCAAATTTGTAAGAAATTTTATTGTCTGGATATAGTTTACTACAATTATAAAAAACAAAAGCCAACAAGAGCATCTCAAAGCTCCACTAAAACTGCCAGACCAGAAATTTTCCCTTCTCAACATATCGTCTCCACAAAGTTCCATATATTTTTGCTTCTTCTGCTATTCCATACAAAACCACTGTTCAATAAGTGATAATATAATGATAAGAGCCCATAATTCAACACATTTTTTCTCTTATAAAATAACATTTCCTCTATGCTACATAGAAGTAGTTCTTTACAATTTCACCTTTTAAATAAATGGAATGTATTTTGGACTGAGCATTTTAACTATTACAGATAAACACTGCATATAAGCCTGATTTATTGTTATGCAATAAAATATACATAAACAAATAAAAATATATAAACAGTTTCCTTCTACCATAACAAGTGAGAGGATCAAGTTAGACAAAGCAGGATTTCTGAAGCTTTAGCTGTATAACCCCTGTGGGGCTCCAATGGCTTAACCAACACAAAATCATTATATGCAGGAGCCAGGAGGTTTTCTAGCACATCCTGGTCTCATGAAACTCTCATTCTTCCATTTTTTTCGTATATGGAAGACAGAACTCTAATTGTGCTGTCACTACCATCCATACATGCAGTAGGTTTCACTCATAAAATACTGAACGTGTACAGAGAAACCTCTTTTACTGAAAGATAAAGGTATTTAGCTGGCAGTGACTAAAACGACCATGAATTTTTAGGCATTATGATAATATACATTATTTACCATAGGAAAAGAATATTAAAGCTAAAAGCTGATTATTAGCATCAAGCACTTCTGCAAAGTGTACGTGACCATCTGCCAGTGAGCTTGTAGTGAATCATACAAACACAATCACAGTGCAACATCACCAGAAGAGAAAACACAAAGGCACTTAACTATGTTTTTTTCTACTGTGGAAAAAAGATCAAAGTAAAACTTTGATTATGTTTTTAAATGAGAACACATTTTCCCCAAGTGCTGATTTTCTAGAAGTGCAAGATTACAGTTCAGATGATAATGTAAAAGCATGTGTAATGCACGTGTAATGTGCTACAATTGCAGCAAAGTAGAAATTTACCAAATCTACATGAACAGAACATTATAAACATCTTCCTTGCAATTTATATTGGCTACAAAGACGACTGGGCTCGGGTCTGTTCTTATTACCTGTATACTAGTTTCAGTTTCTTTACTGCAGTCTTTGCTTGCTCTTCTGGCACTTTGTTGTCACAGTATTTAGACACATCCCAGTGGTTTTTTTTTTTTTTTATTTAAGAATCATGTCCTTTCAAGAAACTCAGAAAACAACCACAAAGCAAACAAAAAAAGCTGAAGTTTTGGTTTATGGAATGTAGTCTATGTTTATGTGCAGAGAAAATTCTGGGCTGGAACAAGTTGTCCTGTCAACACTTAAGACATTCCTTTAGCAAAAAAATTTACATTTACTCATTTTTCATTTCCATGTTAGTCCAAACTAGTCAAATGCAGAGAGCAAACTGGGGGCATATATCACAATTACAAGCAAAATAACCAGTGAAAAGTTTTTGTGACCAAAGTGTATCAAGGCAGCAAGATTCTGTTAGTCAGATATATGAGGCCATTTTACTGTAAGCAAGGACCACAGAGTGATATAAAGGAATTACAGAACTGATTTTTATCCTGGAAAATCAGCTATGTAAATAAAACAGAGCACTTTTTAGGAGCTAATTGGGGTATTAAAGTTATTTGTAAATCATTGCAGAACATAATCATGTGCTCATAGATTATAGTCATATGCATAGATTAAGCGCATCAGCCTGAGAAGCCACAGAAGTAGGTGGGTGTTCTTCCCAGGATGGGCTCCTGAACAAAAATCAGATGCACCCATAAAGTTCAACAGGTTTCTAGAACTGTTTCTTCTTGGCTATTTTGTCATGTATGTATATCTAAGTAGACTACATTTTCAAAAACAATTTTTGAATAAAATTGGCCTTTTGACTCAGCAGGTCTTTGTGAACTAACACTTAAAGGACATATTCCACAAAAAATGATGCTATGTCTTCCTCCTTCCAGTTTGAGCCAATTTCCCTGGTATGGAAGCAGGATGTACTTCAAGTTCTCATGTCTTCACTGGTAATAAAGGATAAAATTAGTGCCAGGCTCAACAATCTATCTTTATTAAATAAAAATAGTAATTTACGTACGCATCCTGAATATATAAAATTTCCTTTCTTTCTTGTCTGTTAGCAATGTATTGAATACAAGGATTATTCTGAGTTTCACAGATGTAACAAACAGCAGTGGTGGACTAGAATATTAGAAAAGCAGCATATAACTTGCAGAAAGTAAATTACCTGGTAGTACCTGTTTTAACCTAGGATGTAAAGTGAGATGCCAACTAGATGATTTATGCTCTCTTTTGTAATATAGTTAACACTAAAATTGAAAGCATGATAAATGAAGGTAAATATTCTCAGGGCTCTTTCTGTTAGACTGGGAGTTGAAGTGCTTAAAAATCCTCCACATGCATTAACCTGAATAGTATAGAAGTTCTACCTGCAGCCACAGTAAGTTTTAGCAAGTTAAACCTGCATGTGACAGTGGATTGTATTGTAGACAGGAACCCCATTCCAATTTAATTTGAAGTTTTCTACAGCATCCAAGGTATTGAGAGGACTTGCTTCTTATTAGGTACAATAAACACATACATGCCAATAAAAAGAAGTTGAACAGTGTAAGATTTATAAATAGGTACAAGAAAACAACATCTTGAAAGCAATGCCAAATATGTAGATGTTATCAGTATTTACTTTCACATTCTGGAAATGTGAAAGGAAGGTCTTACAAAGGGACTTTAGAATTTATATTTCTGGGACTGCTAACTGAACTATTCAGAATCCAGGATTGTGGCTTTCAAAATCATGCAAAAAAAAAAAAAAAAAAAAAAAAAAAAAAAAAAAAAAAAGGTTTTTATTTACCTGCTGCCTTCTATTGCCATTTTGCAGAGGAACATTTTCATGCTTCTGTAACCATGAGGAATAGAATTACTTCTCCTAAATTTAAGCTATCGTTTCTTTCCTTATCTAATTAGTTCACAATCTAGGACATAACACACCAAAAGGACAGAGTAACATAATCCCTGGCAACACCCAAAAACAAGGCAAGATTTATCTTTTACCCCAAAATTCTTGAGAAAATTTGTAACAGCTGCAGTTTACATTGCAAATACAACCTAAACTACTCATGCACAAAACATATTAAAGGGCTCTTAGGCTTTTCCAAGCTCATAGATCAGACATACATTCTTACTTAAAGATGCAAAGGGAGACATACTAGGATTTTTGGAAGTCTCTAAACCTGCACTGAAAACCTCTGAAAATCTGTCATTCATTTATGAACATTAAACATTTTAAAGTTTTAACCCCAAAGCATTTTAAAGTACAAAATACATGGCTATTCCAGTTCAGAGCCATTGTTAAAAGTTGACTCGAACAGCAGAGACCAGAGCAGAATATAAAAATTAGAAACAGAATAAGAATTTAGTAATCACTTATTCTTCTGGTTTTATTCTCTTGCCTGTAACTTTTATTTCTGCTGAACTTGGCAGATGTCCCACAGAATGGGGGATGTCCAGTATTACACAGTCAAGTCTTATGTCCCATATGAAAAGCATATGGAGTATGGCTTTTCACATATTTTCATCGAAACCAGGATGATTTTCAGATGCCTAGTAAACTGGAAAAATGACACAATGCATATATGGATAAAACCTTCATGTACAGCAGATGCACTCCCAACTACAGTACATTTGATGTCCATGTGGAGAGCTTTTACACAGTCCCAAACTGTCCTGATTTTCAAGAATTAGTATTTAGGATTCACAACACTATAGAAGAATAATAACTAGAAAAAAAGAAGCAGAAAAAGAAATTACAAGATAAGAAATCCTCTCTCCCTTATTTCTAATTCTGAATGCTTTAATTTCTGTCTGCCTTCTCTTCATTAAAATTACTTCATTCCACCAGCTGTGATATGGTGCAGTATTTACTAAGCCATCTGCCAGTTCATTTTTTTGGAAACAGGTGCCTCCTTCTGACATGGAAGAGCCACAAAAGAGATGGAGGAATTTAAGTTTAATGAACTTAGGAACATGCAGAAATCAATGAAGGAACTAAGTTTCACTTAGCGTAAAGCCTGATTTGGACCAGCCACAAAAGCCAATATTTTAACTAATGGTAACACGTCTTGAAAACGCTTTGAATTGTTTAACTAGTCCACAGACTGTTTGGTGAGAAATCTGTATCTTTAAAAAAAATTCTCACTGTGTAAAGCTAATGCAAATGGCAACTGTGAGGATTCACACGTTCTGGTTTCTTTTAAAAATACACTTGTATTTCAAATAAAGACAGTTCTTGGCTACTGTTCATGTCATTAACAGTTATAAAAGCCTCGGGCCATTCTCTGCAAGCAGGCACAGGGCATCTGCAAATTTCAATAATGCAGAACAGACCCATGTTTTGTTTACTTCAGCAGCTTCTGATCATTTTCCATGACAGATGTATCACAAAAAGGTTCTGACTGATACTAGAAAAGTCTTCTAAATGAGAAGCCCCCAGCTCACCTTTAAAGCATCACTTTTTTTCTTAGTCCTTGAGGCTATGAGTTTATTGAAATAACTCTTTTAAAAGCGTGTGTTATTTTTCTTTATTGGGTGTATTGTAGTCTAAAACTGTGGGCCAGCAGAGTTAGGTCAGAGGTAAGTGAGTGCAGATTTTCTGCCCCCATTGCAGAAGCAGCAAGGTAAAAAACATATGAATACAAAGGAGCCCAGTTCACATCAAATGAATGCTCAAAAATAGAGGTTTTAAAAGTAGAGAAATTAATCTATCAGAAGTTAATGAAGAGCAATCTGATTTTGATGTAAAATTCGTGGCTTTTTCAGTTCATGATGTCCATTTACAAATGAAATGCATTAAAAAAATTATTCACTGCAAATATGTTTAAATAAGGTGTTTTTTATTTTTATTTTTATTTATTTATTTATTTATTTATTTTTTTAAATTCTGAAAACAAAACTAGTAATTAAGCCATTGATAATTAAGAATATTTTGTCTGGTTGAAAACTTCTCAGCCAAGAAGGTTTTTGGGCAATAACAGTCTATGAAGCACAGTCTCACTCTGATGCTTTTAGCAATTGGAATAACTGTATTCTTTTGCACGTCATTGATGGAATTAATAATATAGAATTAAGTTGTCGCAATATTGCAAAGAATTATGAAACCATAACAATTTCCAATATTAAACCCATGGCTGCATTACATTGGAATAACTGTGTTTAACAGTTTGCAAGCATTAATATTAGCTTCTAACTGATAGGTCTAATTTAATGTCTGTGAGAAAATGCAAGAATTGTTGAAACTATATTAATTATATTTTTATCATCTGAAGAGGGATATTTTTTCCTATAACCATGTTTCACATGGAGGTCCAACATAAACTTTTTTTTTTTCTTTCATCAAAGTGATGAGGTTTGATGAGAAAAATTAAAGATGCAAAAGCTTATTAAATCACTTAATTCATACTGCTGCCAGCACAGAATTTTCCTTTACATTTTTCAGTGTTTTGCCATCTGTATTACTCATACAATGGTGATTCCACTGCTTCTCATGAGAGCCTTTTCTACAGTCTCATAGATCTTAGCTTCAGAAGACATATCTTTATACTCTGTAAAAATAAAACAAATTTTAGGCCATGACTCCCTACAGTTTCCCTGCCTGCTCTAGTCCTGCCTGGAATACATTCCATCTGGCTGAAAACCTGGACCATTGCTAGTCCATCCCTCCTCACCATGGGCTGCACTGGGGTTCCAAAACAGTCCCTGCCTAAACATTTCAACTGACATTTACCAAAGGTACAGTGTTCTTAGCCTTGCAAAATGAACCTACAGTGTAAAAGAATTATGTTTCCAGGGTGAACAATCTATTTAGACCTAATTTCTTATTGGCCTGTTTCTTTCAATCAATTCACAATCCAAGTGAATCCATTGCCAAAAGAGAAGAGCAGCAAAACAATGAAGTTTGGATACAATAATTTGAAAATTGTAATAAAATGACATTAACAGCATCACTTAAAGATGAGACAATGAAACACATATGAAATCTTGAATAACTATCACTTACTTCCATAAGTTTCATGACATTCATTTAATCTAAATTCTGGTGCTGTCATCTGAACTTGTTACCCAAGAATGTCCTTTGGATCAACAGAGAGAAATTTCTCTGACTCCACAAGGAAATCTTGGTTGACCTGATATATATACACTTAATCAAAAAAGGACATCTTAACACTCTACACCAGGATACAATCTTCACTAATGCAAAAATAAAATATTCTAAGCTGGCTGAGTTAGGAGACATTGTCATTTCATGATATCATATAGTAAATATTTGAACATACGGATTTTGCTTCCTAAAAATGATACTCAGATGGATGCAGGCAAAGGAAAGCAGAAATTAATAAAAGAACATCAGCTGATCACTAATTTGATGAACTAGAAATAAAGTTATTTATTCAAGAAAAATGCTATTCACTGGACATTGCTATTAAGGCTGAGGCCACAATGCTGAAGCAGTACCAAATCAAGAATGTATCATTTAAAAGCAAAGGTGAAGCTTTCTTAGTTATTTATAATAGAATTTGATCACGGATTTGACTGAAAATATTGACATAAAAATCAAGTAAGAGCATAAAAATACAAGTAAGATGTTCTATAATCAAACTTAACCTCAAGCTAATAATCTAAGATAGAACTATTTGATTTGTTAATAAAAGTCACGTGGGCTGTGGCTAGCCTGAATGCAGGTGCATATTTAAACAATGTAGACATCACCAATATCATCTCCAGATTTCCTGTATATCTATTTCTAGTGAGACAGAATAAAGATTTTTAAAGATTTGAATTTTCTGTGTAGGGAAATTACTCAAGTAATAATTCAGATTTAGATAAAAGTCCACTAAAAGGACTTTCTAATTGGTTTGTGGGAAGAAAATATACCACTTTAATGATGGGATACTTATAAGGGATTTGATCTAGTCTACATATTCTACTGGAGATGGAGGGTTATCTTTCCAGCAAAGGATTTATTTGGAGAGATAAAGAACAGAATGTTACTCAGCCAGTGAGGTACTTACATTAATATTTACAGAGCAATAAGTTGTATGGAGGCAAGGAGTCCAAATTCAAAGAACCCCTAATCTTGTTATCTGTATGCAGCTAATCTTTGTGCTGTCCCATCACAGGTTCTGATGCCTCACTAACCAGGGAGAAAAAACCCCATTTTAATTCCTTCCTTTGCTTGTACAGCAGTAAGACCAACAACAAAAAGAATGCCCAGTTTTTGTGGCAGAATCAGCAAGAGGGTGGGCAATGTTTTTGAGAGCTCTTACCAAACTATGTTTATTAGTACTGAAAAAAAGAAAATATTTATCTTAACGGAGTGCAAAAATAGTTTGCAGTTGCTCTGTCCTCTTCAAATTACACATCCATAATACAGTTCAAAAAATATGAATATATGAAAACATGCTGCAAATATTTTTCTTGCACTCTCCATAAAAAGGTTAGTGCATGTACTGTATTTTTTTCTTGAGGGAAACAGATGTCAGGAACTAGGTACCTTACTGTTGCCGTAAATGTCCTCTCCCTCTCTGAAAGTGTTGTTTATTCCTCTTACACAGTTTTTCACTTCCTTTTCATTCCCTCTTTGACACCAGTTTATCTTTGAATTCAGATCTTAACTTGAACATGCTCTTCGGAAGTGTGACACACTGTTATTATCAAGCAAGTGTGCTATTACCAGATGAGAGAACCTTCCGCTAACCTGACTGACTGCTTATAAGAGGAAGGATTTAAATCACAGTGACTGGGGTGACTGGTAAGGCTATCTTGCTGTCAGCTGCTTAGAGGTTTTAAAAATACATTCCTTTAAACAAACGGCATATGCATTTTTCTTTAGGATGTCAGTAAGGCAGATTTCTCATTTTCCAAAAGCCTTCTGGATTCTTTCAGAGTCTGCTGCCTTTTCACATCAACATAATACAGCATTCACATAATACAACAAAAGTCAAAACCTTCTATAAAGATTTTAGGTTTAAATTGTCCAAAGGCACAAAACTGTAATTTAAAAGACATTTTTCAAAGCATAGAAACAGTATATAAGCATACAGAGTAAGAACATCTGTTAAGTTTTTTAACTTATAATTCAACAGCAAAGAGTAAATACATTAGTGCTATGGGAACAATTTTTTAAAACAGGTTTTAAAGGCTTTACTACACATTAGCACACAAGTAATTTTGTTCAGTTTCAACCAATGATAACCTGCTTAAACAAATGCTTTATTATGCTTTTCCCAGTATGGGAGATAGGGCACAGCACTTAACACTGTCAGATATTCAGCAGTGCAATTGTAAGATCCTTAACATTAGCTGTAATTTTCATATTGGTTTTGAACTCATTCTATTTGAGTTTAAGATGTAATTACACTTGTTACCGGATAAATTTTGCTGTCATCACATAACTCTGAAGAGAATAAGCACAGCCTTTGGGCACTATAGCCAAATTATATAAAAATGTTAAGGAGGAAGAACATGTAGCAACCAATCCTCATAATCTTGGGACTCACTTCCTACTTTGTATGTAGATGACTCATCTTTCAAAGATTGAAATAACATTCATTATTAGAAAATGGTCACAGTGAAAGACACTACCATCTGTCCTACAAACAGGAACTTCATTAATGCACAGTGAGAGTCTTCTTCAATATGTGCCTACATTATTTGTATAGACAAGAGCTTGGTAGACACTTGTGAATTCTACCTCAGATATCACTTGAAAATTTGGACTGAAAAAGGAAATCAATATAAAAGTAATGAAGCAGCAGAAATTAAAGAAGCATTTTGTATTTAACAAGGTTTTGGAATGTGTAAGTGATAATGACAGGAATTAAAAAAAATTCCTTTTATTGTTATTACTCAGGATGTGATACCATAAAGTCCAAATCTAAATTAACATGACCAATTATATTTTAGGTACAGTGGCATCAACAACATATTAAGCACACACATATATACACTTATAAGTATGTATATATTAAATATATAATGTCTTTTAATGTTAGTACAATGTTACATTAAAAAAAGTGGGACACCAAAGTAAGTCTATAATTTGAAAATATGATCACATTAAATATCTGATTATCTGAGAAAAGGTATCCCAAGTTTAACCCAAGAGAGTCCAGGAAAGCCAATCCAGCCAGGGGCTAGAAAGAAAGCAATGAACTTGACATATTGGTAGGAGAGGTGCTGAATTTAGACCTTCCAAATTCAAAGCAGTAAGTATATAATCTACTTGTGTGAAGCTCTGATGGTTGTCTAACCATCCTTATGATAGCAAAGTTGAATGCAATTTACTAATATAATAAGCTTAATAAGAAAGTAACGTTTCAAATATTGTGGAGGAGCCAGAGAGATTATGTTACAAAATTCAGTATGTTGATGATAAGGACTAAGATAGGGATTTTAGACACATTAATGAAAGCATGGCATCAAAAATGGGAGAGAATAAAACATGAAAAAAATAAAGGAAACATAACTTGCAGATTACAGTTTTAAATGCATTGAAGGATGGTGGCAATGCCAATAGTTAAAGAGAAAAAGGTAGCATGGAAGAATTTCCAAGGAAATACACAAAATCTGGTTTTGGCTGCATTATGCTTCTACTATTGCTGTGACATCTAGGAAAAATACTGTGTACTGAAATGATGGATTGGATGCTACAAGGCAAAATGGGAAAAAACCAGACTGAGTCACCAAGACAGAGTGATAACTGAAATTTTCAGTGGATCAGATTATTGACCTCTTGTCCCTTCAGCAGAAATACAATATGAGAACTACTGGGCAAATGCCCTCCCTTGTAAGGAAGGGCACTCAAAGGAGACGTGATGGAACGTTAGAGATGGAACATAAAGATTATTATGAATTCACAAGATGTTACACCAGATGTTCTGAGTGAATAGAAATAAGCTGCAGCTGAGAAAGTGAGTGGAATCCTGGGACTTTGTTAAAGAAGTCATGAGAGACTGATGCAGAAGCTCAGATGGAATAAAACAGACAACAAGCAAATGGTGGGGAAAGTAGGAATGATGGGTAAGGTATTATCATTAAAGTGCTAAAAAGCTGAACTATGGGTCTGGATGAAAAGAAATTGTTTGGCTTGTAGGAAAACATGGTAACTTATCACTCCTCTCTTTGAAAAAGAGTGTGAGATCTAAAAACAGACAAGATTTGCAGCAGCCTAAAAATCCTATAGGGTCCTAGATCCTGTTCCCTGTTTTTTTAAGTTACAAGTTCATGAGTCTTGTCCTTGTTGACATTTGTTCCTGAGAAAAATGCTAAACTACTTACAGAGAAGGAAAACATTTTGAAGACAGCAAGCAGAACTATCATAAACTAATATTAAAGTACCAGGAACTAAAGGTGGGAACTTAACATTGAATGTCAAAATGTGAGGAATGTAAATGCCAAGAATATATAAAATACTTTATTAATTTATTCCATGTTTCAAATGACTTTTCATCTCAGATTTGATTTTGAAGTTACATTACAGCATTTTCATTTATATATGTAGATCAAATAAGAAAGCAGCACCAAAACTTGCTTGTTTACATGGTTTTGCCTTTAGTTTGCACATACTTTATGATGTAGTTTTCCCTTCCTAAAATGAGTAAACTCCTGAAATGAGAACTTATCTACTAAATCAACATCTTGAAAGTTTTAGGTGGCAAAGTTAGCAGATAGACTAAAGCCAAATCAGCATTTTCTTCTATTACTTAAGTTTATATACTTCCTTTTCTATCAGAGATCTCACAAGATCTCTGTATCTGCCTGTCAAACAGAAGCTGTGCAGCTGTAAGTAAAATGATAATTGGAAAGATAACATTAGTAGAATTCAGACATCTGTCTCAAAGCAGCCTAGTCATATGAAAGAGCTGTATGGAAGAAACCCACGATTGGCTGAGTAAGGGAATTGACTGTTTCCCAGGAAAGGAAATTGCCTGCACATCTGGCAAAATGTTCTAAATGTTTAGTTTTGAAAAAATACACATTTCAGCTCTGCTTATAAGGTGAGTTCTGTAGAGTGGGTATCTTCTTTCTAAAAAGGGAAAGATCTAATTTGTACTTTAAATATACCAATCCACTATTTGGTATTTTATGGCATATACTGTATACACTTGGCTCTAAAGCAAGCAGGAACTCACAGGCTAAAAGCTGTATTTTAGTTTACAGGAAAAATGTATCATTAATGTAAATACAACACTCCATATTGACAGCAGAAATGAGAACAAACTTGAAAAAAATACTGAGAGGATATGACTAGTCTGGATTATAATTTTTACTCAGTTTCTGACATTTATGAGACTCCATGCCAAATTATTTAAATTCCTCGCTACATGTCTAACAAAGAAATTGTCATTCTCATAACTGACAGGGGACAGATCTTCTCAGTCATTCAGTTTTCAGAATAAGCCCTCCCTTTCAAGTAGACTTGTTAAAAAGCCTCTAAGTCTCAGTAAAAAGGCTGTATTCAGGCATCTTCCTTCCTCTTCCTCAGATTTCAAGGACAAAAATGGATTTAACTTGCCTTACTTTTCACACCAGTTTTCTAAATTTAGCTGTTACTACTTTCTTTCCCCCTGAACTCTGACTGGCTTTGACTCTCTGGAGATGCAGAGAAGACCACTTCCTCCTCCACAGCTGGGAAAGCTGCTCCCAAAGGGATAGAAAGGGTGAAGGATCACAATCAACTGCTCCAAAAGATGCACCAAATACGGCACTAAGCTGCAGCAAAGGGTTAAAGGAATGTATATTTATTTTCCTGGCAAGGTGAACAATCACTAACTTTCCTGGACAGTGGGAAAGAGCACCTCATTAAAGCAATATGAGTCCATTGGACCCAGATGGGGAAACAGCAAAACCCTCTCTCAGTTATGTGTGTGTGTGGGGGTTGTACTTCACTTACTGCCCCTACAGCCTCGGATTATCAATGAAAGGTTGGGGAAAACATCACCATGGTGCACCTCAGGGTGTTACTCCAAGACCTAGATGAGAAACACAGTGAGTAGAAGCTAACTGGTGGTGCCTACTGTGCTGGTAAGTCTTCCATTAGGAGTTTGTTGTCACTTCTCAAAATAATATCTGTGCTTTCCATACCTTTTCCCCACACTGCAGATAGTCATAGCAATTGGCCATTTATTCATTCATTCATTCACAACAACAAAAAAAACCCCCAAGACAAAAAACCCAAGCCCAGCTTAAAACACAGTAAAAGGTGAACTTGTTTCTCTTTCCAGTATTTCTACAACCACAGTTCTCCCTAGTGGAGGCCCAGGATACAGCAAGGCTTCCTAGGCAGTCTCCAAATTCAGTTTTGCTCCTGGCCTCATTACAGCACCAGGGCCTCCCAGGGTCATGCTTCAGCCTCTCATAAAGGAAAACAGACTCCAGTTCAAATCTTTAGAGACACTCATCTCTCCTCCAAAACCCAGTGAAACTGAGCTGCCAGATTACAGCAGTGATGTGACTTACTAGGGTGGCATACGGATAGCAAGCTTTATAGTCATTCAAAAACTACTGATTTAATCAAGCTGCTTATGAAGATCCTATCTAATGAATTCTCAGCAGATTCTCCCTCAAATCTTGTCTTTTATATGTGTTCAGTCCCTTGAGTAGAGCTCTAACAATTAAAAAGAAAACTTCTAGAAGACCACACTGCTCAGTCTCATATTTTCATATAATATCTAATGAAAGAATAATAAAAAAAAAATCCATGAACATATAATCAGAAAAATAAAGGATATCCTCCAGTTCTTCCTCATTAAGAGACAGATATTTCAGGGCTGGGGCAATCTAATTTTCAGCACTACTCTATTGAGTATACACATGTGGTGGTGAAAGGAAGGATGACTAGTAAGATATGGCCCTTTATTTTTTTTGGGTTAGCTGTGCAAGGAAAACAGGGAACAGACCAATTTAAGGACAAGTTGCAATGGGAAATTCTCATTTAAGTTAACAAATAAATTAAACCCCAAAACCAGAAAATACTGGATTGGAATTTCTGGTTAGATAGAAATATTTCACATAGTCTAGTGCATTAATTTGATGCTATATTCTGTTTTCATTGGGTAATAGTAGGTTGGTCAAGTGTCTTGGAAAGACTGTTATTCACATGGAATTAAACATTCTTTCAAAAACTTCACTGAAAATTAGAAACCATTACACAACAAGTTTGAAACTTTGTTATCAACGCAAGTAGCTGTCACATTTATCTGCTTGGCTATTGCAATACAAAATCAAAGGGATGGAGAATCCATACTTCATATACCAAACCCTCCAAATACATACATTTTGTCACAAATAATCTTAACTGTTCCAAACATATTCCTCTGTTTCCTCTGGTTAGAAGGTTAGAAGTGGCATACGAATACTCCATAGGAAAAAAACTGTTTCACTCATCACAGTCCAAATATAATCAGAATCTTTCTGGAATTTGCCAGAATTAAATTCTAGAGATTTTCCTTTCCAAAGGTAAAGGAAATGTATGTAAAGAAATATCAGCAGCTTCGAACAATCTAAGACATGAATTTTAGCTGCTACAACTATTTTTGACAACCCCTGAACACAAGTTCCATGATATAAAAAAATAAAGCCACACTAATACACTATATGTGATAAAACAAGTTATGTAAGTCTGTCTTAAGAGATCCTGAGACATGCTGGGATTTTCCTTGAATATGAGAAACTTTGGTCAGTAATTCACGTTAGTTTGACTTGCACAAGTTTATTTTAATTAAGAAAAATCTATAGTTTCCAGATCTAGACGTAGCCAAAATCTCAGGCAGTTTGTCTTCAGGAGTCAGTATCCTATCATGCTGGTTTCACAAAGACAATTTCCCCTCACAGAGAGGTAAAATTTTCCAAAATTTCAGTGGATTGGACTCTTTCCAAGGCTTTGGTAAGTTTGCTAGTAATTTTCCGCTTTTTCAAGATAACCGATCATCACAGAGACTCTGGGAGTTGGGAAGTAGTCCTTTTTACTCTTACATATAAATTTCAAATACTTTATTAGAATGTCCCTCCCCTTTTATGGGTATTTCCCACTCCCAAGGGCACAGAATTGGGCTAGGGAGAACTAACAGGGTAATTCCTATTCAGCCATGCCACTTCCTGAGCCATGCTTTACTGCCACTGCCTCTGGATGGATTTTCCTCTTTCAGTCCCAGATGACTTGTGATTTCGAACTCTTTTATTAACATTAGAACTTCCAAAGTTAGCCATATCATACAGAAAAAAAAAAAAAAAAAAAAAAAAAAAAAAAAAAAAAGCGCCTTTAAAATAATAAATAAAAAGCTTGGAAATGCTTAACTCTTGAAAGACATGCTTAAAAATGAGTGTTCATCTCAGAGATTCAGTAAAATACAAATTCTGCGTTCAACAGAAAACCTCTAATTTACTGCTCCTCGTGTTCTCTTTGCAAAGACCTACCCAAGCCTGCTTTTGCATGCATGGGACAGTGTCTTTCTCTGTAATTCCACAATGTATTGAGCAAACTACATCTTGGTTCAGCACATTTTAAAGAAAATTTTAAAGAAAATAAATTAAGAACAAACAAGCCCAGGGACTCGTGTGTGTGTTTGTGTTTAGCGGGGGGTGGTCGAAGCTTAAAAATGATTACCATCGCAAATAATTTACTAGCATAGTTGGAGGCTATCGGAACTGATTGCTCTGTCTAGGAAACTCTTAATTAGAGCCGTGCTGCAGGAATTCGCAGGGGTCCTGCCGCTGCCGGCTCCTCCCTGGGGTTTCCTCTCGCCGCCCCGCTCCCGCCGTGCGCTGCCCCCGGCCCCGGCGAGCCCGGGAGGGAGGGGCGGCTCGGCTCCACGCGTGTGCCGGCTCTCACCGACCCGCTATAAGGGCAGGAGCGAGCGGCTCGGGTGCGCGGCGGGGGCTCGGCGCAGGAAGGGAGCGCGCCAGGCGGGGCGGCCGCAGCTGCTTCCCGCGCCTGACAGCTGCGGGCACGGCACGGCGGGAGCGGCCGCACCTCCCCTCCCCGGCCCGCCCGGGACAGCCCAGCCCAGCCCAGCCCTCGCCCGGCGGCACATGGCAGAGGAGCGCTCGGCTGCGCCGCAGGTTCGCTAGGGCCGGGCTCTGGCCAGCGCATCAGGCTCTCTAGGTCCGCCGAGTTACTGCAGGGATTAAAATGCAGCTGGCCGCCTGCTTCTTTTTGGGCTGCGGCATATTATTAGCTTCAGGATACAACTCCTTCAGTAAGAGCATGGAGACGATAGGCAAGAAGCAGTACCAGGTTCAGCACGGGTCGTGCAGCTACACCTTCCTTCTGCCGGAGGCGGACAACTGCCGCTCCTCCGCTCCCTACGTGTCCAACGCGGTGCAAAGGGATGCACCTCTGGACTATGATGATTCAGTGCAAAGACTGCAGCTACTTGAGAACATCATGGAAAACAACACTCAGTGGCTAATGAAGGTAGGGTAATATCATTCCTATCCCAGAAACTTAACATCCTGCTATCTCTTTCAGTGTGATTTCTTTTTTTCTTGAACAGTGCCTAAATTCACAGAGTGCATTGTCTAAGCTAAATTTCTGAATTACCTTTCAGTCAAAAAGTTGTTTTGAAGTCTGGGAACATACTATTAACTAGAAAGGAACAGTGAACTGTACAGTTCTGCAGAGATTGTGCTTTAAAGTTTGTCGTTACATTTGTGTTGCTAGGACAAATTACATACACAGATGGACTGTGGGCATGTCTGAAGTTTCTGACATGAGAGAAACAGCTAATAATTTATGATTAACTGGCAAGGGCTATTTTAGATCTTTTTAAAGAATATAGAATGTACCTTTATCCAGGGCATGCCTGAAAAATGTTATCTGAAATGTGATTTCAAAACTTGAATGCAGAAATTAACCTGTTAAACCCCACTGATAAAGAACTGTAGTTCCAGCCAAGTCAGGCTTGCAGTGAAATTAGCCTTGTGAAGCGACAGAATTTCAAGAAAATTCTTTAGGAATCTTTAGAAATCCTTTGCATCCTGTAGCATTTTCAGTGGAACATACTAGATTCAAGGGAAAAATAGTCTGGAAAAGGTGTTACAGATACCACAGAACTTCCTTTAATGCAACTCCATTGGAACTAAGAGAAAATGACATGCTTACTGCCAAAGTGGCAACATTTGTACCTGAAAGAGCAAGAGAAAAAAAATTTGCAGCATATATTTTTATCATTACTGGAGAATAAACCTGATCACTGCTTCACTTTTTATGGAAATTAATTTGATTCAAAATCCTGTGCAGTTCAACAGATTTTGACTTAAAAACCCTTTATTTCAATACTACGTGGAAAAATGTGATAGTATAGTCTAATTGCTATTTATTATTATTTACTATTATATCATAGTTAATTTGTGAACATTTATGTTTTGTACCAAGATGCCTGTCTTCTAAGCAATAAATATTTTAAGGACTTGGACTGTATTTCCAAATAAGTATTCCAGTGATGCCATAATGGTTTCTTCATAGCGAAAGAAATCTGTGTTGTGAATGGAGAGAATTCAGTTTTTTACAGAGACTAGCCATTTCATACATAGTTATAAAATAATTTTGCATTAGGGCTCACGACTCTCACCAGTCACAAAGTTACAGAACTCCTGTGATACAACTAGTGAAACCTGGTGGTGAATTTTTGAATGTTAAAATTCACATTCCAAAACAAACAGCACGCGGTTTTCATCAAACTGAAAATGAGCCTTGAAGCTTAAATCCAAAATGCATACACTTGAAGGCTCCAATGTGGAATTCTAAATCTCTTTATAGGTTTAGGATGCTTAATTTAGAGACACAAATAATGTCAATTGAGTAGTTTGGGTTTTTTTTAACAGGCAAACTTACTTTCCTCTACTTACTTATCTTTCTACTTAGTAATTTACAATGCTCAATATTGTATTGCTAAGACCAAAATTAACAGATGTGCACTGTAGGATGAAAACCACACCAAGAAGAATAGTCTAATCTACCCAGCTGCTAAGCTATTTCCTAACATAAATAGTAAATCACACAACACTTCAGTCCTAAATGCCACTTAAGCAGACAAACACAGTATCATAAGTGGCATCAGGTAAACAGAAACCAGTAAGCATCCTTATTTAGTAAAAGCTCTGCTTTTTCCTGTCAGTCCTTGGGAGCTCAGTGCCAAGAGGAATAGGATAAGTATTGCTAACGCATTCTTTGGGGGATCAAAAGATAGATTCTGATTTACAAGACAGTAACGTTTCTTGTATTTGAGCAAAGGCTTCTAAATAAGATGCTTTAGAACAGCCTGTTTTCTTTTTTCCTAGCTCTTCCACAGCTAAACATCCTGTAAAATATCTGTTGTTTGCCTTTTCCACTATTTTAACACCTGCTCTCTATGTCATCTGTTTTGTTCACAAAGAGCCTCCAACAAAAAGTAGCTTTTCCTCAGATTTACTTTGCTAGAGACACCTGGTCTGCAAGTGAAGATAACAATAACCCTTAAGGTTGCTTACAGAGATTACTTGCTGGTTTTTTAAGGTCACTAATACACATTCCTAGGTTCATATTTCAACCTCCCAAAATATAGTGGAAGGTCAGTCAAGGTGGGGTGAAAAAATTGTATGTGCTTTATTTTTTTAGTGTATTGAAAGTGTAATACAAGATTGCTTTAAAAAATAATCTGACAGCTCAGCAATTGCACAAAAACCTTAATCAGATCTTTCTCTTTAAAAGTTATTTTTGTTCATTTAAGAGGCAGAACCTGGTTTGTTTTGAAGTTGTTAAAATATACATTACAAACTTCTAGTGTGAATTAATCTTTAAACATTGTTCCTGAAATATTGTACATCCCCAAACATTTTTACACACCTCCCCCTCTCCTGCCTTTAATCCATCAACTAAAGGAAATGTTCTGTTTCTGAATGAACACTGGGCTGTATGAATGGAACAGCATGGGAAGTGTGTGCTTCATCTGCTTAATGGACAAACACAATGGGAAGAAAATGAGTTAGATATGTCCAGGTTCTTTTCTGATCTGCTCCTGCATAGGAAGCAAATGACTTTTTTCTACAGTTACTACAAATTGCTTCTTCATGAAAACACATTTTTTTCAATCTGAGCTTTAATAATGCATTATGCCACTACTGTATGTGCCATACATAAAAATGGAGAATGTCTTTTGAAAAGCAGATTATGTTTAAGCATTCAGATGACAAGCTAGAACAAACCAGTACTCCACCTAATCCATGGTTTAGCAATAAGCCAGTAAGTGATACTTTGAAGCAAAGGCCAAAACCCTAGATCAGCTGTGCTGCAATATAACTGAAATGAACTTTCCTCTTTGACTTTTCCTATCTTCGGATCAATTTGTATACTGAAGTGTAGAATTATTTTTCTAATGTGTGTGTGAGCAGGGAGAATAAAGCTCTCAATAATAAAATTGTCAATTAACTTGAGACGATAACAGTTTGGTGTGCAGCTGAGATAGGAGACTGGAAAATTTAAATGTATCTATATATGTTGGCTATTATACTTTGGAACTTTTAATATAAAACACCAGGTTTTCAGATATTCCTAAAAGACAGTCAGTCCCTTAGATTCAACAATTTAACCATTTCTATCTGAATAAATGGCACCTTTAACATTTGGATCACAGCACTTGTACTCAAGGAACTGCATTTTCTTTTCAGATATTAGGACATTGAAATAACTGAATGCCAACTTGAATTTGCTTCTTAATATATTGACTGGATCCTATGACTCAGGAGTTATGACCGTCCACAGCAACAGTGTAAAGGAAACAGGTCATATTTTTTTAGTATTTCCTGTTACAAAGAGCTGAAAACAATGCATGATCAAATTGTTGATGGCATCTGGAATATAGGTAATTTATTTGTAGTGTATCAGCAGATCAAAAGACTAGCCAATACAAGTCTGTGTCAAGAGTCAACATTTAAACCCAAGACCAGAGCTTCATCCTGAAACATCCCAGCAGACTAGGAGGGGAATGCACTGCTGATAGAAATGCAGTATCTTTGGATATGCTTAACCAAGATTAATTTTCCTTTGTCTTGATACCCTGAAAGGGTATAATTATTGCTGTACTGAATGTCATTCATCAGTTACAAAAAGATACTTTGACATGCTGCCATCCAAAGCCATCTGCACACAATGGATAAGGACAAATATATTGAACAGTGTTGGATTTTGAAGTACACAAGAGATGATTCTGACTCTGAATCCTACATTCCTTTCTTGAGTAATGCATCTGTTTTTACTTAATGTCTTATTGTGAAAAGTGCTTGTTTCTGTCTATCAATGATTATTTGCTAAGAAAAAAACAACTGGCAAGACTCAAAAGAAAATACTTTCCTACTTTCAGATTAGTATGTTACCAGATAAAGTTTCCATGCCAGTCTGGATGATATAATTATGCAGTTTATTGTTATATTTCCTGTAGATAAATTTCAGTGAAAGGATTTGAAATGATGCTACTGCATATGTTTAAAACCTATGTTGTAGAAACCATTTCTTCATCATTCCACAAATACCAAATTGGTGATACAGGTCTGAAATTGTACAAAATCAACAAAGAAGATAAGATTTTCTTGTACAGATCTACAAGATAAAATTGAAATAGAGAATTCACCACAGAAGTTATCAGTAAAAAATGGCATAAATAGAGGATTGTTTTACAGAACCAGTCTCTTGCTAACATTCAAGATATATTTTCCTATGCTTTGTTTGTTATTAACATGACCATAAACTTGTCATCTTTGACTGGTCCACACAGCAAAATGGGAGATTCTCTCCATCAGTTACTGACAGCAAGTGCTTAATTTTTTTTTTCATTTTCTTTCTTCAAGTGTACCTATAGGAAATGAGCTTGAAGATTCTTGAATTGCCAGTTTCCAGTTCTTTTTATTTGCATACTCACTTAATATATAAAAATTAACAGCATAACCTTTAGAATATTTTTGATACTTTGTGGGAGAGACTGAAGTTGAGGATAATGTTTCTTTTACAGACAATTATTGTTACTGCTCCTTTTTTCTTGTTAATTATGAAAAAAAACCCCAACAATTAGCATCTCACCTCAAATTTACCAAGTAAAAAAATATAATTTGCTTGATTCCTAAGCTATCATGTATGTATTGCTTAGAATGGAAGTTACCCTAGAGCACACAGAAATGGGTTAGACACATTTCTAACCTTCAAAATATGACAACTAGTAGTCACTTTAGTGACTGTTTAATACTATTCTTTACATACTACAGTATTTGCTTTTGAAAATGTACCATATTCTTCAATTTATAATACTAAGCAGCTTAGTTAACCACTATTTCTTTATAACTTTTAACATACTTTAATGCAAGAACCTCCCGCTGCATCTGTCATTTCATGGGCTTCAACATAGCTTTGGCTGAAAGCCGGGATGGGGACAAAGTAAGATAGTCTTCCCCCACTGTTAGTATTGTTTCAGGGCTAGACAGACAAAAATGTTGGCAACTGACTTAGAAGACACAGTCTTATATCTTACATTAGTGTCTGCAAAAGAGAGGGGCCGCTCTTGCATCTTTGCAACTTTGCAAACCTAGAGTTTCATCAGGTGCCTCAGTCTATATTAATTAGCCACCTACAGTAAGTTCAATCAGCCCCTTCAGCCTGAAGGAGACAAATAGAAGAATGGAAAACTTAACAGAAATCCCCGTTGAAGAGGCAGATTTGTCAGCATTCCTGAAGAACTTAGAAAAGCTAGCATGCTGCATGGCTCTCATCCTGACATACTACTTTAGCATTGAAGTTCATCGGCCTGAAAATCCAGAGACAGCAGGTAAAGGTACAACTGTGGATTAGACTGCAAATATTATGTGGATATGTAGATAAATATCATGCTTCCCACTTGTTAAAAACCAGCTTGAGGACAAGAGTGAAATCAGGATGGATGGCTTTTTCATAAGACTTTGGTGTCTTCGTATATGCACATCCTGACAAAAGCACAGAATCACAGACTTGGTTTGGCTTGGAAGGGATCTTCAGAGATCATCAAGTTCCAACCCCTCTATTGTGGGCAGGGCCATCTTCCAGATCAAGTTGCTCAAAGCCCTATCCAGCCAAACCTTGAACACATCCAGGGATGGGGCATCCACAACTTCTCAAGGCAGCCTGTTCCAGTGTGTTACCACTCTTACCATAAAAAAAAAACAACCAAAAAAAACATTAACCAAAACAAGAAAAACCTCAATAAAACAAACTAACCAAAAACACCCAAATCAAAAAACCAAAACAAACAAACAAAAAACTAACAACAAAACCCCCCAAACTTCCTGGAACAGGAGATGCAAATTCTACTTCAGAGAAAAATGGTTCTTGCATCTAGTTAACATGTTAAGATACTAATGGAAGCCTTAAGGATACTTGTACAGACTGCATAAGGGAAAATGGGAGAAGATGGCTCTTGAAAACAAAAAAATCATGTACCTGAAACAAGGATATCATACAGAGAAACAATTTTGGTGCTCCAAGTGCACCCTAGGAAATATCTCACTGTTAATAACAGTGAAAACAGTATGTCAGTGGACTGTAAGAAAAGGAGAGTTTCTATAGCACTGAATAAGAAGTTTCAGAAATAAGCACTGACAATTTTTATCTGCCATTTTATTATTTGAATTTCTCAGACTAGCCAAATATAAACTAGAGGTGGGAAAATAATAGGAACTTCAAATAATTTAAAAAGGCAAAGCATTTGGGGAGAAAAAAGTATAGCACAATAATTTAATACCTGGAAATGCCTTAAAGATATGGCACATTACACAGCATTAAATCAAATAACCTAAAGCACACAATAAGTTAAAAAGTGATTTGCAACTGAAAATACTGTGTTGATTTAATTTCCTTGACCAGACATACTTCTAGGAAATGGGGCAGAGGAAAAGAGAATTTTATTTATTCTCTAGTGAGAATAAGAAAAATACTTTTTGGTGAACCTGATGTCTATTACAAGTAAACCAGGCTCAGAAGAGATGTTAAAGAATTCTTCAAGTTACAAGATCCAGATCTATGTTTTGTATTAAAAACCCCCCACACCTAGCTAGGTCTGCAAACACTCACTGTGTCAGTTCTTAAGCTGCCTAGGAAAAGACATTACTACTCCTTAAAAGCTTTTCTTAAAAAAAAAACAACTTATGGTGTTCCAACTAATTACTGAAAATGCTGTCAGTTTTTATCTGTTTGTGGAACAGGTTAACCCTAAAATAAAGAAATTGTTTACAAAGCTCAGCAAATGTATCCTGCAATTTGTATGTTTAAATGATATCCATCTATTTTCTTTCCAACTTCCAGCACATTATGGCTTAGTCTGAAGAGAGCAGGAAGCTACAGGAACTTTTGTGCTGTCTTTTTACTGCCCTTATGAAGCTTTATCAGTTTAGCTAACGATCTTCCAGAAGTCTATTAAGGTCATAAAAAGGTCTTACTACTAAAAAGAGAAAGCTGATAAAATATGCAACCCTCCCTCTCTTAACTTCCCTCTCTGTTAATAAAAGTATGGATGGGAATCTAATATTCTTCACATAATTCACTATTCACAGAAGTTGTAAGGAAACATTTTCCTGTCTAGATGAGCAAATACTTCAGAATTCTTAGACGACAGCAACTTTTTTTCCAGTTCAGCTGTCTCTGGAGATTTCTTGTTAAAACCAAGCAGCATCTAAGTGTCATAGCTTCACTCCAACTCCCTTTAATTATGTAGGGGAAAAATTATCTTTTTAGTTTTGTACTTGTATTCAGATCTCAAGCAGCATGATAGAGTTTTAAAATAAAAACCACAACTATACAGAGTTCCTTTACCCTCTAGGGAACAACATATCAAATTTGTATCATTGATTTTGCTCAGGTATTAAAATCAGTGTGTTGTGGTAACACAACTGAGAGCTTATTATTTCCAGAAGGGGGAAAAAATGCTTGATTCATTACTTCTCTTTCAATATTAGAAGCTGAAATTCTTCTAATAGGCATTCAAGTGTTAGATTGTGTAATACCTTTTAGTAATATAATTATCAAGAGATTGAAACTAGCTGTGTGCATTTCAAAATCTGTACGAAAGCATTGATGAGGACCAGAGTAGTTCAGTATAAAATCAAAACTATCATATTAGAGCATTTCAGTGTGGAACAGCATAATCACTCACACAACTGCCATAATTTGTGTACTTCAGAAGCAAAGTTTTAGTATCTTTTTTGAATAAACTATTTGTCAAAACCACAGGAAAACACACTGAGCAAACATTTGATCTTTATCACTCCACTTAAAATAACTTTTTGACAGGGAGAAAACCTAAAACCTCTCATCTTTGGAGAAAATAATTCTATCTATTTAAAAATAGTAGGATCTTCTGAAAATCTCTAGTATAAAAAGGACTGAGCAGTGTCTTAAGCCCTGTCCAAACAACAGCTCTGCCAATCTGTTCATTCTCATGCTGCAGGCACTAAGAGTCATTCACCTTCTGCACTCACGGTATCAGCTTCATCGCTATGCTTGCTTTTTGGTTCAGGCCTGCACCTGATGTGCGTGATCCTGGAAGGAAAAAGCCTCTTTGTTCCATTCTGTCAGGGTGTGGGAATGGGGAGACACCCAGCTAAGTGGAAAGGACATTTCCTGGGCAATAGCCATAGCCCCCATAGCAGCTCCCCTACACGTGATGTGACATCCGTGTGCCACAGGGCAGCTGCTCTTCATGTGACCTGATGTACAGACTTACATGGAGGTACCTGAGTAAGCTGAGAGGTTTAATTTTGATCCCTGCCACCTAAAAGTCTTTTTAGTTTTGTCTTTCTTGACAGAACTTGTAGATATCATGTTATAACACTTTATATACTTGCTTTAGGTCTTTTCCCATGAACTACATTATGTTCTATGCAACAATTTTCCTCATTTTCCATTTACAAGGTGTAAATGGAAAATGTACCTGCAAGATACTATTTCAAACCCACAGTTTCAGAATTAAATATAAACCAGCACCTTAAGGAGAATATGCCATTCAGTCAAGAAGCAATTGCCTCATTTTTCCGGGCTATCAGCTGTCAACTGACCATCTCAGCTCAGCAAAGTTTTAACATTCAAACATGAAAAAGCTGCATATCAAGACTAAAATACACATAGTAATGGAAAATACACTTGCCATACTTTAGTTTGCATTAACAGATACCCTGAAATTCCCCAATGAAGATCTAATGAAAAAATTCCATATTTTTGCTTTTCAGAATGATTTTTTACAAACAGCGTAATACCACTATTCAAATGAAACACTAGTTTCCAGTTTCTTAGCACAACTTAAAAAAATTGATAAAGTAGGCAAAAGAAAGCTTAAATGAATAAGTAAAAAATACAAAAATGTTTTGGTTTACTCCTTCTAAGGAACTGACTTAAAAAACCCCTAAGCTTCCTTGCATGAAATCTGAACTTTGACCATATTAACTATTCCTGTGTTTTCACTTATGTTAAACTGTCATTCTGATGCCAGATTTTCTGTCAGATACAATGTCTGCCTATAAAGCAATAGTAAATTAAAAAAACCTATTGTAACTGCTACTGGAGCCTTACTGGGAATGTTTTCTGAAAACTACTCTGACATGATGAAACAAACTTCAAATAACTAGAAAGTAAGCCCCTTGACTAATAACCTAGCCCTTCAAAAGAGTATAAACTGCAACAAATATAAACAATCTGACCCTGTTGAAATCTTAGCACATACAAGCAAGGATACTGACAACTACAGTTTACCAGCTAGGCAAGAAAGTTTAAATATATAGTCAAAAATACCCTATTTTTTTTCCCCTGACATGTAAGTTTATTTGAGTTGAATCTAGAAAAAACTTAGCTATGTTTTGAGTTCAGCTTCTTTGTTATGGTAAACTTTATTATTTTAAAAAGGCTCTGAGGACAGCATACAAAATCCTAGCTCTGCTCCAAACAAGTAGAAAAATTCCCACTGACTTCTTAGTGAAACTAAAAATACTCAGTTTCACTAATTAAGTATTAATAAAACAATATTGAAAAAGTATTTGAAGTTGATAATGGAGTAGACCAGTAAATCAGACATGTGCTTTAAGGCTTAATTCATGTGGACTACCTCTAAGTAACTAAGGATGCTACTGGAATAGAAAAAAAAGTAATAATTTAGTAATAATTTTCATCACAAGGAAATAAGCATTTTCCTTTTCTTGTCCCTCTCTTGTCCATGTGGGAGTAACCTCTCCCAAGAGTCTCATTCAGTCAAATCCTTTACACTCACCATTTTCTTCAGTGAATTTTCTTCCAACTGCACAATGTTTTTTGAACTTCAAGCAAACTAGAGAATTCATTCCCTCAGCTGGCTTAAAGATCAGCCTTCCAGTCCCCTTTTGCAGCTGTCATTAAGAATTCCTATCCCTATTCCTATCCACATCCACTTTTAAAATTCTGCTCACCCAGATTCATTTCCTTTATTTCTTTCCTTCTATTATAGTTATGCAGCTTCCTGGCAGTCCCTTTCCTCTACACTCTTCTCATTCAGAATTCTCACTTCTGGATTCTCCTTATTGCTAAATTTGTTTTTAACCTTCTGTGCATACTTTCCTGAGTATTCACAGAATCACAGAATGCTTTGAGTTGGAAGGGACCTATAAGGTTACGTAGTTTCAACTGGTCTGCTGTAGCCAGGGACACCTTCCACTAGACCAGGTTTCTCAGAGCTCCATGCAGCCTGGGGTTGAACACTTCCAGGTATGGGGTGTCCACAACTTCTCTGGGCAACCTGTGCCACTGCCTCACCACCCTCACTGTTAAAGAATTTCTTCCTAATATCTAACCTAAACCTACCCTCCAGTTTATGGCCATTCCCTCTTGTCCTGTCACTATGTGCCTTTCACTATGTGAAAAAGTCCCTTTCCAGCTTTCTTGTAAGTCCCCTTTAGGTGCTGGAAAGCTGCTCTATGGTCTCCTCTTGTCTAAACTGAAAACCTTCTCTTCTCTAGACTGAAAAATCCCAACTTTCTCAACCTGTCTTCATAGAAGAGGTGCTTCATCCACCAATCATCTTTGTGGCCTTCTTCTGGACCCATTCAAATCCCTTCTAATGCTGTGGGACCCAGAGCTGGATGCAGCAGTATTCCAGCTGGGGTCTTACCAGAGCAGAGTAGAGGGGCAGAATCTCTCCCTTGCCCTGCTGACCACGCTGCTTTGGATGCAGCCCAGGATACCAGTTGCTTTCTGGGCTGGCAACATATATTGCTGGGGAATGTTCACTCTCATCCACCAGCACACCCAGGTCTTTCTTAGTAGGGCTGCTCTAAATCCCTTCACCTCCCAGCCTGTGCTTATGTGCTTATGCTTGGGATTTCTTGGATCCAGTTCAGGACCTTGCACTTGGCCTTACTGAAATTTATGATGTTTGCACAGGCCCACCTCTCAAATCTACAACAGCTTTTTTTTTCTGGCTAGGTGCATATAGTATCGATATAATTCTACTTTCTCCACTGCTAATGTGCTTACTTGTCTTGACAGCAGAGTTCTACATCCAAGAAAGTCTCTGGAAAGCATATTTAAAAATCTTCATCTTCAGTGGCCCTTCTTGTCAGATCTTGACAGAGAACAGTGTCCTCTCATAAAATACCCATCCTATAATGTATAGCTTTGGTTCTCCGATGTTTTTTTCTGAGAGTTTCTCCTCTTCTTAATGCTCAATAGAATCATTTGTTTTGAGAGGATCTGGCTTTTGGTCTTTCTAGAAGGGGACCAACTGGCAGCTGCCTGGTGTCCAGCTTTCAGGAGCACTGACTGGAACTCAGTGAAGAGGTGACTTTCCATCACCACCTGAGTGCTCAGGGGGTACCAGAGACAAAGAGGAAATTTTGGAGGTCATGGATGGAAAGACCTGTCTTCCTGTTTCTGTTCCAAAACCCTAAGCTGTCTGCTTTTAGATGGATAATTCCAGCTATTGAGAAAAAAAAAAAGTCTTTTTAATCAGGATTACATAATTTAATTTTTTTTTTTTTGCATCACACACTACATTTTGCTTCTGCAATATGCTGCCTATATGTTCTGATCTTGCTTCCAAATATTTGTGTTTGTCCACTTTTAACACAGTAGCTTCCTGTTTTATCTTTGAAGTATGGAATTCCTCAGAAGCTTTTGCACTAAAGACTCTTAACTGAGCTAATGGAACAGTACAGAGAAATTAATAAGTAGCATTTGACAAGAACATATAAGGATGCTATTTTTTTTAACCAAGCAGAGGTGAGGACATGAGCTTCTCCTTTTTTTAAGACAGCCTTTACTGCTTTCTCTAGTCATGCTAAGGGTTGTTTGGTTTTTGGGTCCTGCTTCCCCCAATCAGTGTTTTGGAAACCTTCAGGAAGTTCTCTGACAAGTTTGGTCCAGCAAGTGAGGAATTTTCAAGAGGTGATGTAAATGTAGCAGTTCTCCAGATACGCCACCTCCCCAGTCCATCTAGCATTATCAATTGAAACAGTAGTGAGAAAGATGCAGCTCATCTTAAAAAATGAGCTACAGTACTTGAGCACAAATTTCTTTTCCCCCTCCAAAATCAGTGAATGGGTTCTTAGTAATGAAATTCAGTCCCTCAAAACTGAAATCAATATCCGACATGTCCTTCCCCAAAGTCTCGAGCATTCAAAATTTGTCAGGCCTTCAGCAAAAATGACTGGTTGTCACTTGGTAGCATCATTGAGGCTTATTCTACAATTGAGGCTTTATTCTGTCATAAAAGCTCAATAAACTATAATTAGATGCCAGTATGTTGCAAAGCTTAAGAACTACTAAAAATGCTTTCAGTTTCCTTAACCTGTGAATTTTAAAAAGAATTTAATTTTTGTCATGCTGAAAGATGCTTTGTGAATACAGCTTTGAAACTGGAGACACCCAGTTTTATTAGCCTTACAAAAGGGGCTAATTGTGTACCATAGCTTCCTAACTAGTTTGATCCTTGAACTCCAAATCATTCTTCCTTCTGGTTGGAAATGGAATGCAAGATGACTGCTTCCCTAGAAAGCAATGCTGAGAATGAACTGCAAATGTCTAGCTTTTTCACTTCCCCAGTAACATGTTTTGAGAAGCAGAATTTGCTTCATATTTGTCAAAACTTGAACTCTGATTTGCTTTACCACATCATGAGCTATTCTCTAAAATAGGTTGTCCTGTTGAAAGAGGAGTTCATAAAAAAACTTGATATTGTAAGTTGAGATAAAAAAGATAAATGGTTTTAACTGTGACTGATACATTTGCTAAATATTTTGTAAAGTTTATGAGGCTACATAGACAATGTTTTTCATTAAAAATGTCACCAGCATATCTGATAGTAAGTTAATTTCAGCTGCCTATTACTCAATGGAGTGGAAAAAATACACAAATGAGAAAGGATTATTGAGATCTGGGATAGCAAGTGTTTTTTCAGATGTTATCTTTGTAGGGCAGAATCTCATCCTTACACAGATCTGGTGAAGTCCTGATTCCCTGGTGGTAGCATGCAAGTCCAAAATTGGATTGAAAGCATGTAGCCTTGTCTTCAAAAAGTTTGAATATTCAATTTGTGAAATTATAGCCCAATGCCATAACCTAGTATTTTAAATTTAAATATTGATTAGCAGTATTTCCTACACTGTTTATAAGTATGGAGTCCTAATTTTGAGTATTGGTGGCTTGTTGCACATAACAAAAAATATTTATATGTATTTCAGTGAATGGCAGAAGCATCACTGGCTTCTTGTCTTTCTGGCTTCAGTGCTACTGAAATTTGGCAAAATGCCATTCATGACTCACACTATTTATTTATTTATTCTTTATTTTTAGACTAATGGGAACTTTATGAATTCCTTCCCTGATTTTTAAGAGAAATACCACTTAGCTATGATCCACAAAAATGGTGATTCAGAATCTTAAATTATTGCCTTAATGAATAGCCTGAACTCTTAACAAGTATGGGTAATCACCAAATAATTGATTTTAATTTAACAAGATAACTATATATAAATTCAAAGCAGTTTGTCAGGTTGACTATTTAGTTTTCCATTAACAGCGTTTTTTGAAAATAGTATTTTTCATTTGCAATTTAATGTACAGCTTCCCAGAAATGCACCAAATGCACCATAGAAAGTATGTACATCATATATAGTACAAAGAACCCATGTCATCCTCCAGAAGACAAAACACAGGTGTAGGTAGGAAGGCAGTAGTGTAGTATCACATGTACAAAATAAGCTCAGTGTCTGGAATGGTGGGAGCTCAACTCTATGACAGTCTTTGGGGTGTTTCAGCTGTCAAAGTCTCTTCCCCTTTCCTATGTGCTCCTTTGCCTTTTCTACATCATCACTTGAATTGTAACATTCATAGTTAGTTCAAAACATACAGTAGAAGGTACAATCATGCCGTAATAACTTTTAGAATTAGGTACAAAATACTTCCATTCAAGAACACAGATTGAAAGTCATTCTTTATAAAAATTTGTATAGAAAATGAAGACATTCCATACATTTTGTTTAATGTTATATTAATGAAAATTTAGTTTTTGTTTAAGTAGAGTAAAGGAGGGAGGGAATATTTTTCTTCTGCTAGCAAGTGTAAATTATAAAAGTGTAACAGTTTCCTCTAAATGTAATGTAATCAAACAGGAGAATTAGCTGGTAAGATTTCATTTAGTGCACAAGTGTCCCTATCAGAACCATCTGCATATCATTTATTTTAAAGTTGGTGTTTACTATTTTAAGAGTTAGCATTTAAACCTTTTGTATTTTATTACACAATTATAGCTTGAATATTTTCCAGTAAATCACAGCTCACTTCCAAATAGTATTCATTTATGATGTTACTTTCACCTTTTGTTTGCTGACAGGAGAATGAGATAAGAGAGAAATCTTAGCTGGAGGTCTGGACAGGCAGACATGTTTGATGGGGCATGTAAGAATCTAATAGCGTAGAGACATCTCAAGCATTCCCATATACATTCCCAAAAGATTTTTTTCCCTCTCTTGGGAAACAACTCATAGGCCATTGGGACTTCCTGCTCTAGGGAAAAAAAAAAAAAAAAAGAAAAAGAAAAAAGACAATTTTAAATGTCTCTTTTTTCAGACATGATTGCATTTTATTTCTGCAGTGTACTAATTTTTTCCAAAAGTTACAAGTTCCTAAAATTGTTAGCTTGCTTCCAGAAAACATGGAGAAATAAATTATTTTATTAAAAGCTGATTTAAAATAGCTTAAGGTCTGAGTGATGGGGATTGATGCAATGCCATTAAAAATGGGTTCCCTTAGGTCTGTCAAGATAAATGACTCTTGGAAAGGGTAGTGATTCTTCTATTTCCATTCTGACTTTAAGCAGTAGCAACATGGACAGACTGACAATAAGTATGAAAAGCTATTTTAAAGAGAACAAAAGTGTCTGCAAAATTGAAATTTGGACAGAATTTTGTCTTCATAACACCAATGCATTAATGTGATGTGGTAATACAAATACAATCACACGTGGAGTGCCTGTCAATATGGTTACATACATACACATTAAGAAGCATATATATGTTGGTAAAATACTACATACTGCCTACATAAACTGCTGTGCTGAAATTGAGGCAGTGTTTTCTTCTTTTTTAAAGAGGACATTACATTTCACTGTTATCCATGTCCAGCAGGATCCAAGGTGTCTCACCAAGAAAACCCTCCTAATGTACAGACTTCAATTATACTACAAATAAACAATTTAAATATTTAGTATTTTAATTGAAAATTCTGTCTGTTAAAATAGTTTTAAAAAAGACTATGTTTTTGTATTTATATAAAAAAATGTATCTGTGAATGAGAAATTTAAGGATTTTGTGGCATATAAGGATAATCTTTTACAATCAGAAAACTGGACATTGGCACAGCATTTACAAAAAACTCAAATTATCGGATAAATTCTACTTCAGATGACTCATAAAGAAATCAGAAGTGGCCACAATCCAAAGAACACTGCCACTCTGAAAAAAGAGCAGAGCAACTAAGACCAAGCATTACTAGGTTAAAGATACCTCAAGACATGTAGAGTATAAGAAGCAGGAAGGTCTCATTTATACTCTGAAAAAGTATTTCCAAAGGAACTAAAGAGACTCAACAGTTTTCTTATTTTGCCCTTTTACTAAAACTAAGCAAATCTGATTATAGATGCTTAAATACATTTTCCATCTTGCTCACTTTTTTGTGCATATAATGAATATCTTGGTGAATAAAGCATCTTGGATGATGACCACAGGTATTGGAAGACCTGATTAAACTCAAGTTTAATTGCAAAGATAAGTTTTGAATAAAGCACATGACATTTTTCGTAGGGATGTGAGAACCATAACTTAAAGCTTTTGACACCTTAATATATGTGTCATATGCCACCCCTTTGTGGAAGGGGGCACCCAAAATTCCTCAATGCCTTTGGTAAAAGTACAGTGGCAATAGCCGAAAGGGTCCAAAAGAAAAATCCTCACAAAGTTTTATTAACAGATGACACACTTGGCATGGAAATATGTTTGCCCCTATAAAGAGAAATGAGATAGGAGAGGAAAGGGGATCAACAATTCTGGGTCCAGCACTGATCCAGCCAACAAGGTGTCCAAGGTCCTGGTGGTGCCACCCAAGCTTTGTAGGGGTACTGTTTTAGAGATAAATTTCCCTCCCCTGGGATTAGGTTTCTCACTCTTCATGTAAATAAGTGAGTAGGTGCACTCCATTCTTCTGGACCTTTCTGGAAATGGGTTGAGGGTCTTTGAGGGTCTTTTGATGGTCTTGATCCCCTCTCTACTGGACTGACCCTCAATTGACAGTTCATGCCTTATTCTTGACCCCACTTCTGTCCATCTGCTGTCCTTTATGTCACCATGGACCAGAACAGAGAAGTGGGTTCCAGAAAGGTGCTGCCCTACTTTCCAACAGCCCCTCTTTCTAGCCACATCCTGTTCTTACTTGCCCACTGGAATAACCATCAGCATTTGAGGCATAACAACACATTAACTCCTTACTGCCCAGGCTTCTACAATATGCCAAACTCTGTAGCTTCAATGCATATTTAAAAGGTACCTAAGCTGTAAACATATTTTTTGTTGCTAGGTTTTCTACTGGGTCTACTCCACTAAATCCAAAACAAAAGTTAGAGATAAATCACTACATATGTGTCATTAGCCCTGCAGTTTTCTCTGTATCTACGTTAGATGACTAAGCATGTAATATGCATTGTAACACAATCTATTCACACAGGACACAGCACTGTCTAGAAACTCTTGATTAACATTACGTCTTGCTGAAAATAATTGTTAGTTGACAGAATCAGTCTATAAACATTAAGAAAATCACCAAACTTTATTTGGGAAGCCTGCTCCAATAACTGACAAATTCTATAAAATAGAAAAGGACTCCAATACTATTTGTACTATTTATATGGCATAGCATTTGGCAAAGGAGGCATCTATATATTCATGGAGCATAAATGCTGCTGGGAACATGACTGTTTAATTAGTATAGATAAAACATTTGTCAACAAAGAACAAATACAAGACATAACTTAGAATGAAAAAAAAAAGGTAAGTCAAATGTCTGTAAAATACACAAATAAGTTGCTGATTCTTTGAAAAATTCTATAATATGGACAAACTATACAATCAGGAAGGCTTTTCATTTGACTGAGTATTGATAGCCCTTCATAATGGGTTAATACTATCTCTACCAATGGTCAGAAAACATACTTCTGTTAGTGCATACTCCACATGTTGTCTTTTCTTTCTTGCCAATTTAAAGCTTGTTTAAAAAAAAAAAAGCCTTGGCTATAAAAGCAATGTGTTGGAATGTACTCCAATATTATGACCTGTCCTTGTTTTTTTGGCAACCTAGCCAAATTTTTGCCAAATTTTATGATTTTATGTGATTTGAAGTAATAAAGCATGATGCAGCCCCAAAGTGATGGCCTTAGAGAATTTTTTCTCTCTAAAAATGCATCACTATAATCTATAACAAATCTTAACTTTGAAAGTATTTCAATTTTCCCAGCTGTTTTTGCAATTTAAGCATATTTTGAGATGTTTTTTTCCCATCTGTGCTTTCATTTTTATACTTTGTTCAAGAATACATGCCAGTCAAATTCTTACACAAAAGATAAAATGTTTAATAAAAAAATTCCAAGAAGAATCACTGAAATGCTTTCAAATATTCCCTCTCCCTTGCATTATCTTTAAGATAGGATTCATTGATTGGCTTACTCCCTTAAAATCAAAATTTCTGAGAGAAGATGCATAACTAATAGTCAGCTATTAGGTTTTAACATTTATTTTGTTGAAAATAACAATAATGTAATCATAGTTAACACAATTCTTAAAATATTCAAATATTATTTGAATTAAAAAGAGATTAAACCATAGCTAGCGCCGTGGCAAGGGAGAAGAAATCTGGCAAATAATCCCTGTTTCACCTTCCAGATTTGAGCAAAATATTGAAGAAGACAGACATGCTGTTCAAACTACCAAGCCTCCTGACTGATGGATGGGGACTGAGACATTCATTCTTGTGTCCTTCCCTATTTTAAACCTCTTTTTTACCCAAGCTATTCTTCCCCTTTCAGAAACTCTGAGTGTGCTGCTGCTCACAAAGAAAGGAGGCTCCTTGGCAGGAGCTGATGAATAGTTCTCTACAAAGAAATGTGCCACAAAGAACTGCAGTCCTGCAAAATGGCTGCTAATCCTCAGTGTTGTCAATATAGCTCAGTGGCTGTGGGAACTGGAGCTCGTGTTAAAAAAGTTCCTCCACCACTGTCTCAGCGAAACTCGAGGGCCTTGCTTGCCGGGTGTATGCAGTGGGAACATGTTCTGCTGTCACCAAGGTCAGTGGGAGATAGTGGGGCATCTGGATGAAAGTCATTCTTCTATTCCTCTTTGAAGAAAAGTCAAAAGTAAGCACTTGCTACTAAGAAAAAGTTAGGACGTTGTAGTGGTAAAAAGTGCTACTTTCTACAGTTTTGTATTGTGTGATGAAGAGAGAAGGGAAATAAACAGAGAGGGATCAGTGTGCATCTTGGTGCAGGTCAGAAAAAGAGATTTTATGATGTCTACATGCAGAGAATGTAAAAAAGTGGGAGAGGATTAGTGAATATGAAGGAAAAAAACAGAAGGGTTTTATGTAATCATGCTTTTTAGGGAAAAAAAACCACAAGAAGCTCCAAAGCCACTTAATAGGTCATTATAATTTTGATGCTTCATGTTGCTCCAAATTAGAATAAATGAGTCAGATAATGTAACTGGCTTTAAATCTTAAATCCCTTTTGGTTCATTTCATGCTTTCAAGTAAGCACAGATATCATATTCCCTAAATTACGTATTTAATATTATTTAAGTTGAAAAACAGATGTGAAGACAAACTTAAAACTGGAGTCAAGAGAATACTTCAGTGATTTGGAAATCCCCACATAAATGAGAAATTATTTAAAAGAAATCAGATACTTGGAGATATGCTTACACTTACAGATATTCAAATAAGATAAATTATGAAAATACAGATCTGTGTGTCCAAGCACAACTGCTTTCCAAGGTTACAAGTACAGCCACAAGGGGTATAGAAATCTACAAACCAGAACCACCAGATGCCTTAAATTGTAATTGTGAGTTTTGCATAGTGTATTCAGAGAAACCTTACGTCTGTGTGTTTGAACTGGGTAATTTCCTAAGCTTACCATAAAATATTTACCTTACCTTTAAGCCCAGAATTAACTCATTTTCTAGTAGCCTGTTTTGGAATAACTCAGTGATAACAATTTCAAAGAAGTCATGCAGTTCTGTAATCCTATATGCAGAGATGACTTTGCTCAGGTTCTCATTCTACTCTCTCTGGTGAACAAATAACCTTGAAGAATGAGGTTAAATATCCACAATTATTTAATGAAAGAATCAAAGCTCATAAACAATCTTTCTCCGTTGATCTATTTATTACTGTCTTCCTTTATATTTTGGGCCTTTTTTCCTAAATTAAAGATGATGCAATATTTTCAATGCATTAAGTCTGTGAGGTAAAGCCATATCCTTGATCTTGATAAAGGTGTTTCTGTACTTAACTGCGATACTGAGGCAAATAAAATGCATTCTGGAGATCTCACTTCATAGTATTTTAGCAGAGCTGCATTTGAGCAAAGTTTTTTTCAATGTTATCTATAACGATGTGCAGTCTTCCAGATTCAGTTGCTAAAGTTAATTTGGACTCATAAATCATTTAATTCCCTTTTCAGAGAGACACATATAAGTTGTTGCTCTCAGTCTTCATCTCACTTTAGTGAAAAATTACTTATTTTTATCTATATAAAAGTCTTCAGGTTTTTGCAGACATCCTTTGACTATGGTGCACCACATACCAATTTGCATTGCTTTTTAAAATAAATTATCACTACACTCTGACATCTCATAGTCTGTTGATCAAGGACCAAAGATACCTTACTATTACTACTCAATTAAAAAGCACTAATTGTTGTGCAACATGAAAGAAGAAGCTGACCTAAAAGATGTCACCAAAGAATTAAAAAATTCCAACATGTTTGGTCAAATTAGATTTGTCTCTGGGTGGAGAAGCTTTTGAAAATGAGGAATAGCCTGAAGCAAAAGGTAACACTTAAGAATCATCCCTGTGAATAGTGAACAACTCTAATTACCATAATGGCAATTGAAGATACCCATGCTAAATGATCATGGCAAAATGCAGTTGATTGTATGCTTACTTTTAGTATTCAAAAAGATCATTATGCAAAGAGCATGTAAAGGCTGCCTAAAGACTGGTTTTAAATCTTTGTGGTACACTTGAGAAATAAGTATGTTTATGGAGCAGAACAGTAGATGTGGGTCAAAGCTTATGCCAGGTCAGAAATCTCCCTGTTGTGCATTGCAGTTCACCAGCTGCATGGGGAAAGTGGAGTGAACAAATACTGCTTTGACAGTTTGGTCACACAGGGCATCAAGAAATAGTGGTCATTTCAAACCTAAGAATATACTACCAGTTTTAGAGGTTTTGATTTCTTAATATACCCTGTTTTCTTCATTTGCCACCTTTAAAAAACAGGTGTGAAGTAAGAAAACTTAACCCAATCCTTGCTCAAGTAATATTTAAGGGGGAAATCTTAAATATTCAAAGCTGATAGATCTGTCCATTGATCTTTAGCTAGTTAGAAGTTAATGGTTATATATATTAAATCACAAAATACTTTTCCTTCACTGATAGGGAGAGTAGCCATAAATGAAGTTCAAAGTGTCTCCTTATTACAAGCAATCATTCATACATACCAAGATAAGACTATGAAAATATTATTTTTTAAAAAATCAAGATATCAACCTGTTTAACCATTTCACTTAGATAAGGAATTGGTGATGTATTACCATTTGTGCTTAATGACAATAGCTATTTTTCTTTAGCTAGTATTCTCTTTGTAGGTAGAGCATGAAGCTCAAAATTTATTCTGGTTCTCTTGATAGAACAGTGTTGGAGTGAAGTAGAAGTTTGATTCTAGAAATTTCCTCAGCCAATGGAAAAAATGAAGTCTTGTGGCCCAGATTTTTATGAATTCAAACATGAGCAATGACACATTACAGAAATATGAAATACTTGCAATTACTGACAAGAAATAAAGAAGTGTGAAGAAAAATCAGTCTGCTTTTTCATAATCCAGACAGGTAGAAAGAAAGATTTATGCAAAAGGCTACTTAAATTTTCTCCTTGCTACTTATTTTCTCCTCACTTTCCTTGAAAGCAGGGTACTCTGTTATAAAATGACCACTAAAGAAGCCTTATTAGTTTAGACAGAAATTACTTCAGAGTCAAGTATTTTAAACAACTTTTGCATTCCTTAATATGAAGCATTTAAAGTATTTATAGGTTTTTCTACTGTTTTGTGTCTTTATTTGAAATTCTCTCTGATAAAAATGCACACATAACAGTGTTAAATGACATCTGACCTCTTCTCTTGACTTCTAGTCATGTGATGAAAAATGCTTTTAAAATAGTTAAGTGTAAATACAGGAAGATGACTAAACTCCTAAACTTTTATCTTCTAAAAAATTCCCACCACTGCCAAAGCTGGTGAAGCTCCTCTGATGGTTACAATGGTGGGAGCACTAGGGCAGAAAGGCTTCCAAGTGCTCACAAGCACTTTCATCACTGTACCTACTACCTAATTGCTGCAAATCTCTGTTCCTGCCTTCAGAAAATGAGTGGCCACACATTCCTTGACACATTTGGTCTTCCTCTCACAGAGCTAAATACATAACAGACAAGGACAAGGAACAAATTTGTTTAGCAAGGCTGCCAGCAGGCTTACTGTACCACCCCCTTTCCAACATTTAAAGAATGCAACTATCTTCTTTCTTTCCTTTCCCATGTAGCTTGAGAATTACATCCAAGACAGTATGAAGAAAGAAATGGTAGAGATCCAGCAAACTGCAGTGCAGAACCAGACTGCAGTAATGATTGAAATAGGCACAAACTTGCTAAATCAAACAGCTGAACAGACCCGCAAATTAACAGATGTTGAAGCACAAGTAAGTAATGAATTTCAACCTCAAAATGCTTCTGCTTCCCAAATACGACAGCTATACATTTAACACTGTTTAGTGTTACATGCTTCTGTTCAACAATTAAAAGTCAATTGTTGTGACCCACAGTGCTACCCAACTTAAGGAAACATTAGTATTTGGTAATAAATAGTTCCATCTCAAGCCCAGTGTTGACACTTGAGTGATTTTCATTACAGTAGTATTTTAACTAAGTCTAGAAAGACAGTTGGTAAATTAATCTTTAAAGAGAATGTATTTAAAAATACTATACTATATCCAGGCATCAGTTGGGTCCTAGTGTGCTTTATATGGCCCTCTTATTACTAATCTTAGCTAAATGAGTCTCTTTAAACTGTCTTTGTTCCATTTACCAGCTTAATTGCTTTTTTAGACTGAGTCTTTTTTATTTTTTTTTTTAACTTATCAAGAGAACTATGTCTTTTTAATTGATGTTTTCACAGATAACTCTAAGTGGGATAACAGTTAATTTCCAGCACAATGCACTGTATTATGGTTAACAAAGGGATACATAAACAAATCTGAGATTAATCAAGGAAAAAGAAATTAGGAGGCTGCTAGAAGTGTATTCACACAGAATTAAACCTGTCTAACCAGTCTTTGTTAACTTTAAACAAAAACAATTGGGTTTTAATTGAAAAGCATTAAGTACAATAAAACGTTCTGTTAAACAGAATGCAGATATTAGTGGACGGACAAGTCCAGTCCATGTGGAGTGGTATGTATTTGTAGTTTCACGGGCGTGGTAGGAAGATGCAGATCTAATTGCCAAAACAAATAATGGATCTATCATGCAGCACATAATATTTTGTATAATATTAAAAATATGTAAAGTCTAAAATCCTTGTTAGACATTTTACTACCAGTAGAATGCATCCAATGAATTAAATTATATTTTTTAACCTAAATCGTGAGTTTGTGAACTCTTTGATAAACTGATAATTCATGGCACATAGGCATACTGAGTTCAACTTTCATTGTATTATTCAGGAGCCTAATATTCTGCAAATGTTGAGAGAATGTATTTATTAATTCACATTAATGTCTTTATGGAAATTACTCAATTATTTTCTGCTTAGAGGAAGAAAATCATCACTGTAACTTTCCTTCTCTGCTTGAAATTACTGGTGACTGGTTAAGGGCTTAATTAGCAACATAAGGAAATTAACCAAACAATTGCTCTTTCAAGGACACTTACTTTTGGCAATAGCTTTCAATTACTTTTAAGTGTGAAATCATGTCCTGAATGACTGTTTAACATGAAGGACATGAGTAATCAATTCTTCCTGTCAAGGAAAGCCAAATTCTGTTGAATTATAAAAAGCTATTCTAAAACAATGGGAAAATATTTCTAGAAAATTTGCCTCAAAGTAATGCAATACAAACCGTTGAGTATCCTACATGTTTTCTAGTATCTGCATTCCTTCATTTAAAGATGCAAATACATTGTAAACAATGCACAGAGAAAAGGTAATATTAAAATTGAAAGAATGAATCGACTTAAGTGTGGTTCACACAATAAACTCTTCAAAATACAATTTGGGATTGAGTAAAATAGCTAGGAGAGAACTACCAAGTGATTTCAGCACTGTGCCAAGATTTCAGTGAGTGAGAGACTTACTTTTAACACCAGATGAGGAAAACAACTCATTCTTTGAGCCATAACCATAATAGTTCCAGTAATGAAATAAAGAATTATTGTAACAGAGGGGAAGGTATATCAACGAAGCTAAAGTACACAGTAACTCTCATCAGAAACATAGCATACTGCTGAAATATTCCCAGTGATATACGGTAGTGTAATAACAAAATTGGTGCAACTCTTGTGTATTCCTCTTCATTCTGATTCTGAAAACGTCTGTGCCTAAATTAAGTGTTGAAAAATATTTTTTTAATCATAGGTGTATGTAGAGATTGGCATGATTTCACAACATAACAAAATCACAATTTATTTAAAAGAAGTATCTTTTAAGAGAAGTATTTATTTTGTAAATCTTTTTTTAGGTATTAAACCAGACAACCCGACTTGAACTTCAGCTTTTGGAACACTCTCTTTCAACAAACAAGTTAGAAAGACAGATTTCAGATCAGACCAATGAGATAACTAAATTACAAGAAAAAAACAGGTAAGTTTGCACAGCCCCAAAAAAATGCTACTCCATGAAGTGCCCTTCTAATAGTTTTAGAAACAAATGTACTCAAGTAGGAAAATAAGGGTTTGTACACAAGCTCTCCAAACTGATTACAAAATGTTACCTCCACTCATTACAGAAGTCATATATTACTTAAAGCTTAGGAGATTCATGAAGATTTATTCTTGTATTCTGCTTATATTTTGTTCTTCACTAGCTAAAGTTCTCCTTTATATGAGGAACTTAAGGCTAAAACTGAAACAGTACTTCAGTTGTACCCAGTTTATATTCTTCTTTAGACTTAGCCAGATGAATTTGATCTAACCTGATTCAAATTAATTCAGTGTAACCACACCTCCAGTATTTTATTTCCATCCTAATATCCTAATGGTATCATAATGATTAACCAGGCCATTGCTACCATTTTTATCTAATGTAGTGAGAAAAATAAAGCACTAATCATATTCAGTGTTCCTTAAGAGTCAATATTTTGAAATGGACCAATATCCAGCTATTACTCCTGTCCTTTTCAGTACTCGGCTATGGTCCAAAGGCTCATACCTTTTTCAGCTAGTTTCGTTTCTGTATCACCACGGTCTTATTTTACTCTTGGCAATAAATAGTTTACAGAGCAATCTAAAAGCAGCAATAACAGTAAGTTTTGTCCTTCAAAGCAATGTTTTTCAATGAAAACCATATGTGCAAAGTGCTTTTTCTTTGAAAGAATTAGCTTAAGAAACCCAGGAGACATGTTTTGACATTTTTGTTCACTACTCTACTACATTTATATATGTTCCCTAAAGGTTTTATCTACAAACTTAAGAAAAACAAGCATCCTTATCAAATGGAAAGCAAAGGAAATACTGATTTTTAAAAGGTCATGTTTTTTGGTGTTGAACTCAGCAGACTTTAGACTACCCTTGTAACATCCACATAAAACACAAAAGTACTGTTTCTCACCTAACAAAATACAATCTGCACTGAACTAATCTGCTTAAAACATATATAAGGTTTGGAATATTTTTTTCAGTAAAAGCAATGGATTTTAGGTGAACTTCTCTCTTCTGGCTATGCACCTTTTAACATCAGCTTTCTCAGAGTCTATATCAGAACAATTAGCAGTGAGATAATACTCCCAGCCAGTTCCCTAATAATACCAGCTCCAAAACTGGAGAAGGGTAAGCCATCTTCAAGTAACTATTTGCACATTTCCCTGTCTTAATGCCATAACATTTATGTTAAGCATGTATTTTATTATAGGATGTTTGAAATGTTCATAGTTACATAGTTAAATAAGTTTCATCTTTTAATAGGGTAAACCCATGAAAGTCACTTTAGTGACTTTTAATCACTTTATTTTTCAATACTGTTGAATTATCAAACACCCAATTATTACACTTTTAAAGCCTGCAATACACACTGTAGTAGATAATGTTGTTTATTAGTGCACTTTTATAATATATTAAAGCATATGCATCAAACTAAACTTTCATTTAGTTGTCTACTGCTTGCATAGCATCAGAGAATGAAGTTGAGTGTTTATGAAGAAAGAAACTTACACAACATGCTTGATTCTCTTGACATCAGCTCAAAATTGTTTCTGGAGAGCCTAATTGTAATCTTTTATTTAGCTTTTTAGAAAAAAGAGTTCTTGAGATGGAAGACAAGCACATGCTTCAGTTGAAGTCAATAAAAGATGAAAAAGATCAGCTTCAAGTCCTAGTAGCCAGGCAGAACTCTATTATAGAAGAACTAGAAAAACAGTTAGTTACAGCTACAGTAAACAACTCAGTTCTGCAAAAACAGCAACATGATCTGATGGAGACAGTTCACAGCTTGCTTACTATGATATCGACACCAAACTGTAAGTTAAAGCAGATATGCTTATTTCATTTCAGGGCTATTTCCTAATTTATGTACATTGGTACCTATAGTCTTAAAACTAGTTCTGACACACTTCTGCTTCTCAAAAAGTCTGTATTTTTTGCCTTAAATTCTGCATCTGAGTTAATTAACTTACTTTTTAGGGGTGGGAGAAGCAAACACATTTATGTGATTTCTTTTCAACATTTTGTTTATCTTCTCTGGTTTGTTTATCTTCTTAACCAATTCTCCAGTCATTCAACAAAATGCAGAGATGCCAAGTATCATTCCTCTCATATGGCATTCACATGTGTGGCAGTATACTTGACCATATATCTAGATGAGACTGCATATTGTAGGCCTGCAGCTTTTCTTCCTGGCTCACAGAGATTGTTTCTGCCACCTCTCATTGCTTCATGCACATGAAGTTTGTCAAAAAAAGGACAAATTGTAGTGGCTACCAAAGGCAAAGGAATAAGCACAGGCATAGTTTTTAACCCCCCAAACCAGAAAGCACCAGACCAGGGCAGCAGGTACTCCCACAAGTTCTTCACCAAGGTATCCTTGTTCATCCTAAAAATCTCTCAGCCTAGCAAACTTCATAGGCAATAATCTCACCCCTAAATGCCTGACAACCCTGCAACAAATCATAACTACCAAGTGTAGCTTCCAGATTTATGCAGATACATGTGCTCCATAAAAACCCCACACAAACTTTAAACTGAAAGTTATGGCTATACAGGATTTAAACATTCCCTGCTTTGAACTTCATGTCTGATATGGAACTCGGACAGATTAAGAAGCTGTTCTAAAAGACTGTAGAATCTGGTACAGTTGCCTGTAAAGTTCTCAGGCTGAAAATACACAAGGATACAGAACCCCGAAAGAAAGAATTTAAAATTAAATACTGGGAAAAATGTTAAAAGTTATCATTAGAACTTAAAAAACAGTACAGGTGGTCTATGATACATTACTGTAAGGTGGATCACAGAAAAGGAAAAGGGTATTTGGAAGTCCTCACTTTTATTATTGTCCTATATGTTATTATTATAACATAGGTTGTAAGTTTTTCTAAACAAAGTAAATACCAAGTTTTTTTGTCTTAATAACTGACGCTATTCCCTTAAATACCAAGGCTGTACATGTTCCTGCTGATGTTATCTTCTATGCTAGTGCACAAATAAGTAAACAAGTCAAAGTCATGTTGGCTACAGCACCATTAAACCCAGAGTGGAAAAAATAATGAGTGTTTGCCAAAAAGACAAAATTAGCAGGGAAAGCTTCTAAGACAGTATGCAAACAATAGAGTGTGGAAAAGCAATTAAAACACTTAATGTGTTATTTTTCTATTTAAGGCAAAGCACTTAAACAGGTAAATAATGAATAAGCAAGCTAAAAAGAACATAATAAGCAACTGTAATATAAGCACGTATTTATATGGCACCTAAATGTTTGTAGTAACTGACTGTGATTGTTAGATTAAATTAAAAGGGAAAATACACAGAACCAACCCCAAAAGGGTCAAATATGAAATATCAGTCAGTAGGCGAAATGCCAGGAAATTCCAACCTCCATAGTTAATAAAGAACTGAACAAAAAGATGAGCTTTAGATTGTTCTGTTGGATAAGAAGACTTAGACATTTGAAAATGCATTTTTTACACAAATGAATTCCAGAAGATATGTCTTCTTAACTAGTTGGGCTGAGGTACCAAGCTTCAGCATGGTACATACAAAGTTGCTCCTGCTCAGCACAGGGGCAAAAAAAAAAAAGCTTAAAACTTCTTAAGTATAGCTCCACCAGTCTGCTGCATTATAAAAGATTTCATAACTCATTTCACAATATAAGCGTAGTGCCCAAAAATCATTATTAACATAATCATTAGCTACTTAGGTATGTAATGCATATAGGAGTCCAGCCAGGGCAATGAGTGGAAGCAGAAACTGTTCAACTCAATGAGATTCAATATCTTGAGTTTTCTCATTAACCATATCAATAAGTGTTGGCACTTTTCAACCTATCAAACAACCACAGTCTTATCAGAGTAATGTCTCTTAATGAAACAAAGCAACAACACATATAAGTACCTTAATCTGACATTTCTTTCAGGACCAGATATATTTTTTGGAACTGCTTTAAGCCAATTACACCATAAATTGATTCTTAGTAACTTTTATTCATCTCTTAATGCCTTCAATTTCTATTGTATTTTTAACAGCTAAGAACAACTTCATAGCCAAAGAGGAGCAAATCAGCTTCAAAGACTGTGCTGAAGCTTTCAAATCTGGACTGACAACAAGTGGAATCTACACTTTAATGGGTTCAAACACTGCACAAGAGAAGAAGGTAAGGATAACTGTAAAGAGCTACCTGGGCATACTGCATGTTAAAGGTTATTTGAGCTGGCAAATGCGCTATTTTAAAGGCTAGTTAATAATGAAGTTTACTACTTACCAGGTTTTTTTACAAGCATTTCATCACTCCTAGATCTGAGTGTCTCACAGGAAGAAAAAAGTCCTTCAGGTGAAATCTTGGCTCAGTTGAAATTAATAACATTTTGCTGTTTGCTTCATCATGCCAGAATTTCATTATTTTTCCACATAATTAATGTAATTAAACCAATAAAGTACTGTCATTTCTTTATAAAATCTGTAACTCCAACAGAGTTGCTCTGCATGATCAGCAGACTCCTGTCTCCTTAAGTTCTTAGTTCCTTCATGCGCTCAAGGCTCTTCAGGTGGCAAAAGGAGGTGAAGTCGGGACATGGAAGATTGATTACTCATGGATTTATACTAATGAAAGCAGTCTAGTAGTACTGGACTCATGTATTCGTTTCAGTTCTTTGTATCACAGAGTTTTAAGGACATTTGTGTAACAATTACATTACACTGTCTAACAGAGAGGACTTTTCTAGAAAATACTGCTCTGAAAAATACTACTACTGAATCGTATAAAAGGTGAGTTTGCAGGGGTTCCATTAGATCAGTTTAAATTCCTCTATGGATATTTTTTCCCCTATGTGTTGAACTGGAATGAACTTCAATGTCAAGTTAAGTTAAAGCAGTATGCCATACCTCTGTAGAAGAGACCTTGAGCTGAAAATGGCATTCAGTGGATGATACACTGGATGCCTGACAGAAATACTCCATCTACTGAAGTAAATAAAATGATAAAGCTTCAGACAGTATAATTCAGTTGAAACAATCAATAGAATCTGAAAGAGAGTAAAGTCCCAGGTGGATTCTGAGGATAAAGAATCAAAAACCAGGAGCAAGCATTCAGAGGAGTGGGGCTCACATGATGAAGGCATGAGGAGGCTAAGTGACATATGAATATAAAAAAAAATGCTTAATATATTTCTTGGACAAACACTAAATAATTTTATGATGTTTTAATTTTCTAATTTCTACTGTAGCTATTTCCTTTACACACATAAATGAAATATTTTAGAGAATTTCTAAGAGTCAACTTTATTACATCAGAAAAATTAACAGAAAATGTAAAAAAGCACTGGAAAAAGAGGTGCAATGTGGAAAAGCAATTGGTAAAACTCTGACAGAGAAAACATTTTTTTCCCAAGCAAAGGTTTAGAAATGAAGTTCACCAGTAACTAGCCTCTGAAGTGCCAGAACTTCATTTAGCCCAAGCCAGACTCTGATCTTTACACTCACAAAGCTCTTAGCTAAAGGAAATAAGCAATCTGTTTGGGTGAGATCTATAAAATACAGTAGATAAAACCTATAATTTTTGTAGATACAATCTAGAGAAATCATTTGCAGTTTGCTTCTCTTGGGGAAAAAAAAAGAAGCTGGTTTTCCTTTGGAATAATCTAGTCTAAATGCATCCATTTCACAAGAAAATTAGTTACATAAGATGCAATGAAGTGTTTTATTATGGATGAAGCTGAATGGCATTTCAATAGCAAAGATATCTACAATCACAATTTTAAAAGCAAAAGGAGATGAAAGCTTCTGCATCTCTAAAGTAATAGAATGCAGCAGTCTTTGTTAGACAACTCAGAAAGCTTTACATTCCTTGGATCTCTTACTACAACTTGTCTCAAGCTTTTATCTTTCATTTTAATTTTACTGTCAAATGCAGTATACAGAGCATGCATATTTTCTAAAAGCAGACACAAGAGCATGATGTATTACAGAATAAATATTTGTCATAAACTTTAACACTGCATTTTCAAAAGTACAAAAGTAGAAATTTCCTAGACTAAATTATTTAATGCTTTACATTTGAACATGAAGGCTTAAAATCCTTAATGTGAATACCCATTCTGGTAATTTACTAGGTTAAAAAAGTAGTAAAAATGTTATAATTTCACTTAGTATTAGATCAGTCATTTAATAATAATGAAGAATTAAAATCTTATTCTGTCCCTTGCAGATAAAAAAAGACATGGAAGGTTTTACTTACCGTATGACATTGAAAATAAGAGACTAAAAAGTTTTAACCTGATACTGATTTTTTTATACACATATAAATACATAAGAGGAGTTGTCAAAGGAAGTGAAGGTTAGGGACAATCAGCATGTTACACCATTTTCAACTGTTTATGATGTGGATAGTTACTAAGACCAGGAAACAGAGTGACCTTTTTTATTTGCCAAAAGTGCTGCACTGCTGTTTATGTTTTTGTCTTTTCCTCTTGTAACACCTTCTGACCTCCCAAAAGGCTTATAAACAACTTCTGTGTGATCTGTAACTGATCCCATGTTACTAATTTGTCTCCCATCATAACCCAAAACTAAGGAATTGCATATGACAATTGAGAGGAAAACAATTATTTAATTCCATTAATATTTTCAAACTTTCCTGTTCTGCACCAGGACAAAAGCTAAGTCCTTTTAAAAACACTGAGGAAAACAGCAGAAGACTGCTGACACAAGGAAAAACAGCAGAGGCAAAACTAAGAAAAGTCAATAGTTTTATGCTTACAGCAACCTCACAATTAGACTGTAGTTCTTATCTAGTCACATCTCTAGGAGATAGAGATAGCAGAATACACACATCACTGGATATAATGACTCAAAAGTGTTCAGACAACAGCCAAAAGTCATTCAAAGGGTCACTGCAAAGATGTGATGACTGTACTTGCTTTGCTTTAAAACTGCAGTGGCTCTTCATCCTGATAACTCCTGAGCCCTACCATTCACAAAGCAGATCTGAAAACACTTAGACCCCAAATACCCCCTTACAGCACTACAGCTGCTAGAAATGTAAGTACTGAAGCAGTTCACAACATACATCAAATACTCCCTGTTGCAATTTGTTGTAACTTGAGAGGCTAATCTCTTTATTCTTTTTGGCATCTGTTTGAAGACTCCTGCTGCCTGCCTAATCTTGGTATCTATTTTTACTAGTTTTATTAAATCTTTATTTTGAATATAAAACCTAGAATAGGTTGAAAGGTCAGAAAAAATCTGTTCTAGAAATGGGTGTTAAGAGAAAGACTTAGAGGTGATTGACATGAAATTTTTTTGGTGTGGAAAAATTATACTCCCAAATTAATGTAAACATTAAAAAATTGTTACTGGTAAGGAAAATCTGCCTGAGGTTTCTATGGTCATCTCTTCTTCAATTTCTCATTATGTTTTTCAGTTCCCAATGAGTTGCTTTTTCCTTTGGGAACTAATTTGCAGTACCCCAGCATTATCTCAAAGAATCTATAGCGTCTCTTAAAGCTAGTTGTTTTACTACTCACTTAAAAAATGGATACTGCATGTAACAGGAATATTTTATGATAGACATTCACAGTCCTTCACTATTTATATTTTAATCCCATTAGAACAAAATAAAGTGCTATTTAAAGGCATTGATTTTTTCCAAGTATTGATTCCAACTAAATTGAAATTTAGATGATAGGCGTAAAGGAAATTGCACATAACATTCAAAAGCCTCAATTAACATCTACAATAGGAATATCAGACTGAACCCATGACTCAAATAAATTAATACATGGGCTCCCACAATACATAGTTAAAAACTACATATTTCAGAGACAGGTGAAACGGTTCTATTTTCCATCTGGCTGCTTATACTGTTCTTTTAAGTGGAGTGAAGCTTCAGAGTCAACAACTTTATCTACAACCATTGATATTTTATTATTGTTAAATCAGCTTTTTAACTTGTATTGATACTTAAAAAAACTATTTTCATGTGCTTTAGCCCATTACTAGTATCCGTCTTCATAGCCCTCTGTGGAAATTAGTGTTCACATATACATTACACATCATGAGTTAGGCTTCTGAAACAGATTGATCTTCTCTTACAATACCTTATCTTCTCTCTTTCCTTTGAAGGCAATTTTTATTTTACTAAATTAATTTATACACTATTATCAAACTTTTACCAGTCATTAAATACAGATGTTAGTAAAGCCAAACAAAAAACAGACTTTGAGGTGTAAGGAATTGCATACATCAGTATAAATTGAAGTTGCTGCTTTCAATAAATTCCATTCACAAGACATACTTTAAAAAGAAATCCCTTATCCAACTCTTTTTCCTTATTTATTTTATCTTTCCTAAAAATCTCCAACTGAGTGTCTTGTGGTTTTCTGATGCTGAACAGAATCTACTCAAGCTTAAAGTACAGTATCGGCTTTGGATTTCCAATGTGCAACAGCCTGTTGAAACACTAATATATTTGATATTTGCAGCTGTAAGGATTTTTTTTCCTTTCAAAGGTCTGATGCCTCTCAACAGTATATATGACACTGCTTGAACTGTAAATACTCTGATTTATATAACTATATAGATGTGAGTGTATAACATACATATAATACACATACCCTGAAAGAGCCAACTATATTGAAAATTTAGTAAGGAGCACACTTTACATCCCAAAATGACACACATAACAGTACCACAGCACAGAAGGAAATTGGCTTCTCTGAAGTCATACTTTTTCAATGGATTTCCAAGATGCCTAACAGTTCAAAGATCTGAAATCTGCTAACACTAACACTGAAGACAGTCTCCCATAGAAGAGGATGAAAAAGACATTACAGCTTCAGTGTCACCCAGCCATGATTTGGGGCACTTATAGGCATATTGACAAGCAGCTGTTAGGCAAGAAGTAAGACTACTGAGAAAACTGTTAAACAAAGAAGGAAACATCCAAATTCATAATGAAATCCTTGCCTAGTTTATTTTTAAATTATTTATTTAATTACTCTACAGCTGAAATATCCTATCAAAGTGTAATAAGTCAGACCTTGCTATACTACTATAGATGGGAAGACACAACTTCACTTATTGGATGAAAGATCTAGAATACAGATTAGAAGTTAATGTAGTTTAATATTCAAATTAGAATTAAAAAATTTTCAAAGCTGTGAAATGATTTTGAAGAAGGCTCTGAACTTCAGTACCTTGGCAGTAAGTGGCCAAAAAACATAAACTTCCAAATGAGAAAACATTAACTGAGGATTCTCAAAACAGAATACTTGTACAAGAAATTTAATATCTTTTAAAAGACATTATTGGTACCAACATGTAATTTAAAGAGATACTGACTTCAGTTTTTCCTTTCATTGTACTGTCTTTACACCAGCTTAGCTCCACTGACTTCACCCATCTAGTTAAAAGTTCTGTTAGTTTTGGAAAAGCAGAATTAGATGCAAGGATTTGAAATCCTTCCTCAGGAAAAATTGTACTAGATGTTCTCATTTCCACAAAATTTTATTGTTAATTTATTCCTTACTTCTCCCAAACATCACTCCAAAATTCCAAATAATTTTCAAAAGACTTTTTTCCCCATCAGCATCTCCCCATTGGCACCTTCATCTCTGACACCAAAGTGATTTAATCTGGGAGACTGATTGAACAAGTCACCTATAAACTTGAATTTTGCTGGGCCAGGGATGCACTTATTGGGTATTCTAAAACTGGGTTCAGTGAACTGCTTATTACATGTCAGTATTTTCAAACTTTTAGCAATAGTTTGGTAAATTCAAAGGTGATTTATGAATATTTGGAAACATAGTTATTACTTTTTGTTCAAGCATAGAAGATGTTCATTGCAGTCTGTATAATAACATGGCTTTAAGACACAACTTTCAGATAATACACGTAGATTTAACTTTGGGGTCAGACCATTTGCAAAGGCACTGAATGATGACTGTGATAATAAAAATATATTTCAGTTTGTTCATTGCCTGAATTTAACAGTATTATACTCTGACAAGTCATACGAATGGATCTCTCACAAAAAAGATGGAGAAGTGAAAGGTGTCATTTGTTAAGGTATTCTGTTAAGTGTGATATATACTGAGGAATCACATTTATTTGTGGACAACCACAACTGATTTGTATGAAAGCTATGAAAACTTGCATTTTTAGGTTAACATATATTTTGCACACGACTTGCCACTACATAGAATGATGCAAATTACATGATTTCTGGTTTTGTTTTGCTGTGACTGCATGCACTTAGGCTGTTACATGCTTACTCTGGTAGGCCTACTGTGACATGGAAACTTCTGGAGGAGGTTGGACAGTTATTCAGAAACGAGAAGATGGCAGTGTGGACTTCCACCGGACGTGGAAGGAGTACAAGATGGTAAACAATGTTCTCTGAAGCCTTAATATCAGCTGTTATTATTATTTGAAATATAATATGCTAAAGTTACATTAATAGCATCCTTAGAATGTAAGCAACTTTAAAAAGTTGTCCTTGTCCTCAGATGCTCATTTTGAAAATGTCAGAGTAGTGTAAGTTGTTTGCCTAAGCAGACTTGCAAGTGTGATGTTTGTTTTTAAAGAGAAGCCTTACCTTTTTTTTAATCAACTGTTCTATCATATGTCTACATGTTTATATTTGTGTTTCTAGTGGCAACAGTAGGAACTGCTCCAACTCTACTAAGTAATATTGATTCACTCTTTCAGATTCCTGAGCTTTTCCTTGCTGAAAGCAACTTTTGAAACATTTCAGATCAATAATCCCCATGGACACAGTAAAATTCTTAGTTGACAGGCTGAAAAGGATTAAACTTAAAAACTGATAAACTGATCATTTTAAACTCAAAGGAAAAAAATCCCATCCAAACCAAGCTATTTAAATATACAACTTGAATTACAGGGATTTGGTGATCCTGCTGGGGAGTACTGGCTGGGAAATGAGTTCGTTTCTCAACTGACTAATCAGAAGCGTTATGTTCTTAAAATACAACTGAAAGACTGGGAAGGAAATGAGGCATATTCATTGTATGACCACTTCTCTCTAGCAAGTGAAGAACAAAAATACAGGTAAGCATAAAAATCAGATCTAATTAAAAAAAATGTTCTGTTAGTAATCTTTTTAAACTCTGTAGATGCATGGCCTTATTTAATACAAATCATGACTATTGTGCAGTTCACTCAGAAAATAATGTTTTCTCCATTTTTCATCTTTTGCCTACAAAATTTTTTTTTCCAGAGGAGAAAATGTGTATTCTACTAGTGCATCCTGAGTGAGTATAACACACAAAATGCAAAGATGTCAAGATAGTATGGAATAAGATAAGATTCATGTGCCAGTATAGTGGGTGACAGTGCACAATCATTAGGACAATAGGAACCTGTCTGCAGTTGCTATCAAATCCCGATTCCCTGCAATAAATACATTTCTGGAAGGTGGATGACTAAGATGAATTATACTGCAAGGATTTTCCTTGTCAGTGGCTTCTAGGAACTGTTCTGTTGTCATAAAGAGTACACTGAGGTGATGTGACCTTATCCTTCCATGAGCCACTGGTTTAGATTCTCAAAAACTCTCCCATCTGTGAAAATGGAGTAAATGTGCCTTTTAGCCATCACTAACTTGTCAATTTAAACACCAAATTTTAATGGACCTATGATTTATGCTCTAATCCTGTAAAATGTAAAGATTCACAACTTCTTCTTAATTCTTGGTTAAAATAAGAAATAATACAAATTTTAAGTAAGTATTTAATATAAATATTATCAAAGTATTATACACTTTAAATAGTATCATAGTATTACACATTTTGAAATAGTATCAGCCACAGTTGAAATATATGGGCAGTTCACATTTCATTTACCAGGCTCTCTGTAAATGCAATAAATAGTTTAATTTATTATAGAAGTATAACAGATGCTTTCCTACTACATGGTCCATGAAATGTTTCTTTGTAAGATTCTTACAGATTCAGGGAGCTTTGGGTGACTGGACAGAAAAATTGTCTACACGTAGATGAATTTTTCCAAGATCTCTAGCAACTATTTGTTGTAAATAAAGTCAACCTGACACATGAGAGAACTGATGCTCTTATTTCATCTCAGGGCTTATGTGCAAACAAAGCAATTCAAAAATATCAGCATCTGCCCTCCACAAAATGTTAGATCTTAATGCCTTGGTAGTATTTAGTTGTCTCAACTCCAAAGTAAATATTTTTTCATCTGGAAACAGTCAGAATCTACATCAAATTTTTTTTTAAAGTAATGCTTTAAAATACTCAGAAAGACAACTTTTGCAAAATGGGTGATTACCCTTGTCCATTTACAATATTAAAAGATGATTACTGAAAACTAAGATGGTAAAAGCAATTTTATTACAATATGCAACCAAACAAGGAATTCATCATAAAATTGAGTGGCATAAAGAATATATTTAACATGATGAAAAAGAAAAAATCTCAACGAAAGTATTCAGTTAAGAACATCTTCCATGCCCCATCCCTGGCAATGCTCAAGGCCAGGCTGAATGGGGTTTCAAGCAACCTGATCTAGTGGAAGGTGTGCCTGCCCATGGCAATGGGGTTGGTTCTAGATCATCTTTAGGGTTCCTTCCAACTCAAACAATTCTATGATTCTGTGATCCATTACATTAAAAAGACACATTCTGAATGCTGGACTTTGTTTGAAAGAAACTTCCTGATCTCAAAGTTATGAAGTCAAACCAGGTTGCTCAGGGTTTTTCCTTTGGGTCTAGATAAGCTCCAAAGGTGGAGATGGCACAACTTTCTTGTCTTTCCTCATGGTAAAAAGTGTGTCTGATACCCAGTCAGAACATCTCATTTCAATTTACATCCACTGTCTCTCATCTTCTGTTATACTAAACTGTACCTTTTAAAATTTATTATTAATAATAAGTAAATAATAGCATGCTTATATTAGACTTCAGATGATATTTGAAGAGCCAGCCTAGGCTCATATATTATATTTGGAACCTTTAATAACATTTATGTTAGAAATTGGCTTACATAATCTTGAACTCATCTTAAAAAAAACCAGTGATTTTTTAAAAAACAATTAGAAGAAAATCTGTAATGAACTGATCTTTTGAAACCTAAATGAATATAAATAAATTAATTGACTATATTTTAAAATAGGGAATATGAAATGGGTTAAAATAATCTGTTAAACGACCAAAGACAATTTCTATCATAAGCAGAGAATTAAATGCAAGACCAAGATTGATTGGAGCACTAGTTAATTCTCCTCAGAGAGTAAGCTCTCCTCTTTAAACAAATAGAATATCTCTGACAAGCATGAGCTATTTGATGCAGAAATGCAATCACCAAAAAGATGCTGTGGGATCAGAGGGTTCAAGTCCTTTCAATTCAAGTTAACACAGGAATAGCTGTGTAATTATCCTGCCCAGTTCAATGCTCTGTGTCTCTCCCCAATGAGACTGCATTGGCACCCGTGCAAGCAGATCCCAACAGCAGCAGCCTCACTGGAAGCTTACCTTGCCAGGGAATTGAAGCAAACTGAAATACTTGTGATAAGCTAATACTAAAACTTAGGAATGATATGAAAAGGATGAGTAATTAGGACAGTGGGAAGGGATATACTGAGAAACTTCTAAAATACCATTTACTAGCTCATAATTAATACTCCTGGTAAGGCTGTTATCTCATATATGTGGGGCTGTAATGCTAAGTTGCTGTGTTGAACTAACAGCAAAATAGGAATCAAAAAAGTTTTGGTTTAAACTTCTGAATGTAATAAAAATAATTGCATGTACTGCTGCGTTGAAGTACAAAAAGGCACTTTCAGTATTAATAAATATGTGATCTGTATGGAAAATCCTAGAAGTTACTATCTACTTGCTCTCATTTTCTTCTAATGTGACATGAACAAACACATGCTCAGTAGAACATTGTGCTGACTGTTTCTGTTCTTCTGAAAACTTTGTGCTGAAGAAAAGCTTACAGCAGTACATTGGCCAGAAGAGAATTAAACATTTGAACAGGACATTTATTGCAAATTATTCCATCATTATTTTGCAGATAACTACCATCAACTTCCACATAATAATTGTTTTTCCATTTTTCACTTCTACAGGATTTACCTTAAAGGACTTACTGGGACAGCAGGCAAAATAAGTAGTATAAGCCAACCAGGAAATGATTTTAGCACAAAGGATGCAGACAATGACAAATGTATTTGCAAATGTTCACAAATGCTAACAGGAGGTACGAATGTTTTTATGTTTCTCAGTCTTCCTATTTTTATTGGCACTGAAATTGTCTACGAGATAAATAGTGGTAATTTTGACTTAGTAAATTTTGATTATTAAAAAAGTTCAAAACTCATGGATAGAAATACTAATATGGTGACACCAGATGAAGTATTTTACCATTTGACAAAAATTAGTTAAAATAAAATAAGAGAAGTTAAAATTGGAGGGAAAATAAGTCCCTGAAGTTGGGATACAAGAAAGTCTATAATTGTGGAACTAATCAGAGACACAGCAGATTCCTCTTCTGAGGAATGAGGTACACTCAGAGATCAAAACCCAGCTCCCTGCAAAAAAACTCTTTCAGAGATTCAGCTTATCAGTGAAATGGCTCCTGATTCTTTAGGCATAAGCCCTCTCCCTAACTACCCAAGAAGAAAAAACACCAAGAGCTGCTGTATGCTGCAAGTCCCACAGAAGGGTACAAGGATTTAATTCCTTATTTCAATATAGTTATGAAATGGTAAAGATATACCACAGATATATATACATTTTTCTAATCATTGTTCACTAGTTATATTTGAGTTCTAGGTGGTATTTTTATCTTCAGCTACACAAGAAATTCTATATAATTTCTAAATCTAGAATTCCACATTCTGAAATGTAAACAAGTGCTTTGTAAATTTGGCTTCCCTTCCTCTTATCTCTTAAGCAACTGTTCATTTTCCTATAGTATAAGCTGCAAGGAAAAAAGACAGCTTCAGTTTATCCAGAAGGATGCTGGAATACTGCTCTGCAAAAGAGAACACGTACACGCTATTGTCACCATAACAGAAATATAAAAATATTATTTTATTAATAAAAACAATTATTTCTTATGACCGACTACCAAGTCAGGACTATACGGCTACAAAGTACATTTGGGCTATTTTTTTCTCTTTTTCCTCCTTACGAAGTTCCAGGAGGTTTTGAACTGACCTGCCCAGAGAACTGAATAATTCCTCTTGAAAGGATTAAGAAAGGAGTTTAAATCTGTGAAGAACAGGTGTTGACCAAAGAGTAGATAAAACCAAAGGCAACTCAATATCATTAAAGTTCAAGTTGTGTTCTGCCGTCAGACTATCAGAAACGTTTGATGTTGATATTGAACTGATCGAACACTTTCCCTTCTCAATTTTAAAATACAATGTATTGCATAAGATTCAAGAATATGTAGTTGATACATAAATACATTTCTTTCCTGAGTTTGGGGCAAGTATTTTATACTGACACTTCCAAATCCAAAAAACTGGGTTTAGATTTCTTTCTCATTTCCAGACAACAAAGTGACCTTAAATACTATTTTGAGAATTACTTCTGCTGATGTTTGTCTTCTGCCTTGCAGGATGGTGGTTTGACGCATGTGGTCCTTCTAACCTCAATGGAATGTATTATCCATTACGGCAGAACAACAACAAGTTTAACGGGATCAAGTGGTACTACTGGAAGGGCTCGGGATACTCACTCAAAGCTACAACTATGATGATTCGACCAGCAGATTTCTAAATGCTTTGTCATTATGTGAATTATGTATTGTATAGTCTTCAGAGACTTAATTTCAAGCCCAGAAACATGCACTAGTGTTCTGAAGGGGTCAGTTCAGTACAGTTCCTGAATTGCAATTGCCTTGATCAGCTAAAGCTCATATTATTCAACCAGACACAAAGTCTAAAGCATCAACCTGATATAACTGATTTGGCCAAATGACTCAATAAAAAGAACATCCAAGAAACCGTCACACAACTTAAGGACTCTGTTTTACTGATCATTTATGTTATGTATGTGTTAGTAAATAACTGGAACTGTGAAAAAAAACCTAAAATACTTTTAGGAATATGCATTTCACCTCACCTCTGAACTTTAAACATTAATATAAAACACTTAGCTAGATCTAGAACTATTTATCTTTCTGTGTCATGTGTGCCCTTTATGTACATAAAAAAACCCCCTGTTCTGTAATTAGCTCAGTCCTAGTTAGGGAATACATTCTTTTCCCTCATAGTCTCCTAAACAACTTCTTACACTTACTTGAGGATTTTTCCAGTAGCCTGTATGACTATGTTTAGTAGAGGACAAATAGCATTTAAATAGTTTGCATTTATTCTTGGGAAATACCATTTACAAAAATCGTCATTTTTTCAGTCTATTTCAGTCACTGTCTTTAAATTACAGAAAATCCCTATGACTTACAATATAGCATGTATTCCTATACGTTTTTATGAAGATTGCACTTTTTTTCTTCCCCTGTCATTTACCTGTAAAATACCTGACCAGTATTTTATAAACTGAGACAACGGCATTAACACCAGACATCCAGTTGTCTATGACAATCATTTATCACCTGGTGCTGTAATATATCTATATGTTTTGTAAAAATAACCTAACTGAAAAAACATATGCATGTTCTTTGATACAATTAAATTTATGCTTATGACTTAAGACACAAATTACTACATTTTAAGAACAGGAAGAAAAATAATCTGAAAATTATCTAAGGTCACACTATGGGTTTTTTTCAGTAAGGTTAGGACTTCTCCCTAAAAATTCTCTGTAGGTAGGCCCTCAATGTATGCCACAATGTGAATAAATTACTCTACTGGGTGATCTTTGCTTTTTTTTTTCCCCTTCATTTTATTACTGTATGCTTTAAAATTGTGTACTAAACATGTAAATCAGATTCAGAAGATATTTCTTCATATATTACAATAATTTAGTAGAGGTTTTCTCCAAATTAAGTTTAGCTTTTCATTTTCATGCTTATTCTTTGCTTAATATTTTTGTAAGACTTTGATTTCAGCAGATGACTGAATTGGTTACAATGCAAGAACTTAACCCAAAACAAAACCCCAGACATATTTCCGGAAGCTAACTGAACAAAAGGTATTGCAAGGGCAACAAAGGATCTAGAAGGATCTAGAAAAATATTGTATGAGGAGGGGGTGAGGGATCTGGGGTTGTTTAGATGGAGAAGAGAAGGCTTAGGGGGGACCTCATCGCTCCCTACAATCACCTGAGAGGAGGCTGCAGTAAGGCGGGGTCTGGTCTCTCTTCTACTGTGCTGGCAGTGACAGGCCCAGAAGAAATGGCCTTAAGCCAGGGAGACAGGGGAGATTCAGATTAGATAGTAGAAAAAAAATTTCAGTGGTCAGGCATTGGAACTGAATTGGAATTTCAGTGGTCATGGCAAAAATAATTTAATATTGCATAGCTAGTTTTGATTTGTTGAAAAGAAGTTTCTAGAATTTGAGGCTTTCTGATGACAGTTCTGGGAAAGTGATCAAAAATACTGATGTATTCATTGAATGGATCAATTGTTTAATGAGATTTCATTTTGGGGGAAAAAGAATCAATTTATCAACACAACACAACAAAATATAAAATTTTAGAGGGAATATGTCTTTAAATGACGTTTTATCTAAAGAAGATTGCATGGCTTGAACGCCAAACACCAAAATGAAGCAACAGGAGGACATGTCAGAAGGAAGGCGATAATAGGAAACAGAAGGCTGCAAAAACTGCTTTGGACTAGGTACAAAAAACTGAAACATAACAGCAAGGTAAAACCCCTACTTTTAATTCCTTCCTGTAATCAAATAAACAATATGTAAATCTAGAATGTACTTCCATTTTCTCTAAGTACTTTTTAGGAAGCAGGAAAGAAACAAGCAAAAAAAAGCAAATAAAAACAGCATTCATGTGATAATAATCGTATCTTAAAAAATAAGGTATCTGTTACAGTAGGAAATGAGAGTGACTAAATAAGGGAATGATTAGAATGGTAATGGAAATATTGCCTTGGACTCCAGCTCCCTTTGCAAAAACAGCACATTGCAAAAAGAAGTGATTCGTGTTCTTAGCACAACCCTAATCTCCCTCAATTTTACATTCTCACCATCTCTCAGTTTCTCCTGCTTCAGGAATAAAACCTCTAAATGGAATCTCAAAAACAACTCCAAGAAGAATCACTTCTCAAGAATGCTATGTACATTGTTACTGATCGTATACTTTACTAATCACGGTGGTCTGAAAAGAAACAGAAAACTCAAAGCAACACAACATGAAATTCAGTGTAGATTTTTTCACAGAAATACAGAATAATGGGAAAAAAGAACATGCTTCTTATTTATTTTTCACATTAAGTTTTACCATTCTCACTGTACTTGCTATATAAAACAATCTACTTTTTCATTTTATGAAAAAATATGAAATTTTAATGGAGAGTTAATTTCTTTAGGGTTATTTGAGCATAACTGCTACAGTTTCCCTAAACTTTGAAAGCATACAACTTAGAAACATGAAATAAAGCTTCATGTTGAATATGTAAATTTACATAAGTCATAGATTTAGAAAGAATGCTAAACAGAAGTTCTTAACAGTTAATAAAATTACAGTAAAAATAAATCTCATACCCCATTTAACTGTACTTTCTTCAAAGCCTGTATGAAACTTTGAGAAATAAATTGCAGACACTAATTTAGTGGAGAGAAAATTATTGGAATGATTGGCTAGTAACCAGCTTGAATTCTACTTGTTTTAAAACAGAAATAAAATTTCTGTTTAATAAATTACAATACATGAAGCTCCCTGAGGTCTACACAGATACATCATGCCCCCACATACCCACGTTTGCACTAGTTCCCAATTCTGTACTTGAGAATGATTATTAGAGGCAGAAAAAATGCTTCATTTTTTCCTGCTTAGCAGTTCTAGAAGACCATGGTAATTTTCCATTACCCAAAAAAATGGAAAAAAAATGGCCAAAAAAATTGAGCAAAATATTGACCTGCAAATCTTTCCATTTGGCAGTAACATGCCTCTCCAGTTTGTATACAGGTACAGATAGAAATAAAATTAAAGTACATTTCTACCTCAGTAAGATGCTGGTTTATTCAGGTGCTAATTGTGAACCAGTATTTTGTATTTTCCACATGTACCAAAGTTTTTGCACACACTTCAAAAAGTAGTGGATGAAGAAGAAAATAACTCCTTACAGTATCTCCTTTAAAAATATTTTTCTAGTAGGCTTTCTTATTCACAAAACCTATTTAGAGAGCAAATCATTTCCCAGATAAACAAAAGAAGGTTCATAAGCTTAAAGGACCATTAAACTTACAGGAGCTGCAGGGAAGCTGGATGAAAGCTCATATGGTTCCTCTGAGATCCAATGGCCTAATTCCAAAGACCACAGAACCTAAAATAAAATAAGTGGTAAGTAGAATCTTAAAATTTCTAAAATAAACTTTTTGAATGTGTAATTAGAAGTGGCAGTGCTATTATAATAGCGGGTTCGCTATTTCATTTACTCAAACCAAATGATTTGCTAAAGAATCAAATCAGAAAGATACAAATTTTACAACTGAAACAAACCATTGAAATATCAGTCATACTTCTATGTGTAGCTACATTAAATTTTAAAACATTGTGAGGATATTAGAAAAGTAAGCTATTTTTAACCACAATACATAGAGCAAAAATTTGAAAAGGGAAGTCATAATATATGAGTTTTGTTCTCTCAGTTCAGTAATCATTGAATTTCATGAGGTTCCTGTTGGCTCATTTCTCCAGCTTGTCAAAGTCCATCTGAACAGAAACACCCATCTGGTCTATCAAACACTTCTCACAGTTTTCTAACATCTGCAAATTTGCTGAGGGTGCATTCTTCCCCATCATCCAGATCATAAATGAAGATGTCAAACAATACTGGACCCCTACTACTACAAGGATTATGCAACTATTGCATAGAGTCCACATTACATATATAAATCATCCTGCAAAGAAGAATAACTCAATTTCTTTCTCTGTGGTATCCTCCTTTGTCAATGTCATACTCTAGAGTACATAAAAAGACTGCAGAACACTGATTCTCTAGAAAATACATAATTTGTGTTCAACTGAGCTCCAAAACACTGGATGAACATGATCTTTAGAGTCTAGTAATCCTAAAACTGTGGATCACTTGCAGACTTCTGCTCCTATCAGGACCAGTACCAAATGGTTAATAGAAAAAAACTACTTAAAATGGTTGTATTTCCAATTTCTGAAATACAGTATTTTCAATTTTTTTTTTAAATTTTCCCCAAACTACTCCATCCAGCATTTTTTATGGATTGATTTTCCAAACATTCTTCGGAACAATTTATCATACTTGCAGTTGGTTGTCTATAATAATAAAAGTTCCATAGGAGAGTATTCAAATACTATCCCTCAATTGGTAAAAGCATTGTCTTAATGAGAAAATGGAAAAAGATGAAGTTCCTACATTGGCTCTGCCCTTGAGTCATATAAAGGACATTCTACTCCTAATTTGTAGGCAGTCTAAATTCTGAAGCCATTCTGATGGAAGATGAGATTCTTTTCCTTATTGGTTTTATAAGTGGTGAGTCATGAAGATTCTCACAGAGGTAAAACACTGGTACCTTCTTTGCCAAGCTTGTCCACTGTGACTCAATTCAACAACTTTTCCCTTTTACAGGTATTTGAGCTTCATGTCTCTTTTGTAGTTGCCATCTTAAGTAGTTACCATCTTAAGGCTCCCCTTAAGTTCTAAAAAAGCAATGTTACCAACCAGTGAGACATCTTATTGCTCCTAGAGTAAGTGAAGGTAACTGAGCAAGAAGCATACATATATCCCCAAAATGGGATATATGGAATTTATCAGAAAGCAAATCCCTGTTTTAGGATAATTCTACATCTCTCATATTTTCCCTAAATGGCTCTCTCGCCATTTCAAATAGATGAAGTTGTTAGCAAAGCCATGCACTATTAAATAGTTGTCATTATTCATCTTTGAACAAGCTGAATTTCATCAGTGTCTGAAATTATTTCCATGCTTGATTCACAAAAACTAAAATACTCTGCCATACAAATGCATATATTAATAGTTTTAATTTAAATTATAAAATGTTCCTTCTTAAAATAAACTGGCATTATATATACTGAGCATGGCAAAGTTATCCTTTACAATGTTAGAGTTCACTAATGGAAAATTCCAAGCTCAACAAATTGATCATAATCTAGCAATGTAAACCTTATAAAATGGCCTAATTACATGTAAGAAAGTAAGTTTCTGTAAAGGGCTCTTTTGCCCCAAATCTGTTGCTACAAGTAATGAATTAAAAATTCAGTTTCCATAACAAAATTATTTTCTCAGTAAGTTCTGTAGTTTTCAGTCCAAAATATCTTACACCTGATGATTTCCAGGGAAACCAACCATCTGTAATTGAACTTCTACAAAAGCTGCTGGCTTGTGTGATGTGACAAACTGATGTTTGACTTGTGAAGACAGGTGTCCAATTTAGCAGGCTATTGGAAATGAAGAGTGATTTTTTTGCTGACAATAAAAAGCAGCATGCCCTTAGACTTATTGCTAAACTTGATTACAAAACATCCAAAGAATATTATGTTTACTTTTAGAAAAAGAACAATCAAATATTTGAAAATGCAACAGCTGCGCAAAATCAGAAAATAATTTCTAGTCATTATATCATACCAAACATAAAAGTAAGATTTAAGCACATTAATAAATCAATGACCTTTAAAAAAATATTCAAAACCTTATAATGCATTGCAGTGTTCAGCTAAGAAAAGTATTGTAACTTCTTAAAAAAATACAGTTAAGACTGCAACTTAGGATTGTAAGTTACAAATTTTAGAGTGGCACCTGTGTATAGTTTTTACAATTACTTTAACAATTTACAATAAGAATATCAAAGCTTCTTAGCTTTGTACTTATAGTTACATATATTTATTGAACACAAAAGAAACTTGATAATGCAATTTCTCCTTTAATCACAATATAAATCAACTTTAGCTGAACCAAGAAAATTATAACTTTGAATAAAATTCATAGAGACATACTACATTAAAAGAAATTCTTCATAAATAAACTTGAGCTGGAACAGATGTACTGTGCTGTATTACATATACAGCATGTCTTTATAGTACCAAAATTATGTTTGTATCAAAAGTAGCTGGAAAACAACTGAAATAGATTAAAATATAAACCCAAAAGATTAGTTATGATTAAGTAATCCTATTTCATTTTCCAGGCCAATTCTACAGCAATGACCTTTATCAGCCCTTGTAGTATTTACAGAATTTTGTTTAGAAATGAAATTTGTTTGTCTTAACAAAAGATGGATTAATGCTTGTCTATCATGATTCTGGAATTGAGTACAAAGGCATCATATCTACTTTCCTAGATAAAAAGAAAATTGGATAGTGAGTTCATGAACAGGTCCTGCAGTAAATAATTAGGTCACCACTCACTAAAACATAAAGTTTTCTTGAAAACAAAGACAAGAGCTTTCCATTCCAAGTCACTGAAAGTTTGCTTCTGACTTTGGAAAATTTTCAACCAGTTATATTTTCATAGAAACACCAAAAAATGCTTCAGATTCATGTAGTTCAAAAATTTATGATTTGCAATGTTATTCTTAGCTGAAATACTCCAGAATGTGTGTTTCTATTGAGAAGAAAGAGCTATCTAGAAGTTTTCAAAAGTGCAGTTACCAAAGAGTTAGCTCAAAGGGTCTGAAAACATGCTATTTGATTAGTTATTATTTAAGGTCTCTCACTTATCCAGCTAGCACACTAAATGATCATATGGTATTTGTACTAGAATAATTCATCTTGAAAATGTAAATGGAGAGCTATGAAGATTAAAAGTCGGATGGTAAATTTGGTATTTCTACAACATCCATCTTTAAAAGTAACATTTAAAGTTTTTCTTGGAAGAAAAAAAAACCACTTCACCCTAAATTATGTCCACATTACAAGTCAAAAGGCAGAGGTAAATAGCTTCTTGAAATGCTGATGAACATATCCCAAAAGAAAATCATCACTGCTCAAAAGTAATACCATGTTTAAAGGTACTACTGATTTTTGCAGATCAATTGACTATTTTAATTATCCAATTTGAACTATTTCATCAGTGAAAATACTAATGGTATCATTGATTACATTTAAAGGATTTAGTTGCATCAATAAAAGGAGAAGATTATTTTCTTAGATGAAATTTTCCTTACTAATTTCCTACTGAATTCCTCATTCTGGCTAGGTAAAGCTTCTGTTTTCTCTTCTCTAGTTAATCATTTGGGTAAAAAGATGGCAAAACTATGCCATTGACACAACATGAAATAATACATGATATGATTCAATGATTTAACCAGGTGAAGAAGTATTTTTTTAAAAAAGTTCAAAGCACTGTTTTATTTCAGTCAAATAAATAAATAAATAAATATAGGGAATACACATTTATGGGCAAAGTTGGACCCAGTCTCTGTGAAAGAGATAAGCACAGTTCTAAAAATATTTAAAATAGCAATTTTCCAGGTAAGCAGATACTATAAAATCAAACAATTTTTATATTTGGAGATCTAAAGTTCATCCTTAGTTCTTTCTCACTTGTCTCTCCTAGTAACTTTAGGACTTTGTCTAAATAGAAGCTCAATAAAATGAGTGAAAACAGCATCAGGATTTGATCCAATAACATCTACAGGGACAAACTAATCCTTGGAACAATTTCATTCAACTTATTGGTATTATATGAGGGATATAGATGATCCCATGATGAGTCTACAAGGTAGACCATAAGACAGGAGAACATAATTTCCAATCAATACTGGTCTATGAAGAGCATAGGTAGATATTTTCACCATGCATTTGTTCACAGAATTGCAGGGTGTAAAATGGACAATAAAATTCTAGGACAACACTTGTTGGAATACTGATTATCTAATACTGCCTAATCTACATAGACAGGAAACTATTTTGTAATATTTATCGTTATCTCTAGCCATCTTAGTAGTTATTTGAAGCTTTTTCTCAAGGAAAAATGCAGCTTTCATGTTTGAGCACTCAGTTATGAAAAAGTAACTTGTGACAATTAGGTTGTGACTTGTTTAATGCTCCATACAAAGCTAAGTGTGGGCCAGATAATTCAGTGTATTTTATTAATAGATGCAAGGAATCATATTCACAGACTCATTCATCTCCACAGGCTCATTCAACCTACTGGCTGGAATGAGTCTGTGGAGATGTTCTTCTCCAAACCCACTCAAATATGTTCCTCTTAATGCAGCCAAGGATGCTATTAGTTTTCTTTTATCACAAAGGCACATTACTGGATTCTTAAGGTGATCAAAGATGCAAACCCTCTATTCCAAGGGAAATTAATCACCGGAACTTCTGAAAAACCTGAATTTCAGATAACTGCATATGTAACATAGAAGACAAACTTCATACTGGTAAGTACCAGACATCTTGAAAACAAAAAGGCAGCAGTTTATTTTCCACTCAACAATGAAATTTTAAAGTATTTATAAGAAAGAGGAAACCAAGAAATTCAGTTATTCAACAAACCCTTTTCTGTATAAGATGAAGAGCTATTTCCATATAAATTTTAACACCTATGTTTTATAGCTCTGGAAACATGAGGAAAGCTGAGAAACTGTCATCTACAATGTCAAATTGAGTGGTTAATCTCTATTATTACAGTGAGTAGTTGAGACGGTTTAAGCCTGGGCTGACAGATAAGTTCCCCACCCAGTCATTACTATTTCTATTTTACATTTTTTCCCACTTGCAGTGAAATACCTAAGAGTTTCCCTTAATTTTTACCAATGCTGAACACAATACATATTTCAGAACATAACAGAAACATATCATATCAGGGCATAAAAGTTCAATCTGAATATGAGTTGGCTAATGTTGTGCAGAAATTAATCTGTCCAAAAATAATGCATGGGACATGATTAATGAGATAAGGACCTTGGACCTTTCTAAAATAGATAATGAGGTACAATACAGGAATATTTTGGTTAAATTAGGCACTGAAAAACTGTAACTAACTAACAGATCTTCACACAGACAGATTTCATCTAATTGACCTAACTGTAATTAAGCCTGAAAAAATTGGCACCATTGCATGTAACATGGACACAAACATGGTTGGTATTTCAGCTATACAAACTAAATTTAATTTATTGTGTAGTAAAGTTAAAAAGCATTTCTTACCCATTCATAAGAAACAATCCAACACCCACGAGCAATTCCCAGCATAACATTCAAGGTACGACGAGGACTCCCAGTAACTACATGACTTGTTGTTTCACACACTTCATTTGAGAACAAAAAGTCTCCAAGTTTTTTTACAACTTGAATTACTATATTTTGCTTCCTAAAAGGAAGAAAAGGTAAAAAAGCCCATGCTTTTTTACATTGTATGGAGGAAGGCAGAATTATAAAAGCATATACACAAATTAATTTAAATTTACCTCATATTTTTCCCCATTAAACAATTTTTATCCTTTTCTCACTAAGACTCCCACCCAGTTGCTAGCCCTCAATTCATTAGCTTTTTCACAGTCCTACCAGACCCTTGTCCCTTATCACATAATCACATGTATTTGCACATCAAAGCCCTTTAGTTCCCCACATCTATCTTGTCTGTTTAAACAAAAGCTTTTGAGTGCAGAATTATCTGTTATGTTGTTTGTGTGCAATGCCCAACACAACAGAGCCTAATCCTCGGTTTCTTTTGTAGTACCATAAAAAATATTACCAAGAAATGTAAACATTTAGACACAGCACACTTAACAGTTTTTCATTAGGAAGCACCAGATTTTCAGCATCTGAATAATGCTGTGTCTAAATTTAGAGAGAAGTCCTAAAGTTCTATCTGGCATGCTACCCACACATCTGTGCCAATGTTTCAGTTAAAAATTCACTTACCCTTAAATACAATTATAATGAAATATATAAAATTAGATCTAAATTCTAGAATGGCCATCTGTAACTGGAATTCTAATTTGACCTCTCTACATAGCTGCACAGGAGCACATAAATATATATATATAATTATGAAAATAGGAAGACCTTGATATCACTAGATAAAAGCTTTTGCATTATAACAATTTACTGGTTTAATTAATTATTATTTTTACAATTATTTTATATGATCCTTAAAGATCTCTAAATTCTAGTGGTCTCTCTGATTGCCAAACTAACTTAGAAATGTTCATGCAACACAAGACAAAGCAATTAGGCACAACCTTGAACACAGTCACATCTATCACAGTGTTGATCCTTTAAGGCAAAACTTGTGAGTTAATCATAGACACAATGCAAGTGGACTCAAAGCATCTCCAGAAGCCTCTGGGGTTGCTTCATTCTCACTACATTTAACTCCACAGAAGGGAAGTCTGTTAAAACTCCCAAAATATCCCAACTAAAACAAATACTACTTAGCAGAATCCCAACAAAACCGCAAAAAAATTCTTCATAAAAATTGGAGCAATCTATTTTTCAGGAAGTTTAAACCAAAAAATTGAATAGTGAAAACAGTGCAGCAAATTAATCTCACAATTAAAAGGAGATATTGTATGTTGAGATACTTTAAAAAAATCCTATGACTAACTCTCTCTCCAGTATGAATTCTGACCTTGGCTATAGAGCTTTGATTGTTACTAGAATTCTTAGTATTTCCTTTTAATTTTCTGAGCTTTAGCTTGATATAGGCTACAAATGAATATTCTTGCAACACTGCAACCCATAGGGGCTGGCCCTGCCCAGACTGCACGCTCCATGCTTTACCTGAACCTTTTCTAAGTTCTTCCTGTGTCTACAGAAAATTTCTTACAAGAAGAAGAAATATTTGTGTTGTACAGGTCTTGAATCAAAGACGTCTTAGAAACTGCAGAGAAAACTCACCAGTTTATACTTGAGACAGCTGCAAAAACTGGTGGATGAAAATTTACAGCAAAATTTCACTGAATTTTAAATCAGAAAATTAGCTGTGTGGCTGTGAATCAGTGAGCAGCATTTAATATAATCTCAAAACCCAATGCCATGAAACCCCTGAACTCATGCATCTTAAAATGTAAATCCTAATGAACCACTTTTGAGGCTATAGCTACTGGCTTTTGAGCAGTGGACTGTGTTTTGGGGGGACTATTTTCTGTTCTTTAGTTGTTTCAGAAGCAATCTTTTTCCCTTCACCCACATACGAGCTGATGAATGCCTAGAATTGTAGTCAGCCAAAAGCAGTCTTGTTGAAAAGGTTCTGAAGAAAAGCAATCGTTATCCCCAGACAATTTAATTTAATGAAATAGTAATTGGGTAGTGGGAAAAGTCAACATATAAGAATATGAAAGCAATAATATATTTATGACTTCTTTAAACAAAAATAAATTTCCCCAGCTCAGCCAATATTTGTTCTCTTTCAGGCAGACCACAGCCTCTGTTCTCCCCTACTATCCACACTGTAGTGATGATCTTTACCTCCTCCACAGTGATTCTGCACTGCATGACTTGTGAGGCTCATTTTATAGTCCTGGTGTTACTAGCATCCAGTCACACTAAATATAAGAAAAATATTAATTCTGTTTTATGTTTCTGACATATATAAATATACTTGTTAATAACTATTGACAACTTTTTACAAAAAACTTCTGAAAGCATAGCCACAAAGTGCTGTTTCTGAGTATCTATTTCCATGTAACTGTCAACATTTAGTTACATCAAACCTGAAACAGATTTTTGGGTAGTATAAATATCTTGAGTTTTGAAAAAGAATTCAAAAACTGTAAGCAAGTGTAGTATAAAATATGGAATCATGTTTTTGTTGGATGTTCCTTATGCTTTAAGACTTTTAAGAGAATGATAAGAGCATGCCAGAAAATTATTAACTCTCCCCCAAAGTATGCAGTGGCAGCTGCTTCTAATGTTTTGAAACTAAGTTGCTAAAAAGCCTACAACTGGTATTTATTCTGCAACTATTCAGACGAAAGAAAGCATTTTAAACTGATGTTTCAGAGTATAACTTTTAAAATAGAAATAATTAAAATGTATGGTGAAAAGGCTGTATTGGACTGAAGTATTTACTGCATACTACTACTATTCACATTTCCCTCAGAAAAATTCATAACTTGCTTAAGATTTTAGTTTTATTGCTCTGAAACCCTGTTGAACACACCTGTGGAACTACTTCAGTCACTACCACAGCAACAAAAACATACATTTACAGTGCAAATAACAACAATATATCAAGTTTCTAGCTAAAAAAGTGCAGAGCCCAAAGACAAATTTCATTTTCCATAGGCATAAAAAACTTATCAACATTCAAATTTAACTAGTGGGCTGAATAAAGAGTCAAAATGGTTAATACTTACTCAGAAGACATACTTGTCATAACTAGTGTCCTTGTTGGCTAGAGACAGAAAGAAACAAGAAAACATAAAAAATCTGAAAAAAAACCCCAATCTTTCAAAAACCCCTTAAATTAGAAAATGTTATGTTAAAAGGTGCAAACTACTTCATAACTATAATATCATCTGGGGAAGATTAACAAATTAACACATATACTAGAAATACTAAACTTTGAGGACATGGAAGGAAGGAAAACTCTTCAATCATGTTTTATGTCAAAGCATATCATATAACAGAAGACAGGAATGTAAGCTTTTTTAGTAAAAGCAAAATGTAAAGGATTTCCAGTCTGAGATGCCACAGAAATAAGGACAGTATTGGACTACTGAATTTTCATCAGATGGAAAGGAAAAGGCAGTTTGACCACAATGAAGAAAACCTGTAATTTAAAATTCCAGTTTCTTCCAAAAGAAAGGTAGAAACGCTTCAGAAACAAGAAATTTTAATGATTTTGTTTTTATTTTGATAGTGTATTTAGGGGGGGGGGGGGTTGGCATGACATCAGTATTTTATGTCAACATTAAGGAAACATTCTTTCACTCTTCAGTATTTTCTAGTGAATAAAAGTTGTCCAAGTAATATCACACACAAGGTATATTCAAAGAATACAGCAATCCCCAAATCAGCAATTCTGAGGCACCTTAAAAAGCACCCTTCCCTTCTGAAATACTCCCCATAGCTTATGTGAGAAGCAGGAATGTTTGCCCCATACAGACTTTAAATAAGCTTGGGAAGAATTATTATTACAGAGGTCAGAAGAGGAGGAAGTTCATCACCAGTGACCATGAAAGCCTCCAGTATACACAAAGGCAGGAACGAACATGAATTTTAGCAGTATCAGAGAAATACATAACTACATAGAACACAGTGATCAAAAAACATATGTAAGAAGAGGTTTTGATCATCTTAGCTAAGAATTACTTGTAGCTACATAAACATGCACAAATATATACATACAAACATTTTAATTTTGTAGAAAAAGGAGACTGACTGAATTTTATACAATGATTTCAAAAAACTCCTTCTAATTTTCAAAATCAGAAAATGAATTTAAATTATTTCTCCATATAGCTACTGCTCCATATGAAATAATAACTCCTACTTCTGTGCCCTAATATATTACCACAACCACAAGTGGTAAGCTCCCAAAGTCTCTGCTAAAATTCAGTTTCTTTTGAGTAATGTACTGAGGTAAGAGTACACAAATATTTCGAATGGGGAGCACAGGGAAAAAAAAAAAATTCAGGGCAACTCATTTTACCCACTAATGAATCAAAGAACAGAAGAGAGAAATCTGATGCAATTCCATCTGACCTCTGTTATCAGTACAGAATGGTTCTCTGTTGAACAACCAAGTAATCTGTCACATTTAAGAAAAGAGTTGGAATTACCCATGTAGACTATTAGACTAACAGAATGTAGAATAATAATGTGAACCATGACTGTTCATTATATGAATGCTCTTTGCATAAATAGAACACAATTTAGATACCATTGACAAGGTGGATTAAAGACAACACAAGTTGTAGTCATTTCAACATACATATGGTAATTTCATTCTGTGTACATTTAAAAACCACAAAATTTAGATACTATTTAAGATTTCAGAAGTAACACAATGCAGCATATTTAATAATTTTTAAAATCCATGATAAACATGCACTCAGACCACACTATGTAGGCTCTACAATACTTCAAACTGATTATGTATACAATGTGAAAATATAAACCCAAATATCAATAAAACAGAATAAAACTTCAAAAGAAAAAATGACAAAATTTTGCATTGAAATATTTGAAAGAAATTCTATGCAGTATTTTTGAAAATACAAGTTTCCAAATTCTAACTTGTTGCCAGCAATACTTACTGATGATGTCTTACTCTACTGCTAGCCTGACAGCTAAGAAGAATATGCACTTATCTTGATCAAATTTGGTTCTATTCTTAGCCAAAAGAATTTCTACTGCATTACTTCCAACTCTAAACAAGCAGTCACATTTAATTGCTCTTGGAAGTTCCAAGTCAGTTATACACTGGAGTTTTATATGTAAAAAATTTGAGCAAAAATAATGAAAATGCAACAATATACATTAAATATATCTATCATAACATGAATATATTAGTATTAAGTTACATACACTCAAAATGTGAGAAGAAACACTCCAAAAAGACACCTAATAACACACTGAGTTAATCTAGTAAGACACTGAGTAACACACTGTGGTAAAAGGACTGCAAATTACTGCACAGGTTAGGTCAGGTGATTAAAATCAGATGTGAGGTCACATTGTTATGAGTATATGCCTCATACTGTCTTAATACAGATTGTAGGATCTCCATAAACTCATGAGCATTAAAGGATTCTGGGTTGTAACAGCCTGGGAAGGCAAAAAACAGGGCTTAAAAACAAGGTTTTGCTTTGCTCTGTCCAGTCTTTCTGGGTGGAAAAACTCATCTACATCAAATGTGTATGTTTCAGCATGGTCATGACATTCTCCTACACTCCCTGAAGCCAGGCCTCATTGCCATCACCGTCAAGGTCCTTGTCTAAAAGTCTGCAGTTAAATCCACACAGAGCAATTGTACTAGGTTCTTGAGAGTGTTTGTCTAGTATTAGCTCTAAAGTAGATCCTGATGTGTCAGTTCAGAATGTGCAGAAAAATATCCTTCCTCGCAATTTTTTATAAATGTTATGGAAGTATTACTAATCATACCACTATTTTTGCCAAACATGGGTTAAAAAGAAGCAATACTATAAACCAAGGCCAGGGCAGCATGACATCCTACAGCTGCTTCTTCAGCTTCAGAGCAGAAATGTTTGTTAGCAATTTCTTAATACGTTGTCTATAGGTAAGTAAAAATACTGGAAATCTACAGCCTGTCCTGACCATAACCTGCAAGGTCAACTTTTGGATTGCAGCTTTTATATTACAACACATAATGTATAAGATGATGCAGTGAGTATTCTGAAAAAGTGTCTTGTCAGTACACATAGAAGTGGTTCAAAGACTGAAGAATGCAAAAGGGTGCACACAAAATGTAGAAATTGGAAATAAATATATTTTTTCCAAGCTATTATTTCATTTACATTCAGAACTGCATATTTTTGCAAGTTAAAGGTCATTTGCTAAGCAGACAATATTTTGTTTTATCGCTGCAGTAAGACAAGCAGTTCTCTTTAATTACAGTTACCAAGTGGAAAACTTAGCCAAACTATGTTCTAATTTTTAGTTCTACATTTTTCAAGTTAATTGCTTTCTCCCCCAGCCCCTACCATGCAATTTTTCTTCTGTGCTTTTTTTGTCTGTTTTATTTTACATGTTGCTTTTATTGAAAAAAAAAAAAAAAAAAAAGAGCATTTACTTCTCTGACCAGCAAAAAGACATCTGGTGAGCATCATTATGAGTTCTAATGCATGTTTGTAACAGGATTATTATTAATAAAACACTGGAGAAGGTGGTATTAAGTTAACTGGTCCTTTTATTTACCATTAATCTCTGAATCCTGAAGAGCTGCATATCCGTACTCTGAATCAGAGCACACACTTCTTTCTGAATTATTTTTGAGGTCTGGAATACAGACTTCATTATAAATGACAGCTTCAGCTTTCCTTTATATAATTCTTAGAAGCACTAAATACTTTCCTGTCTGCCAACAACAAGATTTTTCTAAATCATCTGTAATATAGAACATTCATTTCAGTAGCTAGAAGGAAACAGTATTTGTGAATCTCCCCAGTACTTAAAAGTGATACTTCTATATGGTTAACTGACCTACACCACAAAAGAGATATCCAACATTAAAATGTATTCTTTCTCTCTTCTAAATTTAAGCTGGTGTTTCTTGGAGCTGAAGGACAAGAAGAAAAAAAGTCCTGTTTTGTACAACCTGCTTTTCAAGAAGGTGAAATCAAACTTTGCTTCAATAAGCATGTCATGAATTCTTTTTTGTAAGCAACAAATGAATGAAAATGAGACCATAAAATGTTTTTCCTTCTCAAGAATAAAGTGCAAAGAATTAATTTGATAGGAGTAGGTTTGGATTTGTCACTGGTTAAATTCCAGCCTATGTATATTAGATCTCATTTGTCTTTGTATCAAAAACCCAGGTCTCAAATATTTTTCAAGAAAATATTTCAACTATAGCACTTTTAAATTGTATATTACTTAGTCCAAGGGCTCCTCTTGTGCCTTAGAGTTGACTGAAGTTCTGAAAGAAATAAGCGTCAGAGTAGTCTCAAACTCAGATACATGTTTTAGTGGAGTGAAAAGATCTTCAACTTCAGGACTCAACAAGATATCCTAGGTGGTTTGGCCAATATACAAGGGATAAAGAACTTTTGGAGGGTGGGAGGCAGGCAGGAAAAAACCAGTGCATGTGTCAGCAAAGAAAGTTTAAGGGTAGTATCTCATATTATCTGTTTTATGATCTTCAAATCCTTTTCTTCTCTGGCTAATCCAGGTCCATCAGATGGTTTTGAAATTTGTTTAGTACCCTTATACTCAATTTTGATCTTTACAACTGCATTTCAGAAGTAATAATCTTCAGTCTTATTAGTGTATGAACCAAAAGACAGAGCTGTATGTAGCATAGGAATATTAAAAAAAATCAGGCAGTTTCACTCTGCTTGTATTTAAGAATGAGGACCCAAAAATTTAGGGCTGTTTTTAGAAACAATTTATAAGTACTACTACATTAATTTATTCAAGTAATTGTGGTTCATAGCTGAAAATAATGAATGAATGATTACTATTCAGTATTTTTAAACAGCAATTATTCAAAGCTGTAATTTACTTTCTGGCTGGCCTTTCTCTTATCAGTCCTTTGATAATGATATTTTTCAAGTTTTCTCTGGCTGCAAAAGTCAGTTTCAACTGTTTATTTCCTCATCAAACATGGTACCTCTGCTTTGGTCCTAGAAAGATGAGAAAAAACAAGCCCATCCTAACCAAATCCAGTATTGCCACGTGGAAAGATGAAAAATAAAGTAGTCTATTAGAAGACAGAAAAATTAGATTATGTGACAGGTGCCTGGGCATCATTTCTCCTTCACTGCCAAATACAAGAAAATAATGGGAAATCCTGTAGCTGAAGACACAAGAACCCCTAGAACTTCTGTTGCAAGATAAAAGAGAATGAATAGCTTTGGACTTCAGGCTAGCAGTGTCAGAGTTCACAACTTTCTGGCATTTTCAGCTTTCCACATGCAACCAATCATAGCTAACCACTATATTTAAGAAAAATAAAAAAATCTAACCATAGGGATGCAAACTGCAGCAAGGGATCGCTCTCCCAGCATTCTGCAGCTTTGAAGGACAGGTTTGCCTGTCTGTGATCATTGGCAAAATGGAAGATGGACTTTTTTTATTATGATAGTCAAGAATAAAGGGGAGAGAAAATGTTCCTTCCCAGTCATTTAACTGCAACGAAAAAAACGTTTCCATCAATCAGCATGACGTTATTATTATCATTTCTACAAGCACAGGCAGTAGTGATTCTCATTCCAATGGAAAGCCCAAGCCTTTCCAACAGATACAAATTAGGAATTGACTTCCTGGTCAGCATCACTCAGGAAAAGCAGCAGTCCAGTTCTTTACTGTATTTTACTAGGAAAGTTTCATGTCTTTACCTTATTATGTGAAATTTGAGGAAATCACAAAACCATAGAATACCCTTGGCTGGAAGGCATCCACAAGGATCATCAAAGTCCAACTCCTGGCCCTGCAGAGGACACCCTAAGAGTCACACTGTGTACTCAAGTGCTCGAACACTTCTCAAACTTCTTGGTGCTGTGACCACTGCCCTGGGGAGCCTGTTCTAATACCTGACCATCTTCTGCGTAAAGAACCTTTTTCTAGATCAGAAAGAAACAGCAGGATTACCAGTGTGATAGAAGTGAACCTCAAGAAGTGGAATGCTAAGGGGAGGAGAAAGCTACTTTATAGTTTAAATTCTAACATGATTAGATTCTAAAATGAAAACTCAGGTGAAGGAATGGTAGTTGTTCACCTCAAAAAAATCACAAGATAGGAAAAAGAGGAACTAGGGCTATCATGGGGTAACACTATGTTACAGAGAAAACTTGTATAGGCAAGCAGAAACCTTTCAAAGACAATACTAATGCACAAATTATTCTGTCATTAGTACCAAATAATGTTGAACGTATACTCACTTCCCAAATGATCTGTGAAAAAGTCACGCACAGTTAACCTTTTTCTGATGAAATTTTAGGCTATATGAACCTCTCCCCCCCAAACCCAGCCTCACCAAGATTAAGAAAAATAATTTGTACCCTTCTACAAATAATTCCAACAAAAAATCAAGTATGATATATAATGAATCTGTTTCATCTTGTTCAAACAAAAATATTGATTATGCTTTCATAATGATCCAGTGAAGTGAACAATGCCTCCAGACAGCTGACTTACGACCAATTAAAAGCACTTTATAAATTGAGTTACCCTATGGCCTTACTTTGAGATAAAAAAAAGAAGCCACAAGGGTAGTGGGAAAGAGTAGAGTAGCTTCAGTGAAATGAGTTGCTTGGTATTTAAGACCTCGTCAGCATTCAAGTTTTGGTCATGATCATTTCCACCCTTCATGGAAGGTTCATTAGAAATTAATGTTTGCCTCAGCTACTTAATTGGAGACATCAGTGGCTCATTAACTCTACTCACAATGGAGCCATTGAGCAGAAGAAATGAGGCACTGAGACATATTTTCATTGTGCAGGCTGTAGGTATGGAACCATTTTAAGAGGGAAAGATTCTGCTTCACCTCAACTGTTACATGGGGTGGGTTTGCACAATTGTTAGCAGTGTGAGGTTAATTTGGATAGTTGAAGTCTTCTGGAGACTGACAACTATGCAACAATGAGGGGGATTTGAGGTGAAGATGCTTGCAGCCCAAAAGACTCAAGCCAGGATTTATGTTAACTCTGTGTTAAGACACAAGATTTTAAACTTCAGTAAATACTTTGCTGACAAGATTTTAACCCACTTGTTGATGATAATCAACAACCCGACTTAAAGCTTTACAGCCTTCTAGACCATATGGTAAACAACTGGACAATATTTACTTCATGCTTTAAAGTACAACAGCAATATTAGGAATTTTTTAAAAACCCACCCCAATTTTTTTTAGTATCTCAAAGGATTATGAATTAATCAGACTTGCAGACAAATCTTTGAAACACAAAGGATTTATGTAACGCATATGTAATGTGCTGCAAGATTTTTTCCTATTTGACTAATTGCATATTTATATTTCTGTTCTGCACAGATTTGTTTGTAAGCTCATAATTCAATTCTACAAAGATCACACCAATAACCTATCAAATGTTTAATTTCAATGAAAAAAAGGATGGAGATATTTGTTAGAATATTTAAAAAATCTTAATGAAGACATGTCAAAGCCGATGGAAAAGGAGTTTAGGAAGTCTTCTGTTCAGATTGATTTTCAGCAATTTTCAAGAGCTGGAAGACTATAATTTAGAAAGGAGACCCATTAACAAAAAGATTTCCAGCCTGTAGAGTCATGCCAGATACCAACAGGTTTGTGTAGGGTGCTCATTTTCCCAAAAGCTAAATTAAAAAAAAAAAAAAAAACCAAAAAAACCAAAAAAACCACAAAAGAGGATCTAAGGAGCAGTTGCTTTTCCTCCTCACAGTTGCTAATTCCAAGAGGGAAAACAGTTTTATTTTTACACTTATTCTCTGCCAAGCCAGCTGCAGTCCAGTGGATTATGTAGTTTTCTGGCATGATGGTTGTGAACACAGTGCACCTCAAAATGGAAAAGAACAGCATACATACATATCTTCAGCAAGGAGGTCTGCTTCAAGCATGGAGTCTATGAAATAACTTCTTGTACAATATTTCTGTACTGTTCCTCTCATGCTCTGAATCAGAAAGCTGCATTTGCTTTTTGTACCTAAGTCTTCCTTCCACCATTACATCCAAGAATGCCACAGATTTTTATTTAAAAGGATGGAGATGACATAAATTTACTTCAAATAACTTGAGATTCTAGGATATTATTCTTGGTGCTTATCCTTATCTACCATTCACCATAGACAGATCTTGAGTAATTTCCTACTTGCCTAAAAGTAGTAGTAAAAAATATGATCTGAATTTACTTGAAGCTGCATAAATAGTCTCTTAATCAAAAATCACCAAACCTACCAATCTTCTGGGGTAAAAAAAAAAAAGGAATAGTGAAGTGGGTTTTTTTTTCCTTAATTCTTTGAAGACAAAAAAAAAAAAATCAAAATTCTTCACCTACTTAAGCCTCTATGTCTTCTTTTAGAAGAAGGTTCTAAGAAATAACCACTATGCTAATTTGTTGAGCAAGCAGAAATTTAGTGACAATTTTATATAAAAAGTTGGGCAAATTTAGTTCCTGGATGTTTACTATCCTGCCTGCTAAGATGACAAGCTACAGTCAACCACCTCAGGTTTCACTGTTACAGCACATTTCTAGTGTTACAAACAGCAACACATACAAGAGTATGAACACCAGCTGCAAGTGTCCCTGGAACAACAGGAAACAGCTTGAGCTGAGAGGAGCATGTGCCTTTTGCCCCAGAAAGGTACCGATTTTAAAAGACACTTTTTAAAAATTAAGAAATAGACCACAGCACTTCAGTAGGTAGTCCCAAATAGCTAATATGAAACGTATCATAAAGAGAATGATGTCTAGGAACTCAAGGTCATAAATCAACCCATTAGGTTTGTGTACAGGAGATAATTCTGTCAGGAATAGTAGCATCCCTAAGGGGTGATAACAAAGCTGTTGACATTAGGATATGGCCCAAAGCATGCAATGTAAGGTACAGCAGCAGATGCCAAGGCTTCTGCCCTGGAAGCCCTCCACTTGATGTGGGAGAAGTATGGGGGACAAATTCACTAGCTTCAGTGAATTCAGAACCAGAATTCACTAGCTTTGGTGAATTCAGAACGAGAATTGCCTTGGAAAGTTTGAATGAAAATAGTCATGGGATTAATCATATGAGAAGTATTTTTTTAAAACTGTCCAAACCATGGGATTCATAGGGATCCTTCACAGTGCTATCTTCTGACCACTCCCATTACATCAAGCATTTTCCCCAAACCATAAAGGTAGGTAGTTCCAGTTTTTTCTTTGTTAACTGTAACAGAGCTTGCATGCTTCCACCTTGTCTAATTCACTGTCATACTCCTTTGTGTCTTGAAGTCAATAACATTTTAAGTATCAGTATTTAAAATATGTACCTATTCAAAGCAAAGAAAAATCAAAACTAGAATGAAAACATAAAACAATGTTTTCCCCTAAACCAATAAAATCTAAAACAAGTCTGTGAATGCATATATAAAATTCAGTCATAAAGTCACTTTCCTGAATGTCTAGCAAGATGCTTAATGTTTTATAGTTACAGATTTCTCAGGATATTAAAATCTGTTTTGCCATGAATAGAGTAATTAAATAAAGGATTGTGATAACAGGATCTAACAATGGCCTGCTTCACACTATTTGTTCCACCGCGTGAGCTTAGATTGCTTGTAAAAATCTTCTCTCAAAAAAGCTCTTAAGTTCACTGTTGATGTCCCTTCACCCAAATCCAAGAGCTACAGAAACACGAGCCAAGATGAATCTGTTTAAAAACAAAACTGAAGGAATTCAGTTAAGTCCATACTGTCTTCTTTGTAAAAATATTTTTCTAATCATCTCTCATGACACTCATCTGGTTTTCTCACATGGTTAAAGAGTTTCTTCTTTTCTCTCAGAAAAAGTATTTTAAAGGTTATTTTTAACTTTACGATTTATTCCAATTGCATTTCTGGTGATGTGAGACTCTTAGATGCTTTAAAAAAATCCATCACCTCATATCCCTCTAAAATTAAGAGAGATTTTTATTTGGAAAAAATGGCAGTTAACTGGTTAATGAGTCTCTGATCTTTTTAAAGTACAAAATATTTAATTTCTGACATATAGCAGGTGCTGTGATAAATGTAAACTTTTTTGTGACAATAAGCAATGAAATGAGCACTCAACAGTTCATCACTACTGTAAGTAACTTGTTTGAGTACACTTTTGGCTTTAAGATGAATTCTACTTATTTCACTTTGCCCTCCCTATGCAAAGCAACAAAGAACTATCTATCCAATTTCATAGAATAATTGAGAAACACATCACAATGCATAAAGGGTTTATTTTACCCCTGCAATCCAATATAGTCAACTTAGATTTCTAAACCAGGGAAGCCACCTGCTGACATTCACAAGCTTTAATTGACAGTGTTTATCCTCACCAATTCTGTCTCAAAACTAAGAGTCAATTTTATAAATTTGTCTGTATACATTGCCTCTGAACACACCAAAAGTCCTGGTTTTGGGGTGGTGGTGATATTGTTTTAAATCCAAAAATCTTTTTTCTGAAGCCATTAAAGATTCCTGAAAATCTTACTTATTTTCCCAAACATGCATGCAGCTGCCATTATGAACTATTCTGTCTTCATGGCTTTTGTTTGTTGACAGTACAATTCTACTATAATTTAATATATTTGATTAGACAACTTCTACATCAGGAGTAGAATAAGCATGTCTATATAAAGAGTATAGATAAAGAAACTATTAGTACTTTAATCTAAAATTGCGATATACACGTATCTGAAGTCATTCTTAGTTTTGACTTCAGCTAAAACAAAATACAAGAAACTCAACCTGCATGAGTTTTTGAAGAAAACAAAAGCATAACACAACAGCACAGCAGAGATATACAGAACCTTTGCTTTGCTTTCTATTAAAGAAACTACATATGAAAAATTGAAAGACGCATAGAAGTAAATAATGTTAACACTTAGACACAGTCATGTTTCCTAAATATGTTTTTCCATGGCTTTTTTAATATTTTCCATCACACATTGAACTCCAAAGGCCTACTCACATGCATCCACTGTACTGAATGATTTAGAATTGTAGTGTTCACTGCAGCATACAATGCAGTGAATGAGCTGTAACTAAAGTACACTAATTACCTGGGAATTACATTCAGCAAGTATCCAAAATATTTTTAAGGAGGCATTACATTTCAAACTCTTTTTCTGTAAAAAAGATAGCTGCAATTTACATAGCTGTCTCCTATTTTGGGAAGCAAAGTAATGAATTTAATAGATCACACAACAGATTCCCAGCAATACGGTCTGTCTGAAAAGTAACAGTCACATTTGTGGAAATGTTTGTACATGAAAGTATCTAGGAAATGGCATTTCTTTTGCAGTTGTATTTTTAGATAGAATTACTTTTAAGATTTTAAATAAATGTTATGAAATTCTTCTTCATAACATGATTTGATAAAATAATATTTCTAAAAATATTTGTGCCATTTCTCTCCCATTTTTTTTCTTTAGGCAAAGGAAACTGACTAATATTTTCTAATTTAACTTTCACATTGCCGAAAGCTAGCAGAAAGTTGCAATGTTTAAGCTGTAGCCACCGGGGAAAAAAGTATTGAATAAAAACGGTATATAATGTTTGGTTGCTTCTATAAAGTTTCAAGAACATATTTTGATTGGTATGAGAGAGGTTTTGCAATGTAATTATTTACATACATTTACACAGTCTGATTTTGTTTAAAACAATATTCTTTTAAAATTTAAAGTTTTAAGTGCAACAGTCTCATTGCCAGACATAGTACCTTTTTGTGATTTTTGGGTTTTTTAACTTTTCAGTTAAATCCCTGTCCTTCCCCAAAATTCTCTCCATATGAATCTGCATAGTCAAGCTGACAATGAAAACCTTTGAAGTAAGTTTTCAAAAGCATTCATGCCATGAATGAAATTATGCACTGCTATTTTAATTTGAGTGAAATGGTATTATCACCAAGCTGAAATGGGTGGATAAAAGAAGCCATCTCTAAACACTGAATAGGAATTTTCTTAAGCACCTACTTAGCTTTGCTACTATTAAACACCTCACAGAGCATGCTTTGCAAGCAGACACCATGTACAACCATTTAAAGATATCTCTGACTGCAAGGTCACATCTAAAAAAGGGGAACAATAAAAAAGAATTTCATATTTCATTGTTTCTCTTCAGTATATAATCGTTATGTTGAGATCTTAAGGGAAAGGAGTCAAAATTAGCACTGATGTATAATGTGCTTGTTGAGTAATTTCACTGGAAAAGGAATCAGTACCAATAAAACTGACAAATCTCCAAGTACCCTTTCTTGCAAATAGCCTTAGAAAGAGCCACTGAGTGTGGTTTGTGGATTTACATATAGCAGCTTTAGTCAGATTTCTGTGCCAGGAAATTAAACTATTCTGGAGAGATACTTTAGCCTAAAGAGTACATTATCTTAAATGCTTCCATAGGACATGCATCTAGAGTGATCTATACATTCTAGTTATATATATTATATATAATATATATTATGTATATAATATATTTAGAGAAATAAAGGGAATAAATATTTTTAAAAAGTAAAAATTAGTAAGATGCAGACAAGTCAAATAATCATTTTAATCCAGAGATCACTGGTCCATAGAGATTAATATCCCATTTTCAGGATGTTTAAAATGTTAAACAACGTAGTAATTGCACCTGCACAAAATCTTTAAATAAAGAAAGTTTCAAAATCTGTAATCAGTCTCTTTGAAACTCTACCAGTATCTACAAGTAAGACACCCAATGTATTTCATATAGTTAACAACAGCCAACGTCCTTTAGTGCTTCAGGACTTCCCATTCTCAAAAGAACTTAGCACTCATTTCAATTGTGACTCACTACTTACTGATTAAAAGAACAAATATTTATTTTCCTAATCAATTTTATATTTACTTAAAAGATTTTACAAAGCAAAAATACTTAAAAAAGATTCAGTACTGACTCAATTCTCTCTCCCTTTTTTACAGCCAAATCGAGCTCAACTACTAAATTAAGAAATTTACTTTCACCAGAACCTAAAAGAAAATCTTGCATAAATCCTTATTCTGCAGAAACATCCACTGGCAATGATCCAGTATAAAACAAATAAAAACCCTGCTGCATTTAGTAACTCCTCCAAAAGGGACAGGCATCTTTTCAGGCAACTTCAGCGGCATTGCAGCTTTCCTCAGTTTGAGCCGGCTTACCAACCTCCTTTATCATGTCAGCTTGGCAAGGACTCAGCCACCACGAGTTACCAGAGAGCAGTTTTATGGTTATACACCAAGACCATTAGCATAATATTTCAAGTGAGATTCAGGAAAGGTTCAAAATTGATACTGCATAGAGAATTTAATTTTTGTACATACAAGGCACTCAATGATCCTCCAAGAGCGAGCTTAACGAAGCAGATCTCCAGTGAAACTGACCTTTTGGAGTCTTCCAGCTTTTCTTAAGCCCCCAGTGTTCTTATTCTTTTGTTCATTAAAATTTTTGCAAGAGCCATCAGTAACAAGACAGCCTGAGATTTCATTTTCACCACCTAGAAACCAAATTTAGAAACTTAAAATTAAAAATGCCATCTTATGAAATGAGACTGCAACCTATTATTTTATCATAGCACAGTGCTATGCATCCTTAAGATACTTCTTAATAATTTGTACCAATTATTTTTTCACTGTATTTCAGTTAGGGAAAAGGAATGACACTCAAGCATCTGACTTCATCTTTGAGTATCTGTTCTTATAAATAAACCAGCTGTAAAACTCCCAATTTCCTGTATTTTGAAAACCACATATTAACTACAATAGAGAATCTACTAAACTGATATTTATTATGAAATGTGCATTTTCTCTGCATAGAGATATTTGGGTATGAAGCTTCACTGGCTAGATTTTTTTTTCTCATTGACACATCAATGATTTCAGTATACACTTTGTTTATGTAAAGTGACATGAAGGTCTGAAACCTGTTTTCAAACAGTTTGCACACAAATCTAGCAAACTGTTAGCAGGCAAGGATTCTGTGCACATAAAGGCATAACAGACCTATTATATATGAAAAGGCACCATCCATAAGAATGCACTCCGTCAAAAATCAGTATTTTTCATTATGTATTTTATGAATTAATACATATTTAATTCTTCAACTCCATCAGGATGACTTTCCTAAGAACTAAATAATAAACTTCTGAATCATTTGAGAAATTAGCTTGCCTGCCTAAAATGAAAAATTTCGATCTTTTAAACAATTAAGCTTTAATTATTCTAAATTGAGAGAATTTTTCACAAATGTCATTCAATAAAGTCTACTTTAGAGCATTTGTTCATTTTTCATTTCAAAGAAGTGGATGAGATCAGTTAAATAAAGTTTAATTAGTGATTAAAGCGGCCTAAATTTAGCTCCTGCTAACTAAGTTTCTTTGATTAGTTTTGGAAAATACTAAAGAGTACTATCCCTATTTAGTATGCATAAATAACTAAGAATCATTTGTTTTTCCTCTGTCAGCTACTTAAACTCAATCCTTGAGGTGACAGTACATCAAATTACAATCCATTAGGATTACTCATTTTAAAATTATCTTTAAACTAGTCAAAATTTATTGCACTAATTTTGGTCCAATAAATGCAAATCTGGTGTTCAGGTAGAATTGTTAATTTAAATTCAATATTTAGGTATATAGTGTCATGTAATAAAGAGAGGACAAATTGCTTATTGCACTGAGGCCCATCATTTTCAATCACTGAGGAAGACTGACGGCAAGTAGTAGAAAACATCTTGCCACACAATAAAGAAAAAAATTACCTCTTTTTCCATAAAAAATCAGAACTTTTAAAGATGTATTTCGAATCTTAAAAAAACCCTGATTACATGACTGCATATAAGGGGATCATGTACTCCAGTGCTCTACCCCCAGCAGTCTCTGTTAATTTCTGTTAGGTTATTTCAGGTTTTTTAGAGTTTTTTGAGGGGTAGCTTGGGTTGGGGGTTAACAGTGAAAGTGCTGTAATATTCATTTTACTACTCTTGGCCTGAATGCTCATATTCCACAGCCACTTGGGCTTAAAGTCTTAAAACTTGTATTCTTGGACTTCTTCCCAGTTAGGGTTCACTCCTAACTGGTGGGTTCTTCATATTTACAGGAAAGCAGGAAGAGAGGATAATGTCCCTTATCTCTGATTATCAGCTCATGGATCTTAGGCACTACATTAATAAGGGCTATTCTTTGCTATTCCGTTCCTGTCTATCAGCACTTCTCAAGCACCTTCCTACTTTTTCATCCTATAGTCTCAAGCTTCACTGTTTTCTGTTTTTTTCCTGATTACTTCTTTTTAAAGCAGTCACTCAGAAAACTCTCAAATAATGAATTTTCACCTTTAGTAGCTTTTCCTAGAGGGCTTCAAAGTTGACAGAACTTTTTGAAGCAATTTCATCCAGTGTTAGTTGTCCCTATATGAAGTTCAAATATGCAGGTAGCTCCTGCCACTGTGGTCCATTAGATCCCCTAAACACTCTTCCAAAACACTGTTCAATGACTGGCACAAAAATCAACAACTGAGCCCTCTGAAGCATTGTCACAAATTAGAGGGACTTTACTTTGCAATTTAAGCTTCTACTCATGCATATTAATTTTAACATCTATGAGAAGAAGTTTTGAACCAGAATATTATCTCCAAAATTCCATTTGATATTTCCATTCAATTGATAAGCAATGATTAGGCAAAATGAGCTAGTTCTGCTTGATCAAATAAACCATGTCTATCTAATAAATTTTTTTTCTATAGTATACTTCTCTACTTTAAAAATATTGTTATGAAGTGTCACTTAAATTAAGCTATGTTGTATCTCCTCTTTTGTATTTATCCATACAAGTATTTACCCCAACTATGAAGGAATTAAGTCCAAATTTGTCATCATTAGTAATCCTTCAGGTACACATGCACAGAATATTTAATACCTTGTGATATTATTATTATTGTAGATACTAATGAAGCATGGGCAAACACCAAGTTTTTATTATACAGAACATAATTTCTCCAAGTCTTCTGAAAATGTATGTGTCCCCTCCAGATCCTCAGAGACACCCTGCTAATGGTTCACAAAAAATTTATGTAGTTTGTTATGTGTTCTAGGACAAGTGTCATCAGGCTTTGGCAAATTTGACTACATCAAAATAATCCTCAACCTCTTCCTCTACTCAAAAATACTTGTTCTCTTTTGTTTTAGTAATTAGTTACAATTCAAATTTTTGGGAAGATAAAGAAAACAAGGAATCAAGGAAGAAAATTTTCTTCTTCATGCTTCATTTGTTTTTTTACAGTGACATAATAAAAGGTCAATAGAGGACATTAGAAAATATTTTTAGTGAGCCTATCTTCTTCCAAAGCTGAAAAAAACCTAAAAGGCACCTCAAATTTAAAGATGTTTTCACGTGTGCTTTTAAAGACATAAACAGTATTTAGCAGCATTAAGCCCCATAGGACGTAGAATCTCAGGTAAAACTCATTAAATTAAACACAATGATTTCTTGCAACAAATAACAGAATGATATTCCAGATTTTCTGAACTACATTGATTACAGTACAATGGGTCTTAGTTTAAGTCTTTTTCCCAATTAAGATATTTGCCTTTCACATTACCATAAATATATAAAATTCACTCAGATAAGCCTTGTTTATTTTTAAGACTGGAAGTAATGCTAAGTCAGAGTTCAAATTTCTAAATGATGTTAGCATGATAAAAGCTTAAGAGAGTATACTCTTGCATTCCTTGTCCATTATCATTTATTGTTGTAGCTGTCAGATGAAGAGTCACATGACCTGAAGTAAGATGAAAATAAGTAGCAGTATTTATTTCAGCAGAAGAACTGGGCAGCCTCCAATGTGCCCTACAAAGGAACCTGAAGCTTGCTACCACATAAGCACTAGGCCTTGAAAATTTGGTTTCAGATCAGCCTGCATATTACACTTCTACTTTAAAATGAAATGTGACAAGTAGTCTATGGAAAGAAAGCTTATTAAATCTTCCTGTCATTAAGTATACTGGATAAAAGTGCCACTAACATAAAATCACAACAAAAGATTGGGCAAGAAAAATGTTTGATATTTAAAACATTTACAGATATAACATTTTATATGGCTATTTGATTACTCCTAACCATATATGATGAATGAAGAGAATTCATTAGTTTTTAATATACTGGATTTACCAGCTTTCAAATAATGTACAATATACAGAAAAAAAGCCCAAATTACTATTTACTTACTAATATGGACAAGAAATGACTTACATTTAATTTAAAAAAGAAAATACTTAACCCATAATTCATACGAATCAATTATTCTATCATAGAGAACCACAGGAGTAAGTGTAGTGCAAGATTTTCATTTTCTTCCACAAAACTTGCATTATTAGGGAAAACATAGCTTCTCTTACATTATTAATTCCTTGACTTTTTAAGTGAGCTCATTCAAGCTGTCAAATTTGAGGTGCTACTTAACTACATAAAAGATGCACAAAGCTGAATACACCGTACTTGAGAAAATGGCCATCACTGATAAAACACAAATTCTATTAAGATCACTAAAAATACAAATTGAGACCTACAGACATTCCTAACAAAAAGTATTAAAAGTATAAACATTGGATAACTTATGTTTGCTGAATCCTATTCTGTAGTGGTGGGTTTTGGGGTTTTACCTGTTTTCTATATGCATCTGTTTGTTTTATACGGTTTCCCAGTGGTTTTTCCCATGTACCCCATGTTTTACCCCATTATGGTTTACCCCAGTTACTGTTATTAATCCATCGTTGTTTATATGACACCCGGGTCCTGTCTGTCACTTCAAGGCCTCACCCTGAAGTCTAGAAAATTCTGGTGAGGAATCCCAGTGATTGGCAGGGTCCTGGTTCTCCTTCCCTCTTTGTTCCTTGACTTGTTCTATGGGTTGTCACTTTGGTTTGGGATCACTCCCTTCTCATTCTGGATTGGTTCCAAGCTGTAACCTCCCTACTCCCCCACCCCCATATTTAAGTTGAAACCCCTTGAGTTCAGCAGTCTTTTGCAGGCTGACTCCTGGGTGACAAGAGATATAATAAAACCCAGTTGAAGTCCCTCACCAGAGTCTCATTCCTTTCTCTCATTGTTCATGCTGCTGCTGAGACAAGAACCCACAGGATTGGAACTGTATTCCAAAATACAGAACTGGACCTGCTTGCGGTGCCGGTGTCAGAGCTAGCCAGGAAGTGCGGGCAAAAGCCCTGAGAGAAGCACTGCACCACCACACTATTCCTTTTTTTTTGTCCTCTAAAATCTATTCTTTTAAACACATTATTCAGCATGAAAATAAAAGTGTGACATGCTAGAGCTGTGATCATAATTTAGTTACTAGAATTTAAAAGTTATAATTAAATTTAAAATTAACTGCAATAACTAAATTTAAAAAAAAGTAAATAAGCCTGATAGAGTTCAAGTAGAATTTGGGCAATGTTCTCAGGCACATGGTGTGATTCTTGGGGCTGTCCTGTGCAAGGCCAGGAGCTGGACTTTGGTGATCTTTGTGGGTCCCTTCCTTCCAGCTCAGAATACTCTGATTTTTCTCCTTTCCTATTTGTTTCCATGACTGTATAACAAAAACCAGACTCTTCTTTGACATTAGGAACTATACAATTTAAGAATCATCTTCTAGTACATTGACAAATGGCAAAAAACCACATACAGTGGGTTCATATATTAATTACATAGAATTATTGAAAGGTTTGGGTTGGAAGGGACCTTAAAGATCATCTAGTTCCAACTCCATTGCAATAGACTTAGATATTTTCCACTAGACCACGTTACTCAGAGCTCCATCCAACCTCCCCTTGAATAATTCCAAGGATTCAGGGGGTCCACAACTTCCCTGGGCTACCTGTTCTAGTGCCTCAGCACAGTCAGAGCAAAGAATATTTTCCTAATATCTAACCTAAGCCTACTCATTTTCATTTTAAGACCATTTCCCTTGTTCCATCACTGCACACTCCCACGAGAAGTCCCTCTCCAGCTTTCTTGTATGCCTCCTATAGATACTGGAAGGCTGCTTTTAGGTCTCCTCAAAGCCTTCTCTTCTCCAGGCTGAGCATTCCAAGTTTCTGTCTTCACAGGAGAGGTGTTCCAGTCCTTTGATCATCCTTGTGGCCTGCTCTGGGCTTGTTCCAACAGGTCAACTTTCTTGTGCTTGGGGCTTCAGAGCTAGAGGTCTCAAACCTAGACTTCTTCTACAGCAGGCAGTCCTTTATTCCCCTAATCCCTGCTTTTACCTGCTGCAACATGTGTGGTGTGGCTGAAGCACTTGTTGGTGAAGCCTGGGGCAAAGAACCACGGTGAGTGTGTCAGCCTTTGCCACATCCTAGGTAACTAGTTCTACCATTCCTCGGAGGACCCATATTTTCCCCAGTCTTTCTTTTGTTGCTGATGCACCTAAAGCTTTTGTTGTTGTTGTTGTTTACCCTTCATATCTTTGGCCAGATCTACTTCTGATAGTGCTTTTGATGCCTTGGGAAGGCTGACCTGGAACAGAGACTGGAGAGAGCTAAGAAAATGAAACAAATATTTACTAAAAGGCCTTCAAGGATACACCTTGAGCAATACAAGAGCCTGACCAGGGCTACACCCAAGGTGAACCCAAAATGGTCACAAATGGACAACTGGTCACAAAGTCTCACACTTTTATAAGTTTTGGTCCATTTGCATATTGGGTCTAATTGTCCAATTACAGCTTCAGATTATGAAGTCCTATCCTTCTTGTTTTCTCTCTTCAGTCCTCTGTTGTTTATGCTTTTGGGCCTGAAAGCTTGTAACATAGTCTTTGGTCTCCATCTGGGAAAGGATTTGTTTTGTCTACCTACTCTGTGAAGAGAGATTACTAACACCTAATATGAGGTTCAGAACTACACACCTAGGCAGCACAGAATCTGAAAAACATGAAAAACACGAAAGCTAAATCTTAGGGCATCACTTTAGCCTTCCTAATCAGATCTGTGGCTGTTCAATTTCTCTGTGTTCCTCCCAGGCTACCTTTCCCTGCTTCTGCTCTTTAAAAACTACCTGTTTGTGTTTAAGATTGTCCAGGAGCTCCATGGTCATCCATACAGGCCCTCCTGCTATTCTTCCATGATCTCTTTTTTGTAGAGATGCATTGTTGTTCAGCCTGGAGGAGACAATCCTTGAATGTCATCCCTTGGGTACCTCTTCCCATGGTATTCTACCAAGCAAATCCCTGGTGAAGCCTGCTCTCCTGAAGTCCAGGGCAGTAAGCTTGCTGTATGCCCTTCTCGCTGCCCCAAGACCTTGAACTCCAACATTTCATGATCACTGCAGCCAAGGCTGTCCTTGAGCTTCACATTCTTCATGAGCACCTCCTTCTTGGTGGGAGCAAGATCCAACATAGCACCTCTACTTTATGGCTCACCTATCACTTGGAGCAGACAGTTGTCATTTATGGGTGTACATTTATACCTGTATAAAATATACCTGCATCCACTGTTTTTTAAACTGTGCAAGAAATTATGCACTCCAGATATTAAAATACAGGTGTAATGAACTCAAAATAGCAGCTCACAGTTCAGCAGCTTATTACTCACATGTATAGGCACAGTCATGGTTCAACATCTCCACTGGATTTCATAAGTCTGATAGCAAGTTTGTTGAGCCTTTTAAGTTAATAGCTAGTTTTATATAATTAACTGATGCACTACTACAGAATTTTCTAGGGAAGATAAATTACTAAATACACAATTATAGTTACAAATATTCAAACACATGTAAAGCTTGACAAAGCTCAAAATATCAAAATCTGAAAAGGATTCCAATGAAGTTAGGAGCATTTTCCAGGGAAGTTCCTGAGATTCAATATTTTAGTATACATTTACATTAAAATACTTTATACTAAACCAACTTGAAAATGCTTAAATACAAAAAATACTCTGAAAATTATTATTAAAATTAAGATCAGTTCCATATTCAAAAGTCATGGTTGAAAAAGATGCTTACATTGCAACCCTTGCAGGTCTTATTTCATCTTCATCACAGCACGAGTTAGAAATTGCTAACTCAAATATTTTTTCCATCAAGATTTTATGATCCTAACTGCAATTTTGATAATAAGTTTCACCTGTGAAATAAAAATAGTTTGAACACGGGAATATATGATGAGACCTTGGTTTCTTAAACAGATTATGAATAGCAACAGAAAGCTAGGAGATTAGAAGAAAAGAAGGCTCAACATTACTTTGTTGTGTATAGTGAGCAGTTTCCTTATCTCTTATGACTTTGTAAGGTATGAGAAAACCAACAGATGTTCTTTTGAATTCTATGCATTAATTTATCTTACTCAGTAAAAATGTCAGTACCACAGTATTTTCTTCTTTTGGTGTATTTCTGAAGTATTTTTCCTTTTGGATTGGCAGTTCATTTTGCAATTTAGTTGCATCAGTATATCTCATGCAGTATGATACCTTTTTATTTTCCAGTCCTATGTAGTAACTTACCAGTAGTATAAGCACAGTCATTTACACTGTTGTAGGATTTTTCATGAGCATACTGCGGCAGCCTCTTGACATCATCAGCATCTAGAGCTTCTCCAGTGTCATCTTTTTCACCACCTGATATATTTAATGGTATGCTTTCCGGATGTTTAGCTGGTTTGATTTTTTTCTTTACTAGAAAATCATTCACTGAAATAGAAGTCTCACTACTTTTCTTAGTAGCATTATGTGGCTCACAGAAACTCACATCATGTAGGTCCACGCTCATAAAAGAGGCTTTGCAACAAACTTCAGGAGGATTCTGTGATTCCTTTGGTACTTGTTTCTGTACTTCATTTTCATTTGAATTAGATGATGAAAAAAAGTCTTCATAAGAAGCCTCTTCAGTGCAGTAAGATTTGCTATATGTAGTAAGTGCTTGCAAGAACCCCATAGAGCCTGATGCACCCAGTTCTGAGGTAGCCAGCTTCAAACTTGGTAATGTTTGTAGTTTCTTCCTCTTCTTGTCTTTCACAACACAATCATTTCTGTCAGCAGGGAAGCTTTTATCCAGTGAACATGTATTTAAGTCTTCACTATTCATAGGTGAATTAGAGAGACTGTCAGTCAAAGCAGAAACAGTATTTAACTGGACTATTTTTTTGGAAGGAGTAATATGACAAAAGCCCTCAAGAAGAGAACTTTCATTTGCAATTGAAGTAGTCTTGCTCTTCTCGTTCTTCTGATTTTCCCTTGGAAATTTTAACTGTTTCTTTCCTAAAGACAATCTGTCATCCAAAGTGTGTTGTGTAATCTGTTTCTTTGTTAAACTTCTGGAATGTCGTTTCGGTGTTAAGCTCTTCTGCTCATTGCCATGTGATGGAGAATTCACTGATGTGCTCATGGATACATGAATATCAGTCCAAGTATCAGAGGCATGTTCTGCTACCTCTGTTCTCTGTCTCTTTAACTTCTCAGTTTCCCAAAGATAATCACAACTTGAGTTCAAGCAGTCTTCCATTCCTTCTTCTGCAAAACAAACAAACAAAAAGAAGGTAATATAAATGTATTGAACAAAACAGAAAGAGTATCAATTTCTTAGTGAAATATATATGGAATTCCTGAACTGAAAAAAACCAAAGATTTAGCCACTTCTCTGGATATTATATAGCAAGTCAACAAAAACTAAACAGAAAATGGATTAGAAACAAAGGATATTCTATGTAGACAAGAACCTACAACAGTTTTAGCTACTGTATCCCCTTACCTGGTCCATAAGCACCCACAAGTCCTATTCTGCTTTCTTGAAATTAGAAGAGCAGCAGAGGAACTCATTATTCCTCTTGCATTTGTAGAGAAAGCAAGATTATATGTTGATAAAGTTAGCTTTAGTAACAGTGGAAACTCAATAATCATTTTTGCTACCACAGCATTAGTGCCACCTTGAAGATTTTGCAGTTAAGAGGGAATTAAATAAACATACTATCATATCACATACATCAATACAACATATTAAAAATAATTAGAATATGGATAAAGATTTTTTTCTTGTAGCTATTCATATTAAATTAATTTTTGTTAGGTGTTACACAGAATCTATTCATAACAATGAATTCCTCTGAACCAAGCTAGTATTTCTGATTAATCAACATACATTTTTTAAAATCCTGTTGTTCTACAATAAGATGATTGCAACAGATGCTTTTGCTTAAATAGATGACGAGTGCAACATCACAGCAATACTCCTTCTGTAAGTTCTCCTGTAGGTTTAAGGGGAAGTCTTGATGCTATTTACTTACTAAATATAGATAATATTTTTAAACATATGGTGTAGCTAACTATTAAGCAAAATAAAACATATAGAGAGAAATTTCACATGATATGATCAGTCTCTCATACTGACAACTGATGAAGTCAGCTTCAGTCCTCAAATTAACCTGGCTTCTTGAACTTTCTAAACCGCTATTAACCAGTCTCATATATCTCTTAGGCACAAACACAGGGCCCACTGTCACAGAGCACTGGAGATTGCAGCTACACTGAACGTTGTCATGGGAATTGGTGGTCTGTTCTTAATGTAAAATTACACTGTGCAGTTGCAAAGCTGAAGAGACATATGCAAGGCAAAGCTCTCAAAGCACATTCTTTAACCTCATTAGCACGTAACTAACCTACCAAAGTAAAACAGTTTGCTGGCACAGCTATGCTACTTCCAGTATTCAACTATCATTTCTCACTAACATTGCATGAAGACATAAAAAGCTGTCACAGGCTGCAAGATACTCATCATGTTCTTAGGTAAGCCAACATGACAGAACTCCTGTAAGATGTCAATGAAATACAACACCTCAAAACAGTATGTGTTGAGGGAGAACGGACAGCAGGCAAACTGCTCTAGTGGCCCTCATTACTAATTCTAAAGCCTCCCTTTTCCTCACCTTTCTACTGAGATTGAGGCCAGCATCTGACTTGAGCTTTTCGCCCCTGTGACTGACATGAGGTCTGAAGCACAAACCCATTGCATACATAATCAATACTATTAAGATGTTCACTGATACAGCTTAACAGAACTCACCATCTTCTCTTACGCCCAGCTAATACATCAAAAGACAGGAGCAAGCTCTAACTTTACAAGAATAATTTTATGAGGTTCTTACCTTGCTAACAAATTATTTTAATCCATCTTAAACCATAAAACATTTAAAAAGCCGATTTATTTTTACTCTTGTTATTTCTTCAAACTTGACTACTTAAGCTGAAAAACACATTAGTCTATCTTTCAAATTCAAGTTTTTCAACTGAAAATCCGGAAGACATTTCACTTCTTTGAGGTCTTACTCTCAAAGAATTCAGATCTCTTTTAAGCTTCCCACGTCACACTTGTTAGTGTGCACTCTGTGTTCTATATTTGATAACTATTAAGAGAAGATGGATACCATGGAGGATGAAGTTATTAATAGGGAATGGTATGAGTAGAGAGGAGGAAGTGAGGCAAGAAATACAGCAATAAGGCAGAGGATTTATCCAGTGGTATTCCTCATACTCCATTTTTCTTGACTTCTTAGTACAACATACATCCTTTAGGAAGGAAAAACTAAGATAATTCAGCTTTAAACATAAAAGAGAAAATAGGTAAAGTTCTCATTTCAGTATATTGTACTCTCCAAAGTAAGATATAAAGCTCATGTATTATTTTTAATTTCTGTAATATATTAAGCTGTGTTAGTTACCAGGTAGCAGCACATCTTCTGAATTAGTTAAGATACAAGTAGAAAGTGGGCAGTCTCCTGGTGAGCTCCTGGGAAGTGTTTGAGTCATTTGTGAACCTAGGAATACAAAAAAGCTATTAGATATTTGTAAGCATTTTTCTAGGTAACTCGGCAGCATATTTTTCTGAAACTGAAGAATAATGTCAAACTATTTAGAAATTATTACTGATATTTCTAAGGCCTGTTGAGCCATTTTACTGAAGAATCTGTGAAATCTTGCAATTGGCAAGATATTGTTTTAATATAGCAGATATGCTTTTAATGTTTGAAGGTTTACCTTAAAACTTGGAGACAAAATAAATACAAGTCTCACTAAAATACACTGAGATTTAATTTTTCATCCGTGTATTACAGTTTCTTTACTTTCACAACTATTTTCAAAATTAGAAATTGACAATCTAGCCGACATGCATGTCTAAAACCTTAAAATGCAACAGATTCCGCCTCAAAAGATGTTCCACATTCAACATTTTTAATAGTTACTGGCAAAGCCTCATGACTTAGACCTTAATATTTTCTCAGTAAGGTAATGGAAACACTAAAAAAAATAATCTGAAAACTACCATCTAAATTTCATTCATCAGAATATACATTTTAAAATTAACTATTTAATTATTCAAATTTATTTCTTTTTTAAGTCCTGCTCTTCAGTACCTGGACAGATATCTCAACAGTTTTGGGCTCCTTTTTAAACTGTTGATGTGGGACATTACAACATTACAGTCTTTGTCATGCACAGCATCCATCCCAAAATTTAACATGAAGTAAGATTTAGAGTCTCACTGTAAAGCTTAATCACAAGTGATTATATCAAGGTGACAGACTTACATGGCTAGAAAGTCTAGCATAAACCTTAGTCCTCTTGAGCAGTCTAGTGATCAAAAAATTATCTTGCAACCACTGTGTTCCAGACATGCAATCAAGATATGAAAAAAATAGGCAAGAGCACGACAAGCGCACAAGAAAGTCAGCAATCAAACCAGCAGCCATTTGTGCATGTTCATAAGTAAGTAAAATTCAATTTCTTACTAGTAGGAGAAAGATTCTCTCTTTTTTCCTTCATATCCTTTATTCGTCTCTCCATTTCGTTGCACTGATCTTTTATCTTATTAGCAGGGCTGTATATAAGTGAACCATTGTCTTCAAATAATAAAACTGGTACATCTGTCTCTACACAAAGAAATTGTATTTATATATTAACATTTAAATGCTGTAACAGCTTCAAATTAAGGGATTTTTTAAAAAAAAACTTCGCAAAAAGCAATAGTTTTCTTAGATAAGATTATTACAGATGCCTTAACACAACAGAACTGCAAAGAACTCTAAAAATTTCATCGATTTCATTTCTAATGGCAAGATGCAAAAGACTCAAAAACCACTCAACCAACAAACACTAAAACCCCATTAAGTGCTTTAAAAAAAAATCAGATATTTGAATCTTAGTAAAAAATAGCTCTTACCAGCATTAACTGCTGTCTTTTGTAGAGCTAATTCTTTAGCCATTTGGTTCAGTCTTCTCTGAAGCTTTCTATTATTTTCTGGAGTTTTTTCAACATAGTCTTTTGGCTGCATACATTTGTGCTACAAGACAGACAAAACTCTTAATTATACGTATAAAGCTGCCAAAATAATGACACCTCCTATTTTGCTTACCACTTTGTCACAGTATTTATTATTGGTATTTATGCTGCTTACCACCTCCTTGAGAGTCACAAGTAATTGCAAAAAGTAGCATTTCGCAAAGTAAACTTTAATATTAAACAAGAAAGAACCTAACAAACCTTTTTTTTTTTGTTTGCAGCAAAGTTAAAGATTTAAAGGTAGTTTTTTTAAATACTAGTATTTGTCGCAACTCTGTTTAAATCCTAATTTTTTTTTAATCACAACTACGAAAACCTGATTAGTAGTATACTTTTCTCAGGTAACAAGAAAGTATACTACAAATCAGGTCACATGATCATAGAAACAGACTCTTTAAACTCTTACTCAGATGGACAGGTAAAGTTTACAGAATATTCTGAATATAGCCCAAATGCTTCACGTCAAAAAGTCAAGTTCAAACTTTAAAGTTTTTTATACTAGGCCCATTTAAAAAAAAACCACATACTTTTTTGGTTGGTAGTAGAAATCCTTCATTAGTGTCTACTGCAGGAAATAGGGTTTCATCAACATGGACTCCAGTTTCTCGACATCTGAAGAGTAAATTAGAGAAGGTTTGGTGAGTTTTTATTCTCTTGGTTTTGTTTAAAGAATGATAATTTTTATTGCAAGAAGTTGTCTGACCCCTGCAATAATGAAACACCAGCCCTTGCTAAGTGTGTAACTTTAAGGTAGGTACTGTAATATTAATCCCTCCCGCCCCTACCCTTCCAGTCTATCTACATGCAAAATATGTGATCCAAATTTTTGTGCCAATAATGCCCTCCAAATTGCTGTTCTGGAAGGGCAAGATTCCCACCTATGTAATTTTCCACACTGTTCCAAGCTGCTGGACGGCGATCACAGCAGCCACTTGCGTGGCTCTGGTGACACCTAGCGGTGGAACCGCTACACTGTGCGGGCCTCTAGTTACGGCCTTAACCTTACTCGGGTCGGAACGGATGAGAAAGACAAACCACTGCAGGTATTGGTCAAACCCACTGAATTTAGAGTTCTCAGGAGCATCAAAGAGACAGATTCACCAGGTGGACCTTCAGTGACTGTTATTAAATTTTGGATAATAACCAGCACAGATGTAGACTACATGAAAAGTTACATTAATTCACAGATGTCATGGACTCAGAGAACCTAAACAGATGAAAATTTTAGCATTAAATCTATAAATCTTTTCCTTTGCAGACAAATCTGAATGTAAATGATTTATATAACTTATTTGTGGGATGAATTATCCTGCTAAGAAAACACAGGTAGAGCTTCATTCACAATTACACATTTGGTGTGGAAGTATTAAATCTTCCTAATTTGGGCAGATTATAGCTATTCCATTTTACATGGGGCTCTTTTTGTTCCTGAGTTTTGATTTTTTTTGGGGATTCACTGAAGTATTTGTGTTGAAGAAAAAGTAAAAAACTTTTTCCCAGTGATCCCAAAGTTGTCACTCATTTTGCGTTACGCTTTAAATTTTTTTACATGATAACAAGTCCATGACTTTTGTTTGCTATTTTTAAAGTTAGACATATCTATCATTCTTAGAAAGAAAAGAATTAAAATTAATAAATAAATAAAGCAATAATTTTAAAATTTAAAATAACTTTATTCTGCAGTTATAAATCTTTCTGATTTTCAATTTTCATCTTAAGGAGTTGTCTTCTCAAATTACTTCCTAAACTGTAGAACTACATACAGTTTAGGGTAAAATAGATGCTCATGCTATAGAGCAGAAGCATCTAACAAAAGTTTGAGGCAAATCACCCAGGAAGAATTCAACAAGGTAATGCACACTAATTACTGCACAAACCCTTAGAAATCTAAGGATTGCAGCACTTTTCGGCTCATAGGGCATATTCCTCTGAGAGGCTCAAGCATTGCCCAGGGAAAGGCAACACTGGGGTGTAAGTCTAACAGGTTGAAAGTGGGGGTTCACTAGCTGTTAAATGTGAGAGTATTTTCCACAAAGCAGAAGAATGAGGAAATGCTGACTAATTGTATATTACTTGCTTCCTTGTCTGGTATTTTCAGAGCTCAAACATCAAAAAGTAGCATCCAGATTAAATATCACATACCGCTGCATCCAGCAGTAACCTCCAATATCAAAATTCCCAAGAGCATGGAAAAACATAAAAACAAAACCAAACATTCCCAGTTTACTGTGATGCAAAGATTTCTGGTCATCAGATGGTTAGATGCAATATTATATTTGAGTTTTGATAAAATGAAGTGTTTAATTAAAAGTGCTTCAGCAATTTTTTAAACCCATGTAAATCTTTGCTCACTATGATTCTGCAACAAGGAGTTCTACGGCCTAACGCTATGTTAATAAAACCCATCATTTACTGTTTTCTCTGAATCTGTCTCCAGGTGTGTTGATGTAACGCTTTCCTATTTTCTACTGGAAAGGAAAATATACATTCATTTCCCATTCAGCCTCTCTACACAAGTCTTTGTGTTCGCAGTACTCTGTCTCCACTCCTTTTCCAGACAGAAGCATTCTTGTCTCTTCAATCACATGTTGTAAGAAAACTATTTTATAACTTCAGTCAAGCTCACTGCCATCTTCTGGCAACATTCCAAATATAACCATGATAAAATGCTGTCATTCCACTATATGGAGTTTTGTGTTCTATTTAATTTGATTTTTGACTACTATTGAGGTAACAATGCTATGAAAATATCTACTGTAAGTACCAAAATGCAATGATCACCTTTCTGATATGCTTAAGAGGACTGCTTTAAACAGTCTTCTTGACACCAGCAGAATTTTATTCCCTTCACTTTAGGTTCTTAACAGAACTTCTTTCATTTTAAGTAGACTGCTTTTTAAATTTAGGCACTGTTATAGAATTTCTTGAGTTTGGTGTTCCAGTATGAACACTTACACTGTAGAGATACTTACAAAAAGGTTCTCTGACATAGTTTGAACAGCAATCCACAAACCAGTTAAGACCAAGCAATAACCAACATACTTGGTTTTGCATTACATTCCCACAGGACTCACCAATGCCTAGTCTACACCAGAAAGCTGACGTACTATTACCTTGCTGAGATAACATCTCACAGCTTCTCTGACAATTCTGAGAATGTTCCACTTGCTTCTGAATGAAGCAGTTGGTTAATCAAGCCATCTTTTTTAGCAACACTAAATTTCAACTCATAGGAACTCTGCATGATTTGGTTACACAGTTACCATGTTCAAACTAAGTTTCCATTCCAACAGGACTACAATTTTACGGTACATATTATTCAGTCTTTCCCATTTTACATTGTATTGTTACAGGGTTCAGTAGACTGTCTTCTGCCTACTAGTGTTTGAGACATGGATAAACTAGAGATGTAATGTAGCCAGGCACTCTGGTTCCCTCATCTTATTACAAAAACCAAAAATTAGTATGTACACTAGCACAGACTCATTTTAATTTTGTACTGTCTGTGCCTCATTTGAATCCCCATGACCAGTAAGGATATTTATTACTATCTCTTATACAGGCTTTAGTGCTCCTGACCTATACCAGGAAGATGCTAGACTTCTCTTTCCTACCAAACAGCCTAAGTTTTCCCTCTAGATGTTTTCTCTTGTCTTTTCTTCCTGTTACGCAGCAAAAGTTAAAGTTTTTTGAGGCTTTTACACCTGGATTTCAAAGCTCCATGCTGTCCCCTACAGTATTGCATGTCCAGTTGTTTCTATGCCTCAGCTTTTTACAGTGTTCATCCACTCAATGCCTTTCAGCAGTGCAGAGGAGACTCTTGTGGTGGTGGAACTGCTATCACAGAAAGAACATTTCTGTATGACATGTCCTAGACTCTCCCCTGTAAGGCACTCTCATTCTTCCATTGCTGATGGTACTCACCCGGACTTTTATGAAATCCTTTTTACTATAGCACATCCAAATCCTCAACAGTTTATAGTTCACATGACTAAGATTTTAAATTCTGTATTTATACACTTAGCCACCTGAAAACCATATTTAATTTTACAACAGTATTGAAATCATCATCATTGTCACACATTCAAATGGCATCAGGTCCCCAAATGATATATTCACATAAATAAAATTTTGCATCACCCTCATTTTTGAGAACTTAAGGTATTTCTTCCTTGGTGTTAAAGCTGGCTGGGTTGTGTGGCTGTAACTTCTATATCTGACATACTTAAAAAAGAAAAAGAAAAATCCTGCTTCTGCAGATCTGCATGAGTTTCTTTTTTGGCTAATGGACTTGCATCACAAGTTTCCAGGCTGTACTGGCCTACATTTAGGTGCCTGTAGCCTCAGATTTGCCCTCCCTCCTTGTGCCCCACTTTTTTTTAAAAAAACAAGCTAAAAATGTTTGCACTTAGACCACTACCTCTCCATGCATATGACAACTGGTGTCCATAAGGTCCTCTTTACCTGATTTATATTCTAATTTTCATCATACATTGATTTTTACATTTTTAAATAAGACTGTTTATCACATGCATATTCATAAACTGTGTTTTTACCCTTCATCTGAAATCTTAGTTAGGCCACACAAGCACTTTGCAAATTCAGAGAAGCAGCTATGGACTAACAAATTCTAAAGAACTGGTTGCAGAGATGAAAATTTTCTTTAATTTTTTTAAAAATAAATTTAACTTTTTCCATATGATGGAAGAGAATCTTCATGCAGTTTTGTTCTGAACTTACCAAATATTTTAAAAACCAAAATATATATGGATCTTTTTCTTTCTTCCTAGGATATATTCTGTTTACAGGATTTAAGTACAGAAACAGTACAATGCCCTTGATGAAATGTGCTTTTATACATAAAAGTGGAAGAATTGTATTCAGTGTAAGTATGGCCTTCATTGTCTGCACATGCCATCTAACAGCACAGAAGTAGAACACTGTTAATAAATATACTATGAAACTACTTCATCACATTAATTTTTTAAGAGTTAACATTTTACCCTTTTGTGCAAGTCACATGCTTTATAATAGGAATAATGTCATGGAAAAGTTACCATTTACTCACAGATTTATCATTATTTCAAGTACATTATTAAAAAGGTTTCTGTATTTAAGTTTTTCAATTAAAAAATACTAGAATATATTATCTCTGAAATAGGCCACACGCATTATAACCATGAGTACTCACTCTTCCACCCAGAGTACAGAAACTATTTTTACACCCATCTCCCGTGCTTTTCTCCACGTAGTCAAACGTCCATCTTTGAAGACTACATGGGTCACGTGCTTATTCAAAGTTTTTGAAACCTGTAGAAATACACAGAGAGCTCATATTTAAGTCTGATAATAGGAAAATGCTAATGAAATCAGCTAGTGTAGCCCATTTTTTTGTGTATAAACCATTAGCGTAAAAATTTATTCTAAACATTATGACAAGGACCCTTTTGATTTTCCCCAACTTCACAAGAAGCCTCAAACAATCAAAACTCCAGTCTCATTAGTCAGCTAATGCAGGCTAAAGGAACAGCTCTTTTTTTTCAGTCTTCTCTAGGTTACCATTTTCAGCACCCTATTTTAGGTGTATCACTGATTTTGCAACATTTTTATTTACATAGTGCAACATAATTTCTTATGCAACAGCCAGGACAGAAAGCAGAGGCCACTATGCAAAGAAATAACAAAATATATTTTAGGCAAAAAACTCAGGTTCAAAGACTACGGCTAACCTGTAGCTGTAAAACCTCACTTTTTAAACTAATTGTCATCAATAAACGTCACTTTTAGTTTTGAGGGAAAGACCTAAGCTACTACAAACAAAAAATTATATGGAAATACTTTAAAAATGAGAAATACAGAAAACTAAAGTCAGCACAGATGATCAAATTTTCAGCTATCAGCCTCCATTGGCAAGTGATGTTTTCAGTTCCAGACACTCCCATTTTTCACAAACAAGGCTTCTTTTGTGGAGACTAAGCACCCTACACAGAACTGCTTGATCAGTTGTGATTGTTGATGTGCTGACATAAATTGAACTCATTTTTTACTGCAGCATCTCCCCAGCCAAATGGAAATAGCACTGTAGCTTTCTGTTTTGCCCTCAGCTGCATCATTATACTCTGCTTACAGCATTCTGGGTCTGTATTTAGCTTTAAGAAAACTATTTAGCTTCTCCAAACATTGCTGGTGGCAAGCTGATTATGACTTCTTAGAAGACAAAATACCCTGTTATTTAAGTATCTAGGTATAAAATGATCCATTAGTCTCTTACTGAATAAATGATTACTCCAGACGCAATTGCTTACTCACTTTTGTCAGTATTTGGCTCACAGCCCATGTCCTAAGGATGCTTAATGTAGCTTTGCCTCCAAATTATGGAGGAGCACCATCTTACACCTCCCTCTCACCTTTCCTACCCCCTCTCCTTACCCTGCACATCTTCTACTGCTCAGCTGAACTTTGAGATGTCTGACTCAACAATCTAGCAAAAAAATAATTTAGAATTTCATTTCCTGACACAGTGAACCATGTCAGCTTGGTACCATGTGCTCAGCCAAAACCAGGGAAGTGTCTGGAATAGGGAAGGGGCATGACCATCCTTATTCAGTCATAGGGATATGTTAAATATGCTCATCTCTATCATCTGTCTGCACCATATTTGGTTATTTTGACGCCTTAGTTTCTGCCATATTATCTGCGAGAAAAAAGTCTTACATCATCAGAATAGAATTACCCAGGTCTGACAGTATAGCATATTTCTTGTTCTTTTCACTCTTTCTTTAATATTACTTTTTCTTTCTACTTTTTAGTTATTTATTGAGAGTTGTGTTTGTTTTAATTAAAAAAAAAACAGTTAACTGTTCTGGACACTCACTCAGCTTACTTCATACAGAAAGACAGGATTTGGGGAGGGAGATCAGCAAGATTTCCTAAATTACGGTAAGAGACATCTACACTTGTCCATTTTAAAGAGCACTGGGAGCCCACACAAGTATTTTTTGGAACTTGATGTGGGCTGTAAAAATCTCTATTAACCAGTGATAATGTGCAAGAAGGGAAGATATCAGTTCAACTTTGGCTTTGGTCTCTGGTTGAAATGTTACAGATGGCAATTAATTTTTGCACCTACAAGTCAACTATATCTGTTTCAGAAAAAAATCATTGAGACATATATTGAAACTCTGAAGATGTATTTCTACTAGCACTTTCAGGAATTGATACAAATTTGTGGGAGAATGAATGAATGCAAGAATGAAATGTCATGGTACTTGGGTTAGAAAACATTGTACTAACAACAGAGCAGCTGCTTACAAGTTGACGAAAACAAAACAATATAAGGTACTTACTTGTAAACCACAGATTTTCAACACTTAGATTTGCTTTGGCCAGTCTGTGGCAAGCCCAATACTTCCCAAGAAGAGCATGCTATCACATTAATATGCAAAGAGGTCCGTAGAAGTAGAAAGGCTTTAAATGCATTTCCCATCTGTCAGTGGCAAGAATTTTACAGCACACTGGTCTATTTTCTCCCTTCCTGCCCTTTAAAAACTCATACTAAAAAGAAATATATGTGACAAGCAGAACAAGCAAGCTAATTTATAATTAAGATCTTTTCTATTCCATTTATTTCAAAATAGTCTCCTTACTTTTGCTCCCATATCAAGAAGCTGCTGTTCGAAGGTTTTTGAGTAATTTTCTGTTCTGTTAGATGACCAAACTTCTACAAAGGCAGAAACACCTGGATCAGAAGAGAGAAAACAACTAATGAAGTACATACCATGGTAAAACTGGTTAAACTGCCTTTCCAATAAAAGGTTTTTTTATACATGTTGCATTCAGTTGAAAATACTACTTTCGGTAAACTGAGTGTCAGATTTCAGCGGCAGATTTTTTTTTTAATCTATGTCCCCTAAATTAATTGTAATGGAAATAACTTACAAGTCTGACACTAGTTAACTTTTCACTTCATCTATTTAAAACAAACTACTAGCTTAACAAACAATACATTATATTTACATGACTGCCCGCCCTTACCATTATTTAATCCCTTTTAATCTTCAGATTAATTAAAAATTTGAAAACCAGTGTTCTGTAAGTTGTGTTTGATATAACACAACTTACAGAACAAAATGACATCACTACAATAGAAATGTTGCTTGCCCAAACTCCCAGAAAATTTTGCAGAAATATTACTTAACAGTTTCCAATTTACTTCAATTTTCACTTTATTTTTATTGAAACACCTCAAATTAAGTAAATATAACAGGGGCTAATAAAATTTCACATCAGTTGTCTTACGCAACTTTATATATTCAGATTTAATTAGCTTGCTTCATTAAGCAGATTAATAAACTCTTCAAGGAATCAAGTCAGCTTTTGCTGAGAATACCTTCAACTAACCAACCAAAGACAGAAGTACTGTCAAGGAGGAACAAATGAAACTCATAACAATCCCTCCATTAATTTTACATAGGACAGGCACCAAACTGACCTACAGTTCCACTGGCCATGCCAGTTTCCCATTTTGAATGGCAAATCCCAAAAATACCAAAAACTGGAGAAATGGCAGTTCATCAAAAACGACTTCACGCAAAGGCCAAACAACTCTAAGAACTCATGAATAAAACTGAATGTTTAATTTTTAAAGGCTCATCCTTAGCAAATATTGCTTAATTATTTTAGCTACTAAGATAATTAAGCATGTCCTTCTGATTAATTATTATGTAGTCTCATCTGTCTTCTTTCTAAATGAAAACCAGAATAATGCTCCAATTATTCATAAGAATAGAAGGACTTTTATAAAGACTAAAATATTTTTACAATTACTTTCATAGCTAAAATTCTCCTAGAAAAACAGATCGGAACATGTCAGTAAAGATCTAACTAGGAACTTAAAGAGATGCTACTTCAAAGCTCCATCCACCTGCAGTAGGATCAAAGGTGTATTTTACAATAATTAGTCAATTTTGGCTAATCAAGTATATTCCAGAAAAAGGCAAGGCTTTTTGCAGTTTTTGTACACGTGATGGAAAGGAAAATGAGGAGGTGCTTGGCGCTTTTTTGAACTAGAAGAGCTCTGAGTGGAGATCGGCTCTTGTAAACGCCAGCCTTAAAAGTTCTCAGAGAAGGCAGTGATCGTAGAGGAAAAGGGCCGTGAGAGGGCAACTTGGCGAGGCAGAAATTTTGAGAAGCATAAGAAAGGCACGACTGATGGAGGTGGGAAGAACAGAGGCGTGGCCGGGCAGTGCCCCCGGGACGGACCCTACGGCGGCACAGAACGGGGGGAGGCGGCCGGGCCTGCCCGCCCTGGCGGCCGACAGCGGGGCCGGGCCCGCGGCCGGGCACACCGCGCTCCCCCGGGCCCAGCAGGCCCCGCCGCCGGGATCGGGCGGGTCCGCGGCCAGTCAGAGCAGCCCGCGGGGGAGTCCCGACCGCACAGCGGCCCGTCACCGCCCTGCCGGAAAGAGCCGCAGCAAGGGCCGCAAGGAGACAGGGGGCAGGGGCAGCGCGGAACCCGCGCCATCGCCATGCCGGCGGCTCCTGTCGGCCGCGCAGGGAGAAGCCGCCGCACGGCGGGCGAGCCGGTACCTTTCAGGACGGGCTCCATTGGCGGCACAGCCCGGGACTCGCAGCGCCCGCCACGGTTCAAACCCGCCCCCGCGCGGGGCCCGCCGCGCCTGCGCACAAGGGGCGGGCGGCGGCCGCGCAGCTCCGGGCGCTGAGGGGCCGGGGCGCCCCGCGGAAATGGGCTGTGCTCGGCCCGGCTCCGGCCTTTTCCGGCACCGGGGGAGGCTTGGCACAGCCGAATGCTGGTGGAGACACTGTGGCAGAATTAGGTTGGAAAGTAGTCCTGAAATCATAGAGTCCAACCTGTGACCCAACACCACTTTGTGAATTAGACCATGTCACCATGTGCCCCACCCAGTCTTCCCATAAACATCTCCAGGGACAGTGATTCCACCACTTTCCTGGGCAGCCCATTCCAATATCTTATAATCCTTCTTGTTAAAGAATTCTTACTAATATCCAGCCTAAACTGTCTTCAACACAGGCGCAGACTGTGTTCTGTTATCCTATCACTAGTTCCTGGGACGAGAGACCAATCCTCAGGCGGCTACAACCTCCTTTCATGTAGCTGTAGAGAGCAATAAAGTCCCTCCCGAGCCTCCTCCAGGCTGAACACCCCCAGCTCCTGCAGCTGCTCCTCACAGGACTTGTGCTCCAGACCCTTCACCAGCCCCACTGCCCTTCCCGGAACTCGATCCCGCCCATCAATCTCCTTTCTGATTTGAGCGACCCAGAACTGGACCCAGCTCTCCGGGTGTGGCCTCAGCAGTGCTGAGCACAGGGGGACAATCCCTGCCCTGCTCCTGCTGGCAGCACTAGTGCTGACACAGACCAGGATGCCATGACGTTTTGACATAACCAAACACTGAGTGAATTTTCTGTGTCACGGTTCGCCATAAGGAGTCCTAAAGAGGCATTCCTGAAGAATTTTAGTTTGTACGAAAATCCAGCATCAGAGAATTGCTGATGTCTCAACTCTCTGGTGGCCCAAACTGCAGTGTCTGAAGTGAGAAAACAAAGAACAAAAAAATGCAGCACAATAAGGGTTAGCAAAGAGCATTGTTTACCAAAGCATGTAAAACTGCTTGAGAGGAACTGTGCCATTAACTATAGTTAGGGAGCCCTAACAGGAGCTGGCTTTGGTGTTCAAAGGCTAGAGTGTAGTAAATGCAATACCAGAGGGAAGTTAGAGAAAAACTCATGGTTTCCTCAGGGAAAAAATGATGAAATATATAATAAAATAAGGGAATTAGTGAGTGTAAGGAGATTTATTGTGAGAAAGAAGGAGCACATCAAGGAAAATGATGCTGCACAGCTTTATTAGGCAACCCACAAACCTCAGGAATTACTATATAGTTGTACAGATTGGTGCTGTTCTGAAATTTTCAATATGTAATGCCAATTTCATCATCTGAAAAATAATAAAACTGATATGAAGAAACAACAGAGATGCAACACAACACTAAGCAATTTCCATATGAGAAATAGCTATTCATACAAGGACTTGACATCTTGGAGAAGAAATGGTGGAAGGGGGATGTACTAGAGGTCCTTAAAATCATGTGTGTGCGCAGAATGTAAACATGGAGCTGTGTGTTCCCAACAACAGCTAGAGAGCACCAAAAGTGACTACCAGATGGGGTCTTCTCAGAAGACGTGTCCACGTTGTGCCTCATGAGGCTGTGGAAGTGTTCAGAGTGCTGGCAAACCATACCGTTTCAGAAGCAAATCCAGAAAATTTGTGAAAGCCAATTTACGACTATCAAAAATGTACAGAATCACCTTTACTTTAAAGCCCTGAACTGTATATTGCTGGACTCTTGAGAAGGTACAGGGAACATTTCAGGTTTGTTTTTTTTCTGTTTGTTGGGGTTTTTTTGTTTTGTTTTTCAGTAATTTTTCACTGGAGAGACAGTGCTGACCTAAAAAGATTTTGGTGTGATCCATTATGCCCATTCTTACTTTCATGGAGAGACTCAGACCTTGACTCCTAGGAGTCTACCAAATAGATGGCTATACTAATGCTTTTTAAGATATGTTAATCTAGTATATAACATTTTGGCACTTATGCAGTTTGTTTCATTTCCAGGGCATTGGTATGGCACTAGATCTGTGGCAAGTGTTGAGCATATGTTATTGGATGTTTCCTCTGCTGAATGTGTGACAGACTTCCTTTCACTTATGCATTCACTATGTGTATAAGGTAACCTGTCAATCTACATATATATGTTTGTTTCTATTTACCTATGCTTTGTACTTCTGTCAGTATGCTACACAATTCTTTGCTAGGCAGTAATAAAATATTTTTACCAAGGTTTTCAACTGTGCCTCAAGGAAAAGGGAGTCTTGTCTGATGCAGGATCTATGATCTGAAGGCAAGTCCAGAAGTGGAGGTAGTGCAGATTTAAATGTACATTGAAAACCCTCAGTAAAAAAACCCCACAGGCTGTGTGGGATTTGAGCCTTTAGCTGTAAGGTAGTAGCAGGCTTTATAGACGCTGAAGGCAAATGTTCTGAAATGTGCAATTATACCTGTATGCTCCGACTCTACACTGGTAGAGACAATGAAAAGTAGTAATTGCAAGAAGATGTAATTCATTATCAGAGCAGACTAGGACTACTCATGAGAATACTGGGTTTGGGATGCCCACCTTTTTTATCACAGAAATGAATACACAGAATACTGAAACTGTCCCACAAATTTAGTTTAGTCTTAAATGGTTGGAGTTTTGACCTCAGAGTTACTTAAAGATTTAATTTAAGAACTTAATAATTTGATTAACGAATTAATTCTCAGATGGTGACTAAACTTCAGAATTCCACTGGAAGTTAATAGTTGTCTCTTCTTGTGCCAGTATTTTCTTGCTGTCAGATACTCCTCGGCATTTATCATCCTCTAGTACTTACAGAATGAAGCACTATATTTTTACAGCTGCTATTTTGCCAGTTTGAATACATCAGGGTGTTTTAGCTTTCATGCCACAATGAACTTCTGAAAATGAAAATGGCGCTTATTTACATTAAGTAAATATAATGTAAATGCTCTCTAAATAGGCTTGTTATTTGGCTTGATGATATGTAATGTCATGGTGTGTATAAAGCTAGGAATATAGCATTAACTGTTATATTGACATGATTTCTCTACTGTCAGTATTTACTAGGACATACAGCTTATAGAATGCTGCACTAAGAAGAAAGAGTTTTACAGGTTAATTATATTGAGAGAGGAAGGAACTGTGAAAGTTACATTTCAGTTGATCTCCTAATCAAAAAGAAGTAATAGTTCCAAAAAAGTAAAATCTCTATAAACACCTAAATGTTTCTCAGCCATCCAAAAAGTCTTGAAAAACTAAAAAAAAAAAATAATTTCCATCAATGCAGTAATTTTCCAGATTTAGGTAAAATACAAAAAAGAGTTGTATTCTCAAGTGTTGCTTTGGTATTTTAAAGACTCCTTCTTTTTAAAGACTCCTTCTCATCCAGCCCTTTATTTATTGCTATAAATTGGATGCGAACTTCGGGATGGTATTTTGTAAGGCTATATCACAGAGATAAGTTCTCAAACAGAGTTCAGATGGTGGGCTATATATTATTCCCTGGGACTTGACATTAGGCATGTGAAAGATTCCAAGAACAAATAAGGAGGTTTGCTATTATTAAGTAAAATCTGATTTTGTATATGGATTATTGGGTAGTGTTTGTTTGTTTGGTTAGTTGGTTGGTTGGCTGAATTTATGACCCTGTTTCCAGTTTGTGCAAACAATAGCTTTAACCTTTTGTATTTATTTTTTTTAATCTTAAAATTCCAAGTGCGCATTATGTCCCAGATGAACAACTGCTTCCTCCAAAGTTGTTAATCCCAGTCTATCAGTTTGTGTATTTAAGACCTGAACACTTGTATAAAAACTGGAGTTATCATCTCTACAATGCTGCTTGACCATTATAGATGCAGACGTGGGAAGAAGTGCTTGGAGCAGGTACAAACTTGCATGCTGCTTTTATGGAGAAGGCTCCAGTAATCAGCTCTGATTCCCCACATCAGCTGTCATTGTCTCCTCTGACAAGGTAGACACCTTGTTTTCTCAGTAAACCTAACAGACCTTGTCTATGCCTGTTTCAGTTTGAATGTTGATCTTAAAAGTCACATAAAAAACTGTGGAGTGTTTTGGCAGCCATGTTCTATGCCATTAATACTGGACTTATGGATATACTTTACATACGCTACCCTGGGATGCTTTCCTCAGGATATACATAACTATTCTGTGATGAACTAATATTTCCAGCTCATGAGCTCCAGGATTGTAACTGTTTGTTTATTAGTTTCCAATTAGTAAAGGATACCCTTTCCCATCTGTCCCCATGGCTGCACCAGCCGTTAACCACGCCCAGCTCGCCCCACAGCGCCCTCTGCAGCCGCGGGGGCATCATCGCACCTGCCCTGCCTGGCTGCGGAGGCACCAGCGCCCCTGGCGGCCGTGACTGCAACTGCACCGGCGGGGGAAGTGCCTGCGGCCTAGAGAGGGCTGTCCCTGGGGCTGGTTCTGTTTGTTGTTGCTGCTGTTAGTCTTGTTTGTTTGTCTTGTTATATATGTATTCTAGTAAAGAACTGTTATTCCTTTGCCCATATTTTTGCCTGAAAGCCCTGTAATTTCAAAATTATAATGATTTGGAGGGAAGGGGGTCACATTTTCCATTCCAGTAAAGTTCCTGCCTACCTTGGCAGACACCTGTCTTTTACATCAGGTCAATATGGTAGAGGAGGCACAACTCAGTAGCCTCAGAGGCATTCTAGTCTCTTTGCTTCTCCACAAGGATAATGTCTCCTGAGATTGCCGACAGTGGGCTTTTCTGTTTTCCTCCTTTGGCTGATGCTTAGAAAGGTGTTTTAACTTTAAGGTTTTAACTATCCACTTATGTTTCATGGAATAGTTCATTCTAAACAGACAAGAAGAATTTCCTATCTCATAATTTTCCGATTTATTTTAGTATGTATTATGTAGACTGTTAATACATATTAGTTAAAAAAACCCAAAACAACAAAAAAACCCAGAAAAAAACCCCGATTTTTAATAGCCATTGAGTGCAATATTGGGAAAAAAATGTTGCATATGCTTGTGAGATGTATGTATATTTGTCATTGTCAGAAAAACATTACTGCTACTCTCAGTCCTTATTTGTGTTTCACAGAACATGGCAAAAATTATGAGGGACATTTATTTCCTGCCCTAAAGAAAGTGGAACATTATGGATTGCATAGTCTTTCAAAATTGTTGAATGCTTTCAGTGAGATGATTTTGTTCATTTTCCAATGTGAAGTTCATGATTAAAAAAATGACATGAAGTAAGTATGAGACCTTTTCCAGGAAATGAAAAAGCGTTTAATGCTTTTTACTTTCAGCTGAGGCAGTGACCAATTTTATTTTCTTTTTCTACCCTGTAATTAAGAAATCACTGTTTTTATATCCACAGCTAATGTGCTGACACAGTACCAGTTTTATTTTTCTGTGATAATAGGATAGAGATCTATCCTTGTTAAGTTTTAGTTTGCCCAGTAAGACAATGATTTTGACACACTGTGAACCCATAGGCCTGTCATGGAAGAAAAAGACAGCAACATGCTGAAAAATAACAGCCCATCATGTAATTGAGAGTATGACTCAACAACTTGCTAATAAGCAGGTGTCTGTGTTGTTCATGATTGAATGGAAGACATGCATTTCCCATCTGAGCAGTTTTCATTGCCTGCAGTTCAGGCTGAGACTGCAGCTATGAAGGGGTTGAAAAGCCAGTTTATCTGACCTCAGTACTAAAATTCTGTTGTGAAGGTTTGTGATTTTCCCAAGCCATGTAGAACTGTGCTACTGAACACAGGCTTCTTGCTTTTCATACATCTTTGTGGAGATGCAGCTTTGGACTATGAAAGACAGCATTAACAATGAATATCCCCAATGCTTTATGATCCTACTCTCACTTGGCAAAGCCACCCAAAAGATAATGTTAAAATACAGAGTCCTCTTTTGTGCGTTCAGGCAGGTGTTTCTTGAACATGTGAGAGCAATTTAAGGTGTCCATCTCCTACTGTGAGCTCCACAGCTTACGTGAGTGTCAGAAAAAGTGATGGCAGGGTAAATTTGGAGTTAAGGCTGTGAACTGAAGCAGGACTCATCCAGAAGCAGTGGACACAACAAAGAGAACCATGGTGTGAACTTATATCTCCCTGACATGAATGACCAAAGCTCATTTGAAAGCATCTGAAGTGCTTTACTTGCTGGCTAGAATGTCAAACTTTTATAAAGGATGATATGGTATACACAGGAAAGGAGCTTTCTGTTACTGTCTCTGGGAATAGGCAGCAAAACAAGGAATATTACTATACTTATAACTGTAGCTTGCCTACATCCTGTCAGCAGAGCTTGCCTCCCAAGTTAAGTAGGATATAGTAGGGGTCAGGCTTAAAGAAGGGTGACTGATGTGAGCAGAAATATGTGATAGATTCTGTATGGTTTAGTGGGCCTCAATATTGTCTGGAAAACAGCTAAGTGAGGGTGGCTGTGTAAATAGGGGTGTACAGACTGATGAGTCTGTACCTGGAGAGGGATGCTGGGGAAGGCTGTTTGCTCTCTTTTCCCAATAAAGTAGAAGTCAGTAGAAGTCATATTCATAACAAAAAGAAAATGTATTTGTTTCAATACAAGAGGAACTTAAACTGTAGAACTAGCAGCTTGGTGTTGTGGCTGGCCAAAGTGGTCAGAGAATTCAGGTGGGTTACTAAGTATTTCACAGTTATACCTAATTCAGGAAATCCTGAAACCATAAATAGATTGAAACTCTAGATTGAAACTCTGAGACAGGTTACTGGGTTAGATAAACTCTGACTGAGAATACATATTTTTATGTTTCTAAAGTTTCAGGTTGTGAGAGCCTTGATGCTGCAAGAAAGGAATCCATTAAGTTTGTGACTCCAACTGAGGAGTCACACTCCTGAGTATAAGAGTGCCATTCAGAGAGACCTGAATGGGCTGATGGGAACCTTGTTAAATTCAACAAATACCCAGAATCCTGGACAATAAGAACTTATGGCAATAATAAAGTGTGGTTTGGGTTCTTTCTGTACGAGGAAGACATGGAGAAACTGCAGTAAGTTCAGTGAAGGGCCATCAGGATTACTGGAACTTTTGTCCTTTGAGGAGAGATTGAGGTAACTAGGCCAAGAAATGGAGCAGGTTTCCCAGAGGGGTTGTGGAATATCTGTTCTTAGAAGTGTTCAAGAACACAGTGCACAAAGACCCAAGCGAATATTGTCTGACTTCAGTGTTGTACCTGACTAGACAAATTCCTAAGATCCCTTTGAACTGGATTTATCCTTTAATTCTAGGAATTTTCAGTTAGATCACCTCCATGATTTAAGTCAATGCATGACTTCTGAGCAGCAGTGCCTGTGCAAAGCAGGGACAGGGTCACATTATCGAAGAAGGAGTGGAAACTCATCTGACCAATTGGACCAGTGTAAGGTGTTGTGGAACTGGTCCATGCCATTTTTCACCTTGTGCTGTAGACCAGGACAGTGTTCTGAATGTGGAACAAAACACTTGGAACAAAACCACCTGCAACCTGATCTTGTAGAGAAGAACAGGCCTTCTGCCTTCCTGGGACCTGAGTTAAAGATATAATGAGAAAACTTCACACTCTGGTATGACTCAGAATATTATTTGTTACAGATTTTTCATGTAGGCAATGGTGAAGTTGCAACAAGGAACCTGAGGGCAATCAGGAGAGACTTCAGGACCTTGGGACAACACGTTAAGGGATCAGGAGCAGAAGCAGTGTTCATTATTCTTCCAGTTGCCGGAAGTGATGAGGAAGAGTGATGAGGAAGAACCAGAAAATCAGTACCTAGCTGTGAGCCTGGTGTCACTGGCAGAATTTTGGGTTTTTTGATCATGGGTTGATCTCCATGACACTGAGCCTGCTGGCAGCAGATGGGATACACCTGTCTCAAAGGGGAAAAGGATCTTTGCATAGCAGTTAGCAGAGCTCACTGAATGAGCTTTAAACTAGATTTAAAATGGGAAGGGGATAAAACCAGGCTCCTTAGAGATAAGCATGGGGGTGGCATGCCAAGTTTTGAAGGATCATGTGCTAGTGAGGTCCATGATGTGCTCATTACATGGAGTACATTTGAAATGTCCTTATAAAAAATGTGCACAGCATGAGGAAGAAAAAAGAAGAACTAGAGGCTTTGGCTCTGTCCCATATCTATGATATCATTGGCATAAGACAAAAAGGATGGGATCAGTCCAATGCTGGGATACTGTAATGAGAAGTTATAGACTTTTCAGGACAGATAGGCAGGGCAGGCAATTCCAAAATGTCAGAAGTCAAGTGGCACAGAAGACTGGCCTGGCTGAGCAGCATCTTTTAGATCTTAGAAAGAGGAGGAAAATGTATGGACATTGGAGACAAGGACAGACAACATGGGAGGAGTACAGAGATGCTGGTCATCACTGTAGGGATAAAATTCTTGTTGCCAAAACTTAATTAGAGTTCGGAAGAACAACAATAAAGCCTTTTAAAAATATGTTAATAGCAAAAGGAGAATTGGAAATAATATTGGTCTGTTGCTGTTGGGGTCAGTCATCCTCTAAGTAGGGACATAGACAAAGCAGACACATTTAATGACATTTTTGCCTGTTTTCAACACTGATGATGGCAAATTGAATATGAGTCAGCAGTGTCCTGGCAGCCAAAAGGGTGAACCATGTCCTGGAGTGTATCAGGAACAGCATTACCAGCCAGTCAAGGGAGGAGATTGTCCTTCTCAACACCTCACTGCTGTAGCCTCCACACTATTGTATGCAGTTTTGCCTGTCACAATATAAGAAGGGCATCAAAGTATTAGAGAGTCTCCAGGCCAAGGTGACCAGCATGCTGAAAGTTCTTGAGGGCAAGGCTTAGAAGAAGCAGTTGAGATCACTTGCCTTGTTCAGCCTGGAGCAGAGAAAGCTGAGAGGTGATCTCATGGCAATCTAAACCTTTCTCCAGGCTGGCAGCAGAGGGGGAAAGGCTTATCGCTGGTGACCAGTGAAATGTCACAAGGAAACAGAATTAAGCTGTGTCAAGGGAAGTCCAAACTGGAATTAGGAAAAGGGTCTTCACTGAGAGGATGGCTGGTTACTGGAACAGGCTCCTGAGGGAAGTGGTCACAGCACTAAGCTTGCAGCGTTCAAGGAGCACTTCATCAATGCTCTTAGTCATGTGGTTAATTTTAGTCCTGTGGGGGGCAGGGAGTTGAACACAATGATCTTTATGGGTCTCTTCCAAATTGATATATTCTAGAATTCTGTGAATAGTTTACTCTTGGGAATGCTGTCTTCCAGAATGTTACAAAGCACTTAGGTTTTAGTGCAGCATTTATTAAAGTTACCAATAGTGTCAACTGAAATTGTCATCATTTAATGACTTTTTGTGTTGTACATTCTAATAAAATGATTGATCCTAAAAATTGATTTGTTTGGATTCTGTTTGTCCATTTCCCTCCTCTTTTTCAAATATGTTTAACAGCATCTAGACTAAGAACTGCAAAAAGGTTTTGCATGCTTCCAGGTCTGCTTAGCTAACCTGTTATCACAGTAAATGGGTGGATGAAGTGCAGCAGAACAAAGTGTACCGTCCATTTATGTTCAAGTAGAGCAAACCCATTTTGATTGTTTCCATTGCTCATCATATGTTTTTTGGTCATGAGGGACTAAACTAATATTTTATGCAATTCTAGTAAAGCTAATGATTATGGGCTAGCTAATATTAAATGGAAAAAAAATCAGGAATGGATTATAAGGAACAAGGTAAATGGCAGATGGGAGACTTGGGAGCACTAAATACTAACCCATTTGCTTTTCAGCAGTTTGAAGTTGGAATCTAATTTCTCTTTCATCAAGCCAGAGATAAAATATATTTGTATCATCAGAATACAATGAAACCTATGAGAAGAGTCAACAACTTTGTCAGACTGTTCAAAACGTAGCAAAAGAAGATATAAGGGTACTCTGCAGTTAAGAGTGAGCTACAGATATATAGATCACTTAGTAGGGATTTGCAATATGAACAGTATTTGTTATGCAGTAACCCAGTGGATGAAGATTTAGGGACACAAAGATTCCGAAACCCAGAGACAGGAAACAAAACTGTTATTTGCCTTTTGTATGGCATCTCAAAGTTTTAGATCAAAGATTGCTTTGTACAAAGTCTGAGGTAATTTTGAAGCGGTTATCTAACTACTTAAATTTCTGCATTCTTTCACCTAATACAATTTTGATACAGTGTAACACAAAGCTACACATCATGTGAACTAAGAGATTACCTTGTTCTTTCTGCCTTGTGTTAATTTGCCACATGCATGTTACATTTCCATATGCCTATTGAAAAGCTTAAAAATCTATTCTTTCATGAAAGCCAGCACCACTGCATAACATTTCTAAAGCTTATTTCTGTTCATCTAGCTGAAGTTTCCACATCAGTTTTTGTTGGCTGGAAATTAAGGCCCGAGACTCATGAAGATATGGCTCGCCATAAAAGCACTGGGCATGAGCACTCAGCTTCAGACCCATGACTAGACTTTTTCTGATAATTTTGGGTGCCTATCTTTCAGGGTGGCAAATACAGAGTGTTTTTGTTGCTAAGGTATGGACCTACAGAGATGTCACAATGGAATTCATCTGTTAATTTGTAGCATAGCAGATTGTTCAATAGCTGCCAAAAACTCTGTTCTTACCTAGAAACAAGTGAATGATTGATTACCCTTTCTTACTGACTCTTGAAAAAATTATTTACAAGAGGCAAAGTATGCACATGAATTGTTACAGTTGAATGGCAAATTCATTGCCTGTTCATGGCCTATGTTAACTTCTTTTATCGTGATAAGTTGCTTGTAGTCTTAGAAAATACCCTCTGCCTTCCTCTGAAACAAGACATGGAGAGAGGTTTGGGTTGAACATCTCAAACTGATTTGGAAAATGAGGCCTAAACCCAAAATTTTCAAAAATGGCGGAACATCAGGGCAAAGAAATAGCTCATGGCATTCTCCTGTAGGACTTGCAGATAGCAGCAAAAAGGTGTCAGGCAATAGGGGAGTAAATATATTACTAGGAAAAAAGTTGCATCACTAGACTTGCTCGAATAAAAAATACTATATAGAGTCTCAAATGGGATTGTAAAAGTATTCATGCTCTAGGAATATACTCAGTGATTTGGAATTCATCTGCTCTGCCTTCTAGTTGGAACAAGGAGTTCTTACTGGCAGCATATTGGGCTGTAAAAGTATTTTAATGTCTCTTAAGGCTGAGGAAGAGACAAAGTGTTCTTACAGAAAGAAACTTCAGTAGCAGCAAAGCTTGGGAGAAACAATGGAATGAGTGAGGTCTGTGTCTTTTGGAGCAAGGTCTATGTCCTTTCTATTTACTTTAAGGGAAGCACTTTGGATGTAGAATATGGATGTCTTATTGGAAGCCTAGAGAAAATATTACTGGAGTGGTGTATGCTTTACAACAGTTTGATGAGTCTACTACAAATGAGACTAATCATAATAGTGTAGTAAATGTCAAGGGCATTTTGAATTTTACAATTACACCAAGGATAACATTTGTCTCCTCTTGTTTTAAATGCAGAGACTTAAGTAGTTGGACACACAACTTTCATACAGTATATCCATGATAAAATATCTTTGAAAGTGAAACAGGATTAAGAAATTATCTCTTTCACACACACAGCAGTAATACTGTTGTAATTTGCTGTCCCCTCTTAGTGGCAGTAAGCTGTTAGATGTTCAGGATGCCTAATCTGTGTACAGGTTAAAAGTAACATTTTTTTCCTCCAAGACCCATTTCTTTGAACAATGTTACTTCATTTTAGTGATCTGATTTAGAAAAAAAGTTGGGGGAAGGGCGGGTGGAGGAAGGGGGGAGCAGAGGCAGAGGGAACTCTTCAGGATGAGAAACTTAAGTGTCCTTCATTATTAAAGACAGCATATCATCAACTACAGCCTCATTTTTGACAGTAGTGTTATGGATGGCCTCTCTGCTCTGCATTATTCAGTGGTGATCCTTGTTTTTTCCAGACTTGACCCTATGTTGTATGAGAAATGAATTCAGGAATTTATTAATATCTGGCCTCAGAGAGAAAAAGGAAAACCATGTCATAGTGCCAGACCTGTCTGTGATCATAACATCAGGATCACTGCACCCCGATTATGAAGCTAGGCTCTGGCACATATTGCTGCAAAAGTTATGTTTGATTGCTGAACACAGGAAATGCACATATTTGGGGGGTAGGGGCTGGGGTGGAACAAGAATGAAGAAAAAACTTCTGCTATTAAACAAACACGTTGTGTGTAAGAAAAGTAGGCTATATCCTTCACATCACAAGAAAGAAGCATACCAGAGGACGATCTTTGCATAAATCAAAGCTCATCAATGCGTCTGGTTACAAAGAAAAAATCAAGACCATGATTAAACTTAAAATGCTGTGGGGAAAGCAGTTCCTTAATTTTTAAAAACAATTCTTACATCACTTTTCAATATCACCCGAGTTTCAGAAGTCACCTAGAAACTAAAAGGAAAATAGCTAGCAATTTTGGCAATAGCTTTATTTTACATCATAGGAACATTGCTCTTGCTCTCCTGATCAGAAAGTAGGTGATCTGACCAACAGAGATAAAGACATTATTTATTAATTTCAAGGGTAGCCAAAGTGATTCATAGATAAAGACCAAAGGATTTAGTTTCTGGATATGAACAGGTACCAACAAAGTAGCATAGGGGAGCACATGTAAACATTTTTACTTTTAAATGTGAGAAACCTGCGATGATATATCTTCAACATGTCAGGAGAGGCATCTGTTTTCTTAGTCTGATCTAATCCTTCCTACTACCCTGAAGCAAAGGAATGCTATCAGAATTAATTAGTTGCCGATTGTTCATCATTTTTTTCCTAGGTGCCTTTATGTCCTGTTAAACTCAGCAGAAACATTTCAACTCAAGTTTCATGTTTCAAAAGGCTGTAATTAATTGTGATAAAATGATACAGCTCTGCTGTTTTGACCAGAGCATGGAGTAAACATAATGGAATTTTACATATTCTTCAAGGAAAGAGCTTTACTTTCTCATTAACTGTATTTGCAACCAAAAGGAAACAGAGTGAGCAAAACAGTTTCAGGGAAATGAGAGTAACAGAGAAGGAACATGGCTGAGGTCCAGGTAAGATTGTCAGGAAGGAAGCAGGCCTTTGGCAATAAATGTTGGCTACTACACTTCTTCACAAACATAAGAAAGAAAAACCTTTAGGGAAAAAAAGTAATGAGAATCATCAGCCATGTAGTTCACTTATTGAATTGGTCAACTGCTTTTACAAACCAAAACCACTGCTCAATGACTATGAATTCTTACAGAATCATAGAATGTTTTGGTTTGGAAGGAACTTACAGATCCTGCAATTCCAAACCCCCTGCTGTGGGCAGGGACGTCTTTCTCTAGACCAGGTTGCTCAGAGCTCCATGCAGCCTGGCCTAAATTCCTATTACACAAGGGAGAGAAAATATGCTTTCCTTAGTACTGGAAATGAAATGTGTGAAATTGCATGTGCTAATATTGCCTGGCACCAACAATGATATCCTTGATGCTTCTTGCCTGCCAGCAATCCCACCTTTCTCCCACCTGAAAACAGGTCAGTCTCTGATCCCTGGTCAGTCTCAGTGTATACTTGAGGTCTAAACTGAATCTGTTCTTAAACAAATATTGAAGCAGTAAGCCATAAGTAAATAAGTAAACATGGCTTTGTACAAACCCCCACACACTCAGAAATCAACCAAAATTTTAGTGTTAGTTCCTAAGAGAGAGGACTAATCCCTGCTGCCAGAATGCTGAATGTACTTTCCTTTGACACATGGTCGTAACACCTGCCTTGCTGCTCTTTTGACCTTGCATTGTCCAGCCTTTTCTCTCTTGAAAAACAAATGGAAAAAAACCAACCCAAAACCCAAACAAACTTAATTTGGGACCAGGAACAACAGCTGCAGAAATACCAGAATCTGCAGATACCTGCCTCTTGGTGCTTGGTCAGCAGCTGACTGCAGCATTCAGAGAGGAAGATGTGTGAGTGAGAAGGTCAGTTCTGCAGTATTCATTCTTCTTACCCAGGCTACTTCTCTGGATCCAAGAGAAGACTGCAGCTTGCAGGAGTCCACATCATGTGAATCAAAAGTGAGACACTTGTGATGAGTGTGCCCATAGCTCAGGTAGAAAAAATGTAGCCTCAGGCATAGCTCTGGAGTCCTGTTCTCTCATAGCTCATCTGGAGTGACAGCTCTCCTCAAAATAAATACAGCCCTGCTGCCAAGGTGTGAAACTGCTGCTCACAGAGTGGACTTGAATGTTTTTCAAATATCTGTGGCATTTTTGAGTGGTTGAAATGTCTGTACTGTAGTCTTTTCTTGTCTGCAAGAAGGTTGATTTTCATTCCTTACCTTGGCCATGGGAAGTGGACTGAACACGCCATTGGAGGTACATGGGACAATTCAAACTTTCCACTGTGAATAGGGACTGGGAGTAGAATAAAATGGGACATTACCATGCTGGATTTTGCTTCTCTCTAGATAGAGCTCTCGTGGGGCTCAGACTATGTCTCCACTTTCCCCAGTCTCACAAATCACCTCTTTTTTTCACATACTGACACAATGTGATCAATGTGGTTGGTGGAAGGCAGGAGCACCTGGGACAGTAACGTAAATCAACTTATTTGTGAGGTATAGACAAAAAGGAGTTGAAAAAGCATTAGGAAGGCCTTTGGCATTTTACAGATATCTGTGAAAGAGATTGCTTGTACAAGCACACCCAATTCTGTGGTTTTAGATTGGATGTTCAAAGGACTTGCCTCATGGATGCAGAAAACATGTAGTGATCTGGAGCACCATGACTGGGCTGATCATTAGGAACCAAGCTAAGTATTGGCTGAGATTATAGATCTTCCAAAGAAGCAGAGAATCATTGCCATTTTTTGGTTTTATTTAGATGGTCTCTGTTCATGCAGAGATTGTTATGATGTATGACTTTGCTGGGAATGTTACAGCTGTTATCTTGGAGATGGTGACTCCAGTGACTTTGTTCTAATATTCTGATACACTTTTCCACTTCCAGTGTGAGTAGCAGACCGACAGAGATATTAAAGTATTTCTTCTGTTTATTTTTCTGGCTCTTTTTAACTAATTCAGAGTTATCATACTTCAATTTAAAGAAGCATAGTAGTTGTTGGTTGGCATAATGGTCCTAATATTGGTCTATAGGATGTGTTTGGTATCTTCACTTTTTAAAATGTGATATTACCAGCTCTTCTATATTTGTGTTTATTTTTACTTGGTTTTTTAATTTTTTTTTTACATTGTATTTATCTGACAGATCAGGATAATTTTCAGGATCCAGATTATGAAAGTTCAATAGAGTTCCAGGATCTGAATAGAATATGAGGTACCATCTACAGTTTTAAAGTATTTTTTTTTTCTGTCTCTGAAATTTCTCTAGCTTACTGGTTCCTGGAGAAACAAAGGCAAAGAAGCACTATCATTGAAGCACTACCAGCACAATGTCATAAAAATACATTTTGATGATTTAAAGTTTAAGTGTTCTTTTACAATATTAGAATGCTTTAGCTTATTTCATATTAAATCTGACTTCATGGAAAGTAATGGAAAGCTGCTTCTAACAGTTCTTTCAATTGAAGAATTGAATTCGTAGCAGCCATATGACCAGCCTACCAACTAATAAAAGTGAATTATATAACGGGGTAAAACAAACTTCTACCCTTAAGGAGTTAAAAGACTGTTTGTCCACCTTGTTAGTCCCTTGTTTTTTTTTCTTGCTGTTCCATAGCATAACTTCCTTGTTAAGTCTATAGACCTGCACACAATTCTTCAAATTTGGTTTACTCATATTCTGTTCTCTCTAAAAATAGGTAATTTCATTCATCCCAGTCCAATGATTGAACTTGTTTAGATTGTAGCTTGGAGATTTTTTTTAACAGACCAAAGCAAAGAAATAGGCATATTTCAGGAAAGGTCTTCTGTGTGTGACTGTCTTTCCAGATTTATTAAATTAATGTCTAGAATATAGTGTAGATCTCCAGGTACCTTTGAATATGCAGCCTTAAGTTTTAAAGCACAAAGATAATTTTCATTTGGGAAACTATAAAAATGATACAATGACCTTCTTAGGTCTCCTGCCAGACTTTTTTACAGGCAGGCTTACACAGGTCTCTCTAGGTATTAAATTTTTGCCAAATATTTCTTTTCTTCTGGTCCTAGTATATATACTGCATGGAAGCATGCTGACAAACTAAAGAATTCATACATAAAATTGCCCATTTAAAATTTTAGTGGATAGTTTGCAGTATTAGTCTGCAGGTGAGCTGATTACAACAAAGATCCCAACTCTGCATTTTCTTGCAGTCTGCATGAAATGTTTCTGCTGTATTCAACAAGGAGAGTGCTGCTGAAATTGAGACTCAAAATCCTGATTGTGTTCCCCAAACACCAAAAAAAATTTACAGTTAAAAAAGAGAAAGTGAAATCCACATGACTGATAGGTTGTGGAGGCCCCTGCCTCTGAAGAGGACATTGAAAGGGTCATGCACCCTGCACTCCCTTGGAGAGCAGACAGTGCATGAGCACCCCCCAGCTATGGATTGGCTACCCCAGTTCTGTTCCCTGGTTGGTCAGTTCTGTATCCTTCCCCTGATTGGTCCAAGTTTCGATCCCCTAATTTGTTTATTAATGTTCTCCCTGATTGGTCCATTTCCTCAGTTTCTAACCCCATTGGTTGTTGGTAAACCCCCCCCCCCCCCCTCGTTTGGTAGGTGCATAAAACCCTGACAGCCGAGCCCTTCAGAGTCTTTGGCTCCTCGGCGGAGATGAAGTAAAGAAGCCTCACGGAGACCATCCCTGGCTCCTGTGTTTCCTTCTGCGCCGCTTAGGATCGCCCCCTCGGGAAGAGCAGCCTCCAACAGCTAGAGCCTTGTCCGGACTGACAGTCTTGGACTTCACAAAAGAGCTGAAATCTGCCGAGGCGCCCTGCGCCACCTGGGCTGAGGCTGCCTTACTCAAGGCAACTCGCTAAGGAAGGTCGCTGCCCTCAGAAGAGCTAGCCGGAGGCAGAGGCGGGTGGTGATAATAAGTGTTTGCTTTAGGAAAGGCTGAAGAGCCGTGGTTGTGTATCCTACATTAGGAAACTGTATCTCATAGATCTGCTGCTTTCCCCTTTCCTAAGGACTTCGACAGAGCCTCATTGTGCTAGCAGGTCTCACTCACATCTCTGAGAAGAGTGCAAAGGAATTCCCGAGATCATTCCTGCTGATACATGATGCTGAGATGTCCTCTGTCTAGCCACAAATCCTACCGGCAAACACACACAATAGAGCCAAGCAAGTCAAATCTGCTAAGTTCTTGGTTATTAGAATGTCTTCTTGCATTCATCTAGCAATTAATACTGAACAAAACAAAGGAAGTTCATACTTAAATATATCTAAACCAATTATGATTATTTAACATCTTATTGTTTATGAAAATAATACTATCAAAACTGGTACATACTTTTAAAGAAAGGGACAGCAGCTTTGATATAGAAACAACTAGATGGTGCTCATCTGCTTTTGAATTTTGTCAGGGCTGCAACACAGGTGATTTAGAGCAGGTAGATATGATCTCTAGGAAAAATAGTAATCAGAATCATCCTCTTCATAATGTTTGTTAAAGATGGCTAGAAACATTTGCTGACCTACAATTAAGGTTGTAATTTAGCAAAGATAGAAAAATTGCTTTGCAAAACATTACAGCCTTTTCTTACAGTAAATCAAGTGCTTAGAAGGGTAGTTATCCAAACACATTTTGTAACATAAGTATAATACATAGAATATATACAATAGCATTTCTTTTAAATACAATACAATAGCATTAATCTTAAAAATAAAATTTAAAAAATTTAAATTTTTTATTCTTAAGGGATTTTAGCAAATTAATTATATTACCTTTTAAAAGCAATCCTAGTTGCAATGACATCCACAAAGAGGGAACAAATCTTAAAACAATGACAATATCTGAATATTTGAAGCCCAAAAGTTAAGTATCTTAAGTGAAATATGACATTCAAAGTGATGCAATTGACTTCACAATTATAACTGCAATTTGAAATTATGTATCTCCTAAAGTACTAGGATATCCTAAGATGAGAGAATAGGTTTGTTCTATTTTCTGATAATTTAGTATGTACTTCTGATTATGTGCTATGTATAGTCCACGTTATGACTTGGGAGGTTGTGCATGCTTTCTCAGATTTTGCTGATACTTGGTGACAAGATTAACAGTCAAGATGAAAACTTGTGGGCCAGGGTATTAAAACAGACTGATGAAAGGCAGTAGAAAGGGACAGAGATTCATGTTATTGTCTTAGTAATAAACAACTGCCCATTTCTTTTTTTACATAGTACAAAGATAATAGTGTCTTTTGAAAGGAAAACTTAAAGAGAAATTTGCAAAGCAGTTTTCAGCTGTTTTTTTCAGAAAGCTAAATATTTTGAACAAGTGAATGAAAGTTACTATGTCAGTGTAGATATCTTAGGGCATGTAAAAAGTCATGGTAATGTGTTTGATGTGTGAGGCATTGCCTCTTCTCCTCTCAGTCATATCTAAGAAAATAATTTAGTTTGTAGAAATTTTATAGCACTGAAAATTGCCTTATCTTCCTCATATTTTAGCACTTATTTACATACCAATAATAAAATTTAAAGGTCCCGAAAATACTTTGAACTATCATACATTTTATCTACTTATATTCTTGTAATATGTGCATTGCCACTTTTATGCTTTGGCATCATTTCATATGCACAGTTCCGTAGAACTTGTTATTTGTCATGCTGAAAGATAAATACATCCCCCATATAAAAAAGGAAAATGACAAAATGCTACTGTATCACTGCATGTGCTTAAGAAGTGTGTTATTTTCCAAGAGAAAATGTTAGTTCTGTATAATTTTACTAAAAGCAGAAGATGGTGAATTTTTCAAGCTGGTACTGAGGCAGTTTCCTGTTTTTACTGATGACCGTGTCGAATAATTATGTTCATAAACCAATCAAACTCAAATTAATATCATCTTTTCTTTAGTGACCCCAGAGTAATGGCTTATAGCAGTATGTGATTAAGAAGTACATTAAATTTTTCTAGCCATACTGGTCATTTGTCACTGCCAAATGTAGAGAATAAGGTGAACTTCAGTCTTGTAGACCCTCTCTTGATACTGGGAGCCAGCATTTTTTTACAAATTAAGAAGCTTAGAGCTTTGAAAATAGCACATAAACAATGGGCATTCCTTCTCTGGACACTTGACTGTATTATCTGCTGATTCCTTCTTTATTAACTAATTTATTGAATTATCAGAAGACTCTTTGATGAGGTAGGCTTTATGCAAAACACCAGGGCACCAGGGCATTATCTAGCTACTCCCCTCAGTCCAGAATTCTGCCACACTTGTAATCTTCTGGTGCAGTCTTTTCCACCTCTTTTTTTTTGCTTAGTCCCAGTCTGCTTCTCCATCAGTGTTCCTGTTCTCCCTGTGTCTGCATTCCTGCAGCCATGGCACAGTACGTCGCTTGCCCCAGTTTCCCCAAGTGGCGGAGCTCCTCCTGGGGTTGATACCACTCCCTCACCACTTGTCCTTTCCAGATCCCTTCCCAGTCTCAATGTCCTAATGCCTTCACAGCTAATTTTACCAACTAACCCCTTTAGTTCTTTCTACTAGTACACTATTTCCTGACTCTTGGTTTTTTTTTCCTTATCTTGCTGTGTTTTCTAACCTGGTTGTGGTTTCCTTGTCTAGTTTCTACTGTTGTGTGATTGTTATTATGTACAGCACTTCTAGTTCCATTTTTGAACTGCTCTCCCTCAGGTGGGCTATTTTTTCTTAGTCCTAATTTGCTCTCTCATGCCCATTTAAGTTCATCTTGTTTCTTTTCCCATTTTGAATGTATGCAGTTCCTCAGTCCTCAGCGAATACAGAGGAGAGTGCTTATGCTGTATGTACAGATGAACAGAATTTGCTCCTGGACTCCTCATGGTCCACAGTCATCAGAAAGTGCTGTACTGCCTGAAGCTGCCTCACCCAGCAAAGGCAACATCTACACCACCCCAAAGCTGTTAAGATCAAAAGTTTGTGCAGAGCATGTGTAAATGGCAACATTCCAGTTTTCCAGCTGGGACAATTTTAGATATATTTGTGTGAAGTTGGATGAGGCACATTTTAGAAATATGTCTTAAGTCAAAGCATTTAAGTACCAGATCTTCACAGAACAAATAGCCCTCAAAATAATTTTTCCTTAAGTTTATAATATAACTTACCCCTAGGAGAAGCTGATTAACTAGACAAAGATGTTCCCAAATAATTTATTCTCTGAATTAAAAAGTTTCAGTAGAGACTGATAATATTTTTCAAGATTATATGCAGCTAAGTGCAGAGTACTAGGAAAATGTCAATCAAAGTGAATAATTAACAGACCCACTATTCTTATCTATAAAAATGCAAGAAATTGCCTGATGTAGATGAGTAATTTAGCATACATGTATATTCCTTTAGTGCTTGATCCCACACACTAATGTTACCTGTCTTCCTTGTGTTTAAAATGTGAAAATGCTAACCACTATCTTGGACAGTCTGACAGCGCCTCAGGGTTCAGTCATAATACTAATATAGGAGAATAATGATAAATCTGTAAATCACTTGGGACATCATAAGAAATACATTGCCTAGTCCTTATTTTGAAGTTCAGGATTAGAAGATGTGTGAGCAACCATTTATTTTCCATTCTACTGTAATCCATTTCAATATAACCTTAGGGATTTTTTTTCTCTCCTCTCTCCTTTAGACCTAATGATAATTAATTTAAAGTTTTGAACCCTAAGGTGTAATAACCATTCAGCAGCCACAGTTCCAATTTTGCACTGACAGAGTTGGGTGTTCTTAGCACTTATGTTTCCCAGGTTTCCCTCAGTTTTCGTAATAGCTAATTGAAAGACTTCTTTTATGGATGGTTCAGAGTTGTACCCTAATTAAACCGTTGTGATTTTTTTCACTGAAGAACTTTATTTTCTCCATTGATTTTAGAAAGAATCCATAGACATTTTTCTCACAAAGCTTTTTAACTCACCTCTTACATGAATAAGTAATCTTCTCTTTGATGCTGAGTGAATTCCATGTCATAATATGGTGATTATCATAATACGGAATATTCAAAATTATTTCAAATAGTAATCAAATACTGGTAAATGAGTTTTTTACAATTTTGATTTAATTAATTGCTGTCTTACTCCAGTGATAAATTCTTGAATGTTTACAGCACTGTAATTGTCTTAAAGCATTCATAATATGCAAAATACCCTTTTCTATACTATAAACTGCATGGAATTCTGTACCATTGCTCACTAAAAATGTATCCCCAAATCTTTATGGGTTTGAAATCTGCATTGTCATACTTCCTAAAGACAAAGGCACAGCTTTTGAAGGATTATTCAATATTGAACCAATTTCTAGCCTTAAATATTAACAATATTTTAATTTCAGTGTACCAATACTAATAAGGGTGGCATTTCAACATTTTTTCCCTTTCTATTTTGAATACAAAGATATTCCTGTCACATGGATGCTAGTTATTATGTTGCTTTACCTTTGTAAAAATCGTTCTGCCTATCAAACTGGAATAGATATGCAAAAGTCCACGCAGAACTGAAGAAAGAAAGTGTCTTTACTAAAATATCTTTTCAGTTTTAACCAGAATTTTTTTACTTAGAAAGAATAAACCCACTACTTGCTACTGATTTTGTCTTTGTAGCTTCTTTGTACTGCATGAAAGGTCTTATGCAGAGTCATAAGTTAATTGTTATTTGTATGTTATTTTGATTTGCCATCTGTTTGTTCAGTCTTATCTCACTTGCATTTATTTATTTATTTATGCTCAAATTAAGTATTATGGGATTGTTTTTAACTTTCTTTTGATCATGCCTTATCCAGGTCTTTTTCTCTTTTGATCATGATGAGAAATATAAAACAATCTATTTGTGAAATCCTTTCAAATAAAGATAAAACAGATACATATCCAAAATACCTTTCTGAGTTTGGAAAGCACTGAGGGAATGCATCACTTCTTTCAAAGTTAACCTTGTACATATTCAAGGAATGTAAATAGGAAAAAACTCAAGAGAGTAAGCAAAAAATTGTCTTCAAACTGTTGCCTAAAGGACCTTCAAGGTGATATAAAGTGTTTTAGACTGGTGGTGTGACGTGCTTAGGATGCTCATACATAAATCTATATTTTTATTATAGTGCTGTGTAAACAAGTTTCATTAGACATTTGGCTAACTTATCTTACATCCAGCAGATTTTTTTTTTTCTGCTTTAAATTCTGACTTAGAAAGAATCTGGTCCTGCAATTTGCATCTGAGCAAATTTTAAATGTTTATTTCTTTCCTTCAGAAGTATCCTAGAATGGGTTCATCCTAGATGTTCCTTGCAGAATGGAATAATTAAATGGTAAATAAAGGTCAGAAAAAATACTCTACTTCTTTTAAAGTAAAAAAAATGTTAATATTTAAATATTAGCATTAGTGCTTTTTCATTTATTCATTAGTTTAGGATTCCAGCTAATGGTCAAAGAGAGAGAAATGGAGGAAGAATAAATTTATATTCTGCTTTTATCTTTGTCTTCTCAACTACAAGCATTCTTTCTGATTCATTATAATGTCATCATGCATCTCTTGAAGTTCAAAATTCAAACTTACATCAAAGAAACCTTCCTTCTCTGCCCAAATACCTTTGCCATATTTTTATGATAGTCCAATTATTTGATCTACTTTTATATAAACTCATAGTATCAAGCAGGACATCAGGGGGTATTTACAATGACTAGCTCCTAGACACAGGAGGCTAATTTCTTTAGACTTTCTCAGTATTTAATAGAAATCCATTTATGAAATATTTCAGAGTAGGAGCCTAGTTTAATTTGTTCTGACATGCCTTCTAGAGAAAATGTTCTCTGTTTAAAGTCTTCTGGCTCCTGTGTAGCCTGTCCTACCTTCTGTCTGTACTTGGTAATTTGAGGTTATGTTTCCAAATCTGTACTTTACAGTGGATAGACTTCCAAAAATTTTGAAAGCCCCAAATTCATTTTGATGAACATCTGCAGGTGTTATGTTTTCTTAATAGACTTCTTACCTTGGTATACATGGTCGTATATGTAGTTAGGGCCCAATTATGACACATGAATTCTTAAAAAAATCATCATACAAATATTAGATGTTCATTATAAATAGTATATGCATTATATCATCCATACTGTCTATATTGCTCATATTGCGTATCTTATGCAAGTGCTAACCACCACTTAGTCTTCATATTTAGACTGTAGCCCAGTCCTCTAATTTTAGGTCACATTTTTGAAGAGCTGGGTGTATAGTGATTAATGATCCTTTCTCTTCTCTCTATTATTACTTTAGTGGAAGTATGAACATTAAATAGTAGAAGTTGCATGAACTTGTAATTATTTTAAAAAGTAAGTATGTGCTTCCTCAAGTTTTCCATTTTTGTTTGAAAATGTGCCTCATTGGACCCTGCAGATTCATGACAAGAAGGTTCATGACAAGCTGAAATTTGGTTTTCTTAGGTATAAGGTTGTGATTCTATTTGTCTTGCTCACTTTTTATCTGAATTTTAAACTCCACAATCTTAGAGACACTGCAGCCAAGGCTGCCCTTTGACCTTCACATCCATGGCTGGTTCTTAGCTTTGTGAGAGTACTAGGTCCAGCAGAGCATGTCTCCAGTTAGTTGATCCCCTTCATTAGGAGCAACTCAACTTTTTGACAACACACCCCAGAAATCTCACAGATTGTTTACACTAAGCTGTATGTTTTCCCAGCAGACAGCAGAGTGGCTGAAGTCCCCATGCTACCAGACCACATCAAAGTGTTGTGTCTGAAGAAGCTTTTCTCTTGGTATTTCAGATCAGGTGATATGTAACAGATACATGTCACAATGTCACTTGTGTTGATCTGTGCTCTTATGTAAAAAACTTGCACAAAAAGCTATTGCAACGCTTAATCATGAGAGCTGTTCCATCACATTTCTCTATCTGATATAATTTCTCTACAGATACACAAGAACTGGTAATTTCCCTTGATGTTTCTCACACTTGCATCCATTGTGTAGAAGCACTTGTTACAGGACCCCATTTGTGATACCCACAGCAGCAGAGTACAAGAATCTCCCCCTTCATGTTTTCTTCTGGACACATTCTTTTCTTCTCCCTGACTTTTACTTCTCTTCATATTATAATAACTCTAGTTATGTCCTTAGTCATGGCCAGAAGGGGAAAATGTTCTTTAGATGAAAGCAGTTAAGAGAGAATTAAAATAGCACATTTGTGCTCCTATGAAGTAAGCAAGCATATGGACCCTGATGGAGCAACAGTTATATATTCCTGTAAAAAATATTTTATACACATATTCTTGTAAAGGGTTTAACAATATGATGCAGGGTATCTAAACATACTTAAAATACTAGAAAATCCACAGGAAGAAATACAATCTCTTCTCAGGAGAGAGATTTGTAAACCATGCTATCACTGTTCATGTTTCTGCAAATATAGTCTTGTATCTATCCTTGGCAAAGTCCAAGGTTTTGACTAAGATGATAAGGGATGTTTTCCTTTTTAAAGTATGAAATTCTGAAAATATGTATAGTTCAGGATTAACCTTCTAAAGTGTGAAAAATACTTGGATAAATTCTTGATATACCAAGGTGCTTTGAATTCAGTGTTTAATTGTGACATATCCCTGGCACAGTATTATTACCTGGCATGCTATGAAACATGTTATTGCACTTGCACTCTGTTCAGGAGAACTAGAGTGTCGCCCTGATTCTTTAGCCTTCTGATGATCTTGTTTACGTACCTTTCATGCATGCACCATAAACAAAGTAGATTGTTTTCATTCCTCTCTGCAATGGACTTCTGAATTTACCACTGGAGTCAGAGAGGTGTTCCCCCTGTCCTCCAATCCTTGATCAAATTCCAAATCCTATTTAAACCCCAAATCATAATAAACTTCTCTTCTTTCCTCACTTCAACCTAACAGTGAGTGTGTGGTTCTTTTGTGTCCCTAACAGTGGCACTAGAGTAACTGCACTTTTAGAATAGACCTCAAAAGAGAATATTCACCAAATTTAAGTATCCATTCAAATCTCACTTCATCTATTGAAACACGTTTTAAATGAATAAAGGTCAGACAGGAGAGTTTTTTTATTCTGTGTACAGAGTTTGTTTTCATTCTATGCATGCTTATAGGTATATTGCTGAGTCGTCTGTGTATCTGGTCTGTTTCCATCTTTTTTAATTACATCAAGAGAGAAAAAAAGCTTACAATGACATAAAATTCTAGACCAGTTCTTACTTACCTCACCCTGGTCCAAATCAGCAAGTCAGAGAAACAATTCAGTCTTCATAATTCTGAAGACAAATTCCTGTTTGTTATGCAACTATTAAAGCCGCAAGGGGAAAAAAAGTGACCTAAGGACCTCAACCTTTCCCTTCCACAAAGTCAGAATACCCTTCTTCAAGCACCTGTGCCAACTGTCCTCGTAGGAATAGCATAGCATGGAAGAGGTGAAGGTAGTCCCTGACAGATTGTTGGCTGCCATGACATTTGGCAGAAGCCAAAATAAATTACTCAATCTCTAATCAGGGGAAATTAGGTTGCCTAGGAAAAGATCAGCAGAGGGTAGAAAGGCAGTTTTATCTTCAACTGAACGAAACACAAATTCAGAATATTCTTCTCCTTTTTCTCAGTTTACATACAAAACTAGAAATAAGTTTTCCAGTGTACCATATTGGAAGACATTGTTTTCCACAAGGGTACTGCACTTGGCTGAGGGTACTGTGGGAGAAAAAGACTTGTGAACATGGCTCAAAGGAATCTCCCGTGTCAATTTCCTCTCTTCGAGTCTATTTTCTTTCTTTCCTGTGTTTTCCCAAGGTGTGTTTTTTTTCTTTATTTATGTATGATGACATTCTTCTGTCCTCTTCCCTACTCTACCTATGCAGCATTTTCATTTTTATGTTTTAATCTTTCACTTCTCAAGCCCTTCACCTCCTCCAAATGTAGGTGAAGACAGAAGAGCACAACCACAGGGGAAAAAGAAAGCAGTTACTTCTTCAATGAACTAGACTGCAGCCTCACTCCCAAACCTGGGTAAATATTTCTGGGTATGAAAGAAGTAATAAGAAAGGCTGGTGAGATTTTCTGGGCTGTTGCATTGTCAAGGCAGAAAACTCATAGGAGAAAAGAGAGGAGTTACCAAGGAAAGACCAGGCATAGCCTGGACCAGTCATGGCAATGTGGTACTGTGAAAGGATCCTTTTGGAACTGAGAATTTTGTAAACCAAGACACTTATTTAGTTCTCTGTTTTCTATTTTTAAATGTTGATGTAAATAAACAAGATTGCATTATCAGCATCTCCTCACACAAACAACCTGCAAATTCCAAAGTCTGGCTTAGATCAAAAAAGAGGTAACAGTAGATATTTATGCAGAGTGAATAATACATGAATCTCTTGCTCTTCAAGTGTAATATTGTGTTCTTTAGAATGTCATTCATTTATCTATATGGCACAAGCAGTGAGAGCAGGTCAATATGTATGAAGATAATCAGGAATTGATTAGCACATGAGAAGCCAAATGAAGAGACACATTTTCCCCAATGACTGAAATTGTTGAATAGACTAGACATAGATGCAATTTCCTTGAATAGTGGTAGCATGCACCAGCTGTTTATGCTTGCTTGGTAGTCTACTGTGATTCTTACATGTTTCTTAGTCACTAATTTTCAGGATACAATCTGTCATACTTGTGGATTTTACCTCTACTTTTGGTTTCTGCCAAAATAGAACTTCATATTTTGCATTAGTAAATTCTACACTGTTTAAATAGAAGCCAAACTTAGCTAGTGAGAGAGACTGTTCTGCATGATTCCTTTTCCTCATAATTATTTATTACTCTGCTTACTATATGGTCATGTAATAATTTTTAACTAGCTCACTTATGAAAATTTTGAATAGAACCAAGCTTTGAACCAGTGACTTTGGGACAGCCAGGAAAAAACTCCCATTCAATGGAAAACTCTTCAGTGAGAAGAGTTCTTGAAGGTATTTCAGTAAGGTAGAATCCAATACTGAGTCTTAACCACATGGCCATTGCATCCAAGTTCTTAGTCTTCCTTGTCTGTCAGTCTTTTAGCATGACCACAGGAATGGTCTATCCCCTTTTCAGAGACTCTCTTGAATTTCCAGGATGAATCTGACTTTGCTTGCTTAATAAGTTAATACATTTTCTAAAGGTATTTCAAGTTCACTTGCATTGGCAAGCTTTGCATGTTAAAAATTTCCAAATAAGAATGATTCCTGGAATTTTCTCACACTAAGTCATCTTTCTTCATCTCTCTGATTCCACTTCATGAAATATAAAACCAAAAGCAAAAGCAAAAGCAAAACAGCAAACCAAACAACAACAACAACAACAAAACACACACAAACAAAGGCTAGCCCATAACCTGGGTGGCTTTGCTAGGTGGTAAACTATATATTATGGACTAGAGAGAATAGTGCACATCCTTTTAGATGATTCCAGGAGTCGGTTTAGGATTCAAAGTATATACTGTCCTTGGTAACTTTTCAGCTATATACCACATGCTTCATTGATAGCATATGATGCTCATTTATTAATTACAGTGTAATTCAGTACATGTAAAATAATTTTTAGGTTTATATATTTAAGGGTATATAATTCTATTCATCAGTTGTATGAAAGAATAAAATCACTTTTGTTTGAAAAGGCCTGTTTCCTATAAAATTGAAATTCTGACATTATTTGTATTCCTGTCTTAAGTTTTTGTGTTTCGCCAAAATTTTTCTTGGTTATGATGACAACCTAGCTATTTGTGTGCTAAAACTTTTATTTCTTTAGAGATGTTTCCTTAGCTGATCACATATCTATTCTGAATTTTTTCTACTTTCTATTGTTTTTAATATGAATGTAAATCATACCAGCTTTGTCAACTAATCATTTTAAGACTCCTAACTATGAGACATGCCAATGCCTCTTTATCAGTCTCAGATGATATGAAGAGTAATGGAAATTCATTCACTCTATCTGAACTTCATCTGAGCATTCAGTACATGACCATTTGGGAAGATACTAGTTAAAATGAAGAACAGCAAAATAGATAAAAAATACAGGAGAACTGGCTAAAGACAATTTGACAACACATTGGTTGAAAGAATAATTGTGATTAAAAAAAGGTTGTCTGTAGATTTCCTCAAGGATGATCTCATATAATAGTTTAATTAAGGATCTTGGCAGAAGTAGTAGGACTGTGGTAATGAAATTTGCATATGACAAAGTTTGGGAAGTATTGTCAATACGAAAAAGAAATTGGATAACCTAGAAGACTGCAGTAATAGAATAGTATTATGTTTAATAATTAAAAGTGCCAGGTAATGCATTTAGGGACTAATAATAAGAATTTCTTTCAGAAGCTAGGGACTGATCAGTTAGAAATGACAGCAAAGGACAATGATCTGGGACAGCCGGAGTATGGCAATAGGACAAGCATGTGGAAAGGAAACTTAGCACAAGGATGTACCTGGTAACTATTTTCAGTAGAGAAAGCAAAGTATTAGTACCACTGTACACTACACTGGTGAGACCTCTCTTTGGAATCCTCTTAAACAGCTCTATCCGTGTTCAAATTTTCCTGAGCTTTGTAAAGTTAGCCTTTCTGAAGCACTGGATATACTGCACTGGATATACTATATCAGTTTATCTATCTTGTGTTTTCCTGTTGCTAAGCAACTTGTTGTTCCCAGTGTAAGGTTTAACTTGCCTGGAACCATCATGAGGTGATACCCTCTTGAATGATGGGCTTTTCTGTCTTTGGGGCCTATGTACACTTCTATATGCAATTTTGCTGCATGGAATTAAGTATATTATTTATATATAGATAGGTTCTTGCCTGTAAAATCTTTATTTTTGCACAATCATGACTGATAACCACATCCCTAGAGGAGTATAGAGGGGTACTGATGGCAACTAAAGGACAGTTAAGGAGAATCATAATCCTTTATTGGATTTGAACTGGAACTTAATGGAAAATATGAGGAAAAAGATGAGATACTTCATGTCTTTTTTCCCCCTGGTATTCAGTAATAAGACCAGTTCTTCTCCAGGTACCAGCTCCCTGGGCTGGAAGACAGGGATGGGGAGCAGAATGAAGTCCCCATATTCCAAGGGAAAATCATCAGCCATGTGCTATATCTGGTACATCTCTTAGACACACACAGGTTTATGGGGATAGATGAGTTCATACATGGGTACTAAGGGAACCAGCAGAAGTGCTCATGAAGCCCTTTTCAATTAGTCTTTGCTAATTGGTCCCAGGTGACTAGAGGTTAGCAAAGTGATGCCCATTTGCAGGAAGGGCTGGATGAAAATTCCATGGAACTCCAGACCTGTCAGCCTGACCTCAGTGCCAGGGAAGGTCATGGAGCAGATCATCTTGAATTCCATCATGCAGCACTTGCAGGACAACCAGGGGATGAGACCAGCCAGTATGGGTTTAGGAAAAGCCTGTGCTGCCTGCCCCTTTCTATAACAAGGTGACCCTTTTAGTGGATGAGGAAAAGGCTGTGGATTTTGTTTACCTGGACTTTAACAACATTTTCCAGGGCATTCTCCTACAGAAACTGTGTGCTTATGGCTTGGAGGGTGCACACTGTTTGCTGGGTAAAAAACTAGCCGTATGGCCAGGCCCAGGGAGTGGTGGTAAATGCAATTACATACTGCTGGTGGCTGCTCACTAGTAAGGTTCCTCAAGGCTCACTTTTAGGGCCAGCCCTGTTTAATATCTTTATTGATGACCTGGATGAGGAGATTGAGTGCATCCTTAGTCAGTTTGCAGATGGCACTAAGTTGAGTGGGAATGTTGATCTACTGGAGTGTAGGAAGTCTCTGCAGAGGGATCTGAAGAGCTTGGATCAATGGGATGAGGCCAATTGTGTGAGGTTCAACAAGGCCAAGTGCCTGGTCCTTTACTTGGGTCACAACATCAACATGCAGAGCTACAGGCTGGGGACAGGGTGGCTGAAACCTTGCCCATTGTAAAAGGACTTGGGCATGCTGGTCAACAGCAGCTGAAGGTAAGCCAGCATGTGCCCAGGTGGTCAAGAGGCCAATGGCATCCTGACATGCATCAGAAACAGTGTGGACTAGTGATCTACTCAGCACTGGTGAGGCCATACCTTGAGTTCTTTATCCAGTTTTGGGCCCTTCACTACAAGAAAGTTATTGAGGTGCTGGAGCAAGGCCAGAGAAGGGCAGTGGAGCTGAAGAAGTCTTTAGAGGGTAAGTGTTGTGAGGGGTGGCTGAGAGAGCTGGGCTTGTTTAGCCTGGAGAAAAGGAGGCTTGGGAGAGACCTTATCACTCTCTGCAACTGCCTGAAAGGAAGCTGTAGCCAGTTGGGGGGTCAGCCTTTTCTCCCCAAATAATAGCTGACAGGACAAGAGGACATGATGTCAAGTTTCCCCAGGAAAGGTTTAGGTGGGATAGTAGGAAAAATTCTTCACAGAAATGGTTGTCAAGCAATGGATCAGGTTGTCCAGGGAAGTGGTGGAGTAACCATCCCTGAAAGTACTTGAAAAATGTGCAGATATGACATTTAGGGACATGATTTAGTGGTGGACTTGACCGTGCTAAAGCAAGAGTTGGAATCAATGATCTTAAAGGTCTTTTACAACCTTATTCACACTATGATTCTATGACTTTATGTCTCTTGTCCTTTGGTTTAAAGGAGAACATAGTGAGGATAACTTTTAGTACTTTAGAAATCAAGAAGCACGTTAGGCCCTCACATTCACTCCATTGAAATCACTAAAAGGCAATATATAGTAAGCAATCTTTTTTGCAAGAGCTTATCAACATCTAAATCTTCAGAAACTGATCAAAGCATAATAGATAATAAAAGGTTGCAAGAGTCTCAGAAGAGTAGTGGTCAGGTATATTGTTTGTAGGCTCTGCCAACCTTGTTCCCAGCTTGAAGCACACTGTCACCTTGGTTTCAGCCCAACAAAATGATTTGTTAGACATGCTGGAGTGGTGAAAAATCATTTTTACAGTTGTTTTCAGAGAGGACAGCTTGGGAAGCCCCTTTCAAACTAAGACATCCTGTTCTAATTATTTGGACTCTGTAGACACTGAAAAGTTTGGCTTAGACAATTCCATTGAGTTTCTCTAGGTTCACAAATTCCCTCCAGGAGGTGTGGAAGTCTTGAGTCCCTACTCATGAGTTCTGTGCTGTGAACTGCCACTCACCAACTTCAGAAGCCTTGCTGTGATACAAATGCATTGTCACAATCTCTGACCCCAGTCCAGTATACATAATGAGGTCTTCTGCAGTTCCAGGCCTGGAAACAGTAGAATCTCCAGTTTTCATAACCATATTGCTAGCCTCTTAAAATCATTAAACTTGTGACTCAAGGTCAAAGTTGAGGTTAGCTAGGAAAAGAATAGATATCAGAGACAGGTGTTCCTCTGTTCCAAAGCCTGCCTATGTTTGTGGTGTGCATTTATGAAACCAGAATGCTTATAAAAATATTTTTATTTCAGTGGATCAGCATTTTTTGACAAAATCCTTGCTTTGTGTTTGGAATTTTTTATATGTTGAAACTTCTGCAGGATTGGGCTTTAGGTTTATAAGGACAGAGGGAACAAACATGGTGTCAGGGTTCCTGATATCATCATGTTTCAAAGGAAGATTGCCATGCAGTTTCGAACCACCATTACATATCCAATAAAGAGTGATGAGACACTGATGAAATGTTGCAACACAACATGGACATTTTGCTTTATGTCATAAAACGCCACAGGTAGCAATCATAACCCTATTCACGTTGTTCTTAAGGGAGGAAAACAAAAGCTTCCTACATGCCTTTACAGCTGAGCTGGCAGGTAGCTTTATCACTTGCTCACAGCTGTATATTGGTTTTTTTAGCCACAGGATTTAATCCATCTCTGTACTGGAATACAGGTTTGTGTGTGTGTGTGATTGTGGATAGAAGGATGGATCAAGTATCATATCTTTAGAAAAACAAAATAAAATACTAGTAGGGCTGTGTGGTTTTACATGTTTTCTGGCATCCATTCAGAAGCTTCACAACTCCAGAGGAAGATTTTAATTTTCTGCTTTCAAAAACAATTGTTCAGATGCAGTATGTCTAATACTTATCACTGAGCTTCTGGCTCTCCACTCCTAGTATGAGCCAAAGAGAAATAGATGTGCCAGATATATGCCTTTGTCTGATCCCCAACACTTTTCATTGTAAATTCATGAAGCATGGGGAAATGAAGGGCAAATGAAAGCAATAGCTAATGCAGTTTTTGTGGAAATGGTCACAACAGATATTTGAAACTTGATAGTGAAATGGTCTTAGAGGAAAAGGAGCAAGGCAAGAGAGACAATGGTAATTCTGAATTATATATCTTTGCAATCTGTAAAACTCCACAGTTATTTTTGTTAGTAGCTACAAAAGATGTAAATCAGGGATGAGAAGTAATACAAAAGAGGAAGCAGTATTTTCACAATTGGTTTAAGAAACTATTCACAAAATTGTTTGATATAGATAGATCAGTTGAGGAATATGCATTTGAAGTGAAACATCAGTTCACTAACTGATGTATTCATAGAGTGCTCAGGTTGGATTCAGCTTGAATTCACAGAGAAGCAAATGAAGAAATCAGAGCTTTGATTCACCCAAAAGGTTAACTTTTCCACTGTTGTCTACACAGTTCTTAGAGGCTTTCTTCCAGCTTCACTGACTGAATAATTTTGTCAAAGTGTGCAGTTGTAAGTGTTCCAGCCATTTTGCCTCTCTTTATCCATGTGTAAAAGGGGGAGCCATTGGAGATGGCTATCTGAGGATGAAGAGGTGTCTGCTGTGCCGGCATCTTCCTCCTCCTCCTGTCTTGGACTATGGCACCTAAGGGAGAACACTGAATACACACTGGAGACATTCTCAACTAAACCTGAAGCGCTCAGCATAGAACTCAGGATGTGCCAGAGCAGATTCATAAGGCAAAATTTTGCTCTTTCTGGGAACCCAGAGAAGTACCCTGCTATGAACACTTCTACCCCAGCTTCACTTGGGTTTCACAGTAGGGAGAAAGGTGCATGAGAGATATTCACACTTTTTTTAGTGGAATGAAGCCAGTAAAGAGTGTGCCACAACCTGTTTGCTGATTCCTTTGGATTCATCCCAGGTGTTGTTGGGAATGTATTAGCAAGTGTCATTACCAGCTCCCAAGGCAGAGTCTTGATCAAAACAACTATATATAAATTTTTAATCTTTTGTACAGCCAAATAATCCCACAGAGTAGGAAGCAAGAAATTGCCTTATTTGAGTACTGTATATCAGAGCTAATCACACTTTAACACTGGTTTTGTTTTTCACTTATTCTCCTATCTTGCTTAAATTGCAAATTAATTTGTCTGACCAGCAAAAGAAAAATAACAAATACCTCTGAAAAAGTTTAAAACAACCCTCACTGACATTTGCAATAGAATGTTATGCAAATAGTTATGCAAGTTCCTTTGCTAGGAAGGGAAAGGGAAATGAACCAAGATAAGGTGACAAGGGAGACAAGCAGCAAGAATGGAAGATTTACCTTTTGCAAACTTGGCTACCTGACTGGTTGAATTGACCAGGAAAATAATTACCAATCTCCTAACTCATAAGGAGAAGGTATTGCAGCAACATGCATTGCAAAAGCTGCTTTTGGAAAGAAGTATTTGAGAAGCAACAACATCTGACTATTGCAACTCCTATGATTTTTAAGCAGCCTTGCATTCTTTTTTTATCATTAATACTCTTCACCACAATTACTTATGTCTTCCCTTAATTAGTGAGTAGGCAAGTGGACAGATTTTGCATAGTTAAATATTGTCCTACTCATAATGCTTTTAGCATCATCATTAAAATAATGTGTAATATCACAAATACAGGTTTTTAATTTTACCTAATCACAAATCAGAGATGAACCTAATAACTGTGCACAGGTTAGTATGCTGAGTGTGGGTATAAAGTGATAAACCTGTCTTACATACATTTATGGTGGATGTTTATATCTATATCTTGAATTTCTGATTCACTGCAGAGGATTATGGTTTCAATGTTTTGCTGTGCCAAATTCCAGAAACTATTTTATTGATGCTAAGTTATTTACTGAAGCTAATGTCAGGTACTCTTGGTGGCCAGACAGAAAATAATCTTTATACAGATGAGGAAAAGAAGGTACTTGGTACTTAAGATAGAGCAGTATTTGCTATCAGGGTATTGCAAGCATGAAGAAAAGCTCAACAAAATGCAAAGTGGAATATCTATTTATTGAGAAGCAATTAAAATAATTTTTGCATGCTTTCTGAGATAGTTAAGCAGAGAATATTGTTTTCCTGGAATCACTCAGGCACAGAACAGGCAAAGTTGCAAGCTCCAAGAAGACCTTTTAGCAGATGTCTTAGCAAACAGAATTCCTGATGACACTTTTGGAGGATGTTTTCAGTCCAACACAATGACTAATTTGCTTCTTGTGTTTACATTCTTCTTCTCCTAAAATTTTCTGCACATTCCAGGCTTTGTTGTACTTAAGAATTTTGATGTCCATAGATAACAATACATTGAAGCCGGTGCCACACCACTATTTTTTCAATAGTTTTGCTATATCATCATAAAGTCAAAGGTCTACCACAGCTAGAATTCTTCTAATATCATCTTCTAAAAATGTACCCTAATGTTTTGAACATATCAGAGATTTTCAGGATTTTTATGACTTTTAATGATGTAAAATGGTTCAGATAGCTTATAGAAACAAATCTATGTGCTTTCTTGATGTTCTGTCCCAATTTTAGGAAGCAAATTTCTTTCATCTTTATCTTGTTATGCAAAAAATATTATGAATTACCTAAGAGAGATGCTTTTATCTAAAGCTTTTGTAAGTGCTTGTACACCTAAAGAGACCTTTCCTATTATAACTTGAATAAAGCAAAAAAAATTGCACTTGACTGCAAAGTGCATGTGTGCTTTGCATTCTGAGTGAGTACAAAGCTCAGTGTACCTGAGTGTTATAAAATCAGGATCAAGCTATGATGAAGTTCAGGTTATAGGAACAGCAATGTTTTCCCTGTTTATTAATTTTTTAAAAATATTCTTGCACAGTTCCAAACATACTGGATTTCTGATCCAAGTGTAAGGTCCCCAGATACTACCATAATAAATAAAAGAAAAAAACAAGTGTTATTTTTCTCATTGATTCTTCCTCTCTTATGCTGTCCTTAAATATTATTTTTGTTTTGTTGTTTGTAAAGAATGCTTGATTTTCTGAATGTTTCATTCAGGAAAAAAACCCCAACCAATCAAGGACTCTATTATTTCATTTCTGTAGAACAATCTATATAACATATATGTAAACTAGGTTTCATGGCATGTAGGGATTATGGCACATCTGCTTCTTGTAAGAGACCACTATATATCTAATGGAAATGAATGTTAAAAAATATATTGCTCTGATAAGCTCCATAATTATTTAATTATAATATATTCTTCAGTGTAACTATAGTATATTCTTCAGTGTAAGTTGAGGCAGGTAAATATTCTAAGTAGTTACACACATAATTTTTTTCACCTCCCCCCCCCCATTTTATGATCAATTTTCTTTTATGTAGGTATGACACTGTTTTCAGGGAAGAATATTTAGCATGAATCTCAGCAAGTGGGCTTATACAGTGAGAGTATGAATTTTTAAACATTGTAAACAAAAATGCCTGTATTAAATGAGCTTTTTATATTCCGAGTAATTTGGTATAAAGGTAGAGTAACAATTGTGGAGGAATTGAACTTCTTATGGGAAAATTGTATGTTAGATACAAAAAAGAATTTCTTTTATAAACTCCTCCACCCCTTTGTTTCTTCTGCTTGTTGTCTTGAACTTTCCTTCCCCTTATATTTTGTAGGTTTACCTGACTTGAGTTGAATGATTACCATAAAAAACTCCAGGATGCTTTTAGTGATTCATCTGTATTACCCAGCTTAGTAGACGGCATTCTCCTGTTTGGGTTGATACCGATCAAAAGCCTCAGTGGTGCATTGTGAAGTACTGCTTGTCTTTTACCAATGCTTCTCATCTTGATGTTCCTCACAAAATTTACTATTTTTTATCCTACATTATCTTTCTACTTGCTCACAGAAGTGCTAGTCATAGCCTGTGTCTCAGGTAGTATATACTTCCTAAGCAGTTCACAGCCTATGCACAGGAGAAGAGAACTGTTTCTTAAAATGGGTGAGCATGATGATAATGGTTAGCATGGCTGTCAGTGGTCTTAGCTATGAATCAAAGTTTCAGTAAGCAACTTGAAGGCAGAGAAAGAAATTCTGCAACACTTAGAAAGTAGTCTATGAGTTTGCATTGCACAAGGTGAAAATGTTAGAAAATTAAGTAAATAGACAGTGAGTCTGACCTTATGGAACAGATGGAGGTGAAAGTCACCCCAGCCTGAATGAGGGCTCCTAGGTCAGGAGTGGGGTGGAGCCTGAAATGGAAGCATATCCTATGCTTGAGTTATTACCAAAACACAGGAATGAAAATTTTAATTGGTTATCAGTGTCACACAGGGAGTTCTCAAGACATAATTGATCTGACTTTTTCTTTTGTTTGCAGACAACACTACAAACTGCTGTAGGGTGAGACAACACACAGTTTCAGCTGTATTCTCAATGGCTTGTATGTCTGGAGGTTTTGCAAACACTACAGAAACCACTTAAAGCAAAGATGTTTCCAGAAACAGACTGCTGGTAGTATTTCTGGGGAAAAGTACCTGTCCTGGGAGTAAATACTTTAAATAAATCTTTATGTTTATTTGAAAACATTTCTATGGGACTTCATTCTGTCATCTGCAGATTAATATATGAAAGCTTGGACCAGATCTATACCAACATTTTGATATAGCTGCTGTTATGTTGGGCATAAAAGTGGACATAAACCACATATTTAATTTTCTGCAAATGGATATATTAAAAAATCCCAGTGCTAGGTACTGTTGAAGATCTGCAGCTTACTGCTGGAGAAATATTTTAATCAGAAAAATGCCATTTTAGTTTACTCTGTGACTGTGACATTACAAACAGAAAGAATGTGTAACAAATTCCAACTTTTAACCATGAAAATTTGAGGGGACCATATTGTGACACATACCCCTGACCAGGTTCAAAGAAAGTCACCAGTATCTGCACTGCACTGTATAGGGCTCATGGATGGTTTCAAGTCTATTTTTCAGGTGTACTGGCAAGCTGTACCTCTGAGTGCTCAGGAGAATGCTAAAGCATTGATCTGACTCTTCTGTCCTGCTCTCTTTGTTTTTCTCTCTTCCCTCCATGTTCATTTTTTGACAAATAAGGCTTTTGTGTTCAATTTAGATTTCTTAACTGTTCTTCAGTAAAGGCTGCTACTGCAGCCAGTGAGACCAAATATCATAATTCCAAGAGATCAACTAGACATGACTGTATCAATAGGTACTTTTTTTTCCCCAGCAATAAGGTTTTCTTTGAGCTTCACACACTGTGAAGCAAATGTGATTTCTGCCCTCAGAAAGGACCATAGGTATATGTATTTTGAACAAGTCTTTTCTGCATGATAATATTTTAAACAAGGTTCTCTGGCAGAGAATGAATTCTGGATTATTTATTATTGGAAGGGCACAGTTTGCCTAATCATGACTTATCCATTGTACATGCCAGTGGTTTGAAACATGATTCTTAATATTTCGCTATGGTCAAAGAGCATTAAGATCAGTTTGTGTACACCTAGAATAGTATCTTCTTCCTTTAGGAATTCATAAACACAATCTCATACACAGGCTGTGACTCTTCAGGCAAAACCTATCCTACAGTTTTCAATTAATTCTGAAGCCTAAAAGCAGTCTCCACTATCACTTAAGACAATTATTGTTATGGAACCAAACTAAAACATATAAATGCTATGCATTCAGAAAGGGCTTTTTGTGGGAATTTGTATGGATGAAGCTTTTCTTACTCAAATGTCCAAAAAAAGGAGTTGTGAACACAATGTGAACCTTGTGAAGCAGAATTTAATTTTTAAGTAGCATAATTTTTCTGTATTTTGAATATAAATTCTACAATTTTGCATACATAAGAGGGAGGCAGAACACCCAGGATAGGTTCTTCCTGGAACCTGTATCTCCATTGGGAGAAAGAACTCTGTATGAATAATACAGCCCCGGAGTAAGCTTCCTTTTAACTGATATAGTAGGATGACTTGCAAAATGAACTACTTGCTGATGCACTGGAATGACAAGGCATATTAATGATTTTATATCAGCAATGCAAAATTCATTGTGTTAATTGATTACTAAAGGTAATGCTATTATTGCCATGATTAAATTATGACTGTGCATCATGTCTGGGTTTTCATAACAATATATTAAAAAGGTACCTGTACTTATGGTCTTACCAGTAGGTTTTCATGTTCATGTATTAGGTGACTTTAGTCAGTAAATTTACTGACTAAAAAGAACATTATTTTTTTTCCCATATGAATAAATGAACTTTTTGTGCCTTCTCTTGCATCTTGAACTTTTACATAGTGAAAAGTATTACAGGACCAGATGAAGACTCAGCAGGGATAAGTCTGGTTGTATCAGTGAGAATGCTTTTTATTAAAAAGGAAACTTTTAAGTCATGGCTCAAGACCATAAGCAGAGCTTTAAATGTCTCTGTTCCCTGATTTGTCTAGTCATTAGGGGTCCAGACCTAGCCTGGCCCACCTTCTGACTCTTTGCTGCTTTTGGCAGATCAGTTTTGAAGGCAGGTGGCATACCTTGCCCCTCACAGTAACTGAAAGCCATATGGTTAATCCCACATCTCCTGGGATGAGCTCTATTTTCCAACCATTATGTGAGATCTCTAAGAGCTAGCCATTATACAAATGGTGTACAACCTACTATCACAGTAGACTAAATTAGTTGTGCTGTTGACTGCGACAGATTTTTCAGGCTTACCACAGCATGGGCAGAGATTTGGTTTCCCACATGCTAAACCTGGTTAGCAGTAGCCCATTAGGGAAGAGAGAGGTTAATATATTTCTGGAAAAGGCACTCTGCACATGTATTAGTGACTTGAATGGAGCATCTGGGAAATCAGGGAAGCAGAGACAGGTATTCAGTAAAGAAAGACTAGTATGCTTTTGGGGACTTTGTATTTGGGTCTTGGAAATGGGTATTAAGCCATTACGTCAGAACTTAAACAAGACTGAATAAGCATTCTTGTGTGCAACATTAAGACTATTTATCTATGCCTGAGAGTTATTTGAGTATATATGAAAGGTAGCTGGGTAATAAGAATAATTTGAGAGCTCTTATAGAAGTACTAGCAGACATTGGATAACAACAGTTTTGCTGAATATAGATGTCACTACTACATACTGAAATTCTAAGGAGCTGTCTTTCACATGATCAAGATTCATGACAGCTGAAATGACAATGCATGTTCCTGCTAGTGGTGAGAGAGAATTCAAACAAAAGGAATATACCATCTTAACTATCAGAGCAATGTCAGGACTACTTGAAAGAAATTTTTGTGAGGAACCGAATCTTTGCACTTTAGATTCAGATAAAGGATTTGGACTCATATCTTTAGGTGAGTACTCTTGTTCAACAGGCTCCAAAGTAGGGTGTGTGTGCGCGTGTCAGGATGCTCAAAGCAATCCATTTGAGTATAGGAAAAAATAAAAACTTCAGAAGTGGGCCCCTGAGAACCTTATGCAGTTCAACAAGTTCAAGTGCAAGATGTTACACCTGAGTTGGGGCAGTCCCATGACCACATGATCACAGACTGGGAGATGAATTAATTGAGAGCAGCTCTGCTGATAAGGCCTTGGGGCTCATGGGTGAAAACCTGGGCATGAGCCAACATGAGCCATGTGTGCTTGTGACCCAGAAATCCAACAGTAAGTACTCTGGGCTGCATCAAAAGCAGTGTGGCTAGCAGGGTAAGAGAGAGGTTTCTGTTCCTCTACCCTGCTCTGGTGAGAACCCACCTGCAGTGCTGCATCCAGATCTGGGGCTCCACTGCAGGAAAGACATGGACCTGTTAGAGCAGGTCAATAGGAGGCCACAAAGATGATCCCAGGGCTGGAGCACCTCTTCTACTAAGACAGGCTGAGAGAGCTGGGCTCGTTCAGGCTGGAGAAGAGAAGACGTCAGGGACACCTCATTGTGGCCTTTGAGTACCTTAAGAGGGCCCATTAAAAAGAAGAAGAGGAGTCTTTATAATAGGCAGATGGTGACAGAACAAAAGGCAATGATTTTAAACTGAAAGATGGCAGGTCTAAGTTAGATTTTAGGAAGAAGTTCTTTATTCAGAGCATGGTGAAGCACTTCTGATGCTGCCCAGGGACTTTGTGGTTGCCCTATCCCTGGAAGTGTACACGGCCAGTTTGGATGGGGCCCTGAGCAACTGATCTAGTGGGTGGTATTCCTGCCCAAGGCAGAAGGGTTGAGGCTAGATCGTCTTTAATGTCCCTTCCAACCCCAATCATTGTATGATTCTATGATTTTTGTACCATTAATAAATAAAATAAATTTTAAAATAGTTGTTTATCTCATATGTTTTATGTATGTTTTAAAATACATGTAATATATTAGTACGGGAGTAAACATATAAATTTTATAAATAAATTAAAAAATACTGGATATGTGTTCAGATGTTTTTAGTTGATGGAGTGAACAATCAAACCAGTCTGGAGACCACCCCTCTAGTGTCTGTGTGACTGTTTTCATGTCTCTCTGGATTAATAAATAGTTGCAGATATAAGAAAAGTATCATGAGAAGGAGGCATTGAAAGATGTCCTGCAATTGTCAGAGCTTCTGTTGCCTGCATTGCTTTCTGTATTTCTAGTATGTTCGTATTAGAGATCAGAAACATTTCCCAGTAAGTGTCATTCATACTAATTCCACGAAAACCTTTCATAGTCTCTCCAAAACAATGGAAGTTTCACTGAAAAATTCTAACAAGCCTGAAGTTCCTTGCTTTATTTTATTTTAAAATATTTATTTACTTAGAAGTCATTACAATGAATTACATTACATAAAAATGCTGGGCACTGTGCTAGTGAATATAAATAGTGAGGGATACATTTATCATTCTTGTGTACATATGAGCTTACTCTTGTACTCTCAAAGCTTTGTCCAAGAATATGACTGGATGACTTCTGAAATTAATGACATAGCTTAAAGGATCATATACATACCTTTAGAGACTTTGTGTTCTCTAGTAGTAATGTCCAACAAGTACAAATTTTATGCATAGAGTGGTTGATGCTGTATTTTACACAATGTTAATAAATTCAGAACATAAAGATATAGCATTAAGTGTCAGCAGCTCTTCTTGTCTATGGCATGACAAATATATCTATCACTTTACAAGAGTGATGCAAATGCGAGAATCTTGTTTGGGACATGCAGTCTCATGTTTAGAAGAAATACTTCATTCTGATTTGTCTTTGATGTTACTTGTAGACCAGGGTTATGAAACAGACTTTTTCCAGTACAAGCATGTTGGCTTTGAATATGAGCATGAAAAATGTCAGCTTTTGAATGATCAGAGACTAATGCAATGGACATTATGTCATTTGAAGAGGAAGTCACTTTATACCAGCAGGAAAACTCCTTCTTTATTTACGGACAATATGGACATAGTGTTCAGGAGTGAATGTTTGAAATTAATTTCCTGACATCCGCCACTTGCTTCCTTCGATTTATACTGTGGAGTGGCCTTAGTACACATGAATTGGATTTTAGATTAAATAAAATCTGGAAGCTGAAGTCCACCTGCAAATGAACATTTGGGCAATGAGACTAGATTAAAGCAAGTAAAATACATAAAAAAGCCATGGATATTTGCTCTCTAACACTGACTGTTTCACTCTACCAACCCTCCATTTGTCTTAAAATCTTGCTTATTTGGACAAAATTTTTGTATCTTCCTTGGAAGGGGATTAGTTTCTAGTGCTGTTGTGCCAGAATAACTGTAATGGTACAGAATCTGTGAAATGGAGCAGCTTTCATTAAGGAAAAAAACCAATCAGCCTTAAATGTGATCTGGAGGCACTGCAGCTGTAAAAAGAAGCTTTTTATCACACATTACAGGTCAAGGAGCGAGCCACATAACGGGCCCTTCAGTAGAATCAGCAGCCAGAGAGGACTGCTATTCTACTTGCTCTTGCTCTAGTGAAGCAATGGTTGAAGACCTTTTCATAAGCTCAGGTCATATTTCTAGTAAATGCAGGTGAAGCCAGTGGACACTTCATGCTTAAATGAACATAGTCTGTTTCTCACTGCTTTGTGGCCTGGTAGTGGCAGTTTTAGCCATTTCTGAAAGTAACCTGATTTCTGATAAGATTGATCCTGCTGAAGTAGTCTAACAAATAAGATATTTATCAGAATGTTTTATAGGGTTCCAGTTAATTATATTTTCCCTGTATCATAGAGAACATTAGCTTTCTGAGTGGGTCATTTTGAAAATGCTCTTTGTGATAACACTAGGACAATATAGATTGCTTTCTGTGACTTCGGTTGCTTTGTGTGCTCCATTTAGAAAGGAAAAACTATATTTTATAGCCTCATATCTGGTTTGTAGCCTTTGGATAGGGGCAGGACCTGCACACAGGACATGCTACTACTAAATAGTATTCTGGGACCTCTTTCTTTAAGCAGACAAGTTTTAGAGTTGCTTATAGATTTAACACTTACTTAAAGCAACATAAGATCTGACAATACCATGCCTTTTCTCTTGCTATCATTAGGACCTTTGGAAGAAGAAATCACTATTAATTATATTACATAAAGTGTGTGCATTACATCTGAGGAGATGGGAGTAACAAAGTCCAATATGGGTTTTATCTTTCAAGTTTTTCTCTTGACTAATGTTTCACTGATCATTAAACTTTGTGTGTCACTTCCAGTGACGGAGAAAAACTATTAAGTGCCTATAAATTCTGATTAGTTTTTGTTTTCCCCTCCCACTGCCCTCCCCTTCCCCCCCCCCCCCCCCAAAAAAAAAAAAAAAAAAAAGGTGGATTTGATTATTGGAAGGAGAAAGAAGACCATTGAAAAGATATATTTTTTGTTCTTTATTATTACCTTTTATTGCTAGCATATTAAAGTGATTTCTTGGTGATGGGTAATGGCTGTCATCTCCAGGGCACATATGATCCCTACTCTGCTTTAATTTAAAGGCACAGAACCTCAGGCTGTGCACCAGTTGTGCACTTCAAAGTATAGGTGACTTTGCATGTAACCAGTGTGTTACTGAAATGTAATAACAAACCACACATGTAACCATATGAATGCACCTTGAATAAGGAAAAAAACCAGTCTGCAGAATCTGCACTCTTACCATTGTTAGATGTCGCAGCGCCAAGTAAGATGTGATGGCATTCATTCTGTCACTGTCTCTCTCACTGGTTTTACAGAGCACCAGAAAAGATTCAGGACCACAAGTGTTTTGGTTTCCAATGCTCTTAATTATTTTTAAATAGTAAAATTTCTATTTATTTTTAAAAATAGTAATAAAATACACCTCCACCAAACACCAGTGATTGATGGAAACTGTTTCTGAACCTGAGTATTTTTGGTCACAATCAGTTTTCTATAAAGAAATACATAAGATAAAACAAATGAAACCATATTTCTTTCAGACTTGCTTTATAAAACTACTTGGGCCAAACTATTGGACTTCCAATAATGGTCAAGGTAGTTTTATGTCACTATTATAGTCAGTGATAGAGGCAGGGGCTCTGTCTTACAAGTCAAAGTATTATTTCTGCCCTCAGGATCCTACCTGGAACAGGTGATCAAGTATATCAGGAGCTAATAGTCTGCTCTAACCAGAGCAGATCTAATTCTCTTTTTCCCTTCAACTAAGGGAGAAGGAGAGAGAACAACTGAAGACAGTGTTTATGTTCTTCTGCACATTCAGTCAAGTGCTTGGGGTTTCAGTGTCTGAGCTGTGCATCTCTGAATAGGTATTAATAGCAAAAATGATACCATGGTAAGCTCCAGAAAATCTGAAAAAATTTGTACTTTAGATCTTTTCTCTCACCCTGTCTTATATCAAAAGAATGCCTATTTTAGCTGCCACTTTTAACTTCAACTTTAAAAATTCTGGAGTGAAATATAAAGTTATCCTTGATACAAAACTCATATTAGCTTCTATTTGAAACTTCCTGCATCTTCTTTTTTCAGGTCTAATTTTTCCCCATAGTATAAATAGAGCTGTTAATAAAGCTTCACACCTCTGTCACTGAAAAGGTGTAGTACTTTTTCATTATAAGCCTACCTTCCATGTTTTATCCTAAGAAACCCTTAGAAAGTGCTCTTGCTGCTTTAAAATTTGCATGCAAGGTTGATGGCCAAGGGTTAGAATTTGACCAATTTTGATAACATTTAAGTCAGTCTTCTAATTCAGTTTTTAATAAAAGGTGATAGTGAAAGGTGACATAATGATGGATGCCTGCACTATGGTGTGTCAGGGCTTCTCAGCTGCCTGTCTTTCTGCCAGCAATTGGACATGCTGTGATCATAAGTGCCAAGCAGCTACAACAAAATGACATTTCTATTTCCTAGTGCTGCCAAAACTGAAGTTTGGATGCTTATAAAACACAGATGATCAGTCTTCCTTAATACCTGATTTATTTCAGAATTAGCTTCTGATATATTTTAAGATATTTGACAATGAAGGAAAATAAAGCCCCATAAACTTATAGAAATGAAAAAACAATTCTACTTTCCTACTGTAGGCTTTAGAAAGAAAACATGGTATTGTTTTACAGCAGAAGGTGCTGATATCTTATGATCCCAGAATAAAAGGCACTCAGTCTGTCCACTGTTATTTAAAACCCCAGGTTTTTTCCCTGTATTAACACTATAAAGAAAAGAGGATGGTGTAGATAATTTTATGTACCTTCAGATGCTGGGAAACCCTAGATGCACTGCATGAAACAGGTCTCCAACCAGGCCACAATATACCGTGTGGCTCCTCCTCATGGGAAGTACATCCCTTTTTGATCATCTGAGATCTTACACATTGTTCTCAAAAGAAAACAATCGTATGAGTTTCTACTGTCAGAAAAAAAGGGTGTTCACACGAGATCATCTTGCTGCACTTTGTAAAGGCAAGGTCACAGAGGTGATGTAAATGCTGTGCTGTGTGGGAGCTGCACGCAGGCTCTGCTGTGACAGTGAGGTCACCCTGCAGCCACGGGCTATGTGCAGCTCAGCAGCCTGAAGGCCAAGCTCTACAGGCATGAGAGCAGAGCACAGACCTGCACCCACTCAGGTTAAATGTTGTTTGGATCAATAATTCTGTGAGTTACAATGCTCCTCAAGGCAAGATCACCTCAGGGATGCACTTGTAACCTCAAACAACAAGGGCTCCAAAAGTCTGGTTGGTCACTCTGTGCTGGTTTTTGTAACTAGGACATAGAATCATAGATTCATAGAATGGTTGGGTTGGAAGGAACCTTACAAATAATCTAGTCCCCAGCACAGTGAATTCCTGTTTGGAAGTGTTATGCTCTCTTGCCTTTTACATGTCTTCCCATGCTGCTGAATCACAGCAGCACACAGAATTGAAAGCTTTTAGGAATTTGTCTATTATGTACTGCTGGAGAACCAGCTTTTCTTCAGCAGCTCAATTACCGCTTTTATTGCTCCAGCAATTTAATATTGCTCCTAGTATGTGAGTGAAGTGATCTTAAAACCTGTATTTGGGATCACATCCTCATTTGGGCAGAATTAGGACTATATGTTGGTCTGCAATGCTAAATAGAGCTGGGAACAGAACACAGGAATATGAAATGCCTGACAGTTGGGGCAAGAGGAGGTAAAAAAACAAACTTACATGGGACTGAAGAGCAAAGGAATGAGAGACTGTTGGTAATGTTATTAATGAACTCCTGGTTAGGAAATAATGATAGGCAAAAAAATTTCTTCAGTGGGTGGAGTAGTTCAAAGATACTAAAGTTAAACTCATTCACTATAAAATGCTTTGGAATTTGTAACTTCTCTCAGGCACCAAGGAAAAAGTGACAAGAGATCTCTATGTTACATATATCATTGTGGGGTTTGATTTCCAGTAACTGACAGTGGGATGCTCCAATACAGAGGAAGATACTTACATTCAGCTATGGCCAATGCCAGTCTTTAAGCTCTAGTTTAATTTGATCGTCTCTGATGCATGATTTTGGGTAATAAATCCCAAAGTATTATTTCTAAAATTTATTCTCTCTTAACAACATTTAAAATTTGAAACTCTTTCCTTATATTTTATTTGTTCATGAATCTCTAAAGATCATGGGGTTACATCTGTATGAACTGTGAGTAGAAAAGATAAAATATGACTTCTAATGAAGTCAATGAAGAATTTTCCAGTGAGAGCACTTCACACTTAAAGTCTGTAAAGTCCTCTTCAGTATAAAAGTGTTTAATACCTGTTCAGTTATCCTGAGACATTTGTCACACTTGGCAATGGTACTTGAATTTCACTCATGTTCTCTAACAATTCATTTATGTGAGGTGAAATGTAACATAGAGGGTTTGATTTATGCTGTTGACAGAGAGCTTACACTTGAAATTATTCCTTGGATTAAGAATGCAGTATCTGTAAGGCTTGAGATGTATGCAGTTATAGTTATTGTCAGGAAAATTATCTTTAAACAACAACAACAATTAAAACATTTTTTAAATTTGAGTGTTAGAGAAGGAAGAAATAAAGATGAAAATCGTAATTTATTTGTAGCTCTCTGCTCTTGCATCACTGAGTCTCAGTGCCATGACAGAAATAGGAAATACTGGGAATTTCAGGCTGGGGAGAATGGAAACCTGCTTTGAAACACATTAAGACTCAAAGGCTTGGAAATGGTGGTGTCTCATCTGGAAATCTGGTCTGATCAAAAACTGATCGAAGAACCTTAGATTAAGACAGGGCAACAGCCTATTTTGTTACGGAGGAAGAAGAACACGTAGATGTATCATATTTCCAGGTATATATACTGCTGCATAGAAAGTATGAAGGGTATGCTCCTTTTCTATTTCTGCTAAGCTCTCAAAATAGCAGCCATATTGACTTATATAATGCACAAATCTTCTGCTGGGCAGGTGGTTTTGCTAAATGTATCCAGAAATGAAGCACAAAAATGGTGCAGCTGCAACTCAGATTTCTTTTAAAATATGAGTAAATAGTGATGGGATTAGTTAAAAATATTTAGTTAGTTCTAACCACTATTCTTTCCATTGAAGCTTACAAATACAAAACATGAATAGGAAGATAATAATATTGCTAACGTGGAGAAGTTTTGCTTTGTACATTAAACTAGGAGGAATGTCATTTGTGCTCAATGAATTCAGCTTCAGTTACTGTTAAACAAGCAGAAAATGTGTAGATTAGTTATAATATCCCAGTTATATCAGTTAATTGATAAACATCTGGAAAAAAGAGGTACTGTTTTTCAGACAAATTGCATAGTTGCTTGATATCATTGTGCTGAATTCCAATGTGACTGAACTAATGGCATAAATATATGGAAAGCATATGAAACAACAGTGTGACAGCTTCAACATGTGGCTCATATTCTGCTTCAGTATGAAGCAAATGGCGCTTTTATAACATTTTTTAAGGCTTGACTGATCAAGGGTAAGGCATTCTCAGGAATATACCAGTGGAGCATCTTGTAAATATGAATATTCAGAGTTCATCCCAAGGAAGCCTGGTTACAGATGCATAGCTTCCCTTTGACTGGAAAGGATTTTCATTGTAGTGTGTACACAGGACAAAGCACAAGCTCTCAATAAAATAAAACAGAGCTTTGTGTTTCAGTACATTGAGAGAAGTTAATTTTGCCAGTCCTCTGTCTCCAGGACCTTTGGGCTGTACCAGCATTCTATCTTCCTTTGGGAACCTGTGCACTACCTGTGTGACAAGAGCCTTGATGCTGAAATAAATCCATGGTGAAGATCACAGGTATGACATGTAAGCACTAAGTGACCTATTCCTGAGAAAGTCACTTGTCTTCAATACCTTTGTTCCAGTACCCCACATGACGATATGTTGTATGATAAAGGTGCTAACACGATGATGCCATGGTCTCTCCTGGGTAAGCCATATTAAATTAAGTCAGTTGGAATCTCATAGGAATAACGTATTTGCCAGGCTTGGAGAGTACATTTCTTCAAATAATTGATGGTGATTTTTTCCCCAATTTATCTCTTAGAAACAGAGATACTGATGTTGATACTCTTGGACTTAATTTTTTTACTGTATATAATTTACTGGTGTATAATTTAAACCCTACTTTTGCCTCAGATCCAGTCAAGGTTAATTTGTATTTGTAAATTTTAATGCAACAAAGAAAGTGTATCTGTCCATCTGTGAAATGGCCATTATGTATTTTCTTCTTAACTCTAGCAACAGAAACACTTAGCTTTCTGGATAGTCTTACTCCAAATGGAATGTCTTTGTGATAATATTGTGCATCACAGCTGTAGGTTACCTAAATAGGCAATCTATCCACTACTATTATTTTGCATTGTTCAATACAGCTATTATGTTTCATAAAAAATAGGAAAACATGGATATTATAAGTAACAAGAAAACCAGCAGGTTGATAATTGCTCTATGCTCACTAATGTGAATTACTAAATGGCTCATCTATAATTGTAATTAACACCCCCTGCTTCAGCTTTGCAATTAACTGATGTTGCTGCAAATTTTTGTTATATATTTAATCGTTATGTTGTTTCTCTGGCCTGCTTCTGTATTAAATTTATCATTAAACTTACAAGCTATACATTGAGCTGCCATGGCATCTACTCATTAGTAACATGAGGCCCTTGTACAAAGGCTGACTGCATCTCCAGGGAGTTCACAGTCAACACACTCCATTCTGCTTTAGTAAATGTACCTGCTGCGTATCCTTTCACATTTGCTGTATCTGTTTTAACTTAATTTGAATTCAGGCTGTGTTTGAGTTTTCTACGCTTATTGTCGCTTCATGAACTTTTCTTCTAGATGCCATGGTTTTGGAAAGTCACAGAGTGGGTAAGAAATTCTGGGGCAAAACCACTTTCCACCAGAAAGGTTTTGAGGGGAGAAATCCCAACAGGCCTGTCTAGGCAGAGCAAGGTGCATCCTGTCACCATGCCAGCCTGGCTGTTTCCCAGCTGCCAGGCTCAGGGGCTGCCCAACTCCATGGCAACCCCCAGAGTGGGTGGGCGGCCGGCGAGTGTCTCTCTCTGCTTCCCGCTCCTTAGCCCGGGGCTCCGGGAGCTCAGCGCTGCCCTGTTCCCACAGCCTGCCGGCTGCCTGCGTCCCCTGCTCCTGGGGAGCTGCCAGGTGCCCAGCCTTGGCAGTCGGGCAGCTCTTCTGCCTCGGCAGGCAGGCAGGTGCCTTGGCTCCAGGGCTACCCAGCTCTCCTGCTCCTGTGCCCTGCAGCCTTTCCTGCCAGATGGACAGACAGAAGGCAGGCTCCATGCGGCGCCGCCTCCCTGGGCAATCTGGGAACCTGGGATCTTGGGGAGAATATCTGGGTTTTAAAAGAATGTGTACATGGGCAAATTAACATGTGGAGAGTGGGAAGGTGAATTTTCAGGCTGTTGCTGGAGGTGTTGGCTCTCTGGTGTGCAGGCAGTGTCTCTGGTGTGCAGGCAGTGTCTCTATAGTGTGCAGGCAGTGTCTCTCTGGTGTGCAGGCAGTGTCTCTGTAGTATGCAGGCAGTGTCTCTCTGGTGTGCAGGCAGTGTCTCTATAGTGTGCAGGCAGTGTCTCTATAGGGTGCAGGCAGTGTCTCTATAGGGTGCAGGCAGTGTCTCTGTAGTGTGAAGGCAGTGTTTCTCTGGTGTGCAGGCAGTGTCTCTATAGTATGCAGGCAGTGTCTCTGTAGGGTGCAGGCAGTGTCTCTATAGTGTGCAGGCAGTGTCTCTATAGGGTGCAGGCAGTGTCTCTATAGTATGCAGGCAGTGTCTCTCTGGTGTGCAGGCAGTGTCTCTATAGTATGCAGGCAGTGTCTCTATAGTATGCAGGCAGTGTTTCTCTGGTGTGCAGGCAGTGTCTCTATAGTGTGCAGGCAGTGTCTCTATAGTATGCAGGCAGTGTTTCTCTGGTGTGCTGTTAGTGTCTCTCTGTTGTGCAGGCAGTGTCTCTCTTAGTGAATTCTCTGATTCCACTCTGGGGATTCCCACAAAGGCAAAGCAGTGCCCAGAGTGCACCACCATAGCCTTGCTCACTATAGCTTTTCTCTCACTTCCAGTGCAGAGAAGCCCTATAGCATTTCTTCTGCTTCACACTGTGGACAAAATTACCCATACTTAAAATTGTGTGTAATCTAGGGGAATTTTTGTCTGCTGTCAGAAAAACCCGAGCTCCATCTTTTGCTCAAAAAAATGGCTCAAAATTCTGTTTCCATAAAGCAAACAAAAGTATGAAAGACTCTTCCTTGGGCTCAATATCATGAAAAATGCCTTCTGGGCATCTTTCCTGTATGGTTTGATTGTTCTGAATGGAGGAAATAAAGGAGCATAGACGGATTTCAAGCCAGTTCTTTTCAGCTCAGAGATAAGAGTTTTTGACACTAGGTGGTACTACAGACAAAGGCCAGTATTTGCAAACTTTGACAGTAAGGAATTGGCAGCTCTAAACCTGGCATCTAATTTGATGGCCTGATTATTGACTTCCACATCTTATATTAATCTGGAGATAAATATATTTTATTGGATCTTATTTTGGAGTGTTGTGCTTTTAGCTCCCTGCAAAATTTGTTATCAATCAGGTAATCTTTCAAAAACTTGTGAAATTATTTGATATAGTTTTATGATAAATCTAATACTGGATATCACTTGCCAATGCAAAAAAGTATGTATAATATTTTGAGCCTTCTGTGTTCAATTCTGAAAATATATTTCTCAAAAGCAACCCTGGGAATATATTGCTATTTCAACTGCCTCCTCAACACTTTTCCCTGCATAATATGTATTATGGCTTTATTTAGAGCATGGGGATCCATGTGTCAAGGGCCTTTCTGAAGATACTTTCCTTACATCTAACATTAACTTCCACTCTCAGGTGAATGAGCCTGTTATTTCCTTGAATTTTTACTTCTGTTTCTGAATTTCTGCCTTTTTTCCCCCCTTTCTATTTCTCTGCATCTACATCTGCCTCAGTCACTGCTAGATCAAGACTCTTTACTCCTTCTTGTAGGTGCTGGTGTTTGTTTAGAAATTCATAGTCTTTCATTTGTTACCCAGGACTCTGGACTCCATTAAATGTGATTTTTGCTAACAGGCAAAAGAGGATTGAAACTTCTTTGGATGGTGAAATACAGTTGATGCCAGAAGCAAGGAACTCTAGCCTAAAAAAAAAAAAAATCTATAACTAGTTTTTAAACTTTATTTTATATCTTTTTTTTTCTGTAGTATCCTGGCTTTTAACAAGCTGGTTTTTCACTGTGTTTATTACTGCAGAAGTTAAAATCAATGTGTGTTAGCTGTCTTTTCACAGGCATTTCAATGAACTGCCTGCTGGTCCTATGTGATTCAAATCACCCTTAAAAATACTTTATGTATAAGACAACGCAAAAGTGGTTACAACAATACAACATGGCTGGGTTTTTTTAAAAATTATATAAGCTGCTCTAAAATTACACTATTACATGTACAGAATCTGTCATCTACAGTGGCTGTGATGGTGAAAAGATTGATTTTTAAATAAATAAAAGTATTTAAAAGTAACTGAAGCACACTTTAGTGCACTGTTGGTAAATAAATACAAACAAGAGAACTGTGTTGTTCAAATAATTTCAAAAAATAGGAAAAACCAGTAAGAATTATGCTTTTCAGATTTAGCTTTGCTTATTTTTATATACATAAACATATACACTCATTTAAGAGTTACCTTATACTGAGTTAATCTGGAAATGAATGCAGTTGGATTATTTTTAATTGTCTTTGTATTATATAAATATTTTCAACTGTACATACAAGAAAAGCCTAAATAGAAGTGGACATGAAATACTAAATACTGCAATGAATTACTAAAAATATTATTTCAGTGCAGAATTATGTGCTGCACCATGAATTGTTTAGACTAGAGAATGGAAATCCTCAATAGTATATGTAAATTAGAAAATATTTAGTCCTGCTTTTAAAAGTGAAAAGGGAAATGGGCCTAGCTGAGGTTATACTTTATACAATTTGACTCAAGGTTTGAATTCTTTCCTGCCCAGTTTCTAAGCACAAAAGGCTGGAAGATGAGATATAGCTTGAGCAGGTGAGGTTTGTATGGCGAATCCCAAGCATATGACTGGTCTTAGGCTGAAATTACTAATGATAAGACTAACCCATTAAGGTTCATTTGACTCATCATCTTCAGAATAAACCTAAGCTCACAAATTCTTAGCAATAAATTGTAACTTTACAACTTTTCCAGGTTGCTATGCACTGTGTGAAGAGAAGCTCATGTGGCAGCGGATGGGAGCGTTGTCCAAAATCAAATGCAATGTCCCTGAAGGGAAGAACAGAGCAGCGACAGCTGCCACAACCCTTCACAGGCAGCACCATGGTCCATGAGCTGACAAGGTAGGGCAGGTGGAACCAGAACTGCACTCCTTGCTCGGGATGTCCAAGCTTTTCTGCTGGTTTTGAGTCCTCTGGGTTTTATTTGCTGAGAGCATAAACTATGTTCATTTTTGCCCAGACACTAGGATCTGGGGAACAGAAATGAACCACACATAACCATGCAGAAAACCCTTGATTGCTGAGGTAATCTCAATTGTACCTTGATTAGGTTTACTGCATAAATGTTAAATGTCTGCTTTTATATGTATTCAAAATTCTCTTTTCCTTTTATTTAAAATGAGATTAAATGTCTCATAAAACACATGTATTAATAAAAAGTAGTATCTGGAGAAAGACTCAAGAGAGATATTAAAACAATTTACCTAACCAGCAGATTATAAATCAAGTCAATATTGCAGGACAGTAGTCTAATTGCATTTTAATTGCATGACAAAATGCCTATCCCAAATTAATAAAAAATTATAGTACTAAATTCTGCTTTTATGTAGAGAAAACACACTGCAAACCCATAACATCAGCTGTCTTTTCTTTGAGCTTCCTGTTCTTGAACAGGTTCTGCACAAGAACGTGGCTGAGGAGGGCTCTGCCAGGGCAAGGCCACTGCTATTGATGCTGCAGTGTGGGGCACACCGGTTAATTAGAGACAATCCAACTAACACACAAATTGTTCCTCTAAGACTTGGCACAGGTATGACATGGATTATTATGATTTCCTAACAAAAGAATTGGTAAAATAGTCTGAGTAATAATGACCTTGCTGTAGGCAGTACTGCTGGAGTCACCAATACCTGGAGGGTGATCATTCCTTTTCCCCTGTTTGAGAGATGTGGGGAAGAACTTACACTACTGAGAGTGTGGAGGAAGCAGGTGGAGGAGGTTGGTCTTAAGCAAATTTCTGAACAAGATTGGTCCACCTGCCAAATAGATAGTTAGAGACTGTATTTTGGAGAGACTTTGAACTTCTCCATATCTTGGCTACTGTGCTGATGTGACCTCTTCTTTTTCTCCACTGATGACTTTGCAAAGTGCTTAAGAAATCATGGAAGATGAGGGACTCAGATCTGTGATCGTCACTGAAGACCTTATCAGGCGCTTCAAATGGCAGAAGAATATTTTTGGTTAATTTTTGTCTTCTGCCAAATGGTAGGCAAATTTCATATGCTTATTCCCTTCTGGGCAATGCGCTGTGTCTGCTGATACCCAGTTCTGGTATTACCTAGGAAGAAATGCTGTAGGGATGCATTTTTTCAAAGTAATGCTGAAATTTTAAAAGTAGCATACTATTTACATGTGAAATAACTGGAATGCATCTGTATTGCTTTTATAAGGAGCACAAACACACCTGGATTGATAAATAAAATTTCCATTGTTATCTTCCAATGTTAATTTTATTTCCTTTACTCCATTCTATTTTCCTTGAACACTGCAAAATTGAGATATCTCTGCTACAAATGGCACACATTAAAAATTAATTGTCTGGGCTTATTACTAAAGGCCTTTTCCCCTCTTAATGTATTGTTTCCTTGGCAGTTATAAATATGTTGCAGAAGACAGCAGACATGCAAATCCATCAGTATATCCTTCAGTTACTCTGAACATTTACACTGGAGTCAGGCATCACGGCACTGCACTTTGCAAAGTGAAAACTCTTGAGTTTCAAATGCATTTGGGGAGCTGACTACATTGATTTCAAGTACTGAAATATTTTAGAGACACTGAGTTTTAGGAAACTAACTTTCATTGACTTTTCAATGAGGATCTTCAGAGTTAAATCTTGCAAAATGCTGAGTATTCCTAAAATTCAGTGAGTAGCCACAGCTTTCCCTAAAAAACAATTGGGTTCAAGGCTGTCCAACACTTTAGAAAACTGCTCAGCACTTTTCCAGGTCAAGCTTTTAAAAATGTTTCTGTCAGGTTGCTATAATCAGTTTGAAAATTCATGACCACTTTTGGAAATGCTTGCAGGTCCTGAGTATGCAGCTTCAGTATGAGATATTAAAAGTGGTTCACTAACAGGAAGATTTTATAATAGAAAACCAGATGTGATTACTTTATTATGAGGCTTTCCTAACAGCTCAGAGAAAGCTCTGTTGTTCTCTAACCATTTATTAATATTTAAAAAGTGATCATTCTTTTAAAGTCTCCTTTAAAGAACTAATGTCTTCTACATAAATAGTGCTTTGACTGCTACAGGGTATTGACTTCACATACCATAATACAGCATTATGTCACATTTTGGTGTGATAAAGATCATTATGAAATCTTTTGCATCTACATGTAAAAACCCCAGTTATGGCTTCTTCTGGAGCTGTTACCACTGGCCAGCTCTGCTCTTCATAGAACCATAAAACTGTGTTATTTGTGGGTCCAAACCTCAGACTGAAACGTGACAGCGGCTGGAAGAAGGAGGGCTCACACTTGAGAAGGAAAGAGCTTTATTCTGGGCTCCTGCCCACCTGTCCAGACAGCTCCTGGGCTCCTGGCTTCCCCTTTTTCCTGGGGGTGTCCCCCAGGAGGGGAGAACTCAGGGCCAATAGCAGGGGCAGGGGTTGTGACCTATAACAGGAGGGCCATCTATGGGAAAAGAGGGGAGTGGGAGAACCTGATGCCTGGCTGAGCCACTTGGCCTTCATCAGAAAGCTCAGGCCTTAGGGTGTGGCAGTGGGTGTATTATCAGGGGAGGATTACAATGAACTGAGAGTGGGGGGTGTAGGGATAAACTATTACAGAAATTTAATAACAAAACATACAGAACTTTAGGGAGTCCAAAATGCACCGCAACACCCAGTGACTCAAATTAAAAATTTGTTTAATCCTACAGGGAATATTTTCTCTTTTGGCAGGCAAATGATCTCATTTGAAAACAGAAAGAACTCAGTCGGTGGGTTCTGAAGGGCCTGACTTTTAGCCTGCTCTCTGAAGTGGACGCAAGAGTTGTGTGAATATAAGCATATAAATGCTTCCTTGTCAGTCTTGAGTGTTGCACCAGGCAGCTCCTAAGACTGAATGAAATGCCAAAGATGATGTCCACGAAAAGTAATTTGGGAAACTGTTAATTCAAATGCAAGCTGCATTGACAATTTCTTTAGAATTTTGCAATTTCATGATTGTGCATCCTCCACAAGGTTTTCAGAACCGCACCTTGCATTTCTCTTTATTTTAGACAATTCAGCTTCTCTCAAAACATGCCAGCAGCATCAGACTGCATTAAACAATCATAGCAGAGAAGTTTAAAGTTTGCTTAAGCAATGAAAAATTTTAAAAGTAAAATTAAGATGGTTTTATTACCAAATATTAAAAAATATATTTTTAAGTCATAGTCTGTCCTGGTTGAGGGCAAATTTGGGAGGAAACCTCTGAATGGGGCTCCTCAGGAGGGCAAACCCAAATGGCCCCTCCCCCCCCAGCTGGTCTGGGAAAAGAACTTCCTTGGAGAAAAGTGGAAAAAACTATTTATTTAACAAACAAACTGCCCACAAGCATAAGAAATGAATACTATGAAACAATAAAACCTCTCACTGCTCTGGAGAGAGATGGCAGAACTGAGAGAAGTCCTTGCCGTGAGTTGGCTCAGCTCTCTCAGCTCTATCAGTCCCACTCCCTTCGGTGCTGGAAAATGCCGAGGTCCAGCCCCAGGTGGGCCACAGGTGCAGCTCCTGGTGCTCCTCTGGGTTTTTCAGTCCAGAGCAGGTTTAAACAGTCCCAAGAAAAAAAAGGAGAAAAACAGTCTAGGAAGCTTTTTTTGCCCCAGCTAGCTAGACTAACTTAAAGGAAAAAAAAACTCTGGCCGCTGTCCGTGCGTTCGATGAACACACAGTCCAAGGACAAAGAAGAAGTGCAGAGGAGTGAATTGTTTTTCAAAACAAACTGCGCGCTTCTTCTTTCTCTGCTTGCTTTCAGAACCAGTCTTAAAGGTACAGAACACACAGAACAGATGATTGGGGATACATGCATCATAGTCACCCTAGGACATGGTCTAAAGACATTTTTTAAACATTGAAAATTCAGCCCATTGTAGATTTCCAAATTGCTCTATCATTCTTGTCAGCTCACCTTTATTGATTAAGAAGACATTTCAAGGTGGCTTTATCCCAAAATATTGCCTTCATGTGGATTTACACAGAGGAAACCAGTGTAACTAGAATGGAAACTGCTTTTTTGATGCAAATACACCATTAAACCAAACTCTGAAGCATTTTGTTGAGTTTTCAAAAATCTTAAGGAATACAAAATGTATTCCCAGCTTCTGTTTCCAGTTTCAGCCTAGAGCTTTGGTTTACTGTTGGCTTTCATAGACAAAAATGATAATCAATGTAATTAATTTCAGTTCTTCTTTCTGGTTTCCAGTGACTACAATGTTTAAATTGCAAATCCTAGCAATTTTTAATGTTTTTGATTATACCTTGAAAAACTGCAATGTACTTTAATTCCTTCTGGATTAGTTCATGATTGATTTTTGTATGGTAATCAGTCTGAATTCTTGGAATAAGAATTAAAGAAATTTTAACAGGCAGACTTAGCTTTTGGCCATGAATAACTGGAGTAAGTTCAGGTAATTTCTGGAACTCTAGAGATTATTCTAAATATTATAGTTAAGGCAAGTTTGTTTCAGTAATGAACAGTAATTGCATGGTAATGGAATAGTAATATATATAGAGAGGTCAAATATATTTCAGACGATCTTACAAATATCACTTTAAAATGGTATTACTCTGTGAGGTACTACCTTAGTATCAGGTGCCTTTTAATAACAGTCTAGTTCAGCTTTTCTATCCCTACTGGGAATCAAACAAGTCCTTTTCTTGTGAATTAGTGTTAATAAGTCTTCAATAGGCTTAGCTATGGGATAATGAATGACTTGTTCTTGCCAGAAGAGTTCAAGTGGGCTTCTTGCAACATGCTGAGCTATTATTCCCTTGTAGGGTCATGCATCTTGTCAGCCACTTCACAGCAGTGGCTGCAAGACACATTTGTGCATTGTATAATCAGAATAACCAAAACTTTTAGAACTTGCTTGTAAGGATTTCAGTCTTCTGCAGGGGAATAACTGAAAGACACATCACAATGTACTTACAGTGATAAACATACGTGTAAATTGGCTTCTAAGTTATCCAAGTTCACCTTCCTTTTCTGCAAAATGCAGTGATTTATGACATAATCATGCAAGTAACTTTCTTGTATTTATAGTCACTTTATGAGTGTTTACACATATGGAGTACGTACATCACTGTGCTAATTCCTACCCAACAGGTGGAACAGGTGAGAAAACCCTTCTGCTATTGCAATAACATTAATTTTATTCTGGTGTGATTTTCATGGACCAGGAAGGAGCTGTAAGAGGAGACAGTAAAACAGGTCACATTTAGTCCTTTTATGTTAGGGTGTCCTTGGGTGGAGAGTATGCATGGTCATCTAGTTCCTCCTTCTCTCCTTCCATTCAGTTGTTTACTGCATTTGATACTTGTAGGAAGCACTGGTATCATGTTAATATCAAGGCCTCTCTGTGAGATGTTATATGCACAAAATAAAACATGGTCGCTGTCTGTAGACTGCGTTAACAAGTACGCCTTCAATGGGAGTTTTTGGAAGGGTGGTAGTGGTATACCCTGGAGACTGATTCACTTGACACCACTTGTATTTCTTTCCACAATGTATTCCTTCTCTATTCATTGAACCCTTCCTTCAAGAAAATCTCTTATTGACACCTGACATATACCCCCTTAGAGAGTTTGTACAAGTTCTGTCCTATCCCTCTACTTTGCTGGGCTGCTATTCCCTTTTCTAAGACTGTTTTTGTCTTTTGGGCTTTTCCTTCTCTGATGTTACTCCTAATTGCTACTTTTCTTCTGACTCTTCTCATCCTCTCCATCTCTCTTTGGCCAACAACCGTTTCTACACAGCCCTTGTATTTCTTTTCTGTTAGCTATCCCTTAGATTTTAGCTGTTTGTGGTCTCATTCTTTGGACCTAGCTGGGATTTCTTTTAGGGAATGAGATAATTTCATACAAGCCTGTGCTTTAATTCTTTACAGATACTATTTTAACGACATGTGAAGCAAGAGTGTTTTTATAAAGATCAGGTACAAACATGCACAGAAGTAGCTTTAAGTTTTAGATCTCTTTTATTATCCATTTCTGGCAATATTTTACTTTTCTACATTTTAGGAAAAGCTTTTCTGTCCCCATCTTCTCTCCTTTCTTATGCTGAATTTCTTTGAGACCCAAGAAAAAGAAAGGAAGAAGACTGCATATTTGACAGTGTAAATCTGTTTATGACCCACCTAAGCCAAAGTTTATCACATATCAATAATATGTTATCCCCAAAGACTTTCTTGGGGACTCACTGATTCTCTCTATTTGTTCTCTTACACATCTTTTGAGCTGAACAGAAGGCTACACTTGGTGCGGTGAATTCTTCTTGATCAGTTGTTGGCAAGCAGTAGGTTCCATGCACACAGGCTGCACTTACACCTGTTTAGGACAATGGGCTGCATTTACACCCATTTAGGTCTATGACTGAAAATATTTAAATAGCTGTTCAGATTGCTCACTGTCTTAGGTACGGTGAGAAATACAAAAACGGTGTCCATTTACTGAACTGCTCTGTAACAAAGCTCACAGAATGAGTCTGCCAGCTGACGAGCAATTTAACTGGGAGTCTGCTGCCAGCTACATCAAATACATGCTTTTCTTTTAAACTGCTGAGATCAATAATTGTACATCTGATGGCAGAATGAAATCAGTGTCCTGAGCTGAGCCTGTACTGTTCATTTTATCTCACTGAACCTCATCTCTGACTCATCAGCAGAGCTTGACTTCCCTTGTTGGATTTCTAGTTTGGCAATTTTTTAGCATATGTATTGTAATCAGTAGCCACAAAAGGTTAGGGTGACCTATCAAACACAATTTATTTAAACAAAGGTTTGAATGAAAGTCTTAGATGGAAAAACTGTCTTGTGTTAAAATGGTTGTCTACACAAATTTTTCAGTGTAAACCATTTACAAACCAGCATGTGATCACTAACTGCTCACCTCTCAGGGCAGAATATCTGAAATAACCCCTTTTGAGAGGTACACTTGAGACTATCAGTTGCCTCATGTATCACAGTCTTACATTTCCTTTACACCTGGAGATACTGTGCAATTGTTGATGTATTTTATTTTGGTAATATCATTGTGATTATGCTTCTGTAAAACATAACACATGGTGAAACAGAATAAATGCATCCTTCATTCCTGTTATGAATCTTCCCTCTCTCTCTCTTCAAGTGCTATCAGTCTAAACCAGACATCTCTTAGCTCTCTCTCTGCTCTTTTCCTCTGTGTTCATCATGCAGTGCTATAGTAACTAATGGACAGGCCATTTAGATTAGATAGTAGAAAGGAAGTCACTTGAATCGTATGGTATCATAATACCCACTTATATGCTCAGTAGATATAAAAGTGATTGAAAGCACAGAGGCACAGGCAATTACTGGGTATCCTTTATACTCAGTGAAAAGAAAGGCTGCTTCTAGTATGTCATTTGACCTAGATATAGACACATGAAATAATTAATAAGCAATATCTTCTGAAGTGTTTACTTGTTTACTTCTTCCTGTTGCCTATAAAAAGACCTTAATAAAACAGTCCAGACCTAAATAATACTTAGCTAATGCTAATATTGATACTAATAAATATGTTTCAAAATGGAATTCTGTTGCCTGACTTAGGTGTTGAATGTCTTCTCGAGTTCAAGAAATCCCCGTTCCCATCTTTCTTGCAAAGAAAGATACACATTCCTAAATAGGCTCTGTGTCATTCCTTCTAATTTCATGTAGGTGGCTTAGATATCCAGGAACATCTCAAATAGATGTATACACCAATGTATAGACACCTGGATTACTTTTCAGACAAAAATGAATTTGGGATGAATTATACCCACAATATCAAAATTATCTTTGGAGGTTAAACTGGTTGCTTCAGAAAGATTTTTTAGATCAGTGGAATTTGTCTCTGAGATTTAACTAATGGGCCACCATTATTACATAGTGAATGAAGCTGTTTAGAGGCTGATTTTTTTCACACTGAAAAATATCAATGTCTAATACCATTGAAGTTTAACTACAGTAATAGAGGCTAGAATTAAGGCAGAATCAGATCCCAGAGAATATTCCCAAATTCAGTGATAAAATGCAAATTCTTTCAATGATAAAATGCAAATTTCTTTCTTTGAGGTTACAGAAGTTTATGACTTACTATTTGTGAGTACAGAGCAATGGCCCATAAAATTGTATACATTTAAAAAACCCCCCAAACTCAATACTCTTACTACTGTTCTCTTAAAACCCCCTAATTGATCAAGTGTGTTTAAAGAGGTACTTTGATTTCACTGCTGTCATTCCATATCATTATTTACATTAAATAATCAAGTTTTAATACAAGAAAATAATGTTTTGTTTTATTAAGTATAGACTGCTAAATTAAATATAGACAAGTGTGTTACAGATTGTCTATGTATAAAATCCAGAGCTGTTATGAAAGATGTTGTTCTACCAAAATGAAGTTACTGCAGATTTTAGTGTAATGACTAATTAATTAATTAATTAAATGTAAGATTTGTGGTTTACATCTTTTTTTTAAAGACTTCAGATGGCTAACTAGCCTGAGCTCAAGATTTTACTTTTAAAGTAAGTAGCACTTAAATACAGGAATATAAACCGGATATAGATTTTTCTTCACATATTTCTGAACTGTCCTTTTAGAAAAATGAAAAAAAAAAATTACCTAAAAGAAGTAAGTAGAAAAGAAAAGAAATACACCTAATCAGGACAATTTTTACAAAATTTTGGTAGTTCTGATAGAAGTAGCTATAATGAAATAGTTTCATGAAGACCATCTCTCTCTATCTGAAAAAGAACAGAAATCGATTACTCACAGTTTGTAAGTAGTTGTAACAAGGCTTAGTTTTTTTACTTTGTGTGTGCATGCATTAAAAACATGTTTATACATTTTTTTAGTTTTGTTTAGGCAATATCACCTTCAGTGTTAGGCAGAAGGAGAAATAAAGATATCAGAGAGAGCTCTTATATTCAGTTATCCATAGGTGTTACATATTTGCCCCTATTTCATTTAGAAGATTTGTACTATGCATTGTTCCTTGAAAATCAGAGTTCTATCCTGATTAATATTAGTGAATACTTAAAAGTAATCAATAATTAATGATAATTGATTTTAATATATGTGCATATTTGAAAGACTCACATGCACACAGAATCATTTAGGTTGGAAGGGACTGTGGAAATTCATTTAGTCCCATCAGGTCTTGAAAGCAGGGATAGCACATCTCTTCTGGTTCATTCCCCTGACAGCTTAGCTGTCCTCAAAGGTTCTCCTTCCTCACCAGCTGGTGGAAGTCCCACCCCCATCAGAGGGATAAGTCCTGGCCCGCAGGAACTCAGGCACTGCCTGCCTCTTACCAGGTATGTGTGTACCATTTGAATCAAGGCAAGCATTTATTTACATTGTCCTGGAGTACTTCAGTAAAATTCATTTATTTTTGAATGTTTTGGGGACTGGTTATGCTGGCCTAACAGAGTTGAGAAATTCAAAGGAATGAATTTTATAAGCCTTAACAATGTAAAAACCTTTCTCTTCAGTTTTCAAATAGAATTCAAGAAGCAAGTGTCCCTTCCCACTCTGGTATATGGTCTTTGTTTCTCATACCTGGTTGTGCTTATTCCAGACCCTCCTCATGGATTGTGTCTTTCCATTCCACATTTTCTGCATGCATTTTACCAGATTGTAGCTGTGTAAGCTAATAAACTCTGTTTTAAATTTGATTTTTGGTAATATAATGAGACATGGTTCAGAACTTACAGGAGATGTGATTACAGGAGAACTTAAAGGAGATGTAATTTCTTAGCAACAGATTCTGGAAATTTAAATTATTTTTCTGACCTGCTTCTTCAATATGTTCTTTTTATCATGCATAATTCTGTTTGCCTTAAGATACATCACATTGCTTTTGAAGAACAAATTTAGAGTGGGTTTCCTCTGAACAAATGTAGATACCTATAGTACTTTGTGAATTAGTCACCTGAAGTTCCCTTTATAGTCATTGAAGAGAAATAGACATCCCCAGGGTGTGATGTGTATTAGCCTACACTATACAGAGGAAACAGATCAACTGAATGACTCCCTGGACATGTCTGTTGCTCTACATCAGTTATATGGGAAGGACAGAGGGAGAAGCTCAGATGTAAATGTCCATACTGTAGCTTTTGAACTTATGAAAAATAAATTCTACCCAAAGATCAGCTGCAAAGTTTATTGTTTGTGTTTTCACACAAAAGACATTTTTAATACAATTTAAATTTTTAAAATTTTTTATTTATGCCTCTATATAAAATAAACTGAATTTTTCACATATTAATAAATCCTTCTCTAACTCTGAAGTGAAGGTTAGTGTTTTGAGTCAGATTGAACACTCACAGAATGTGCATTACTCATGCTTCATATGATATCAACATATGCATGTATTAGTCCTGTTTTTCCAAGCAATGATTTAGGACAGAATCGTATAAATATTTTGAGACAAGATTTTCCATTCCCTTTTCTGAATAAGTAATATGAATGATAACAATAATAAAAATATAATAATATTAATTTTTATTAATTATAATGAGATATGAATATTTGTGTTTTCAAATAAACATTGACTAGGCTAAAACCTGTTCTATTTTATTCTGTAGAAAAAGATCTGATTCTAGAATCCGTTCTCACTTTTACGTGCTGAAAAGAACAGAATAAATTTTGGTTAGATGACCTTCAAGTTCTTCTGACAAGATGTATGTATATACTTTTGACAGCTTATAAAATCCTACACTTCCATTTGCTAACAGTAACCGTATCTGTAGGAACATGGAAGTAATTTATTTCAAGAGACAACTGACTCCATTTGAGTTCTGATGCTTGTTGCTCTGGATGTTAAAGTGCAGACATTTTTTGACCCAGGCAAAATCACTTTCATTATGTTTCTTTTTCTGAACTGGAGAACACATTCCCTCTAAATTCTATATTATTTTGTGAGCCCTGCAATGTATGATTTATGAAAGCAGGCGTCTCACTCTTTGGGATCAGTAATTTGTGAAATCATCGGCTTTGTTTTATAGATATTTATATAATTTATACTTATGTAATATGTATTTATATAATTTATATTTGTTTCTAGGAGTTTTTTAAGAGAAGACACTAATTTGCTTGGTGATTTTATTTCATTTCACTCCAGGCTCAAAATTTTCTGTATATGACTGTTTTTTATGAAGGACTAATGTTAATTTTTATGTGGCAATTTATAGGAAAACAAAGAAAATAAACTGGCTGATGACTTGCTTAGTGCTGGATTAACTCAGGGAGTGTTATTATGCATTTGCAATTTTTTTGTTCTTCTTGTAAGATATGGATCCTACTAAGTTTTCTATGCATTGCGTGTTCTGTCTTAATTTTTCATTCTTCGTACCTGTAATTCTTTAGGCACTGACTGCTCATCTGAGCATGTGTAGCACAGTGTGCACTGTGCTGAGCAGATCAGCGCCTACCTCAGGACTAAGTGTGATTAGGATCCAGAGTCAGGTTGAACAGATTGCAGAACAGGCTCAATGGGCCTGGGTTGATAGGCATTTTTAAAGCCTTTGTACCATGCACTCTCAGTGCATGGGTAGCAGTGATTTTACGGTTAGTGTGCCATCCTGCTAACCTGAAAATTAATTTTCTATTGCTTTAAAGATAGCACTAACTCCATGTCCTACATCCTGGCAGAACCTTTTCTTATTGAATTTTCATCATCAGATGCTTATGACAGGATTTTTTTCTAGTTGTTATTGGGAAAGACAAATTATGAACAAACAAAAACAAACTCAACCACCACCAACAGAATACTCCAAACCCAAAAAGCCCAAACTAAAACCCAGAAAAAAAATGTGCTAAGTGAAAGGAAAAAACCTCCATCTTCTAGTTCATTCCCTAGGGAACAGAGTCTCTCTCTCCCTTGTACCATTCCCTACAGTGATACGGTACACAGTTGTTTTACTTTTTCTTCCCTTTGATTGGACTCCCTTCAGAGATTGGAGAAGCATGTACATGCAAAAAAGAATTTTGAAAGACAGTAGGACAGCCAGATAAGGAAGACACTGAATTTAGGGTTCCCTGCCCCAGAGGAGCACGCCAGCCTTAGGGCAGTTATATTATGTGAAATGTGGAGCCACCAATACTCCTCTGATAAATGCATCCTGCTCAGTGTGGGCTGCATGGGCAGAGTGTCATTCTGTAGCTCTGGGTTCTGTTCTCAGCACAGATGTGTGTGATATTTAACTGGCCTTACTACAAGTCCTTTGTTGCATCTGAATATAATATCGTTCAAGGACTTCATAGCTCTCCATCTCCTAGTCAAGAGGAGGCACTTATCCTTCAGTTGCTGATGAGATGATTTTTTGTCTTGGTAGCAGGTATTTGCTAGTATTTTATTACCAAGTGCTTTGCAAGCATTTTAAAATTTATTTGCAAAATAAAGCAAAATGCAGAATTTGGAAAAGTGCTTGTCAAACCATCTCTCCTGCATTATGCACAAGTGAAAATTTTGCAGTCAACAAATGTACTGAATTCCTCCTACTGCTTTTGTCCAAGTGCTTCATTCTCCATTCACACATGGTGCCTGCAAGAGTGAAAAATGTGCTCAATTTCCCATGTTACAGGTTCACAGAATCATTTAATATTTTGGGTTGGAAGGTACCTTAAAGATCATCTCATTCCAGCTCTCCTACCACTGGCAAGGACACCTTCCACTGGATCAAGGTGCCCAGGGCTCCATCCAACCTGGCCTTCAACTCTTCCAGGGATGGGGCATTCACAGCTTCTCTAGGAAACCTGTGCCAGTGCCTTGCCACCATCACAGCAAAGAATTTTTTCCTAGTATCTAATTATTCCTATTATCTAATCTACCCTCTTTCAGTTTAAAGCCATTTCTCCTTGTCCTAGCACTACATGCCCTTGTAAAAAGTCCCTTTCCAGCTCTTCATTTTATCTGTCTGTTTAATCTTTATTCTTTTCTAATGCTGCCTGTAAGTATAAACAGGTGGTAAAATACAGATTCACTCTATTGACTTTGGGCTATTTTCTTGTGACCATTAGGAATTTGTTTGTGTCAACATAGCTGGTATACCAATGGGTACTGAGCAGTAACAAGCTTTACCTGCTGCCACCTTAGGCTAGCTTTTGTAATGTTACATGCTGTCTGTCTTCCTTGTTTTGTATTCCATTCTGTATCTGTTAATTCAAGAGATCATTTCCATGGCAGTAAAAAAAGAAAACCACTGTTTTTCTCATTTTTTGGTAATTGCTGAGACATTGTTTATACTTTTCTACAGGTCTTCTCTTCTTTCTCATTATATTTACTTATCTGTCGTGGCATGTGCATCTCTATTTTAAACCAGACTTTCTATTCAGTGCCATAATTAATATTCTGTGCTGCTGAACTATATTTTTCTGCCACTTTGGCAACTGTTTGTACCTTATCAAGGCTATGTTAAAATCTTTGAGATCATCATTAGATTGTTGACCAAATTCTTCCCTCCTCTTCCTTTGTATCTAGCTTGTTGTGGAATGGCTCCGTCCCAGGGCTCTGCAGAACAACAATTATATTTTTTTCTCTTTATATGCTGTCTCCTACTTCAATTTTTCACAATCACGATATAATGTTCTTTTGCTTTGCTGATGGGTCCCAGCTCCCTCTCTCTGTTTCCTGATCCTTCAGCTGCAGCCTATGTTTTGTCGCAGTGTTTGGCAGAAATTCAGAACTGAACACCTTATTTTTAAAGTGAATTTGAACAAGATGGAAGTAAAACTAATTATCTCATGGCAAAAGATTGCAACAGCCCCTTCTGCAACCATGTAATTTAATATTCCAGTGTTCTCTCTGCACTTAAGATTTCAATATTGTTTTCAGATCAATGTTTTTAAAATAAAGACCAAGTAATGTATATATTCTGACAAGAGATGGGTTTATCACTTAAAGAAATCTGCTGGAGAGAAGCCATTTATATTCTGTTGCCAAAGTGATGATGTTTTAGTCATTGACAATGTTAATCCTGTATTACTCAAAGAATGTGCTTGTGCTGATGCTAGGAGTATACTTAGTCCAAATGCTTCTGCACAATTTATTAAGTTATTCCAAATTGCTAAGCCAAACTGTTTTTACTAGATTATTCAATGTTTTCTTTTTAAATTTAATTTTAATTATGAAACTTATTGTTGACTTATTTCTTAAGCTAAATGGAGACCTTTTTAGTGACCTTGCCAGTGCAGTTTTTCTCTCAAGGAGAGCAGGATATCACATTTTTCCTTATGCAATTTGTCAGTCCTCAATGTTTTTCTTGATGATTTTGGCTGCAAGTTTATTATTACTTGTGTGAACTAGTATTTGACCCTCTGATATTAAAATTACAGTTGAAACCTTGCATAATTTATTGTATTACCAGGAAATACTTGTGATATAGCAAACTCAAAAATGCAAAGGAAAGAGTCAGTTAGGAAAATATTGATTGTCTACTAGTTATTGCAGTAACATTTTTCCTTAAAAAAGTTCAAACTTCTGCTGAAGCCCTGCTTTTCTTGACTCTGTATTTTCTATCATCTTGTTGCAATAACAGTTCTCATGCTCCAAACACTTCTGTGTGGGTTTGATTTAATTCTGATGAATAATTGCTTTGATCACAGTTGGGCTATTCAAATTGATGGGGCCTAAATGCATACAGGGCTTTATACTGTGTTTGCTTCAGAAGGAACCTGGGACATTTGCAAAGGTTGTGTTTCTCTCACCTCCCTCCTATTCCATCTTCTCTCCTCCTTTCATGTATCTTTAGCTTAGATTCTTAACTTTCCCCCCTATTCCCTCATGGTCAAATAAACCTTTTGTTTGAGAGATGAATCCTTTATCTCTTTATTAGTCAGATTTTGAAATTTATCTGGGGACCTAGTTTCTGCCCTACCAGATTAAACAGTTTATGTTGCTTAAACAAGAAAACCTGTGCTGAAGTTATTAGTCCTTGAAAACTTATTAAGTAACATTTTTTTTATTATTTTGCTGAAGAGGGAATAGAAAGCACTGATGAGCTAAGTGAGTTTGTTGACAAAGTAAGAGAAGCTGACTAAATAATAATTCAGTAGCGCTTGAAGAGAAAAAAGTGCAGAAAGGGAGAGGAAGCAGCCTGACAGATCCCCATATATAGAATCTGCTTTTTGCCTGCCATTGTAATTGTTTCCATTCATGTTCTTTGCCTGCCTTTATTTCCCATGTTTAAATGAATTTAAATTGTGAAGAGTATAATGACTGTATTGTCATTGCTTCTTATCAGCAAATAGACCCCTGAAGGTATTTAAATGCGCTGTGTCCAGTGTCCACGACCGATAAAGTGCCTGGGTAAAATGACTGTTTCAGATTTAGAATTAAGGAAAATAAAAATTCTTTTTTTCACATTAATGAGCAAAAAATAAAGATTATTTGCTTTTCTATTTTGGATATTTTTCATGATAGTGTCTATGGTTAGGGAATCAATCAAGTAAAAGACTGAAGGGCATCAGCAATCAGAGACTATTATGCCTTCCTGAAAGGAATCTGCACACCAGAGGATGTCTGTCTCCAAGTAGGCTTCTGTCTCCAAGTGAGTGCACAGGGAGTACTAAGCCATGGGTGGCAGCCCCCTGAAGTCCTACCCAAACACGTCAGTGTCTCCCTAAAGCACTGGTGCCTCCCTAAAGCTCTCACTGGTGTCCTTTTTAGCATTCAAGAAAATAACAAATTGTTTTCTCTGTTTCAGTTCTCAGCTGCAGTACCTTGTTGATTGATATCTGACATTAGTCTTTTAAAGAGATTTGTGGGGCAGTGGGGGTGTTATTTGTTTGGTTTTTGTTTTTAATTGATCGTAGTATCACCTTATGTATTATTTATAGTGATTACTGAAACCAGAGCCCTGAACAGAAAAGCCTCTTTACTCAGTCCTAGGGAAGATCTTTGAACCTTGATTCCGTGCGGATGGTGTTGTCTTCTGAAGCCCTGACCCTCCAGCCTGACATTGGGAGAAATACTTGCCCATCTACATTTTCTATGCCTCAGAACTAGACAGGTATCTTGGGGCTCTGGGAGAATTCCAGATATCATGCAGACAACGAGAAAACCCAGGTAAACTTCTAGGAGTAGGGAATAGGGAAAGAGGAAAATGGAAACACAGCATATTGCTGCAGACCAACTCATGCAGAGCACTTATTAGTGCATGAATCAGTAATTGTCAGTGAATAGATGAGTAAGTCATACCTATACGACTTTAGCAAAGGCCAGTCTCCTTGATTTGCTTATCAGTGCCCATGCAAAATCTTCACAGGCCTGCCTGGCAGAAACAGAATATCCTGAGGCATCCTTGTCTATACCTATTGAAAAACAGTATGATTCCTCTGGGCATTAGGATAAAAGAGGAACATGAGAAGTTGAATTGTGCAACACTTCTCATGCCTGCTTAATGAAATTTGTAACATGAGCAACCCATACCAGAGGTAGGCTAATGCCAAATACTAACCAAGTACGCTGGCAGAAGCAGTTTATGCACCTCTATATATGTTGTCTTTGGCCTTCAGAAAATAGCAAGAGAACATAATGTTTGGAAAAAAAAGGGCTACTCAGTGTCCCAAACATTAAAGTCATTAGGTACATTGAAAAGGCCATTGGTTGCAAAAGTACTGGTGTCTTGTTTAAAGTTAATATAATGCACATTTTAATGTATACACTATATATTTTTATATGCACTGTAAGATTGGGATCAGGTACTCAATCTACCTTGAACACATATTCTATTTGGATTCTATTCAGTATTACTAAAATGAGTTACCCCTGGAAGAACTTGCTGTGTGCTCTAGTCAATGTCCTCACACTTACCTTCACTATGTGCAAGAGTCTGAAATCAGTTAAAGAAATAGGAGCTAAGTTTAAATTATAACCTGTAAGTCAACGGGGGCAGCATTAGTCTGACCTAATGGAAGTTATTCCCTTTGTGAGAAAGTTGCAGACAATTCATTTTCTATATGTATTTCACTGCAGGCAACTTGATTTTAAGAAATGTCTTCCATATATTTTGTCAACCACAAAAGGATATTGTTGCTTAGGTAAAACATGATATATATTTTTCCATTTCATACTTTAGTCTTTTGAAAAGAAAATTAAACAAATGTGCTTATCCGGTTTTTATGGTTTTAGGCTACCTTTAGTAAGCTACCATTTACCAAAGCATACCTCAAGGTACTGTCAAAAACAGTACTAAAATTTTGCTCTAAGTGAAATACATTGCATATTGATAAATTTTGCTGTAGTGCTGTGATTGCTGAGAATTTACTGTGGTGGCATACATAAATGGGTTTGTTCTTGGAAGATACTGAGATGCCATTAATGCCTCTTTCTACACAGTATGGGGTGACCTTGCTCATTTTTTTTTCCTATAGAAACAACTGCTTGTTCTGTATGTGTGTCTCGTTTCCTTGGGAGAACTCATTCAGGACAAAAGTGAAAAGCAAAGTTAATGCAGGTTAGTGCAATATACAGTGTAGAAAGCTGCTGAAATACTGCATGACAAACTCGGCTAAACCTTTTAGGTATGCTTTGCTCAGTCATGTATATCCCTTTGAGTTTTAAATTACCTTATTCATATGCTTTCAGATAGTTTTGCTTTTGCAAAGTCCTTCTCATTCTCAGTGCTGAGACTCTGCTCTCATCAGGGTGAGTTTCCTACTATTTATTTGTTTGTGGAATCAGCATCTCTAATTTTGAGAGAGATCAAAATACTCCAGTCTCCTCTACAATCCCAAAGGTTTTTTGGATATATATTTTCTGTACCTAGTGTTTTCTTAAGCTTACATCTTAATTAAGATGTGTTTAATTAATGTACACATTTTGACACATCATGACCTATCTTCTACTTTCTTGTTGGTTGCCTTCACAGAACTTTGATTTCTGCTCTCTGGCCAGAACAGCTTCCTTCCTGAGCACTACTTTGGGTTTAGAGCTTTTTTTGTCTTTCTGTTCTTCTTTTATAAAGGGTTGTGCTTACCTCCTGAGACTGCTATGCAGCACTTCAGAAAGTCACTGTAGAGTATTAGGCCTTTTAATTTCCTTTGTTTTGACTGTACCATGTTCTGATTCTGGTTTTCTGTCCCCAAGCACTTAGAGACTCCTTCTGATTTGAAGTGCATCTATGCTAACTGTGCATGCCTTTATTCCTAGAATTTGCATGCTTGTTTGATCTTGTTGCCACTGGAACATCAGTGCAGCAACTGGAATTGTTTGCAAGTTTTCTTTAACTTTCTGCACTTTCTAGTCAACTTGCTCCTACTCACACAAGTAAACTGAAGGATATGCAGAAGTGTGTGGATTGTTTTTTTTTTTAGTCTGAAGGACTAAAACTTTCAAAATTAATTCTCTTTGTCTCCTGAATATTCCCTATCGTGATGCTGATTACTTGCTGCTGAAGCCACTTGTTTTTACTATTTCATGCTAGCTTGCCTCTGATTCCTTTGACATTACCTGTTTACAAAGATCCTGTGGCTCCTAATTACAGGATTTTGATGTTCCTATCCCTGTAGTTTAATTGTGGCCCAAACTTCTTAAAACTACTGTCTAATGAGAGAAAATTTATGAAAGCTAACTCAATAAATAATTTCCATTGTATCAAAGTTTGAGGGCAGTAATTTTGTTTGGTGATCTGCTTCATGAAGGGAGAAGTTTAAACACAGAAAAACATTTAAAAAACACTTTTCCTTTATAAGCTTTGGAGAGTAAAACAAAAAACAGCAGGAAGGATAAAACCCAACAATGCAAAGCCAGTAAAAATATGTGTCCTTTCATATTGCAGTGCAATTTGGTTTTACTGGTCATCAATCTTAGTGATCACTTAAGTTAGAAAAAACAAAATGCATTGCAAAAACCATCGTCTACATGTACTGATGGCTTGACCTTAATTTAAATATGGTTTTAATTTGTAAAGGAGAGTTTAAAAGTGATACTTCTTCTTTAGAGTCTGTACCAAATAAGGTCAGGATTCTGCACCTTTCACAATGTTAATTTAACCATGGAAAAGGTAATTATGGTCAGTTGCATCCTCACTGGAGCTAAAATGCATAGTAGGAAGGTTTTTTTTCCTATAGATTTTGCCTCTTTTTATCACTGTCGGAAGCTCAAAATTTAATCTTGTGTAATAAAGTGTCCAACTTCTTTCTAAAATGACTGCTTTATTATATTACTGTTACTCTGATCTTACTGCTCTTAAGTGTTAGGAAAAGAAATTACCTGGCTGGTCCCTGGAATAGCTTAATAATTCAGATATTTTTTTCATAGTGCCTTTGAAATGTTTACCAGCAGGATGCTTATTGAGAATCTTTATTTTCCCTTCTTGGCAGTTTTCTAACTACCCTCTTACAAAAGTAAATCAACATATGCATATAGTAAACATTCTGGCAAGCTAATATAGTCACAACTAGGCAATATAGAGTATTCATAAATTATTGCAGATCAGCCACATATTCTTCACACTGTATCTCAGCTGCTTCTTAAAGCTGACATGTAATATTCCCTCCTCTTCCCCACAGCAACTATTTACGTAAAGCAATTAGTAATTTGAACTTTAATATTTTTAAGATACATGTCTCCATTAGGATGTGTATTACATTGCCAGACATGATATATTGAGAGGAATTAACTCATTTTTATGAAAGAAAATTATCGATTGAAAGAATCAATCCTGACTTTGAATCAAATCCAGACAAAACATTCTCAAGGTTCAGAAAAGTTTATACTTGGCTATTTAATCTGCTTCAGTACTTTGAGGATGGAAAGCAAAAGAAAAAAAGTACATACAGATAAAGAATTTCTGCAAAGGTATGCTTTTCATAATACTTCCTTAGTAATCCAATTTGGAAAGCTTAAGAAATGATGGAAAAACAGTCTAAATGCTGATCATAAAATGGAGAATCAATCCAATGACTTTTGGATATCTATCCTTCATCAGTACCAGTGACAAAGGTTCGAGTACTGAATTAATCTATGCCAGCTTTAAAGAGAAATCAGATACTTGTTTGTTTTGTTCAAATAAGACTTTGATGTATCTGGTGATTCTATATACTCTTAAAAAGTATTTAGGATTTTTTTTGGAAATTCTCAACCTTCATGAAATGACTAGCTTAACTCTTTCTATACCAAGTGATCTTTATGTTGAGTAATTTATATTCCTACACTGCTATGTATAAATAACATGTTATTCTGAGCCCAAAGATGTGTTAGTCACAATTTTAAACAATACATAATTACACAGTGGAAAATAGTTAATACTAGTCTGGTTATTTTTTACCTAGTCTTTATCAGAGTTAATTTTGTGTGGAAGGGATAGAAGTTAATTTTCCTGTTATTTGGCATTGTTAAGCATTTAGAATTAGCAAGGATGTCTCCAAGGTGAATGACAAATTTGATCCATGATTTTAGGTACCATGATGATGGATGTAAGATAATAATGTATATTATCTAGCTCTTCTATTAAATAAAGGACGTCAACAATGGATCCTTGAAATCTGGATTGAAATTTGAAAGATACATTAAAATCTCTCAGTTGATGGGCTTCAATTACTTGCAACTGATATATAGTTTGAAAGACGAGTTGGCAGCACTAGCAACACAGTGCATCAGTCTCTTCACTTATGAGATCTTTATTTCTCTCACATCATATAGAGAGTTATTTCAAGCTGAGTAACCATTAAAATGTTCTTCCTGAAAAACAGAGAAGCTAACTAAAAGCCACAATTTTTAAATTATAATTTGGGGAAGATATTTTCATGTTTCTTTTAAGTAATCAATGAAATCATAAATTTTCTTTTTTGGAGTCAGATGTTATTTTAAAGTAGTTGTGTTTCCATTACTTATAAAAATGACACTGTAGCTGTTGAACTTTGTGCATATTCATCACTGTTGCAATGACCTATCAAAAGCTGAATGTAGAATGATCTGTGAGCAGAGAGAAACTGGAGATCAGAGGAACATATATGATGTGTAACATAATGATAGAGTAGGAAAAAAAAGATGAGCAAGCAGGCTTAAAAATGTCACTATTCTGTAGTGACAGCCATTTCTCTCTTTGGTCTGAAAACAGAAGGTTTTGGTCAAATCCTGTCAACAGTGACTCCTCTTGAGGTGGATCAAAATGTCTAAAGCTTCATCTTGCTCCTTTATGTTAATATTTATAATGTGCAGCAGAGAGCAGAAAATCCCCAGAAGAAGTAAGGAAGACAAGGCAAATCTCAGCTGCTGACTCTCTGCAGCTGCTTCAGGCTGACATTTCCTAATAAAAGTTGTCTAGTTTGACGGGAATACAAAACGCAAATAGCATGACTGTCAGAAGAAAATAATAATTGTAAAATCAGCTTGGTTTTACTAATCTGTCTGTAATTGTTCTTCATAGCAGGAGTAATGAATTTTTAACCTGGAAATAACTTAAGTATAGTAATTCACAGCATCATTACAGGATATTTATAGACAGGATGCAGTTTTATGTCTACAAGTTCCATACTTATGAATTTTAATTCTGTGCTGGATATCATTCATTCTTTCATTATCCAGCTGTGAGAGCAGTGCAGAGCATATAGGGTAAGTATAACGCTTCTACAGTGTTACTTACACAAAATGAAAATTTTGTGGTAAATAAGAAATTAGTGACATTCTGAAGGCTTGCAGAAGAAACAAAATGATCAATTTCTTCATACAAGTGAAGAGCATCTGTGGAATGAGATGGAGGGGAAGCGTAAGTGTTCCACTTAAAATAGGAGCTGGTTTCACATCACTAACTGACAAATCTGAAATGGTGATTCACTGGCTACAGAACTGGCATTCTAAACCTACTATTAACCTTCTGTAGAGAGCAATTGAGAAAAAAAATAATGACAGTCAGAGACAATTCAAGTGCTAGCAGCAGTACCATCTTCAGAACAAATCAGAAAACTGTACATCAGCTCAAGTCACTGCTCACCAGACCATAAAGGCATTGCCTCTTGCTCCTCTTAATTATGGTGCTGCAGCATTTATTCATGGGCATAAACTGTGATTTGTATCTGTTTGGGAATATGACACCTCACTAGTTGATTATAGTGGTAAAATTGCTATTTTTCTACACAGGGAAAACGTGACATGTCAGACTGAAAACCTATTCTTGATGAAATGCTAGTAAGGCTCTTGTCATTCAGATTTTAAAATATATGTTAGGTCTGTTTCTGCCCAAGAGTCAATGCATTTAAGAGCAGACTGTGGTTCCCCGATAAAATTTTTATTTTATAAAATAATTCCATGCAATGAAATACAGACAGTAGCAACTGAAATACAGAGCTCATATAATCTTAAAGAAGAACTTTTCAGAAAACATGGGAGATCTTACAAAAATCATCATTATCCATTTATGACTTCAGTTGCACCTCTGAGATCCTTCTGCTCCAGTATTCCTGCTGGTTACTTCAGAGAAACAAAGCCTCTGATATAATTAGAGAGCAACTATTGCCTTTCAAAAGTTTAATAAACCTTTATGGATTTTTAGGAGATACCAAACTGATTGACAGGGTCATGTTACTCATCTTGCTGAATGATTTAGAAGTCCAGGAATTTCACCCAGAGGAAAACTGCAGGGTTTTATGAAGTAGTACCGAGCTATATCAAGTTCCATATCACCAATAAAAACTTCACATTAGTCAAAGTCAAACAGATTTTTTGTCCAGGAAACCTCATACAAGATATTTTTTTTGAAATGCCCTCCAGGAATGAGAGTTACCTTCAGATTAAAACATCTGCATTTATTTGTCTGCAATGCAGGTGTCTGCATACAGGCATGGTAATGGTATGAGTTCCCTTGGGAATCACTGAAGACCTCATCAGCATGGGCAGGGATAGGCAGCCAGGCTCGTTTCACCATCCCAGCTGGGACCAGAGCAGCCAGGGACACCAAACAGCACCAGCCCCAGATACTGGACACTTCCCTGGGAATGAGGCTGGGCAGAGGCTGGGCCCAGCTTAGCCTGGCCCATAGCCCATGGCTGGGCAGGGCTGGGCTGAGAAGCTGGAGACCAGCCCCACAGTGGCATCCTGGGGACAGGGGCTGATGGCACCGAGGGATGGGTGTGGCGTTCTGTGCTGTGGGCAGGATGAAGGGAAGATCTCTGCAAAGCTGGGCTGACATACCTAGGATCCTGGACTGTTTCAAACTTATGAGCATTTAAACTACATTTTGGTTTTTGCAGCTCAGCCCAAAGCACTCACAAAGACAGAGGCACAATTACTAACTCAATAATCACTCACACTACTAAAAGGAGAACGGACATGTGAGCTACCTGCATAGATTCAAGACAACCTTCTTTTAGTAGAAAATTATTAGGTGCTTTCACCACTTTCTTTTCTGCTTTCCCATCTCTCTTAACTTTCCCTGCTGACAGAAAGCATCAGCAAAAAATGGCAGAGCAGAGCTTTCCTGAGGATGAGGAATCCTGTCACGGGGATAGGGGAGTTGGTGCTTGTGGCAGGGGCTGGGGCTGTCTCTGGGATCTGCAAGCTTCCTCAGTGACAAGCACCCCCAGTGGGACCAGCCATGCAGAAAGAGGTTTTGAAATGGAGAAGAGAGAGAGGATTTCCTCCCTATCACAGGTCACCAAAACCCCAGGGTCCCTCCAGAATATTTAATATTATTATAATGCTTGGTGGTGTTATGGTAATCACCAGTTTAAGAAATATTTCTGATAAATAAAATTTTCTTTTTTCCTTTTATTTGTTTCACTGTTTTCTTCACTAAAGAGGCAAGAATGACTCTTCATTCTGCTTCCGTCTAAGCAAAACATTAGGACAAAGATAATTATTGATCAAGCCCTAAGACTTGCCAACAGAATAGCTTGTTCCAGAGTTGTGAACAAGAGCCAAGAAAACATTGAACTTTTTTTTGGGACTGAGAATACATTTTATATTTGGCCTGGCTGAAGTTATTTTTCCTGTACTTTGAGGTTCAAATTAAAGAAATGGAAATTGGAGACTGAACCCTGAAAATATACTTATCGACTTCACTTTTTAGTAAAACAGGAGATGGGATTAACTATTTTTCTGTCTCTTTTCCTTAGGGAATCTCATAAGCCTTTTCTCTCTCTCTCTCTCTCTCTCTCTCTCTCTTTTCTTTTTTTCTTTTCCTTTTTTTCCACCTCACAAAAGAGAGTGCAGTTTTCCCAGAATTTTAGCCATCAGAGTCAGTAAATTGAACATAACTATGTTACGCTGAAGTGGGATGCTGAAATTATGAATAGAGAAATAATTCCAGTACAATATGATGTGATTCAATACAGATTTACATTCTGCATGAGGAGATAACTGGATGACTATTCTCTAGACTGAATACTGCTCTTCCCAGCCTTCTCTTCAACACCTCACCCTTGGAGGCCCTTTAGCAGTCTCATCAAATCATAGAATCATAGAATGATTTGGGTTAGAAGGGACATTTATAGGTTAGCTAGTCCAACATCCCCAGCAATGAGCAGGGACATCTTCAACTAGATCACATTGCTTGAAGCTCCATCCAGGCCTGACCTTGAATATTTCCAGGGATGGGACATCCCATCTCCCAGTGGACAACCTGTTCTAGTGTTTCACCATCCTTATAACTGCTTGTCCTTTTACAACAGGTTCTGCTAAAATGTCTGTCCCCACCTTTCTTATAATCCCCCTCTAAGGCTGCCATATGGTCTCCCCAGAGCCTTCTCGTATCCAAACTGAACATCTCCATGTCTCAGACTCCCTGCATAGGGGAGGTGTTCCAGCCCTCTGCTTATCATCACGACCCTCCTCTGGAACCATTCCAGCATGTTCCATGTCTTTATTGTGCTGAGAACTGTGGAGATGGTTGCAATACTCCAGTTGAGGTCTCATAAGGGAAGAGCAGAGGGGCAGGATCACTTTCCTTGATTTTCTGGTCACACTGCTTTTGATGCAGCCTAGGATGCTGCTGACCTTCTGGGCTGTGAATGCACACTCTTGCTTATCTACCAGCACCCCAGGCCTTTCTTCACAGGACTGCTCTCGATCTGTTCATCCTCCAGATTGTACTGATACTGGGCATTTCCCTGAAATAAATGGTGAACCCTGCACCTTGGGTCTCATTGGGTTCCCATGGGCCCTCCTCTTGAGCTTGTCCAGACCCTTCTGTATGGCATCCAATCCCTCAGGTGTGTTAACTGTACCACTCAGCTTGGTGTTGTCTGTAAACTTGCTGAGGCTGCATTGGGTCCCACTGTCCATGGTATTGATAAAGATATCAAACAGTACTTACCCCCATATGGACCTGTGATGGACACCATTTGTCCCTGATGCCCATCTGGACTGTCCAACTAATTCCTCCTTCACCAAATGGTCAGTCCTTTAAACCTGTCTCTCTTCAATTGAGAGAAAAGTATGTTGGGAGGGACCATGTTAAAGGACTTATTTTTGTCTTTCCTAAGAGTCCCACAAATGGACTAAGACTAGTAAGCTAAAAGTTGATTACACAGGTTTCACAGAAATATCTTTCCAGGCAGCTGCTCATGATTTTTACCCAAGAAGTTTATTTCTGGCAGCAGATTACCTTTCAGTGGAGTTATTTAACCATTATTTCAACAGCCTTTTGAATATACTCTTAGCAGCTGTAAAAGTCAAGATGTCATGAATCTGCCTATACCAATGTTTCATATCACCATCTTCTCTGAAGATTTCTGGTAATTCTGCAGTAATTTTAAGTCTTAGTTATGGAAATTTTGCCAGCACCTCTGTTGTTGAAAAAAACTGAAAACAGGCTTATTTGAAAATGCATTAATTTCTATTTTAATGTGATAAGGTTTTCTAAACATGACACCTTTGGAAAAGCATTCAGAAAATGAAGAAACATATATAAGATTAAGTTCAGATTACTAGAATGTAACTCATAGTTACATGGACAGTTGGTGGATGCTGCTGTGTTACATAGAATAGCGATAACAGGACATGATAAAGGATATACACAGGTACACAGTTCCTGTAAATTCAAAAAATTAATTGTTTTTCAAAAAACACAAAGCATTTTAAAATTATAAAATTTTAAATATAAAATGTTTAAAATATATCTTAAAAATATAAAAACATGCCTATAAGAAACCTGAGGTACTCAAAATAGTCTCCAGTGTATCAAGACTGTAAAATACTGATTCCAGCCCAACCCCATCAATGCTAGGAGTTCCTCAGTTCTTTCAATGACTTATCTTCACTCACTCCTCTGGACTCCTTCCACATCTACCCCTTTCTTAGATGTGCTTTCCTGAGCTGCAGTGGAGGGCTGGAGAACAGGTGCTCATCAGTGTGACTTGCTTTGTCTGATGTCTTACACCTGGCCTTCCTCTTGGAACTTTTTCAAATAAGTATTATATAATGAATCCAACTTAAAATGTCAATAAACTCATAATAAATCAGTTCTCCGCAGCCTTCCTCTCTCCATTCTCATGTCTCTCCTTTGAACTGAAAATAATCTGCCAAAAGAGGTTTTCACCTACATTGTGTCTTTGATGTGGTCTGGAGAATAGCTATACCAATGATTTTCCCTTGCAAAAGGGAGGAGGTGTGGCAGCAGAAAAACAAGACTCTTATAGTGGCATGTCTGATTCATGTCGGAATAAAATATATATTGAATTACTTTCAGCCTCCTATTATACTTTTAACCCATCATTAGCATTTTTCTGGGCTTTTTTGTTCCTCTTTAGTTTTATTTTGTCTTACTAATTTCAGACTTTTGTAAGTTGAACAAAAAATTTCTAAAGGTAGCTGCTTTTCCTAAAGTGCTTCCTCTTATCCTGCTTGTGCTCATTGCAATTATTTGTGCATGCTCTCTACTCCAGTATTCAAGCTACTAGTGAAAGCCCAGAACAAACCTATAAAAGAATTTGATAGGTATAGACAGAAATTACTGAACACTACACTTTAAGGGCTTTATTGTCCAGTCTTTTCACTGTTGTAAGATAATCCTACCTGCAGTGCATTTCCATAACAAAGATATGAAATACCTTTTGCTTTCCGTATTGATTCTACAGTGTGGAAGATGAGATTATTTTGACGGGGTGTACTTTTGTACTTCCTTTTGGGATGTTTCACATTTCCTTCAGGGGCTAGCTGAGTGATTGTTCAATACTTTTCCACAATATCTTTTTGGATTGATTATGTCCATTCTTACATTTTCCTCATTCTGAAGACAAAGAAAAGACTAAATTTATATTTACTGTTCTCCAGCCTTCCAGCCTTTACTGACACCTCTGTCTCTGTCCCTTCAAGCTCTCTTAGGTAACTAATTGCAAATGATTCACAGACCCCTTTTGCTACTTTCTTTAAAGCTGTTTATTGAAATCCACCCCATTTACTCTCTGGAATACCTCCCATATTTCTAAGTATTCTTTAACCTGTTTGCTCACCTGAACTGCTCTATTATAAAGTTTGTTATATGCATGGTTGCTATCAATCTTTTTGTCCAAAGGCTCATACCAAAAAGACAATAATCTTTTGACATTATTAGTATTATTCATTATTTATTCACTCGTCCTCTTAAAATAATTGATCTATATTTCCCTCAGTTTACACTAATGATGTATAATGTGCTTTCATTTCATGTTGCTTTCTTTGTGTAAATCTCATGCCATATCTCCTCTGCATTTCGTGCCTACAGTTTTTTACTGTTTATATAGAATCCCTTTCACCCATGTGTTCATTCTGCATTTTGTGCAGTTCTGTGTTATAAACTGGTAGCTCTTTCACAATATTGCCTCTTTTGAAAACAAAACAATACAGAAGATAATATTCAAGACCTCAGAATGCTGCTATGGGGTCTTCTGCTTTACTTATTATCTACTCCCTATGTCACATTGCCACTGCCTGTGAAACTGCCTATTTAAAAGCCACAAGTCCTGCTACCTTTCTTCTTTCTGTATTCCCTTGATTCACCTCATTATTTCTCTGCATTTTAGTGATGAGTCACTGTGGACTCCCACCTCTCTCTTGCAATTTTGCTCCTTTTGCTGGAGTCTCAAGAAATTCTATTACAGAAATATCTGTAGCTATGTTTGTTCCTCATAAAAGAGAAAGAAAAGGTAGAGATATTAATGCATCCATTAATGCAGATATAAACCATCAGATTGGTGTAAGTTACTCAGTAAACCTATTTTTCTGTGTGAATGAGTTTTGATTTGGCTCACTAATTGATAATGGTTTTTGTATTTTTTAAAATATTGCTTGTGTTCTACTTATGAGTTGTTTACTCAGAGTCTTCTTGTAATCTGCTTGTCTCTTGTAATCCTTTAGTTACGTGGTTACTTGATTCTCAAATGCTTTTTAGGGCAGCCCGTGGAAGTTTCTCATACACACACACATTCATACTAATTGTGAACCCATCACTTTCAGTCATGGCATCTTTTAACATGAAAAAAAATTAATATTGAAAAGTAGTATCTTTTTCTCTGAATAATGAAAAGCTTAATGGTAAAGTTAATTGCTTAATAAAATCCTAGTGTTTATTATTCAAAACCAATAAAATGTATGCTTTTATATCTGTCTGAAGGCAATACAATACTCAAGCTTCCCTAACATGTATGAGGATTGTGTAAGTGACCTCTGCCAAAGCTTTTGAATTAAGTGTTATACCTTATTACTTATTAAACTACCCTCACTACATGGACTAATTGTGGTTCTATATTACAGCATTTGCTTTTTAGAATCCAGTTCCTGAAATGCTGCTAAAAATTGTCTTATCTTTCCCTCATTGCCTTCATTTTTTAATCCCTTTATTACCTTCTTCTGCAATTCCAATAGAGTTCAATTTTCTCATATTCTGATCTTTGACTTTTTCCTGGTTTCTTACGTTCTCAGTTGCCTTAACCCAGCACCACTTAAATGTTCTCTTTGGTTTTTTGCTCTTTATATTTTCTTCATGGAGCTCACTTCCATCTTTACTAAACCTGCTTCTGCAATTCTGTTTGAAATAGTTCTTCCACAAGTTATAACATATTTGTCAAAAAAAAAGGGAAATGAAAAAAATTTTATAATTCTCTTTCTTGTCAAATATGCCTGCCGAGTAAACAAAACACCACATCAAGAGGATTTTTAAAAAAATGCTTTATTTTTCACATGAGATTTTGTGATCTGAAATTAATGCTAATAATATGAGGTTGCTTAAATTCTCAACAGAACATGTTTTGTAGTTCGAAGTTTCAAGAGGATTTTAATTTAAATTCAGTTCCCTCTTTTTTTTTCCTATCAAATGAACCAGATGTTTTCCATTACAGCACCAGTGTATCTCCACCGTGCTGGTGCCAGAAGTCCACTGAGGAAAAGATTTTACTGGAGGAGGCAGTGTTAGGCTCCTACGCTGCATGGAATGAGTAAATGGTTGGCTTAAAACTGTAACAAAGTGCAGTGATGTTGGGCCAACTGCCCAATACCATAGCAATTGAGAGGAACTTGGAGACAAGTCATGTTACTAGTTCTTTTCCTGCCAGAATTTAGGATTTATTAATTTTAGAGACAAAAAGCAGTATAGTTCCCTGTGAAGTGGGAACCCATGTTTTATGGCATTTCCTAGAGGCAAATGGTTAACAATTCTGGGGAATAATTTTTTGCCCTTTTTTTTTAAGATAGCAGTAAATGGCTATTAGAGGTGACCTTGTGATGAGAAGAAAGAGTTATAATAAGAACTAAATATTTGTTGTTATTTGCTACTACCTTTTTTGAGCAGTTTTGAGCAATGTGAGGAAGTTTCATTTGTTAATAATAAAATATTCTTCCCCTTGCAGAAACTTCCAGTTATATAACTTGTAGTCTGATCCAGGTAGTGAGAAAGTAAATGACAATTCTCCCATAGAGGGTAATAACAGCAGGCTACACCCAGTAATTCATACAGTAGTCTGGGAACAGACCCAGAGGGGAAAAGAAATGGAGAAAAGTATTTGTTTAAAAACTTTTGTTTGCTAGCACCTGACTCCAGTGCTCTTTTAAAATGAATACAGGGGCTGGGAAAGGTAATGAAACCCGTGGAAAAGTTTCTGGATAAGGCCATACACATTCTCAAGAGCAGAGACAATGCAAGGTTATCATTAATAGTCTTTATATGTGAGTTGTTTAGTAATTAACAGTCTTTTGTGAGACCCAGGAGAGAAGAATTCACAAAAGAGGAAAGTAGAAATGCAACTGAAATGCTTTTGTGATACTTTGAACTGATGTACATAGATAAAGTACAAGGCTATGTAGATTCTATACAGCTGATAATCACAAAGATAAAATAACTGGTAATTATTAACTAGGCTGGAAACTCGTACTTGATTTTAGATTACTTTTGCAGATCCTACATCTGAATTTGTATTTTGGGGATTTGGAGTGCATGATAATAATAATAAGTCAAAGAATACTTGTTCAGCCCATTTACAGCAAAGTGTCTCAATTGCTAAAATCTAGAAACTGACTTTTATGTAGTTCTCTCTACCCTTCACACAAAGATTTGTGTCACGAGCCAGTGATTTTTGCCAGCTAAAACCTGGCAAACTTCAGAATAATTTATCTTGGCATTTCCTTCTTTGCCTAGTACTGCATTGAAAGCACTACAAAATGTTAAGCTGTGTGCATTTAAATTCAGGTGCTTTTCTGAGACCAACATATATTGCAATTGTAGAAAAATTCATATCAATTGAGTTATAGCAGAGATGAATTTGGGTGAAAACAATACAGTAGAGGTTTAGACAATGCTGAAAATGCTTATTCCACTCTAATCTGTCCAAATATAATTGATTTGGATATCAGTTTGTAGAGTCATAAAAATAACAGTGGTTTGATATTGTTAAAGATCTCAAGGTTCTTGTTACATTTCAGCAAATATTCTCCATTCAAATTCATAGGGAAGTCTGCACAAGCATGCCCAAGAAAGTAATGGTTACACAGGAAGTCTGAATACTTCTCTAGTATTTTTTGCTCAAGAGTCAAAAGAAATGGCTTTTTGTTTATTCATAAGAATTTCAATTCAGCTCTTTGGTAATTGAATTGGATATTCATCCTCAGAGAGAGTATCCAAAAGGATCATCTGCTCCCATAATAAAAATTAAAAGCGCCCAAGATCTCTTTTTGAAAACTCAACTGGAAGTTTTTTTAATTTAATTTGCTAGTGAAATGTTTCCCTGTTACAATTTCTATGTAACTGTGCTAAGAGCATTTAGTATAACAGGATTGCTTTAATTTCTAGAAATATAAATTTACCATTTATTTAGCATAGAGCTTAGAGAAACTGTAGCAGCATTGCAGATTTCAAAACTGTCCACTATGGAAATATTTGCAGCTTTATTGAGTGCAAAACATACAATCTGGTCTTTCTCCTCAAATTTGCTTAGCCTTGTACCAGAAGATTCTTAGACAGATTGTTGTTCAACTACCTGCATAGCCCATTCTAAGGAAAGTATTCAAAGCAGGAAGAAGCTTTTCAAATCAGATGTCCTTCATCTTCAGCATTTTAATTAGCAGTTGCTTATGTTATTGTAAAAAGCAGTACTTTTATCAGTGTCGGAAAGGTTGATGTTTTAGAGTTCTCCCTCATGTATCATGTGAGCCAACAGCAAATATTTTCTTTTTTAGCAACTTCCCCCTACGCGCAGATAGAGCCTTGTATGTTGTTTGTTGAGCGAAGCAGTGTCAGTTATTTGCTTTCAACATCTTCTTTCTGACTTTTACCTTAAAACTCAGGTGTATTTACAATCATTAATAAGATGTCTGGAGAAGGACAGGTGTTTTAGTTACATGGGCAGTGTTGAAGCTGAAGGTCTGAGAGTTTCCTGTGTTTTTTCATGTGTATAAGTAGATTTTGAAAAACATCTCAACTTTGCTGCAGACACCGCAACAGGGATATTTGTAAGAACTTTTTATCCTAATGCATCAGTAAATTTCTGGTAGATTTTGTCTTCAGTAAGACATTCCAATGAATCTAAAAGCAGAGCCTTTGCTGCATCAGAGAGCAGAGTAGATCTTCCTACTCAATTGTCTGCTTCCAAACACCCAGGTACTGAGATATCACCAAACTACTGAAATCAGCTTTGATTTTCTCTCCAAAATGGCCATAGCTTTAAAGCAATGGAATTGTAAAAATTACTTGGAGTTATTTTGAAGGATGTACAAGAATTGAATCTTTCTAGGATATAATTTTAATCACATTTACAGAAATAGGAAGTTGGTGGCACTATTTTTTGTTTTTAATTAAAAGAAAAATAGGAAAACTGGGATTTTCATATAATCAAGGAATTATGGTTAAAGCTCAGCTACCAAACAAGTTTCACTGTAAAATCAGACACATTTCCAAGTTCTGTTTGATTTTCTTTCCCCTTTCATATTGCTTATTTTTCCATCTACTCCAGAAGACTTTGATGGGCTTATTAATTTGCAGGGTGAAAAAAATTCTTTATCAATGGAGAGAGACAGTTCAAGCAAATATATAGTTGAAGTTTTCAAATTGTATGAAACCTAATCATTATGTCTGAAAGGAGGGGTAAAAGAATTTTTGGTGATTTGGAAAACTAGCTACATTTTCACGGTGAATACTTGCTGTAAAGACAATTTTAAATAATTTCTGAAGCTTGATTTTTAATTCTCATAGCTAAGATGGCAGTAAGTTCTAAGGATCATATTTGAAACATTTTATAGGAGTCAGTGTTTGGGCAAAACCTGCAAAATTCAATTCAGTTCAAAGTTACACTGCTATGCTTGGATTGAAGATATGGGCTTACTCTATTGATTTAATGTGCTAACTTCAGAAGTTATGTTCTGGATTGAAATTTTATTTTCAAACACACTTAATACTTCAGAGAATTTAAATCTGGGGATTTAGCCTAAAGTCCTAAATGATCTTAAAGAATAGCTAAAAATATATTTAAAGAACATAGCTATTTCTAATAAATACGATTTCTCAAACATAATTTTTTTTCCTTATGCTGACATGATGCCAAATTCAGAGCTCTACTCTTCATGCTTCTAGTCATTATTGCTGACAATTTTGTTACAGAAGCATGCTGTTGATGCACTTGAAAGACATCTTTTTTGCTTTGCCCTATATTCTAATCACATCCTACAAAATAATGACTGGCTCTTCCAAGAAGCATTGTTTGGTTCAAGGCTACAAGTCTTTTTATTCGAAAACTACTTTCTTATTAAACTCAAACAAGAAATAGAGGCCAGTTTCATAAAGAGTGTTTGGTATCTATTTCTCCCAATAATCTAATGTTACTTCCCTTTAAAACTCTTACATACATAATGATAATGAATCAAACAAAATGATAGTACCACATAGAAAAAAATAATTTAGGTGACTGTGATTTATTCAATCTGTCCATGACCCAAATATAGATCACAATCTGTTAAAACTGAAATGTGTTTAGAAAAAACCCTCCATAGAAGACTGAGAGGTGTGCAGAAAGATGAACAAATTCTTAGAAATGTTGCACACTTTGCTCAAGAATTCTTAAAAATCTTCTGTTGTGCAGATATGTCTTCTTCCTGCCAAATATAGAATGTTGTTTTGAAATATGCTTTAAGATGATTATAATTTTACACACAGAAACAGTGTGACTTCAGCAGACTTCCCTGCTCGATTTGCTCCTTTGTAATTTCATCCTTCCCAATCATGCTTGTCTCTTTTGATATACTGCCTCTCATGAAAACTGTGAGCCCTGTAAATGTCTCTGTAATAACTAGCTCACTCAAGCCCTGGTCGTTGAAAGCAGCTACCATAATGCAAATAATAAATAATAATAGAGTCTGTACATAGCCACAGCAGAACCAGTCAAGCAATACATGTTCCTTGATATACAGAGATTCTAATGATATACTGGGTCAGGGTCAGACCTTTTTCCTGTGTCACATGGCACTGTCTATCACTGTGTATTACATGGCACTGGCTCCAGGAGTTGGAGCTCGATTTCTGCAATCAGATTCATATTTGAATTTTTACAGTTTAGTGACTCTTTGTGAACCTACTGATCCACTCTTTCATAATTACTGAGTGAAATAATTTTATCCTTTTTATTCACTGTATCTCTATACCTCAGTCATGTTACATAGATGTGATCTACTCTCTTTCCTAAAAATTAATTATTAAGCAATGATTAGTTATTAAGCAATAATTAAGCATCTTTTAAATAATGTATTCTGAAATTTAACAGTATATGCTTAGCTCCTATTCTTATTTCCATTTTATTTAAGTACCATCCCCTGAAATTCATATGCCGGAAAAAATAGTGAAGATGACTGAACAAAATTTCAAGCAATACCTATCAACGTTACTTAAGAGGTTTGACCCTGCAGGTTCTGAACTCTTAACACAGTCCTTAGAATAACTGTAATGAAATTTTCAAGATACAGTGATTGAAGGATTGTGGTTTCAACTGTTTTGAATATGGGCTTCATTAGGCTAAAAGTCTAAGCTGTTAGCATTGAGATGCCTCAACTGTAGTCATCTTCCATGTATTTGTGTTCAGTCATGCAGTGCCTTGGTGAGGCTTCATTTTGTAGCAACATCTCACCTTTAGCATGTATGTTTCTGTGGAATGATATGGTATTCAATAGAAACTGTCCTCATTTTCAAGCTGCCCTAGAAACAGAAAAGAGTAATTAAATTTAATAGAAATTGCAGCCTCTAAACAAAGATACAAGATATGTGTGTGCCCATGTACTGCATAGTTAAAGGAAAACACTAACATAACACTAGAATTAGAAAAGCAGTTCTCTAATTTCAAGGTTTGGATTGCCAGCAGTGAACTAGAAAAAGAAATGTTTTTGATACAAGACTTTTTGTAAGCACTGGTTCCCTACATCAGACACACTAATTTACATCTTGGAATCGTTTTCTGTTCTGATTACTTGTTCTTGATGAGCAGTGGGGAAAAAAAGTCAGATTAAAAAGTACAATAATAGAGCTGTCTTGCCAAACTCGTTGCACTCAGACAACTGCAAGGCTTCCTCCCCTTGCAGTAATTTGACTGAGAATATACCCACTGTGTTGAGATTTATGCACTGGGAATGGAGCAAAGCATTATTCCAACAACTTGCCAGAATTTTGAAAGCACAAGCTTTTCAAATCTAAAGCAATATTACTGTTGCTTAAATGCCATTTGTAGGCAAGAAGAAAACTACTGCTAATGTATTTAGTTTCAGTACTTTCACTCTACAGCAAGTGTGTTAACATATAAAACAACAGTAACTGGTCCTCTGGGAAATTCCAATACAGCAGAGCCACTATTTCTGGAAAGCTATTTATATAGATGGAACACTACTGAGCTGTGTAATATTTTGCTATTAGGTGAACACATTGAAAAAATTTAATTGGCATGTGATTTCAGCTGTCTTCTCAGGGGAGTAGCAGTAACTTTCTGTACTGATTCAGTTCAATGTACCTGTAGAACTGCTGTTAAAGGAAAACCAGTGGCTTGGATCCATTGGAGGAAGACTGATAGCTAATTTTCTAACACACAAACCCCAAGAGAAAGTCCAGAGTACCCTTTAAATGGTGTATCTGCCATTACCTTATATATTTCACTTAATGAATTTTTACAACGACTCTGTTTTCCTTCACATTGTGGGCTGTGAATGGCTAACCTTTGCCTTGATACAAAAATTGGGCCATTATGAAACTAAGTTGTTCTTGCACGCCACTGGTGTGGTAGACCTATGTGGTACCTGTGCTGACAGATTCTTTTTGCTTTGCTGAAATGTTTCTGCCCTTTGGACAGAAGAAGAGGATTTACTCTTTCCCTCCTAGTGAGCTAGACATGTGTGAAAGGGATGCAGTGAATTTATTAGTTCTGTCCTAAAAGTGCTTGTGAAAGATGTTTGGGGTTAAACCTACATCTGATCAAAAATCTACTGAAAGGCCTTAAATTAAGTCAAGCTTGGGCTGACTTACAAGATTGGCACTTGTTTTTTGGTCAAGACACTTTTTCATGTTGAACAAAAAAGATAGGCAAGATGTGGTTCTTTGTTCTTCAACTCAAATGAATAGGCTCTAGGATTCAGGTGGATGGTGATTCTGACAGCTTTCAGGACAAAAAAAGTCCTACATAGATAAAACATTCCTTTAGAACAGATATCTTTTCTCTGCAGTCATTACATTAGGTGAACTGTTATGATTCAGTGAACTGCTGAAGCTATTTTTTCATGTACCATGCCAGGCAGACATGCTATTTGTCTCTATTAGGACTTCCCACACCCTAAGCAGGGGGGCTGTTTACTCATTGTAGTGCTAATTATACTCTGTTGTGATAGTTAGTACCTCCTTACCTCTATTTTCTTCTTTTCTTCACACAAAATGCAAATTTCTCTCAAACTGAAAAATTACTATAAATTGAGAGTTGTGCTTTTTTTTCCTCCAAGACCTAGCAAATAAAAAATGTGCTCCTCTCAAATTCGGCCACCTCTTCTTCAGTGATCCCTGCTGCTTAGATATTTGCAGGTCTTTAAACTCCCTCCCTTTAAACTGTGTCTGCTTGTGCTGTGCCTCTTCTGTCATTGCTTCCCTGGGCTTATTCTGTCTGCTTGTCACCTTTCTTCAGCCCTGTTAAATTTTTCTTACAAGTGTTTCAGGGCTTTCCTTAAGTGTTCACACTGGGCTATGTGCATTAAGCCCCCACATACTTCCGGAACAGGTGGAATAGACACTCGGTATTCTAATGCAAGAATTGATTAGAATTGATGGAAGTCAATCTAAGCATGTTAATTCTTAAAAGACTGAGAGGAAGCCAAACTGGACATAACTGGCAGAAATTCTGGGCAGGAGCTCTCAGCTGGACAGAGAGAGTAGATTCCAAAGCAGTGTTTTAATTGCTGCTAACAGCAGTGCTCAGTGGTGGAAACATGGATTTCTTTCTGTAACTTATTCCCACCATCTACTCATTATCATGACAGCTGATCAAGCTGGGATCTTAGAGGCAGTGGTTGAATCAAATTATGAGCCTTTGTCCTTGGCCAGAGTGCTAGAGGTGACAGGAAAACAGAGGTGGCACAGGAGCAGAAGAGCTGGTAGCAATCTGAGCTCGTTTCCTTCATGTCCATGACAAGGCTATTGTGTGCTGCTGTATAGCTTGAAATAAAAGAAAGAAAGTGTTCTGGTTTGGGTTGAATTAGGGGAAAATCTTCAAGGAGTCCCCTAATAACAAAACCTCTACCACCCCTCCCCCCAACCCTGGGTTTGGGAAGGAATCTCTTGAACACAAAGTGGAAAAAACCGGTTTATTAACAAATGAATAAACACCCCCCGACACAAGGGAAAAAAAAAGAACAGAAAAAGCTCAGGTTACTGTGAGGGGGAGGGCGCGCAGCTTCCTTTACAAGCCCCGGCGATCCTCTACGGACTCCTCCAGCCAGATCAGCTCCGGGTGCCGGTCCTAAATCTTAAAAGGGGGGAAAGGGAGAAGAGGAAAAGGGAAAAAAAAAAAAAAAACCAAACAGAGCACAGAGGCGGCAGAAAGAAAGGAAGGAAAAAAAACCAAAAGAACGAAAGGGCAAGAAACTAGCAGGAAAATTGCGAGACAGCAAGCGCCTAGAAGCAGAAAAGCCAAAGCCACAGCCAAAGCCAAAGCGGAGCCAGCCCGCAGGCCAGTGCCCGCCCCCCCTAAAGGGGACGGAACACCTTCTTAGACATAACAAGGGAGTCCACGATATGGGATTATGGGATAGAGAGCACTGTCAACCCAGGACAGAAAGGAAACCCTGTCCTGCTGGCTCATAACTGTAAAGCATCCAGGAGTCAGATAAGTTCCTGTAGTGCCCTGAATTGTGATCTGCTCCCTCCGGATATAACTGGCAGACAGGGTCACCACAGTGATTGCTGCCCCTGCCCCTCGGCACTGCCTGCCTGTCTTTTTGTGTGTGCGGGGCAGGCACAAGGGGGAGCATTTGGAAACTTGGAGAATAGGACTGACTGTCTCTGAGAGGCCTCCTGAATTTGAGAATATTTTTTGTGTTGCTTGGGGGAATCGCTGCATGAAAGATGTACCTATCCACTGAGTATCAGATAAAGAGCAGGCTCCTTTTCCTCTATTAGCTGGCTAAAGTGTTGAGAGTCTATTATACTCTAGTTTCCCTTGGGAAGAGATGGAGGGTTCTGATAGAACCCTCTCACTGTTTGAGACCCTGAGGGATCTTGATGGCCCATCATGGTGGAGTCCCTTCTGGAGTTGCCACAGGTTATTTATCCTGTGTTTTAAGCACCTCTCTGTTTATTTTCCTGCAATGGAAAAAATAATCTTGAGTTGACATCACATGTCCTTCCAGTGACTAAAGAGCAGTATAACTGACTAGCTGAGCTAGGCAACTAACTTTAATATGGTTTTAAGTGTATCTAGTTTTGATTTTTCCTCTCCTCTCTCTCTCTTTTTTTTTTTTTTCTTTTTATAATTTTTTTTTCTCTACCCCCCGCTTCCCCCTATTCCAAATTGGCCTTTTCAGCAGAGAGAAATAAGCCCAGGAGTACTACAGTTCCAGCTATTCAAAGCTATCCCTTATCTACCTCTCCTTTGGGAACACTTGAGAAAGGTCAGATCTACCAGTTCCTGTAACACTGGACAGAAACTTTAGGGATTAATTAAAATTAAAGAGTGAAAATCTGCCCGTCCCCAAGTCTTTTTAACCTTATCTCCTTTTTTTGAGAAAAATAGAGACCTTTGAGAAAAAAATCCTGCCTACTCATGGACTGACTATGTTTTGAGAGGGAAGGGAAAAATGAAAGGTTCCTACTGGGAGCAGACTTGACGGATCATGCTTTCTACAAATTTGGAATGTCTACAGTCTTTTGTCCATCTCATTTTTCCTAAAATTTAGTGGGAATATTAAAAATTAGGCTGTGAAATTTTGCAGATGAAACTGGGATGGTCTCTGAACAAAATGTTACTAAAAATATTGACTAGTTTTATGCATATAGAACCCAACTCAGAACACTTTGGGCATGTATTAGTGCTATGGTAACACTGGAGAAACAGTATATTTGATCAGTGTGTCAGTGTTTGCAAGGTATCATATTAAAGTGAAAGTTTTTGTATTTAGGAAAATACTTTTTTCATGGCACACTAACTTATTTCCCCTAGAGGTTTTTGGGATTTTTTGCAATAGAAGTATGTCAAATAGTTTTCATGTACTGAAGTATATTTTAACATATGCTAACCAAACATATGCTTTGGAATTTTTTTTTCAGTTTGTTCATTGAATTTGAAACTATAAGCATACAATTTCAAAAAAATCTATTGAGAAAAGCACTTTAAAGGTTAACTAATAAACAACAATTGTAAAATAATAAAAGAGAATAAATTAAAGTAGATCATCTGTAAGGGCATAAATTTTGCTTTGACACTATGCAGAATGCAAACTCTTCCTTTCCTGACAAGGTATTGGGACTAGACTTTTCACAGATGCCAGAAATAATTTGAATTTCAGCTCGCGTTCTTTTTATTTCTGCATGTATTAATATTCCTGGATTTAGAGTCTGGTCAATAGAGTTAATGCCACCAATAATAAGACTGCATCCAGCTTTTGTCAATCAGAGCTAAGAGCTTTCTTCTCTGCTTGGATTGAAGTCTCTTTGCTATTTCTTATTAACTTCTATTAGTCTCATTATTAAGTCTTTAATATTGCCTAAATATTTGAAATTATAAGAAAAAAATACCTTAAGTCCTGAATAAAGTTTTGGATCTGTGAGAAATATGCTGAACTCTGGCTCAGACTTACTGTCGAGGGTCTCTCTGGAGAAGGAGGTAAGAGAATAAGCCATAAGCAGTAGAACAAAACCCGTAGGGTGCCTTTCCTTCTGGCTTCTCTATTGTGGAGAGATTGTGCAGCAAATTCTTCTGGCATATGGAGCACACAAAAATTAATTCTTAGGAGGCTGTGGGTCAAAATACTGACTAAATTTCTATGCATTTTAAACATCTTAGATACCACAAAGCCATATATCCTTTTATGTCTGAAGTGAATGAGTACTTTGAGTGGCTTGGTACAAATGCTCTGTGGTGTAGGCATTCTAATTAGGTGAAATTTTTTTGATTTGGTTGAATTTGTAAATTTACAAGTAAAAATTATAAACTGTGCCTGAACCCCTGCAAGATTACCCATTAAGAAGTTTCCATCAGGTTATATAAATTAGTTGTCTAACTAGGTTTAATTAAAGATATATAACTATTGTTTATAAGAATAAATTTCATTTTTTACTAAAAAATTGCACTGGATGTCAGCAGTTGTGCTGATTTCTTGGGGAAAAAATACCGTATCAGCTCCTTGATGTATTTTTAAATGTTATTTCTGGCGAGTTTTGTCTGTTTTGATGGAAAGTTTCACAGAACTAGCCAGAAATGGTACATTGTTTTCCAGACTTTCTCAGATTCACACTAAACAATTTATTAGACTGTTCCCAGCACACACTAACTTTAGGTTTAAGAACATAGAAAAAACCTCAAGTTTTATTTAATTCTAAAACCATATCATCTTGGAGGGATGGAACTATGTAAATATGAATCAAAGTTGCAATACATTCTATACAACTTATCTACAAGGTCTGGGCCCAGCCCCACTGCACTGGGCATAAGGAGATACTAACTATTGCCTAATATTTATGTTACAGTAGCACTCAGCTGTTTTGAGCCTGCTCAGGAGCTGGGAGGTCTCTTATGACAAAACTTAGTCCTTGCCAATAAAAATCAGAGAATCATAAAATGGCCTGGGTTCAAAGGAACCCTAAAGATCATCTAGTCCCAGTTCTTCTTTCAATAGACCAGGTTTCTCAGACTGGTCTTGGACACCTTCAGGGATGGGACATCCACAGCTTCTCTAGACAAAACTTACATTCCAGTGCCTAACCCCCCTCCCAGTAAAGAATCTCTTCCTAATATCTGGTTTAAACTTACTCTCCTTCAGTTTTAAACCATTCTCTCTTATTAATATAAAAAGTTTCTCCTCATCTTTCTTGTAGGGTCCCTTCCAGGTACTGGAATACTAGAAAGCCACAATTAGGTCATCTTGAAGCCTTCTGTTTTCCAAGTTGAACAAACCGAAGAAGGCAAGACCAAAAACCAAAACAATAGAAAAAGAAGTTGAAAACTCCCTAAAGTCTGGAAAACACTTGAAAAAATTCACTTGATACCCTTGATACCAAGTATGGTGGTTTTTTGTTTTGTTTTTTTTTTTTTTTTTTTTTTTTTTTTTCCTAGGGTGTTGCTGTAGAGAGCCCTAATGCAAGACTAAGAAGAGAAGATGGTAACCTTCTAGGATAGGTCTGGTAACCTGTCTAGGACAGACAGCATTGGCCATGACAGGTGCTCTGGGAGAAGGGAAGCTGTGTTGAGAACCTCCTGGCCTTGCATAGACAGATAATGCCACAGAGATGAACAGGCTGATCCCAAAGCCTTGTGTCTGGGTAAGAAGCTTAAAACTGGGAAGTATAAGTGTCATCTGACATGTTGTTTTTCATTTTACAAGTAGATAGTACTTTTGATCCAAGAGAAAAGAATCTGATCAATTGTCCCAGGGTTCTTCTATGTTCCGAAATAATCTAATAGTTATAATTACATCCTGATTTATTAACCTCTCACCCCTCCCCAGGAATCCAGCCCATCTCTAACAGATTGGAGACTGGATTTTCTCATACTGAAATTCTTTTAGTCTGCGTGTGAGGTTGTATTTTTCAAGGACTAGCCAAGTTCTGTGTGTAATGTATCTTTCAAACAACGCCTCTGAGACTGAGTTTCTAAGATATCCTTTTTTATAAAAGTGAATAGAATCTGCCTCTAAGCACTCAGGCTCTCTCTGTAGACTTCACCTGGATCTCTCAAGAGATGTGCATTTGCATTTCTAGGCTAGAATGAAAGTAAGGCAAATCTCTGGCTTTACAGATATTTACAGTTATACTGCTTGTCTCTATCAGTATCTTTGCTATGTCACACTTTAAATTTTGTTAGAAATAAGTTATATGATTGCATTCTTGCATTTACTGCTCTTGAATTTCCTCATAATGTTTTTGTTAGATATCAGTCTATATGAAAGCCATGTTCTGCTTCCTTATAGAAATAAATATTTGAAATAAAAACTTCTCCAGAATCTTCTATACCAAAGGATTATTAGTAGTACACAGATGAGAGGACACTTCTTTAGTGTCTTCTTTTAGTTTTTATTTTTTATGTCTGTAAAAAGTTTTCTTTGGCTGTAGATGTATAACAAAAAGAGGGAATAAAGTGGTTTAAAGTTGGAGCAGATTATATGACATGAGCTTTTAAAGAAGCAGAAGCTGGAAAATGAAAAGCAGATGTTTGGAGGAATGGCACATGGACCTCTGATTCACAAAGAGCTTTATTTGTCATAGTTCAGGTGGGGCTAAATTGCATTCAGGGAATTGTTTGAGGTCTTTACATTTTAGAAATATTGGCAATACAACACAGTGCTTTTCATTCCTGTGTCCATGACCTAAACAAGTTCAGATACACCAAATATTAGATTGCTGATGCTGCATAATAAATAGACAAATAAAAAAGACCTTTAAAATCTGTGGAAATTTATATCCTTGTCAGGTTATTTTCTCAAGTGACCAATAATTCTGTCAATATTTTTCAAACTCCTAATAAAAGAGTGTATTGATCCACATCAACCTATGAAAAATATTTGGAAGTTTGAAGATCTTTTTTATTACCACATGCAAATAAAATTTAAAAAAAAGTGTGTAAAAATGGAATTGAGAATATACTCTATATCCAGCTAATTTTCAAAATAAACTTTCTTTTAAAAAAAATTTTTGATAGCTTATCAAAAACTGAGAAATATTAGAATGACTATAATTAATTTCTAAGAAGTCTAAATATTTCCCAAAATCTGTACCATACCTGTTGATTTAAACTTGGTGTTGTTCATTTACATTTAGGAAAAATGTGATGAAAGATCAAATTATGAGATAATTTAAAAAATAATTTTTGGGATATAAAATGATGTTTTTATAAATTCCTCACAGTTCATTATTGTTTCTTTACTATCTATTTTTTGCAAATTTTCTGGCATAAAAATTAGTTATGAGAAAGTATTACCAGCTGAGCGAGTAGTAAATGAGAGACAAAGCATGACATAGCAATGGAAAAAGAACCGTTTTGTTGATTTCATTCCAGGATCTGTGAATAATTTGGACTCTGAATTACATTAAAATGCTGTGCAAAAGCATATAGAAAATGTGCTCCTGTGGTCAGGAAGGTTTACTTTGTTGTACAAAGACCTGTCTCTCCCAGACAGGCCTGGGGATCTACAAAGTAAAAAAGGTTGAGAAACACCCTTAGCTCTACAAAGGAAAACATCCTTTATTGTCCTGTCTACAGCAACCCAGTTATTGTGCTGTCTACAACACCCAGTTGTTTTAACCTCACTCTAGAAATAGATTAGACACTTTTATAAAAGTAACTAATATAACAGTAGATTTTAACTTTGAAGAAGATTTTATTTTGTTGGGGAAAATAAGAGCTCACAGTGGTGGGGAAGGGAATTTTTTTTTGCTGTTTATCTCAAGTAGAAGAGGCCTTAAGGTGCACCATTGAATAGGTAGGATTTGGCATGTGCTCATTTGTCATTTCATGTGGACTAGCTTTAGTTTCTTAAATATTTATAACTTAATAAAAAAAAAAAAGTAATAATAGTAATGCTGTAACATTTCTCTGGCTCTATTCCCTTTGCAGGGTAATTACTTGTGATGAGTGCTTGGGGGTATGCTGGTCCCAGCTTGAATCTTTGGCTGGAGAGAAAATGATGAAGATGGTTTTCACCTGTCTGAATTCCAGACCCAGAGCTATTGTGGAAATATTTCATTGACAGAAATACTGTAAAAAGATTTCAAATCTCAGACCCTTTAATTACAAGATTAATGGCATTCAGGCTAGCAAAAGTAACTGAAATGTCACTTCTAGTTGTTTATACACTCATTCATTTATTCACTTGGCTAACTAACTAAGAAGTACAGCTCTTCCAATAAAGCTAAAGTTTATTGGAAAGTAATTTCCTTTCTCTGTGGTTATAGTCCCTTTGAAAATGTACAGTGTAGGCTGGGAGTGATTCAGCTACCTCAAACACTTATATACAAAATGTTCTCTAGAAATACAAAGTCCACATGTCAGAAAGGAGGTCACTACTTAAAAAAATATATTTTCCAAAAGGCCAAAGTGGGATACAGAGGAAGGAAATTAAGGAATTCTGAGAATCTCCAACATGTGACGAGTGAGTCCCATTTTGGTGTCTGGTTTGACAAGGTCTGAAGGAAACCTTTCATATTCATTGATGCTTCTTTTTAAACCCTCAGGCAAAACTGAGGTTAATGGGTGAAAAGAAGAAATTTAAAATCTTTGTCTGAAGTAGTACCCTCCAGAGCTAAAGATGGGATATACTACTAATAGTCTCTCACATTTCTTTCCACAATGACCTGAATGATTAATATGCTGAATATGCATTGTCTGGAAAACACAGTTGCTGTTTCACACACTTCATGTCTCTAGGCTATCCAGTTACAAGGGGATAAATTAACATTTTGCTCCCACTGAGGGGTGCTCCAATGCCACTAATGAGCAGGCATATGCTTGTTTTAGAAAACCAGGCCACCATTACTCAGGTGTAAGCCCAGAATGACTTACACAAATGCATCTGTTAAACAAAATCCTTATTCTTTCCACTTCTTTATTTGTTCCTTGTGGCTGTGTATATGTGACATAATTGGGACTCTGCATAGTAGGAGCAGAATCACATCTATCTGAGGCATCTATAATTGGTCGCTGTCTCACAGTTTCAGAGAAATAGCTCATCTGAATGATAACCTTTTCTTTCACCACTTAAAACTGTAGTAGGAGAATAAACAATAATTGTATCTGTATCATATCTTGAATAATAGGTTAAAAATTTTAGCACTGAAAATAACACCTTCAGGATAATTTTTACCCAGGTAAAAATATTAACAGAGTTGGCAATACTCATTGTTGCATACTTTTACAGTGTATACCTCACCAAGGCATAGGAATACCAGAATGAGTTTTCAATGGACATAGTTAATAGTATTCAAATGTGCCAACCCATGCTTCAGTGGCAGTACTCTGAAGAGCAGCCTATAGCTGTAGTAGCACCATGGACAGGATGAGGGTGATCAATGGAACATTTTAAGCATGAATCCATGTCACATTCAGTCTTGAATTTGTATTGCATCCATGATCATATGCAAGTACAGGCATTATGAAGTATTGCATATTCTGTGGAAAATGACTACCTTATCAGAGATGGTTGGGGCAATCAAGTGTAGCACCATCTGTCTGGTCAGTCTTTACGTTAATCAACCTATGCAGTTACTGTTGATGAAATCAGGCCTTCTGAAGTGTTCCAGACATTTCATGCAACAAGAGTCAAAGAGGTACATGTTATGCCCAAGTTTGGGCTCTTCTTAGGAGAGTGGGAACCTGATTGAGTTATGAGTTATGGTTTATATCCGATGCAGAAACTGCTATACTAAATTTTCTTTTGGATCTGCACTTACCGAGGTGCTGAGGCTTTATATCTTCCATGAGCACTAACTACATGCAGCTCTTCTTTACACTACAGTGCCAAGCGTCTGTCAGGGACTTGTACTGTAACAGGTGCTAGAGTATAACAGTGCACAACTAATCTTGGCAAACATCTCAGGGCTGAGTATTTGTTATTTTGCTGAGGTCGTAGGTAAGGTTCTGTGAGGGAGAATAATATGTTGCTTGTAGAGTGTTTCATTATCAGATGGAGGCAGAAGAAAATTCCTTCTGGGGACTTAGAAGCTGTTGCTGTGTGGCAGCATGCTGTGTGAACAACAGGCTGTGACCAATGCATTAACTTGACATTTTCCTGCTGTTGGGGTAAGACATTTATGAGAAAATATATATTTTTTTTTTAAAAGCATAGCTACTTCATTCCTAAGCAATTTGAAAACTAATAGGTGTTATACTACTTGGTTGGTTGGGCTTTTGTATTTCTGGTAATGGGGATGGTTTTATTATGCTCCATTATTACAATTTCTGTTCTAGCATTTTTGCTCCAGATGTTTCTAGAAACTTTATTAGCAGATAAAGTTCATGTCTCAAATAACATAAAACCCTGGAACACAATCTGAAGGAAGGAAGTGTAGCACACACTAGAGGGTGACGGCAGAAGGGAACTGGAGGGTAATTACAATAAAAGCAAGCAGTTGTTTAAGCTTTGCAAATTGTGGTGATCTTGAACCATCTGGAAATTTGTTTTCATAAACAAATAACATCTGTTTGTCTTCATTGTTGCATAACCTAACCTTTTGTAGTGTTGAGGAAGCTTCAGATGTATTCCTTAATGTGTAGCTGCCTAATTTCTTCAAGGCAATACCCAGAAGTGAATGTAGAAGAAGGATGTGAAGAAGCAACAGCCATACTAAATTATTCCTGGAGAACAGCCTTGATAGCATTCAGATACAAGGGCAAATATGCTCAAATTGAACAGTTTCTGCAGAAACATAGCCATGTGCTGATCAACACAATTGGATAAAGTGATTTGAAATGCAGCATGGGCATGAATGAAGAAACATCCCATTGCTATTAGCATAAGGACTGGTCTGTGATGAAGAAGCATCTAGTTATTAGTTCTTCTACTAAGGTATACAAACTCATAGCATTGAAAATTGTGTTTCAGGCACTGTGTCTTAGCATGAACACAGGTTGACTGGAATGGTAAATGAAAACACAGTTGTGGTTAACTGGAGAAAAGCTGTTTCAATGATCTTCCTCTTCTACTTCATGGATCTCCTTGAGCTGCATAGTGGCTTGGTCTCTGTCCCACCAAATGGCATAGTCCAAAGCTGTGTTTCCAACACAACTGTCTCATGACTGTGCCTGAAGCAGCAAGGCTCCCTTCTGGATGGTTTTATGAAAATGGTGCTCATCAAAAGATTTCAACAGAAAGTTATTGACGGGCAATGTATGGTCAGATCTACCACAGATTGCTCCAGGATGAAATCACTAATTTCTAATTGTCAATTATGGTCATTTGAGAAGACCATTTTACAGTGGAAGGAAAATAAATTTTAAAATTTTAGCATATTTAACCCATCCTGTAATATTCACATGTAAAGTTCAGATTGTTTTTAACAGTGCTATTATATTATATTTTGATTGTTGATGATATATTAATAAAGCTTCCTATCTTGAAATGGAAAATAAGTTGATCTTTATGTTCTGGGTCAAATTTTGTATGCAAAATCCTAACTGATCATTTTGGGGAATGATATTCATATTCACCACTGTACCTTCATGTACAAATGTAACAATTACATCATGCTCTTTTGTATAACTAGCATGTCTAATGCATCCCAAAAATGCCTTCTCATGCCAGCAGGTCCTTCAGCAAAGGCAGTCTACACATTTCAAAAGTCAAAAGCAATTTGTTTAAACGGCCTGTAACCTAACATGCTGCTAAAAATCAGTGAATTTGCTCTCCAGCTCACAAAGCCAACACTGAAGTATGTTTCAGGAAAGCATGGTTTGAGGACAGCACTTCATTGTCTCCTGGCCACACTATTTTCCTTGGAAAGAGAAACAGCAAATGGATTGCAAGTGGCTGAACTGAAAACTGCTGCAGACTGCTGAGCCCTGGTAAATCTGTATAGCTATTGAGTGAAAAGGCACAGAAGAAGTCAGTTATAAATGATGAGATAATAATTCCTGCTTGGAGACACCATGGCTAGAGGGAGAAAAGCTTTGTGGCCTGCCTACTCAAGTAATGAAACCTCTTAGCTACTGCAGTTTTTACCCTGAGAGGAAGGTGGGATCCTGGCTAAGGGGAGGAATTGTGTGAAATTGAGGGCCAGAGTAGGGAAGAGGTTGAGATCATGGTTTTGTGATGGCTTCCTGCCCATTTCTCCTCTTGGATGTGGAGGTAGGGAAAGGCCATGCTTACATGTGGGCAGTCTAAGGGTGTGCGTGTGCAACAACCTGGTAGAAAAAGTTGACATTAAAACTCTGTGTTACATTCAGTGGTTTTTGTCTTCCCCCAGTAGCTCAAGTCAAACCTAGTCAAAATTATTGTGTTGGAAGTCCCTTAAAATACCCCCAAAACTAATAGGGTATGTCAATTTACTGGGGAGAACTCCCCCATCCCTGTATGAGTTTCCACTGAACAGAGTGTTACAAATTGTAGAATTTTTTTTTTTTGCCCCAAATCATTTAGAGACTTCTCATTTAACATTAAACATTTTTAATTTATAAGGTTTGTCTTCATGTTCAGCTTCTTTTTTTAAGTACAAGGAAAATCTAAGCATCAGATTACTTAGCTGAAGGCAACATCTGAAACAAACTATATTACCAGGAATAAAGGACCAATATCATTCTCCCTGGACATTTTTTTTATGGATTTTCAAATGTTTCTGTTAGCAGAATTTAGTTCACTTTACCCTCATGGGAAATATATTAAAAATACCATAAAGTGAGCAGAGAGGGCAGAATTTTTTTTATCTGGTAATTCAACGTGATTGTCAAACAAGACATAGTGCAGAAAAAGGAGATAATAAATATATTCGAAGTGAGCATTTTACTTCTTTAAGCACAGGTTTTCAGGTCAGATACCAAATTAATGAAAAGCATTTCACTGTGTTTAGGATGGATTTAGTTTTAAGCTGAGATATGAAGCTGGTTAAAAGTTTATTTCTCTTAAATCTGAAAATAATATCAAGAAGTCAGGGCTTCATAAATGGGTTTTGATACTCTTTTCCTTGTTGTATTAAAAAAATATATTATCACATATATATATATCAACAACCTGGAACAAGCCAATTTTCTTAGACATGATAAATTCTGTAAAATCTCAGTATTAATATTTACTCACATCACAGCATTAGAGTGATGTTCATCACTCTAATGAATATTTGCAAATATTCAATAACTCTAATTAATGAATATTTGCAAATCACAACAATATACTCATACTCTACTTCCCTCTCTGTAGCTTGATTTCTAGGTGAATTACAGCTGCTAAATATCATATATATTATCATAAATATGGTAATTTATGCCATAAATTTACAGCCACCTTATTGTTTTTTAAGAACTGTTATAAAAGAGTAGAACATAGTCTAATTATTAACAAACAGTTATTGCAACAATTGTAGTCACCTTATATTTAACTCTTCAGTTCTCAGCAGAAGTGGTGTTATGGCTAGAAATCTTTCAGAGATCGATTGGTGTTGAAAGATAACAGAAGTTATCAAACTGTTGAGTTGAATTTGGGGAATATGTTTTTTTATACAGAGCCTATATCCCTTGTGACTGGTACAGACTCATAGAGTTAAGCTTCATGGTGCTTAAGGTTGAGAGAAACTATCTAATCTCCTGAATTTCACAGGCCATTAAGTACCAGACAGTGATGCTGCATTGAGACCCTTAGATTCACTGAAACTTTTTCAGCCCAGTCCTGACTTGAAAATCTGAATATGGTGAGAATCTATAATTTTCCTCTGTAGTATATTCCAGTATCTATTCACTCTCACTGTTAAAAATGTATGCTTATTTTCTAATTTAAATTTTCTGGCTTCTGCTTCCAGACAATTGGTTCTAGTTATGTATTCCTCTGCTTGATTGAAGTCCCCTTTTGTACATGAGTATTTTTTACTCATGAAAGCATTTATACACCTTAATCTAGTCACATCACGGTCTTCTTTCCTGATAAGATGAACAGACCAAGCTAGAAGAAAGACATTTTCTCCAATTCTTTAATGATTTTTGTGTTCCCCCTCTGCTCACAGACTACTTTTGTAAGATCTCTTTTTAAAATGTGGACACTGGAGATCTGTGATGGTGAGTGAAGTTCCCCTAGGGGTGCAGTTTCAGACAGCCTAAAATTAGGTTTCTGCTTTGACTTGTCTGTTCCATAATTATCCTCCATTCCTTATAAAGAAGCTTAGAGAAGCAGGTCAGGTATCCCCAGGGCTGAAGCTAATTTTTGTGATTACATCCTCCACTCCTCTATTGCTGGCCTTCTTTTCACCACACCATCTCCCTAGGTGCTCGACTCCTTGGCCTCTGAAATCCTTCATGAGAACCAAGTTTAAGTCAGTCTAAAACTTTAGAGATGCTGGATAGTCTTGCTAATGCAGAGCTGTCATCTTGGAAATGAAGAGGGAGAGAAAGAACTAGTGTCTTAGGTTTGGCTGGGATAGTTATTTTTGTTGCTAGTGGCTGATATGGTGGTGTGTTTTGAATTTAGGATGACAATAATGTTGATAACACACTGATGTTTTAGCTGTTACTGAGCAGGACTTACTCTGATTCCAAGATTTTTCAGCTTTTCATGCTGCCCTGCCATTGAGGAGGCACAGGGTGCACAAGAAGCTGGGAGGGTACACATCCAGAACAGCTGACCCCAGCAGACACGAGGTATATTCCATACCATAATCAGCACTCTACTGAGCAGTAAAACTAAGGGCCAACAAGGTGAGGCAGCCCCTTGCTCAGGGATGGGCTGGGCATGAGTCAGTGCATGGTGAGCAGCTGCATGGTGCACCACTTGCTTAATATATTCTCTTATCAGTAATATTATTTTCCTTTCCCTTTACAGTGTTTGTCCTTATCTCAACCCACAAGATTTACCTCTTTCCCTCTTCTCTCCCTCTCTTCCTCATCCCACTAGAGGGGAGTGAGAGAATGGCTGTGTGGTGTTTGGCTGCTGGCTGAGGTTAAACCTCAACAGTCCTTTTTGGTACCCAACATCAGGTTCAAAGGGTTGAGATAACAGATCTGACCAGAGATGTGTTGAAAAAGTTTCGTTTTACAAGTTCATTGCATTAGTTTAATAGTTGCTGATCACACTGTTGATTTATCTGCTCTCAGAGAATTTGTGCTTGTTCTCAGGGTTATGTTATGTAAGACCTTACTTGCTGTATGTGTTCCCTGTTGTGCTGTTTATCATCCCTGGGGTCTGGATTAAGGTTATCCTTTTGCTGTACTGTGTAACACCAGCTTATGATATCATAAAATTAGTGGTCGTGAGACTAATCTGGTATTTGTACTCAGCATTACTGTCATCTCTGTACTTTGGGAACCATCTCTCAGAAACTATTAACCGTTACACTCCACCTGTTCTCCTCAGAGAGCCGATTTGTGGGGAAGACAAGAGGGAACACTCCCCCACTACTTCACTTTCCCCTTCTCCTCCAGGCTACTTACAAAAGCTCTTGAGAATTTTGAATCTTTGGTATATTCAAACAAGCGTGATCCTACTGCTATCTCCTGAATGAATTTCTGGTCTTATTTATGGTTAAACAAATATTTAAGAATACCACCCAGAGATCTATCCCAATGCTGGATAGTTATGAGTGACAGGATGTGTGGGATAGTATGGGCAAGAACCTAGGTGAGCAGACACCTCCAATGTTTTTGGAACTTCACCCCTAAAAAAGTTCAGAATCCAGAAAAACTGGTAAAATATTTGGAAAAAATATGCTGTGACCATGACAATTCCAGAGAGAAACAAATCACTGCCACATGCTGGGACCTGGCCCATGAAGATCCAGCCATGCTCAACACTCTTTAGGGGGAAACGGAGGTCTCTGGATGTGATGACAAAACGACAGACACTGTAGCAACCAATAGCACTGGTTGGCACTGGGGCTACTCAACCACCTGCAACAGGTACTGCAACTCCTCCAACCCTGGCAAGTATGAAGCTGAACCAGGGTACCAACCCATGCTGCTAACGGTTGCCCCAATATACATGAGAAGAAATACTGGATGCAAAAGTGTGCTTGTTTAATAAGGGAAGAAAAAGGGAAAATGGAAAGAGGAAAGAAGATAAGGCAGGATTCTCCAAGTGCCATTGTGAGAACAGGAAGAAGATGTGAAGGAACTCATAAACAAGGCAGTAACCACCTGATCCCTATCCCTGAGAGTGCTGCATATGAAAAGATTTCAGCTTCATCCAGACCAGCACATTGTCACCTTATTGCTCCAATGCTAGGAAAACAGGACCAGTGACCTGCAATTAGAGGGTAAAAAAAAATGCAAGCGGATAGGATCCCTTCCTAGCGAAGGAATTGACAAAGGGATTGGAAAAAGGGCACAAGACCTCAGCCTCTGGATGTGATTTCTATTAGGCAGTAAGTGAAGGTCTCTGTCCTGGTTTAGGATGAATTAGGGGAGAACCTCCAAAGGAATCCCCTAATAACAAAACCTCTATCACCCCTCCCCCAGCCCTGGGTTGGGAAGAAATTTCTCGAACAAAGTGGAAAAAACTAGTTTATTGACAAATGAATAAACACCCCCCAACACAAGGGAAAAAGAAAAAAAAAAGCTCGGGTTACTCTGAGGGGGAGGGCGCAGAGCTTCTTTCGCGGGCTCCGGAGATCCTTGGACTTCTCAGGTCAGGTCAGGTCTGGTGCCCGTCCAAAATCTTAAAGTGGGGGGTGGGGAAGGGAAAAGAGGGAAAGAAAAAAAACAAACAGAGGCGGCAGAAAGAGAAAGAAAGAAAAAAAAAAATGAGCAAGAGAGCAAGTAGCAAAGCAAAGAGCGAAGCCAGCTGCCTGAAGCCAGTGAGCAGAGAGCAGCAGAGAGTGCCCGCCCAGCCAACAGGAAAACAGGGACAGCTGTTAGGCATAACAAGGTAGTCCACGATATGGGATAGGAGGCACCGTCAACCCAAGACATTCTCACTTCAAGGAAGATGCTATGTCATTCAGGCAAATGGATCACCACTGAGAAAGGTATCTAGTACCTGAGGGAATTAGCCATGCTGGAGGTGATTTATGATTAGCAATGAGAAATTATTTAAAGATTCAGATGAAATCAAGTGTATGTCACTCAGGTGGTAGAAGTTTGTATGGAGCTCACCATAGTTATACACCAGCTCATAGACAGTAATGATCTGGAAAGATGGAGAAAGACAATCAGTGGATGAATGGGCTGTGCAATCCCAGCAACATGAAGAAATTCTCTCTTCCACCACTGGGCCTGTGTCTCAGCTGTGGAGAAACTGTTCCAAGAGTTCCAGCAATTCAGACAGTATATGTTCTACTCCACACCTGTATGACCAATATCTCAGCCATCAGGAGTTAGAGGTCCACTGCTCAAGAGAGAGGATATAGTGATTACATACCACAAACCATCCTGTGGCTTTACCTGAGTGACCACAGAGAAGACATGTGAAAGTAGGGATGAAAATCTACCTTGACACTCTCATGGGTGTCTGATTTGCAGTTAAAACAACCACAAAACATTGGGGTTCTTCAGGAAAACTTCTACTCCAGTTTCAAGCAGGCAGTTCCCTTACAGAGTAGAAGAGCTGATCTTACTTCTGATCTTAATAAAGAGAATTCTGTTTGGTACATAGAAAAAGTGAGTAACCAATATGATAATCAGGACTAGAGGCACCCTGCCTCCAGCCAGGTAGAGGAAGGAGACAATGGGGTTTACTGGACTGTGTGATTTTGATGGCCTGGTACATCACATCAGACCAACAGGAGTATAAAGGTCTAGTGGATACTGGTGCAGTGTGTCCTAATACCACCAAGCTATAGAGAAGCAGAACCCATTTGTATTTTTTGGAACGACTGGAGTGTCCCAACAGCTAATTGTATTTGGAGGCTGAAGTGACTCTCACTGGGAATGAGTGGCAAAAGCCCCTCATTGTGACTGGTCCAGACTCCATGCATCCTTGGCAGAGACTCAGAAGGGGATGTTTCAAGGACCCAAAAGGTTGGGCTTTCTGTATAGCTGTCTTGCAGATGGAGGAAATTAGGCAGGTGTATTCCTTGCCCAGTCTCTCAGAGGACCCTTGTGTTGTGGAGTCGCTGAAGGCTGAAGAACAACAGGTGCCAATCGCTACCACAACAGTGCACCGATGGCAATATCTCACCAAATATGACCCCATCCATAAGCTGATTCATTGACTGGAGAGCCAATGAAATCATCAGCAAGACCTGCTCACCTTTTAACAATCCTACATGGCCAGTGTGAAGGTTTAATGGAAAATGGAGACTATCATGGCCTAAATGAAGTCACACCATCACTGAATGCTGCTGTGCCTGACATGCTAAAGCTTCAAACTGCGGTTGAAGGCTGCCACAAGGTATGCACCATGAACTGGTATTGTTTTCTCAGTCTCCCTGGCAGCAGACTGCAGGCCGCAACAGAAGGTAAGACACTTCTCCTTTCTTTATGTGTTAATGATTTACAGTAGTTTTTTCTTGCTCATTTCATGGAATTCTTCCATTGATGGGGGAAAAAAAAACACTTGAAAGGAAATAAATTAATTAACTTGACATTACTGAGTGTCTGATAACAAGGATAGACGTAAGCCTGCAGGATTACTTGAATGAACATCCCCACTGGACAAATGCCTTCTTCACTTACCTAAGGCAACCCTTTGATTTAAGTGGCATTCTGGTGATATATATGAGATGTATGAGATTTGGTCCATTGATTTTTAGTGAGGTTAACAAGTACCTGAACAGATTTTAAATTGAGTTTTGAGGCTACACATTTTTACTAAGCTGTAAGTCCCTGTAATGGATCCTACTGAAGTGTCTTCTGATTTACAGAGAAAGGGGACTTCAAACACAATGAATTGTGAGTCATGTGGAATGCCCCATAACATATAATTTCAAGCTTCTGTTGTGTAAACTATTTTGCCCTTTGTGTACACCTAAAATTCTTGATATAAGGACTAAATACACAAGGGATAACACCTAAATATAACTAACTATAGACTGTATCCTTCTAGTTTTTTCATACTTAATAAAAAGCTCAGAACATGTAGGAGCAAATTGCCTGCTTGATGCCATATTAACCCCAGTTATGTGAACATGTATTAATTTTCCAAAAACAAAGAACAGAAGAATAAACATTTCTTTTATATGTATTGTCTTTTATATATCTGTAGTGGTGTATTTTTGTGTTTACCAGTTTTCTGCACGCATTTGCTCTTTGTTTTATACTGTTTTTATATAAGTTATAATGGTTTGTCCCATCTTCCCCCATGTTAACTCCTTTTTGGTTTCCCCCAAGTGATTGTCAGGTGTCAATCATAATTAAGGATCCTGTCCATCACTTCACAGCCTCATCCTGATGTCTGGAAAGTTATAGTGAGGACATTGAGTGATTGACTGGGTCTTTAGTTCTCCCCTCCTTTAATTTATTGATTTGTTCTATTGCCTGTCATTTATGTTCATAAACCTGGCTGTGGCGGGCTGACTCTCTGGGTGTGAAGAGGTCCCGCAGGGACTTAACAAAACCAGCTGAAGTCCCCCACCAGAGTCCTCCCTTTATTCCTTCACCACTGTTCACACTTTTGCGGGGCACAAAAGGACCCACAGGATCAGGAATGTATCACAGAATACAGAACTGTTCCTTCACTGCAGCTCCGGTGCCAGGGCTGGCCAGGAGGCAGGACACGGGTCCCGAGAGACACACTGGATCACAGCATATATTTCTTCAATATATATTATCATGACTCATTGATGAAAAAAATTCTAAACCATCTGTAAAATATATGAACTAAATCCAATAAAGGACTGATTTACTCTAAGAAAGCCTAAACCAAAAGCAGTGAACAAGGAGTAACTCAGAGTTAACCAGAAGGGAACACTGCAGAAAGATGCATATTTGTGTTATACCCTCCTCTAAAGACAAGGTAGTAACTCATACCTACAGTGATGACCCAGTCATCTCCCACCATATGGGCCCTACATCCAGAAATGGAGCAGGTGGCTGTATGTACCATATAAATTCTTGAATGAATGGCCCAGGTTCCACTGCTCTTTAAAATACTCTTGGTACTGTCTGGCTTGGTAAAACACTCATTCCAGGCTTGGTTATTGGCTCCCCAACATGATTAAATATTTTTATTAGCAAATCAGTCACTAAAATAAGTAACAAGGTCAAAGACACAGGAACAGATACATACTTCCTAAATACCTAAGTACTTTTTCTTCCTACCCTGAATGAGATAACTGGAGCTATACTGTTTAGCTGCATTGACTTTAGAGCACTTCCACCAATGCAGATGTTCTACTTGTAGCATGATTCAGCAGTACAATCACTGAACTGTTTTGTAAAATGAAAGTGTAGAAGGGAATCATAGCTTGTCTTTGTGGGGAAGCAACATGACAGGGCTTGTGTTGCTGGTTTTCTAGAGGTTTTATGGCAGCCCCTAATTAATTGAGCGGATTTTAGGAGTTCTCTGCCTTATAAAAACATGATTTAGTCAGGAGTGTGGGCTAGAATTCAGGTCTCTGGTGTGGGAGGACAGCCTGCAGATGGCAGGTGCTGGCACACAGTCAGTCCATTGTGATGACCCAAAGATAGAGCTGGGCACAGGCAATTAAATCCTCCACACACTGAAGATAAATGAGTGTGTAATTATGGAGCTGGTGCTCCAGACAATTGACTGGTCTTTCTTTTCTGGGTTATGGATGTAAAGTCTATATTAATTAAAAAACTTAGCTTCTGTTTATTTTTGTAGTAACTGCAATAATTTCATATGTTCTTGACTCTATTTTGTTCCATGAAAGGTCTAATGGCATAGAATACCTTGCAAGAGCACAATGAGTTTGTTTTTTCTCACACATTGCTAGTTTTTGTTATACATAGTTGAAAATCAACAGAAGGACACTGCAATTTGCTAAAATCAATATAATTAGAGAAAAAAATTGATGTACTGGAAAGACCGCAATTCAGAGAACTGCAAGGCATGATTGAAATTCTTAATGAGCTGCTGAACTGCAGTGCTCTAGGTTTGGCATGTCATGGGACCTGGGTGCTTCTGGTGGAAACACTGCTGCCATCCTGGCTCCCCAAAACACTTCAAAGCACCATTTCATGTCAGCAGCTGCATTACGACGAATATGTGTCATGCCTGCTGCCATTTTAGGAAGTTACTCATGCTGAGGTATTTACACCAAAATATGAGAGTTGTACCTAATTCCTTCCTATTATTAACATTTAGTGTTGCTGCTAAGGTGAGTGTGGAGCACTGTAAAATTCCTCTGTGAAAAGAGAACTTGCCCTTTGCACAGTTTAATTCTACTAAGAGTTGTCTGTGAAAAATATTTTGACTTTACATTGTTATTACTACTTACAGTCCTATAAGTAAGCTTTGGGCTTTTTTACTTTCAGAATTAAACTATGCAGCCAGGGCTGGAGCCTCATGCATTAAGTTTATTACGTTTGGGTTTTTTTTCGTTTTACCTCTCCTGACCCAGATCTGCCGTGAAACAGAGAATTAGGACATAAGCCAGTCAAGGATGGTTTGATTCAGACCTCTGGTTTTCCTGTAACCAAGCCAATGAGACTCAGCAAGGTGGATCCTGTGGAGGATGTATCCCTGCCCCTCTGCACCAGCTCATTTCCCCTTGCTGAGTTTGTGACAGGACAGGAATGATGGCATGAGGCTGCAGGGGCTTAAACCATTCTTCTGTTGCGGATTCTGTGTGGGATGCTTCATGAAGAGGCCCAGCTTTCCTGTAGCACAGGACCTGGTCTC